>NW_025334041.1:52975000-53575000 GCF_019186645.2 Phyllostomus hastatus
TATTGCAACTGCCAATTTTCACTTCTTGATCAATGAAGAGCACTTTTCAGTAGAGATGTAAAACTCTAGATATTTTTATGAGACATATGTGGTTTTTTTAGATTATTTATTTATTTATTTATTTATTTTTAGAGAGGGAAGGGAAGGAGATAGAGAGGGAGAGAGAGAAACATCAATGTGCGGTTGCTGGGGACTGTGGCCTGCAACCCAGGCACATACCCTGACTGGAATCGAACCTGCGATACTTTGGTTCGCAGCCCGCGCTCAATCCACTGAGCTATGCCAGCCAGGGCTGAGATATATGTTTGATTAAAATTCTAGATTATGTTTTCTTTCAGTACTTTATGCCACTCAATTGCCTTCTGGCTTCTGTTAAAAGTCTACTGTCATTGTGTATCTTTGTTGCCCTGTTTATTATATGCTATTTTCTCTGGGTGATTTAAAGAATTTCTCTTTAATCCTGGATTTCAGTAGTTTGATTATGATGTGCCTGGATGTGGTTCTGTTTGTACTTATCCTGCTTGGGGTTTGCCAAGCATCTTGGACATTTTACTGAGTTTGAAAACACTTTGACCATTGATTCTTCAAATTTTGGTTTCTCTCTCTGTCTCACATATATACACCCCAACAAACACAGACACCTACACACACACACACTTTCTCTCTCCTTAAGGGACTTCAATTATATATAATGTTAGACTTCTTGGAACTTAGGGTCAACATGGCAGCATAGGTAAACGTGGTGCTCACATCAGTATAAAAATTACAACTAAACTATAGAACAATCATTCAGAACCACCTGAAACTTAGCTGAATAGAAGTCCTACAACTAGAGATTTAAAGACAAAGCCATATCAAGGCTGGTAGGAGAAGCAGAGATGTGGAACAGGCAAGTCCCATACCCACATGTAGTAGATTAAAATTGGAAGGGGTGTCTTGGCTGTGGAGGTCTCTGAGGCTCAAAGGATCCCAGATTCACACCAGACCCCCAAGTCCAGGGTTCTAATGCTGGGAAGAGAAGTCTCCATAACTTCTGGCTGTTAAAACCAGGGGGAATTGAGGCTGGGTCACACAGAGGGCTTCTGGAGTCCCAGGTGTTCTTAAAGGGTCTACACATGGACTTAACTCTGACTCACTCTTTCTAAGCTCCAGCACTGAAGCAGCAGCTCAAAAAGCACCAGGGATATATGGGGAGAAGCTGAAGTGTCTAGAATTAGGGTGCAAGCTGGTGGGGAGGTAGCTTTTTCCCAGACAAAGGTGCTGGCAGAAGTCACGGTTCCTTTTATGAGCCCTCCCCCCCACAGAGAGGTCAGGCTCACACTATATCTGAGCCTCCATCACACTAGCTCACGCTGTTTGCCTCACCCTGGAGATTCCCTGAGCCCCCACCCTACCAAACATGATGGCCTATCCAAGCTGCTTCTGGTGGTTTTTCTGTAAAATGGCCTGTCTTAGCTCATGTTTCAGACTTTCCTAAAGTCTCTCAAACAAGAAGCATTTGCCCTTGGTGTGTCCTGCACCTCTCACTAAGGGTGTCCAGGCCTGGTACTGGTTTACAGCTTGGCCTCTCCTGGTCACCTCTAAGCCTAGCACAAGTAGCAGCCATCTGCAGATCACTCTGTAGCTCAAGCCAGGTGGCCCTGAGCAGGACACATGGGACAGCTGACCTTGGTCTGCAACTCCCAGTAAGCCTCAGAGTCAGCACACATGATAGATAGCTTCAAACCATGTCAAAATACCATCCCACCATCTCTACAAGTGACATACTCAGTGGGTGGACTCAGCAGGAAGAGTCCCACTGAAGTAAGACCTGCTCTGTGGGACAGGCCCCTGATCCTCCATGGTTGTCTGTTGTTGCAGCCAGTTCTTGCAGCAGATTGGCCCTTCCACTGAGGTGCTAACAGCAATCTTGGCTCACCTATAGCAGGAGAGTGTACACAGTCCACACCTACACAAGGGTAGGGGGCTACTGGAGTGTCCAGCTTAAGTGATCAGGGAGGCTATGTCACTGGACCTTATAGGACACCTAATACATTAGGCCACTCTACCAAGCCTGAGAGACATGTCAGCCATACCTAATACACTGAAACAAATAGTGGAGGCAGCCCAAATGGGGAGACAAACATGTCCCAAATGAAAGAACAGAACAAAACTCCAGATGAAGAGCTAAACAAAACAGAGACAAGCAGTCTACTACATGCACAATTCAAAATACTGGTTATAAGGAAATTCAGTGAACTTAGGGAAAGAGTAGTTGAACTTAGCGAGAACTTCAAAAGCACAAAGAAGGACATGGAAATCATAAAAAGAACTAGTCAAAAATGAAGGATACACTAACTGAAATGAAGAATAATTCACAGGGAATCAATAGTAAAGTAAACAAAGCCAAGAATCAAACCCTATATTCCAAATCAAACCAATGATTTGGAATATAGGGAACCAAAAAACACTGAACCAGAAAGGAAAAGGAAAATACAATCCAAAAAAAAAATTAAGATAGTGTAAGAAGCCTCTGGGACAACTTCAACCATAATGATACTTGCATCATGGGGATGCTGGAAGGAGAAGATAAAGAGCAAGGAATGTAAAACTTTTAAAAAAATTTTTTTCTAACCTGGTGGAGGAAACAAATATACAAATCTAGGAAGCATAGTGAATCCCAAATAAGATGAACCCAAAGAGGCCCACACCAAGACACATCATAAATAAAATGCCAACAGTTACAAAGAGGGAATCTTAAAACAGCAAAAGAAAGCACTTAGTTACCTACAGGAGAGCTCCCATAAAACTTTCATGTGATTTCTCCACAGAAACTTTTCAGGCCAGAAGTGACAGGCAAGAAATAACCAAAGTGATAAAAAGTGAGGGCCTATAACCAAGATTACTCTACCCAGCAAAGAGTCAAAGGGCAGATAAAGAGCTTCCCAGACAAGAAAAAGCTAAAGGAGTTCATCAGCACCAAACCAGTATTATATGAAATGTTAAAGGATCCTCTTTAAAAAGAAGAAAAAAAGATAAAAATATGAACAGTAAAATGGCAATAAATACATATAAAAATGCAAAACAAATAAAGAAGCAGAACAGAAACAGACTCATAGATACAGAGAATATTTTGCCAATTGCCAAATGGAAGGAGGGTTGGAGGAATGGGTGAGAAAGGTGAAGGGATTCAGAAGTACAAATTCGTTGAAGCACAGAATAGTCCTGGGGAGGTAAAGTAGAGCATAGGAAATATAGTTAATAATATTCTAATATATTATTAACTACATATATATATAATACATATATTATATGTATTATATAAATATATATAATACATATATTATATGTATTATATAAATACATATAATTCTATGTATAGTGTCAGATAAGTACTGGATTTATCAGGATGATCACTTAGTGAGTTTTTAATGTTTAACCACTGGAGTGATTAAACATTAGTGATTAGTGTTTAATGTTTTCATAGGTATAATGTTTTATACACCTGTGATATAAAATTATACATCAACTGTAATTGAAAAGTAAAAAATGATTTAAATTTTAAAATGTTAGACTTCTTGGTATTGTTCAACAAGTCACTAGGGCTCTGCTCACTTTTTTTCAGGGTTTCTTCTGTTTTTTTCAGATTAAATGATTTCTATTGACCTATCTTAAAGGGAACTACCATAAATCTTTCCTCTATTATCTCCAGTATGCAAGTTAAGCCTACCCAGTCAGTTTTTCATATCATATAATATCTAGTTTTAGAATTTCAATTTATTTTTTAGTTTCTGTTTCTTGAGATTTTCTACATGTTAATTTATTAAAATTATATTTTGTTTTACATCTTTGAGTGTAGTTATTTGTCTTAAAATCCTTATTTGCTAATTATAAGACATCCTTGGGTTTATCTCCATTGATTGTCTTTTCCTTTGGGTATTGATCACATTTTCCTCCTTCTTCTTTTCAACTGTAATTTTGGATTGTATCCTGAACATGGGGTAAATGATACATTGTAAATTTGTGTTTTAGTAAACAGTTACTGTGGCAAACTCAGACTCCAAATGTTTCATTCATGTTGGACAGCAACTGAAAATTCTGTTTGGTTCTTTTAGCCTTATAGAGGCTACTTGGATTCAGCTCTGCACACACACTGTGCAGGGGTCAGCCAGATGTTCATGCAGAATTTATACTCATAAACTGAGGACCCCTCTATGGCTCTCTCTTTTCTGGAATATTCTCCTTCACATTTCTGCTGTGGTTGTTCTAAGCATTGATTCTGAATACTTAACCTGTAAAATTCAAAGTTTCAGTGAAGGAGAAACTGTTCCATGATGTAACCACTGTTTTTCCAGCAAGTTAGACCTGTCCAAAACAGTGGTTGCTTTCTACAAACCCTGCTTAGGGACTGTCTGATCTTAATTGATGTTCATTCTGACATAAATCAACAATCCCGCCCTGGCTGGTGCAATTCAGTGGATTAAGCACCGGCCTGCAAACTAAGCAGTCACCAGTTTGATTCCCAGTCAGGGCACATGCCTGGGTTGTGGGTCAGGTCCCTGGTTGAGATTGTGTGAGAGGCAACCAGTTGACATATCTCTCACACATCAGTATTTCTCTCCCTCTCTTTCTCTCTCCCTTCCCATCTCATTAAAAATAAATAAATAAAATATGTTTTTAAAAAATCAACACTTCTATCTTTCCTCCTGCTATGTGCTGATTCCTGGAACAGATTGTCATCCTGACCTGCTCAAACAATGTAATATCTGTACCTGGTGGGATTCACATACCCTTTACCCTATATGATTTTCTGGGGCCTGCGAAGTGGCACAGGGATCCATTTTGTCTTGCAGTAACCCAAGACATGTCTTGTATGTAAGTTTCCCTTAATAAACTCTATTAATTACCAGACTAGAATGGGCAGCCTATTTCTTTGGCCTTTCCCTGCCTTCTGTTTACAGAAGTGGATTTTAGGTCTTGGGGCATTTATGTGAATCTGCATGTATGAACAGTTTCTGAGCCTTAGTTACCCTGTATAATGTTGAGTGGATCCTGCCCTCAAGTAATGTGTCATAGAAAAGGGAAAATCACCCAGTTTCTTTCCTTTCTTCCAAGTTTTGACTCTCCTCCATTTTCTGCCTGTTTTGGTGACTTTTTAATGTCCTTCTATAGTTGTTTTCTTATATTGATAAGTGTTACCTGTGGAATGGTTGGTTTGATACAAACTATTCAACCATTAACGGAAGTGGAACCTCACTTTTTCTTTAACAAACAAAAACATGCTCCATATCTAGACATCCGTATTGTATTTATTTATAACAGCCTTGTTGGGCCAAACCTTTTGGAAAGAGAACGGCATCCCCTCATCTTCTGGTGCTCTTATCTCATTGTTCTGCTGAAAAGAAGCTTTCAGACTACTAACAGGTCTTTTATTTTTCCTGGCTTACCCTCCCAATTCTATTACTGAGAATTAGTGAGTAGAAACATTATAGACTGAGGACTTTTCTTTTTTCCAAGGAAGTGCCTAAGAGCATTCCCAAGAATTCCATTTAGTTATTCTTTCTTTATTGACTGGATATTTATACAGTTTTTCTGGAGGGTTGCACAGTACATTTCTGAATAAAGGGAATTTGAGTTCACACCTAATGGCATAACTACAAAAGGAGAAAGGATTATCACCCTGGGACATGTGTCAAGGAGAAGAGAAACACTGCAAAGTCGTACAACCAGGCCATATGGTCAACTAAATTCAAGAAAGCTTTGCCCTGGGTTTGGTTGCTCAGTTGGTTGGAGCATCATTCCATAACCAAAAGGTTGTGGGTTTGATTCCTGGACAGGGCACATACCTAGGTTTTGGGTTCAATCCCCTGTCAGGGCATATACAGGAGGCAACCAACTGATGTTTCTCACATCAATCTCACTCTTTTACTTCTCTCTCTCTCTCTCTCTCTCTCTCTCTCTCAATCTTTCTCTCTCTCTTCCTTCCTCTCTGTCTGAAATCAATAAACATATTCTCAGGTGAAGATTTAAAAAATAATTAAAAAAATAATACCTTATGTGCCAAACCATTCTGGTCCTTTGGGGTGGGAGCAGGGGAGGGAGAATGTTTTTTAAAAAATAATTTTATTAAGATCTAACTGATATACCATACTATAAATTTTTAAAGAATGAATAATATCTGAATAAATAAATAAAAAGTTCCTAAACAACTTTCTCAGTAATTAGTACTATATTACAGATAGAAAGGTCAACTTGACTTAAATAATAAAGGAGTTAGTTATCTCATAGAAAGTATAGAGGAAGAGCCATGTACATGGAGGAGGGGGTTGATTGGCATGAAGTTCTTGGGTTCTTTCAATATTTTTACCCTGACATTACTAACTGATAGCAAAATGACTATAACAGTTCCTGGCAATGCATCCAGAAATAACGTTCAGAGGTGGGGGAAAGGCCATTCTTGGACTATCCTTTTTATGAATAAGGAAGTTTTCTGAGAACAACTCTAGCAGACTTTTCTCTATATCTAATTGCCTTCAATTAAATCAATCTCCTAGCAAAGAGGACAGCTTCCATTCAGAAATACCTTAACTAGCTTAGACTAATCAGGATTTACCCCTGGGTTGGGGATGAATCACCTTCACTCGAGTCATAATGGGGATCAGTGGATACCTAAGAAAATGAGGGTTGCTAGGTATACAATGTGACTCCCCCTAACATATGAGTCTCAAAGAAAATATATGTATGGTGTTTGGGGCACTATTTATGTAAATTACCTGGACAACTTTTAATATATTAAGGCTAGGTTGATTATTAGCATATGGTCATAAATAATTATTCCAGTGGCTCTCTCAACAAAAAGTTCCTTTGTTTATATGAGGAGAACATAAACAAATAATCAAAGTTGATTTGTTTTTCAGTATAAAGGAGTTAGAGTATATAAAGGAGACTCCTCCCAAAGGAGACTTGATTTGGGGTAGTGAACATATAATACAATATAGAGATGGTGTGTTATAGAATTGTACACTTGAAACTTATATAATTTTATTAGCCAATGTCACCCCCAAAATTCAATTAAAATAACACATTTAGGCCCGGGCTGGCGTAGCTCAGTGGATTGAGCGCCGGCTGCAAACCAGGCATCGCAGATTCGATTCCCAGTCAGAGCACATGCCTAGGTTGCAGGCCATGGCTCCCAGCAACCGCACATTGATGTTTCCTTCTCTCTCTCTCTCTCTCTCTCTCTCTCTCTCTCTCTCTCACTCTCTCCCTTCCCTCTCTAAAAATAAATAAATAAATAAAACCTTTTAAAAAATAACACATTTAGAATAATGTGTTTAGTTTAAGGAATTACACTTTATGAAAACTGACAAAACTAGAATGCATCAAAGAAATCATATACTATGAAGATTATAAAAATAAGCTAGGGATATTTAACTTGGAAAAAAACACTTGGGAGAATATAACAGAAGTCTTAATTTATTTGAAAGGCTAGTAGGTGGAATAGAGTATAGACTTATTCTATGTAGCTCCACAGGTTAGAAATAGGACTAATGGCTGAAATTATAGTGAGACAACCTTTTTAAGTCCTTGCCAATCTGTAAGAATGTTAAGTATTCCCAACAATATGGACTATCTGGTCTTCAGTGCTTCTTTGTTATGGTCTTCTTCTCCAAACCATGGTGTTTAATTAATGACTTAATGTTTTCCTTCTTTAGGACTGCCTGGATCCTCTCTGTTGTTTTTTCACTGTGGTGGACAGGATAATACCCTTATCCTCAAAGGAACCTGTGAATATGATAGGTTACATGTAGCAAAGGGGAATTAATGTTGAAGATGGAATTAATAAGGTGGTCAGCTAATTTTATGATAGAGAAGCTATCCCACTTATTTGGATAGGCTCAATGTAATCACAAGTGTTCTTAAAAGTGGAAGAGAGAATTGGAAATGAGAACCAGAGAGATGACAGCCTGATGTTGCTGGATTTGAAGGTGAAGGAATGGGACAATGAGACAAAGAAATCAAGCAGCCTGTAAAATACATCTTTCTGCAATTCAATCTTAGTCCAGTGAGATCTATGTAAGACTTCTGATCTTCAGAACTTTAACATGATAAATTTGCGTTATTTTAGGCCATTAAATTTATAACAACTTGTCACAGTAGCAAGAGAAAACTAGTACATTTGTTTTGTTTTTGGCCTTTCTTCTGCACTGATTCCATTTCCATTGAATTCCTTGATATCTCTCAGGCCAAATTCAGAGATCATAATATATACTCTACCTACCTTGATTTCTTTATTTATGTCAGCAAAATTAAGTTCATTAATGAAACCACTGAATAATTCTGAAATCAACAAAGATGACTATTATTATAAAGGTATAAATGTATGCAATTTTAAAAAATTGACTTAGAAGCAAAGATGTAATTGAAATACCATTTGCCTATAGTTCTAAAATCCTTTCCTAGCCAATAATTTCTGGAGTGCCTATAAAATATTCAGCATTGCAGTCTAGATAAGTTAAAAAATTGGGGTGACACATGTGGCAGAGTCCTTGGGAATACACAGAAGACACCTGTGCTGAGCAAAGACAGCTGACAGGAGAAGAGGTAGAAACTGAGACAGGAAGTGAAAGGCAGATGTAGTGGGAGGTAGATAAAATTTAATAGATAATTTTTTAGAATTATTCAGATTAGAGAAAAAGAGAAGGATCAAAAACAAAGAAAGGTCCTGCCTGTCCAGGTTGGCCCTGTCCCAGTTGGTTATAATAGGAGAACTCAAGAGTTAAAGATTTTAGCTTCAGTAATAATTGATAGGCTTAAGTGATTAAAGCATTTGGAAAGTTGTCATTCCAGGAGGTGGCAAGCAATTCAACCTTGTTCCCCAGGGGGTCTGCAAGGATGGAGATCGAGGGATGTAGATAAAGAACTGTTGATCAACAGATAAAGAAGTACTAAGAAAACCACCCCAGGACTGCAACTTTTATCCAATTAACCTTTTTTCCCAACTCCTTACCTGCCCTTTCTTTTCCTTATAAAAAGGTTGGCTTGAAATGAAATATTAAGATGGTTTGTGAGGGCACACAACCTGCCATCTTCTCAGATCACCAACATCTGAATAAAGCACCTATAAAGAGTCAATCCTTGTCTCTACTTATTGGTTCTGGTAATGACAGGCAGCATGAATACAAACTTTTCCAGTTTCAGTTAGTGCATCGCCAAAAAAAAAAAACCCAGAGAGAGCAGGAAATGTGGCAAAAATAAGAACTCTCAGGAGACTTGATGTCTTGATCATAAAGAGTACCCAAGAAATATTTACAGAAGAACTGTCTTGTTTACTGTGATTTCTTCTCAGTAGAAAGGCAGGAAAGATGCTAGAGCTATTTAACACATATTAGGTGTGATTAAGGTCTAATTATAATTTTATATGTTCTATAATTTCACTTATATTACAGAACTTTAAAAAAAGAAACTAAGCAAACAACTAGAACAGGAACAGAACCACAGAAATGGAGATCACATGGAGGGTTAGCAACAGGAGAGTGGGAGGAGAGAGGGGGAAAAGGTATGGAGAATAAGTAGCACAGATGGTAGGTAGAAAATACACAGGGGGAGGGCAAGAATAGTATGGGAAATGTAGAAGCTAAAGAACTTAAAACACATGGACTTGAACGAAAGGGGGGGAATGTGGATGGGAGAGGGTGTGCAGGGTGGAAAGGAATGAAGGGGGGGGAATGGGACAACTGTAATAGTATAATGAATAAAATATATTTTAAAAAATTGTGTACTAGTTCTCAGTATTTATTGATAAGGAATCTACCATGTCTTCAGAAAGCAATTAAATTTGAGTGCCAAAATTTCATTCAGTGCCAGTTATTTCTTTAACTACATAAAAGACTTGGGGCTTGTAACTGAAGAAGAAAAATGGAATTAATGGACCCAGCAATATTCCTCTGGGTACACATATCTGTAGGAAATTATTATCTTTAAAAGACACTTAAACTGCTATAATCATTACAGCATTATTTACAATATCCAAGACATGAAAACAATCTATGTATCCACCAAAAGATGAATGGATAAAGATAATGTGTTATATATAAAGTATACATAAAATATATATAGACAGTGTTTTACATATATATATATATAAGTTTAGCCATTCAAAAAGAAGGAAATATTGCCATTTGTGACAACATGGATGAATCTTAAGGGTATTATGCTAATCAAATAAATCAGACAGAGAAAGACAAACACTATATGCTGTCTCATATGTGGAATCAAATATCTAAACTCATAGAAACAAGGCAGATTGTGGTTGCCAGGGTGCAGGGCAGGGACTGTGGAGAAGAGGAGTGGAAGTGGATAAAGGTAGTCAAAGGGCACAAACTTCCTTATAACATGAATAAATCCCAGGGATGTAATGGGCCTGACCAGGGCCTTCCCCCTCACAGGACATCCACTATCCCCACCCTCCCAAATCCTGGTGGCCTAGCCCTGTGAAATTGGGCTCTCCATGAGTTCTGGGCAGAATCTTAGGACAGATTGAGTTGTGTAGCTGTGAGGCAGGGACCATTCCCCTCACTTTCCCATGAGCCTAACTGGCATCACCCCTCACAGCAGGTCCTGTAGCCCCACCATCTGGACTTTCAACAGCCCCACCCTGCTGAGCTTAGGTTCTTCAGGAGGTCTTGGACAAATCCAGGGCAGCCTGAGTTGTGTGGCTTTAGGATAAGGCCATTTTTTATTCACATGCCCAACAAATGGAAAGCCTACCCTTCATGTGGTTAAACATTGAACTGTTTAGGTCTGATTAACTCTGTTGGCCTCACCCGAACAACTCCATGAGACCTTGCTCCACCACAAACGTCTGCAAGAAGCAGGCAGGTAGCAGCTAGCCTTGGTGTACCATGGGACTTTTGCTGACTAGCTTCAGACTCACACTGGCATGAGTATGAACCTGTATCAGTCTGGTGAACACCACTCAACCCTACCGCATGACACACTGAGAAGCTGCCTCATGCAACTCAAGTACTTCAGTGACTAAGTCTAATAGGAAGCCAGCAGGTGAAAGCTGGTGGAGGTGGATCTCAGGGAGCCTTAGACCTTTTGAGGACCTATCCCCAGGGCAGGAGCCATCCCTGGTGCAGAGCTTGGTCCTACCTGTGCACACTGAGGCCCAGCAGAGGCATCCATAGACTGTGCATCACTTTGTAGCTCTAAACAGGTTGCCCATGGTCAGCCAGGCAGCATCTAACTAGAGTCTCTCCCGAAAGGTTCCAGAACACACCCAGTGGACAGCTTCAGAAACATCAGAGCAGGATACAATCAACTTCACAAGTGGCCCATTTAAAGGGAGATCTCACGAGGCATCAAATCCTACTGAGGCAAATTCTGCTTTGTGTGGTCAACTCCTGCACAGCAGTTCATGCACTGTGGTCAGGGCTGGACCTCACAGTCTGCCAGCTTAAGGGTAGAGCCCTTGTATGGATGGTCCAACAGCAATCAAAACACACATAATGCATACAAGGGACATTTCAGGAACACCCATCTGAGGTGATCAAGGAGTTTGCATCACTGAGTCCCACAGGACACCTACTATATAAGGCCATACTACCAAGACTGGAAGACATAGAAGACCTACTTAATATACAGAAACAGAGAGGCAGCCAAAATGAAGACACAAAGAAACATGCCCTAAATAATAAGAACAGGAAAAATCTCCAGAAAAAGAACTACATAAAATGAAGGCAAGTACTCTACCAGATATAGAATTCCAAAACAGGTTATAAGAGTGCTCAAGAAACTTAGGGAGAACTTCAACAGAGATAGCAACCATTAAAATGGACATAGAAGTCATAAAAAAAAACCCATGTCATAAATAAAGAATACAATATCTGAAATGAAGAATACCCTAGAGGAAATAAACAGGTTACATGAAGCAGAGAATCAAATCAGTGTTTTGGAAGAAAAGGTAGCAGAAAACATCCAAACACAGCACCAAAAACAAAACAAAAATTTTAAAGGTGAGAATAGTGTAAGTGACTTTGAAAACATGAAGTGTAAAAGCATTCACATCATAGGAGTATCAAAAGAAGAAGAGAGAGAGCAAGGGATTGAGAGCCTACTTGAACAAACGACCAAAATCTTCCCACACCTGGTGAAAAAAAAACAGGCACACAAATACAGGAAGTGCAAAGAGTCCCAAATAAGATTAACCCAAATAAGCCCAAGACACATCATAATTAAAATGCCAAAAAGATTAAAGACAAGGAGAATCTTAAAAGCAGCAAAAGAGTTAGTTACTTACAGTGGAGCTTCCATAAGACTGCCAGCTAATTTTTCATCAGAAATTCTGCAGGCCAGAAACTGGCATGAAATATTCAAAGTGATGGCAAGCAAGGACCTACAACCACCATTACTCTACCCAGCAGGTCTGTCATTTAGAATCAAAGCAGGTGCAAGGTGCTTCCCAGAGAAGAAAAAGCTTTAAAAAGCATCAAAAAACAGTATACACATAACATTAAAGGAAATTCATTAAGACAAAGAAAATAAAATCAAAGATATGAATAAAAACTTTCAATCACTACATATCCATAATTACTTTAAATATAAATGAATTAAATGCTCTAATCAAATGACATGGGGCAACTAAACGAATAAGATAACAAGACCCAACATGCTGCCTACAAGAGACCCACTTCAGGTTGAAAGACACAAGTAGACTAAAAGTAAAGGGATGGAAAATGATATTTTATGCAAACAAGAGTGAAAAAGAGCTGGGTTAGCAATTCTTATATCAGACAAAATAGACTTTAAAACCAAGGCTATCTTAAGAAACAAAGAAGGACACTAAATAATGGTAAAAGGATTAATCCAACAAGAGGATATAACCCTTGTAAACATTTATGCACCCAATATAGGAGCACCTAAATATGTAAAGCAAGTCTTGATAGACATGTAGGGACAGATCCACAGTAATATAGTCATAATAGGGGATTTTAATACCTCATTGACACTAATAGATAAATCTTTCATACAGAAAATCAACATGGGAGCAGTGGTCTTAAATGACATAATAGACCTGATAGATTTAATTGCTATCCTCAGAGCATTTCACCACAGAGCAGCAGTATACACATTCTCCTCAAATACACATGAAACGTTTTCTAGAACAGATCACATGTTAGGTCACAAAACAAGTTTCAATAAATTTAAGATTGAAATTATACCAAGCATCTTCTCTGAACATACTAGTATGAAAATAGAAATCAATCACAACAAAAACACATGAAGGCTAAATAACATGCTACTATACAATGAATGGGTTAACAATGGAATCAAGGAAGAAATAAAAAATACATCAAAACAAATAAAAATGAGAACACAGAAACCAAAAATCTATGGGATTCAGTGAAAGCAGTCCTAGGAAGGAATTCATAGCATTGCAGACCTACCTCAAGAAATAAGAAAAACCTCAAATAAACAATCTAACTTTACATTTAACAGAACTAAAAAAAGAAAAACAAACAAAGCCCAAAGTGAGTAGAAGAAAGGAAAATATAAATATTGGAATACAAATAAATGAAATACAGTTTAAAAATACAATACAAAAGATCAATGTAACTAATATCTGGTGCTCTGAAAAGATAAACCAAATTGATAAACCTGTTTTTAATTGAATTTATTGAGTGACACTTGTTAACAAAATTATACAGGTTTCAGATGTACACTTCCACAACACATCTGTACACTGGATTGTGTGTTCACCACTCAAAGTCAAGTCTCTTTCTAACACCATTTATTCCCCCCTACCCTTCTTCAACTCCTCACAACCCACCCCTCTTGCCATGGCATCACCACACAATTGTCCATGTCCAGGAGTGTTCTCTCCCCCACCTCTCTTTTTTATCTTTTTGCTCAGTTGCTCAACACCACCACAACTTCCTCCAGTTCTCAACAGGATAAACCTATAACTAAACTCATCAAGAAAAAAGAGAGAAGATCTAAACAAATAAAAGCAGAAATAAAAGACAAGTAACAACTGACACCACAGAAATACAAAGGATTATAAGAAAATATTAATGAGAAACAAATTGGAAAATCTGGAAGAAATGGATAAATTCCTTGAAACATGTAATCTTCCAAAACTGAATCTAGAGGAAACAGAAAATCTGAACAGACTGATTGCAACTAACAAAATTGAAGCAATAATAAAAAAACTCTCAACAAACAAAAGTCCTAGACCTGATTACTACACAGGTGAATTGTACCAAACATTCAAAGAAGAACTAACACCTATCCTTCTCAAACTATTCCAAAAATTTCAAGAGGAGGGAAGATCCCAAACTCATATTAAGAGGCCAGCATTACCCTAATTTTAAAACCATACAAAGACACTACAGACAAATAAAATCATAGGCCCATATCCCTGATGAACATAGATATAAATATTCTCAAAAAATATTAGCAAACTGAATCCAGCAATACATTAAAAAGATCATACATCATGACCAAGTGGGCTTTATTTTGGGGATGCAAGGTGTGTACAATATCTGCAATCAATTAATGTAACATACCACATAAACAAAATGAAGGTTAAAAGTTATATCATCATTTCAACAGATGCAGAAAAAAAAAGCTTTTGACAAAATCCAGCACCAATTTATGATAAAACTGTAAGCAAAATTGGAATAGACAGAACATATCTCAACATAATAAAGCCCATATATGCAAACCCACAGCTAACATCATATTCAATGGGGAAAAACTAAAAGCATTTCCCTTAAGATCAGGAACAAGTCAGAAATGTTCACTTTCACCTCTCTTACTGAACATAGTACTGGAAGTCCTAGCCACAGCAATCAGAAAAGAGGAAATAAAAGATATCCAAATTGCCAAGGAAGAAGTAAAACTGTCACGATTTGCAGATGACATGATATGTACATAGAGAATCCAAAAGATTAAACCAAAAAAACTACAGAAACTGATAAATAAATTCAGTAAAGTAACAGGATATAGAACAAAATTGCATTTTTATACACCAATAATGAACTATCAGAAAGGTAAACTAAGAAAGCAATCGCATTTACAATTGCATCAAAAAAGTACCTAGGCCCTGGCTGGTGTGGCTCGGTAGACTGAGCCCTGGACTGCTAACCAAAGGGTTGCTGGCTTGATTCCCAGTCAGGGCACATGCCTGGGTTGCAGGACAGGCCCCCAGTAGGGGGAACGTGAGAGGCAACCACACATTGATGTTTCTCTCCTTCTCTTTCTCACTCCCTTCCCCTCCCCCCCAAAAAAATCTTTTTTTAAAAAAAGAAAAAAAAATACCTAGGGATAAATTTAATCAAGGATGTAAAAAGCCTGTACTCAGAAAATTATAAGACACTGAAGAAAGAAATTGAGATACAAGGAGTTCTGGCCAAGATGGAGGAACCCTTCACTTCCTCACACAACCAAAAGTAAGATAACACCCAATCTAAAATCAATAAAAAACCCCAGAAGCACCAGAAAATCAAACTGCATGGAACTCTGACAACAAAGGAAAGAAAAAATCAACCAGAACAGCCAGACCTGTAAGGTAGAGGACTGTGTAGGCCAGCTCAGAAAAACTGAGGCAAGGCAGCAGACCTGGCAGATGGGGCTGGCTGTGGCAAGGTGGCAGACTGCATGGGCAGGGCTGACTTAAGGGGAAACTGAGACTCAGAGTTGACGGTGGACTACTGCGGATGCCACAGTGAGAGAAACTCCCAGTTTCACAAGAGTCCATTGGAAAGTGCACTGGAGTCAGGCAGAAAAGCTGCACTGTTCCCTCTCTGTCCCCTCCCCCACAGGCAGCTCCACAGCACAGCAAAAGGGCTTGCCCTGCCAGGGCAAGGCTCCGCCCCCTTACAACTTCTCAGGTGCCCAGAACAAAGAAACATGGCCCAAATGAAAGAACAGAGCAAAACCTCAGAAAGAGAACTAAGCAATGAGGACATTTCCAACCTATCTGATGGAAAATCTAAAGACCTGGTAATCAAAATGCTCACAGATCTGATTGAGATTGGTCAAAAAATGAAAGAGCAAAGGAAAGATAGACAAAATGAAATAAAGCAAAATATTCAAGGAACCAACAGTGACAGGAAGGAAACCAGGACTCAAATCAACGATTTGGAACAAAAGGAAAAAATAAACATCCCACTAGAACAGAATAAAGGAACAAGAATTCAAAGAAGTGAAGAGAGGCTTAGGAACATTTGGGACAACCTGAAACATTCCAATATCCAAATTATAGGGATGCCAGAAGGAGAACAACAGCAAGAAATTGAAAACTTATTTGAACAAATAATGAAGGAAAACTTCCCCAATCTGGTGAAGGAAATAGACTTCCAGGAAGTCCAGGAAGCCCAGGAAGCCCAGAGAGTCCCAAAGAACTTGGACCCAAAGAAGAACACACCAAGGCACAACATCATTAAGTTACCCAAGATTAAAGATAAAGAGAGAATCTTAAAAGCAGCAAAAGGAAAGGAGACAGTTACCTACACAGGAGTGCCCATAAGACTATCAGCTGATTTCTCAGAAGAAATCTTGCAGGAAAGAAGAGGCTGAAAAGAAATATTTGAAGTCATGAAAGGCAAGGACCTACATCCAAGATTGTTCTATCCTGCAAAGCTTTCATTTAGAGTGGAAGGGCAGCTAAAGTGCTTCCCAGATAAGGTCAAGTTAAAGGAGTTCATCATCACCAAGCCATTATTATATGACAGGTTAAAGGGACTTATCTAAGTAAAAAAAAAAAGATTAAAAATGTGAACAGTAGAATGACAACAAACACAACTATCAACAAATGAACCTAAAAAGAGAGAAAGAAAAACAATAAAAACAAAAACTAAGCAAACAACTAGAATAAGAACAGAATCAGAGAAATGGACATCACATGGAGGGATTTCAGTGGAGAGGGGGAAGGAAGGAATAGGGGAAAAGAAGAGAAGAAGAAGCATAATTAGTAGTCATAAAATAGATGCGGAGAGATAAAAATGGTACAGGAAACAGAGGACTCAAAGAACTTATATGTACAACCCATGGACATGAACTAGGGTAGGGGGAATGCTGGAGGGATGAGGAGGGCAGGCCAGAGGGGAGGAAAAAAAGGGAAAAAGGGGGAGAAATTGGGAAAACTGAAATAGCATAATCAATAAAAATGCTTAAAAAAGAACTTGAGATACAAATAAATGAAAGCACATAATGTGCCCATGAATAGAAAGAATTAATATCATTAAAATATCCATACTTCCCCAAAAGTATCTATAGATTCTATATAATTACTATCAAAATATTAATAGCATATTTTGCAGAACTAGAACAAATATTCCAAAAATTTGTATGAAACAACACAAGACCCCAAATAGCAACAGCAATCCTGAGAAAGAAGAACAAAGCTGGAGAAATCATGCTACCTAATATCAAACTATACTACAAGGCCATAGCAATAAAAACAGCATGGTACTTGCATTAAAACAGATGCATAGATCACTAAGACAGAATAGAGAGCCCAGAAATAAACTCATACCTCTATGGTCAATTAATATTTGACAAAGGAGGCAGGAACATACAATGGGGTGAAGATAATCTAGTCAATAAATGATGTTAGTAACATTGGACAGATACGTGCAGAAAATTGAAACTAGACCAACTTCTTACACCATATACAAGAATAAATTCAAAATTAATTAAAGAATTCACTGTAAGCAAATCCTGATACTACAAAAAATCCTAGAAGAAAACATAGTAAAATCTTGGACATTTCCCTTAGTAATATTTTTTTCTGATCTATTTCATTGGGCAAGAGAAACAACAGCAAAAATAAACAATGGGACTATATCAAATTAAAATGTTATTACACAGCAAAGAATCAACAAATTGAAAAGACAACTCATTGCATGGGAGACCATATTCACCAGTGATATATCTGATAAAGCATTAATGTCCAAATTTTATAAAGAACTTACACAACTCAACACCAAAAAAACAAACAAACCTCAAATTCAATAAAAATGGGCAAAGGACCTGAATAGACACTTCTATAAAGAGGACATACAGATTGCCCATAGACAAATGAAAAGATGCTCAATGTCACTAGTCATCAGAGAAATGCAAATTAAAACAACAAGATATTATCTCAAACTTACCAGAATGCTTATGATCAATAAGTCAATAAACATCAAGTGTTGGCGAGGTTGTGAAGAAAAAGAAATCCTCGTGCACTGTAGATGGCAATGCAGACTGGTGGAGCCATATGGAAAACCTTTGAAAATTCCTCAGAAAATTAAAAATGAAACTGCCTTGTGATCTAGTGATTCCACCTCTGAATATACACATGAAGAAGCTCCAACACTAATTTGAAAGAACACATGCACCCATATCTTCATTGCAGCATTATTTACAATAGTCAAGTTATGGAAATAATCCAAGTGCCCACTGATAGACAAGTGGATAAAATGTGGTGGTACAAGAAAAGGGAAAAACAAACAAACAAACAAAAAGTGGTGGTACATATACACAGTGAAATATAATTCAGCCATAAAAAATAATGAAATTTTTACCATTTGCAACACAATGGATGGACCTAGAGGGTATTAAGCTAAGTAAAATAAGTTAGGAAAAGGCAAATACCATATAATTTCACTTATGTGTGGAATCCAAAGAACAATGTAGATGGCCCTGGGTGGATGGTTCAGTTGGTTGGAGCATCATCCACATACCAAATGGTTGCATGTTCCATACCCTGTCCAGGTGCAGCATAGAGGAGGCAATTCATCAATGTTTCTGTCTCACATCAATGTTTTTCTCTCTCTCTCTCTTCCCACCCCCACCTCTTTTTCTCCCCTTCTCTCTTTTAAATCAATAAATATATCCTCAGGTGAGGATTAAA
Source organism: Phyllostomus hastatus (assembly GCF_019186645.2). Lineage (NCBI taxonomy): Eukaryota > Metazoa > Chordata > Mammalia > Chiroptera > Phyllostomidae > Phyllostomus > Phyllostomus hastatus. The sequence goes on from NW_025334041.1 coordinate 52,993,887, forward strand.
AAACAGAACAATATGAACAAACAAAGAAGAAACAGACTCATAGATACTGATTGGTGTTTGCCCGAAGGGAGGGGACATGGTGGACTGGGTGAAAAAAAGTGAAGGGTTTGAGAAGTACAGATTGGTAGTTACAAAATAGCCTCAGAGATATAAAGTACAGCATAGGAAATATAATCTTTAATATCATAGTAACTCTATATGGTGTCTGATGAGTACTGGAAATATCAGGGGAAACACTTTGTAAAGTATATGATTGTCTAATGACTATGTTGTACACCCCAAAATAATACAAAATAATATTGAATATAAACTGTAAATAAATATTAAAATATAATCTGAAAGTCAAAAAAGAAAAGAGCAAGAATTAAGAGCACCTGCATAACAAATTATATAAGTGAAACAAGGCAAGTACCTAAAGACAAGTTTTTAGAAAAGGAATTGCAATCATATTTCTCTATTTGGATCTATAATAAATACTATTTCATCATCATAATGATATAAACATTTCTCATTGGTTTATAAAAAACAATGATGCTAGCAAACAGGAAGAATAGGAAAATTTGAGGTGGTTGTTTAGAACAAACCAAGCTGTTGTCTATCAAATTTTAAGTCAACAGATAATGTTTACAGTTGATAAAATAAGAAATGTCAGTGTAAGCTCATTATTGAGAAAGATGAAAGTAAATACTAGAAAAAATCTATAAAAGCTAAAAATACTTGCCTTTCAATATTATTGAAAAGGGGCTTTCAATATTATGATTTTTACATTTACAGCATGGATCAGTTTGATAATGATTTATTGTGGTAGTCTGAATCAAAGATGTTGATATCCTAAATTCTTAGAACCTATGAATATATTGCTTCACAGGACAAAAGATATTTGGTAGATGTGATTAAGATAAGGATCCTGAGATCAGGAAATCATCCTGGATTTTCTGGCAAACCTAATATAATCATAAAAGTTCTTATAAGAGGAAGGCAAAAGGGATAGAGTCAAACAGGAGGTGTGATGGCAAATAAGAGGTTGCAATGATCAAATTCCTGACTTTGAAGATGGAAGAAGACCGTGAGCTAAGGAATGTAAGTGGCCTTTAGATGCTGGAAAAAGCAAAGAGTAGAATTCTCCCCTAAAGTCTTCAGTAGGAACACAGCCCTGATAACTCATGTTAGACTTCTGAACTCCGGAACTGTAAAATAATAAATTTGTCTGCTTTAAGCCACTAAACTTGTGATAATTGTTACAACTAGAGATAACTAATACATCTATTTAGAAAATAAGAAAAAATAAAGCATGCTAAGACATGAATTATAGAAAACTTACCATCTACTGACAAAAGTAGTTCAAAATGAAGGGATAAATGAATCTGAATTAGGGATAATTTGAATATACTTATATGATTTTATGATTACTAATTTGAATTAGGACAAGGTTAGGTAACTAAAGACTAGCCACATGTGAGTCAATGCTTAGCCACATTCTAATACTCTTTACCATATGTATTTTTTATTATCCCTCCTCCCTTTTTTACTTCCCCATTCCTTGGTGTATCTTCTTTCTTCCTGTCATTGATATACTGTTGAGATAGCTATCTGGCTCCTCAGTCCAGTTATTCTATCATATCTTGGAAGGTTCCCTCTGTCAGTCAAGGTTCTCCAGAGAAACAGGACCAATTACATACAGAGAGATTTATTTTAATGAATTGGCTCCCACGATTATGGGGGATGACAAGTCCAAAATCCATATATCTGTTTGGCAGGCTGGAAACACAGCAGAAGTTGCCACTTCATACTTGAAACAGAATTCTCTCTTTTCCAGGAAATCTTTGTTTTTGTTCTTAAGGCCTTCAACTTCAATCCACTTATCAATAGTGATACCTTTTACTTAAATCAACTTATTGTAGTTGTTAACCACATCTACAAATTGCCTTCACAGCAACACCTGGAGTTTAATTATATAACTGAGTTCTATATTGTGGCCAAGTTCACAGATAAAATTAACGACCACAACCCTCAATTCTTGAGGAGTGGGTGGTAGGCACCATATTTGTGCTCTATTACTTTTCTTTACAGATGGCTGGTTCAAGAGTGGACACATCACTCCCACAAGACTATACAAAGACCTTACTAAAGACATACTAAGGAAACTAGAAAAAACAACAGCTGGCCCTCTCTGGTGTGGTGGCAGCCATGAGATGTAAAGACTGAAAGATATCAGTGGCCATATGAACAGCCAGTCATTCTGTACTAGAAGAGACTGAAGTCAACCTATAGAAAAAAAGGAGACGAGATTTGGAAGAGTCTTGGTTACAAATAATAAGGGCCAGAGGCACCCCTGCATTTTGAGTGGTTTAATTTCTTTTAGCTCTATGATCCTCTTATTCCCTTTTTTCTTAAACTAGATTGACCTGGAATTTATGTCATGTGTAACTAAAAGAGTCTTGACTAAAAGAAAGGGTATAATATTCTTTGTTATTTACAAATGTTCATATTTTCCCTCTCCTCTTGGGCACGTGGCGGGTTACACACTTTGAATAAGCATGACTACATGACTTGCTTTATCGATGAATCATGATTGGAAGTATAACACTTTACAAGCAAGTAAAAGATCTGCTAGGCTCATGGTGCGTGCAGTGATTGTAGAAACACATGTCACTTGGTGCCTCCAATGGCTGAGTTCCTAAGTGACAGCAAGGAGCAGGAAATCCCAGTAAACTGCAACTGTACATGTGTCATAAGCAAGCCATAAATGCCTACGATGCTAAGCCACTGAGACTTTTTGTTTTCTGTTACTGCATTATAATCTAGCTTATCTTGATTAACACAGAGGGCCTTCATAATTTTTCCTATAATTCATTCATTAAAAAAATATTGACCTAATATAGGGACATAACAGTACACAGAATAGATGTAATTCCTGCCCTCCCTAGTAAGAAAGACAAACAAGTAATCCAAATAAAGTGTGATATGTGTAAGGAAAGTACAGGGCACAAAGGGAGCAGCACAATCTTATGTTATCTACCACGTATGGGAAGGTGTGGACAGGCTTCCTGGATGAAGTCATATAAAAGATGAGTGGAGGGAAGTAGGAGATTGAAGGGTGAGGAGTAGAGAGATTCTCTCCAGAAAGAAGAAACAGCAGGGATAACATTGGACTTGATACATTACTCCCCTCCTACCCCACCCTCTACTTTTCCTAGACTGAATTAGGACAATATATACACTGATAAAAATGTGAAGTTGTTATTACACGGTGGTGTTAATTGTCAATTAATAGTCCAACTTCATTAAAAAAAAGAAAAGGAACAATATCTGGTGGGCTGGGATGGGAGTAAAAGATAGAAAATTGTACTTGAACAACAATTAAAATAAAATTTAAAAAAATAGTCCAACTTCAGAGTAATGCCACCTTTATTATTTTATTTTATTGATTTTTAGAGAAAAAGAGAGAGACAGAGATTTGTTGTTCCATTTGTTTATGTATTCTTTGTTGATTCTTGTATGTGCCCTGGCCAGGGGATCAAACCCTCAACCTTGGCTTATCAGGATGACACTCTAACCAACTGAGCTATCCAGTCAAGGCCAATTTCACCTTTGTACAATAGTGTTTGTGCAATTATTCAAATAATTTACTGCATTTGAATTTAATATTTTATAAAACTTAAAGAGGAAATGAAAGTGTTGCTAATAACAGCATAATTGAGACAAAAGTAAAAAAAAATCATTAGATTTGCCTAAAGTTGTGAATCTCTAGCTTAAATCAGATGTTTATTGGGCTTAAGTTGGTTGACTATGAATTCACATGGGAAGGAAAATAACTATATTAAAGAACATTTGGGAAATATTGGAAATATATCCTTGACAATTGTGTCTAAAATATAAACAATAAGAAAAGATATCAAAATGCTATTAAAATTATAAACTGATAATTACCACCCATAAATATTGCAATGATTCAGCCACAGAAAGAGCATGGTATAAATGAAAATAGGGATGCAACTTACTAAAGAATCTGTTATTCAAAAGAAAGCTGGAGTTCAAAATTTTCATTAATTTTTCAAAGTTTGTGTTAGTATCAAAAGTGGCATCAGTACTTTGCAAAATTTACATTTTCAATTTCTTTCCAACATGAAAATATATTTTGTCTATTAAGTGTCACCACAAATGAGAGGATTAGAATGTGAGTAAAGAAGTTAATTTACGATACAGTCGCCCCTCGCAATATCGTGGTTCACTTATTGCAGCTTCACTGTATTGTGGGTTAACCTGTGATATAGTAAGGGATGACTGTATACTTCACTGGTGAGTACCCATATAGAATTTCATATGCTGTTAAAATTACGTGGGTTTAAGAGTGCAGAAAGTATTTAAGAGTATATAAAGTATTTATAAGAGTGTGGGAAAGATTAATGAGTATGAAAGGTTTATAGGAGTGTGGGAAGGGTTTATAAAGCCTTAAAATAAATATAAATAATAAAATAAATATAACACCACTATTTCGAGGATTTTCACCTATCGTGGGGGTCTCTGGAATGTAACTCCCAAAATAGGTGAGGGATTACTGTATTTAATGTTTAATCTGTTTTAAATATATGAGGTCTACTCAGAAGGTATCTGGCCATGAAATATGAAAAATAGAGGCATTTATTGCAAGTACAAGATACAAGAAACATTGTACATAGGACAATGTTGCCTCAGACCCCTTCAAAGTAGGTATGTTGGGACCTTACACAGCTCTACCAGCTGCCCCATTGTATTTTCCTGAATCTCATCGATGGTCTGAAATCTCTTCCCTTTCAAAGGTGATTTTAGTTTTGAGAAAAGACAGAAGTCATAGGGCACCAAATCTGGGCTGTAGTGGGGCTGAGTCACCTGGGTGATTTGATGTTTTACAATAAAATCTGCATGAGATATGATACATGAGCAGGCGCGTTTTCGTGATGAAGCTGCCAATCACCAGTTGCCCATAGCTGCAGCCTTCTGAATCTACCAAATAGTTTCTGTAGAAAAATATTCAAGCTTAATGGAAAATTTGATGCAGATTCATTGTTCTATTCATTCAGTCATTTTGAAGGTGATGACCACAGAGTACACATGCTCACTCAATGGCATCTACTGCCCCCTGAATAGTACAGTAAAGTCATCATTGTTCACACATGTGCATTCCTGTCCACTCTCCTTGGGTGCCAGGTTACATCAATGTTGTGCAAACCACTATTATTATATTAACAATGGCTCGACTTCCTACAGACCATATGGCAGGGGCTAAGAGCTAAAACTTTTATATGACAGTTGGGAATTTTATAATATTTACATTATAATTGTTAAGACCTGGTATAATGTGTCTTACTTAACTTTTGCTCATTAAACTTTCATACATGTATTTTGGACTGCACCTATATTCTTGGACCTAGGTGTGTGTGTGTGTGTGTATGGTAAGCAGAGATAAGACTACAGAAGTAAACAAAATTAGATTGTGTAAGACTGTATAAAACATGAAGGAATTCAGACTATCCTGAGATTAACGAAAACATTGAAGAAGTTTAGGCAGAAAAGTTACATGATTCTACTTGCCTTCCAGATCATAATGGTTGCAATGTGAATAGTGGATTTAGAGGAGGAGAAGGCTGAACCTATTGGATCTTTACTACAATAACAGTAAGCAGGTACTAATAGCTTGAATCAAGGAAGTAGTAGTAGAAATGGAGTAGAATGGATGATTCTGAGATATACTAGGGTAGAAGGTTAAACAGCTTGGTGATTGAATGGATAGTGAGGAAAAAGAATTTCAAAGTAAACATTTAGATTTTTGGCTTTTGGCATTTGGTATGTGATGGAATTAGTTCAATTTGGACATGCTATGTTTGAGTTGGGTGCCTATAAAATACCCAAGAGATACCAAGAAGGGAATTGAATATTTTCACTCTTAGGAGTGAGCTCATGGCTAAAAGTCATCCACATATTGAAAGTAAAACCATGAGCATAGATGAGATCATCCAAAAAGGATGTGTAGATTAGACTAGATAAGAGCCTTAAAATTTCTTGGGATGGCAATATTTAAGCAAAACAGAAGTGTCCAAAGGGCAATGATGAATGGACAGAAAAGAAACAGTGAATTGTAGTATTACAGAAGGTAAAAGATTGTTTCAAAAAGGAAAGAATGGTCAACAATTAAAATGCTGCTAAAACAGATGTCATGTAATAGAGGTAATATTGGTGACTTTATTGAGACTAATTTCACAGCTGTGTTGAGAATGTAAGCCTGGTTACAAATAATTGAAGAGTAACTTGGAAATGACAGTGAAGAGATGGCAAGCATAGAAAGTTCTCTCAAAAATTTTCTTTAATGAAAGGAAGGAAATCTGAGGTAGAAACTGGAGGGAGGGAGAATATGTATGAGGAAGATGTTTTAAACAAATGAGCATGGTAATGAAAAAGAACCAGTACTATGAGAGACTGAAGACACAACAGATAGAGAAAAAATTAATGTAGCAAGGTTCTCAAGTAGATAGGAAGAATTAAGAACGAAAATATAGACTGAATGATGGCCTTGTCTTGTGAAAAGAATGGATAGGTATGGTTCAAAAGTTGTAGGTTTGATCATAATAACATGCACTACCTCATATAATTTTTAATTCTTATAATAAAATATATGGTATAATATTTTAAAAGGCAGAGTTATACAATTTGTGCAAGTGTCCTGCTTAATAATACTATTTCCTGTGGCTCCCAAGAATTAAACCCACTAGATTTATGGAATCTAGTCAGACATTCCTTATTTTGTAAGGTGCCTGGTACAAAGCCTGAAATCTAGTAAATATTCAATATTAATTTAATTCCCTTTCTTAGTTGACTCTGGACTCAAATAGCTGCTTCACCGATGAGGGCATCTAATTCTTCCTTCTGGTCTAACCCCCTCTACTTAACCAGATTCCTCCTGACTTTATAAATACCTTCTGTCTGGTCTATCCCTAAGTCTACCCTTGATAGAATGATAGAATAATTCATTTTAATGAAGTATATTAAAGACTAAATTAGTATTCAGCATGAAGATATGAAGGTATTCAGTGTGTGTGTGTACACCCACAGAGAAGAATACAAAAGTCACTAGAAATTGATGCTGGGTATATGAAAAAAATAATGCAACCTATACAATTGAACAAAAATTAAAATGGGTATCAATTTTCATAGTGACAGATACTGACCAAAGACATATTTTCAGACTTTGTCAAAATATACTAAAGAGCCCTTAAAAATATTGAACTGGGCTCTTCCTTTACCAATGATGAAAATACATAATTTTATTTATAGTTAGCAAGAATAAAAACTTGTTCAAGGTTCAAAGACTATAAAGAAACTTGTACAAGTAGGAAAATTAAATAGAATCAAACATATCTACTACCTCATTCAAGAGGCATATTTAATTTGAAAGATATATACAAATGGCTTCTAAAACATACTTGATTACATAAACAGTAAGAATCAATTTTGGAGCTAGTGCAGTGACAAAATAATGTAAAATACATCATCCCATGCATATAAACTATAATTACATCTTAAAGGATATAAAAATACTACACTGTAAATCCAAACAGTTGCAAATCCAAAAATTTATTCAATAAGTATATTATCAACATTTCTCTTCATATATCAAAAAAGATTAAAAGAAACAATATAGAAATATTTCCAGCTATACAAATTCAGGGATTCCATGACTAAAAATGGTAGAGGATTCCACCATTATTTACATACAATTTTTTCTACATAGGAAATGTTTATATCTAATACAATTTTACCTAATTTAACTCCGGGCAAAGTGAATGCTGTAATTAGACAATGAAGGCTTTACTCGTTCACACTTATATGTAGTTGCCATGTGCCAGATACTGTTCTAAGCACTCTACAGATGTTAACTCATTTTATCTTAAAACCATGTAATAGAATATGGTTTTAAAATAGTAATAAAAAATAATCCTGACTGGTGTGGCTCAGTGGGTTGGGTGTCCTCCTGCAAACCAAAAGGTCACCAGTTAGATTCCTGTTTGATACACATGCCTGGGTTGCAGTACAGGTTTCCAGTTGGGGGCTTGCAAGAGGTAACCAATCGTTGTTTTCTCTCCCTCTCTTTCTCCCTCTCTTCCCCTCTCTCTAAAAATACATAAATAAAATCTTAAAAATAAAATTGCTATTTTCCTCTCCACCTTCCCATCCCACCCATCATAGGTAGTCAGGTAAAGAACAGCAAACATCCAGTGAAAGATCTCTAACTTTGACTCGTAAGATTTCAGTTAATTTCTGGCTCTATTTAGAGTTCTCCATAACCTTGGATAAGTTACTGAAACCAAACTTGAATTCAAAGGAGGGTGTTATAAGTACAGATGCCTTAGGCTTCACCCAAGACATCTAACTGAAAGTTTAGAATAGGACTTGAGAATCTGAATTTCCTTGACAGGTGATTCTAAAAAGCAGCAACACTTGGGAACCATTATTTTTGTAGTCTCATCCTCTAATCACCTGACAGAATTATAGAAATATGTGGTCCACAAGGGTAGACATGAAGGGGAGCATTATAGACATAAATGGTCAAATCTCCACTTTTCTCCCAGTTTCATGTAATCTTACATTCCCAAAAATTTTAATGTATAAAAGAAACTGTATTAATTGTCATTCTCCAGAGCACTTGAGATCTTGCTGCCCATCAACTGTTGTCAGTTTAGCTCAAATAAAATCTTATAAAATTTTTCTACATGTCTGGATGTTTCTTACATAGATAAGATATTAGGCTAACCACACAAGACTACATGTTTTATATTGTATTTTTGATTAAACAATGATGAGAATACAGAAGTTTAACAGGAATGTTCACCTTCATGTTTCAGATAATTTCTCATTATTCATAATAGAGACATGAGTAATGCTTTTAACATAAAATTTCAGTTTGAGAACTATAATAAACTAATTGTGAGTTCTAAAATATGATTGTAACAAAAGCATACCTACCTTATACTTCTCCCAAAAGCATATATTACCTCTAAGTAGCAGTGAACATAAGAATTGTAGTTACTAAAATTTTACTTTTTATTCAATCTATCTTTTTTAATACATAAGGTTTGTTCATAAATAAAAATTAAACTCACAAGTCAAGAAATCTAAGCATATTTTAAAACAGAACTCTTTGTTTCATTATCTTTGAGTTGCCCAGGCAACAAATTTAGGAATGCTCATGAGTTCTACTGGAAATTGGTGCTAAATATTAATATGTACTTACAATTATGCCTATTCATCCAAGCACCTAGAAAGAGCTTTTAAAGCATTAATTTGTTATTTCTTACAATGTCTCTGAGAGGCAGGCTGGTAGAAAGTTATTCTCTATCTTAGTATCAAAGAAACTAGGTCAGAGAGGTTAAGTGGCTTTGCTAGAGTTATACAATGAACAAAACAAAAAAGGAACTCACAATCCTTGTTCTCATTTCTATTTCAGTACATTATCCATTAAATGGTTAATATACCTAAATGTATTTTTACTCTAGGAAAATTGAGAATGCACTTGAATAATCTATGAACTAAAAGTGAGAGTTCCCTATTTTTTGTGTTCAAAATGCTGCTCTATAAAAATAAAGAATAAGAACTAGTAATTTTTTTTACACTGTAGCTATTATTTGCAGGGTTTTTACTATTTGTGGTTTCTGAAGCCTCTGTTCAAAGTGATCCATTCTATTTCTGACTGCTTTAAGCCAGGTTAGCACAGCTGTGACAACCAAGACACAACCGAAACAGGCTAATGAATTTAAAGTTGTCTTTCATTGTGTTCCCATTGCTCATTCTTGAAGTCATCCTCCTTCTAGTTCTTCATTCAGCAGTTATTTGCACAACTTGCCATTCTGAATCCTTTAACTGTGGCCAGCTTTACTAAGCTAATGTCAATAAGCAAACTTAAAAAACTTTTTATTAAAATAACATTTTATGAGTTTATGCTGCTATCCTAGTTAACATTGCCATATTCAGTTCCCTGTAAGCCTAACCTTTATGATCCTTAGACCATTAAGCATTTGAGTATTATTAGTCTATGGATGGGCATAAATCACCACATGGGGATTTTTTCAATGGTTACAATTTTAGCAATTTTTCCAACAAAATGTAGGGAGAAAGGAGAAGTGGTTTTGAAACTGTGCTCAATAGAGACTGCCCTTTGCCTGGATGTGGTACTACAAAACTGGGGTTTTCCTAAATTCAGCCTAGATTCTCTCAGAGCTCTAGATCCATGTAGCAACTGCAGTGTGACCACACCGCTGGTACTCAAACTCACCAGGTCCAAACTGGCACTCATTTACTGCACCCCATCTCCCATCCCATCCCCACTGTTTGTTGTCTCATTTGGTACAACCTACCTTTATCCTTCCCAAAAAGCAAAATGGCATCATTGCCAATCTCCTCTCAACCCAGCACTTGACCCCCGCAATCAATTATCAAAATCAGTCGATTTAGCCTCCTGAATATTTTAGGAATTCATCTTTGCATGATTACTTTCATCCTTTATTCCTGTAATGGCCTCCTATCTACAAGCACTCCTCCCAAATTACCTGTCCCCCCACCCATAGCTTGTACAAGTATAGAGGGTGATTACAGCCTGCACGAATCCAGGGTCATTATTCGTTGCCTCACTGTGGAAGAGTTCTCATGATTTGCCTTCTACTTTTCCAGCCTCAATTTTTTTTAGAAACTCAGGCTTGAACATTTAAGTCCTGTAATTACCACTCTTGATTTCCTAACACATTATTTATCCCTGTGCCGTATGACCTGTTAGAATCATATTTGCTATCCCATTCCTTATTTGTGTGCAGGGAAACCCCTATTTACCTTTAAAATCTAACACATAGTAAAGTTATGTGTTCTTGCTCCGTATACTTCCAATTAAAATTTTGTTTTCATGTCTGTCTACCCACTGAATGGGTAATACCAAGCACGGAGTTGGTACTCAAATGTGGGGGCAGGGTGCAGTCAAGAGCTAAGGCTCTGTAGCTGCTAACAAATGTTAGGCAAATGATCTATTACGAACCTGTGTAATGATTTAAACAAAGCAACTGATTTTGTGGAACTACTTCCAACTCAGGCTACCAAATCACGGGATGGGGCCGCAGGATGAACTCGGGGCCACACCACACCTGCAGTGTCTTAGGAGGCTCCAGCCCCTTCTTAATAGGCTCTAGACCTTCCCAGGAGGCGACTAGTCACAGCAGTTCCATGTGAGGTCCGAGGCAACCACCGAGACCCTCTAGCCTGAGCAGGCGACTGACCCAACTCCTAGAATTCAGCCAGCGAGGAGGCACGCCGAAGGCTCCACTCCAGAAAACCCCGGCCGCAGAAGGCAGCAGCCTCCACTCTAGGTCGCCCCCAGGAGAAGGAGCTGCTCCCTAGAAGCAAGATGGCGTCCTTGGGTCTCCCTCCTTTCCCCAAGAACACCGTCTTAGTCCCCAGAAGAGAAACAAGGACGTTGGGGCGCCGACGACGAGGTCTGGGGAAACTCCACGAGGCCGTAGTCACAACCAGGTTCCTGGGACATGATTTCCTCTAAGATTGGGACCTAAGGTTGGGACCGCCCAAACAAAAAACAGAGACGGCCAGCATCCTGCAGAAGGTAGACGCTGGATAGCCCCACCCTCCCGACCTTTGTTCTTCAGCTGGGGTCCCCAGGACTCAGGGCTACGCCCCAAAACAGGAAGTCCCGCCCCCCGCCGGCCTGCCCCGCTCTCCAGCGCCCCGGAAGTACTCTACGGTTGCTGCCGCAGAGCAGCCCGGAGGAGGGTGGAACTCCTGTGAGCGGGGCGTACTGAGTTCGCCTCCTCATCTTCCTCCTCCTCCCCCTCCCAGCCTCTGCCGCCGCCCGTCGGATTCCTCTCTGTTGCTCCCGGCGCGGAGCCTTCCGGACAGGGGCTGTGGACTCTTCGCTCGAGCCAGCTAGCGCGGTTTCCGGTGCCCTCGGGGTGGTGGACTCGTGTGCGGTGCAGGTGAGCGATGGAGGGCTGGGGTGGGGGCCGCTCGAGGCCCAGCTGCTGGGCTTGCTAGGGGAACTTCACGCCCCACGTTCTGCCCGGGGACGAGCCTGGGATGGAATCCGGGCGCCGTGCTCGCTGCTGGGAGGGCTAATGCATCTCCGAGGGCAGGCGACTGAGGCGAGGTTTCCCGCACCCGGCACTCTTTCCAAGTTGACCCTGTCGGCGGGTCACCCCATCTCTGGCCCTACGCTCGCTCGGGAGACCCCTCCTGGGCGGTGCCCGCGACCCCGCTGCCGAAGTCCCAGCGCCTCATTCCGCCCATTTCCCCTCCTTCCTTCTCTTTCGACTATTTGGCTGTTGTACAGCAGTTGCTTTTCAGAAGCATCTCCATCAGGGTTTTGTATCAGCTAAAGGAATGGCTTTTTCAGACTGAAGTCGTTAGATTTTCCGCACTGAACTGGGCTTCTTGCACAAGTTTGACACATATTCGGGTAATCCAGCCCCTAAAACGAAGAGGAGAATATAGGTATTTTGACTGAGGGGCGTTTTCTCTGTAGTCCGTTCCTAAAGGTTTTCCAGAAGTGGAAGGTGTGATTTGTATGCATTAGTCTGGTATATGTGTGTAAGTGGGCGGCGGTGATCTCGCAGTGTTGTTTTAAGGTTTAAGGAGAATTAAGGAGTTAACTGGCCTTTGCTTTGGAAACCAGAATGTCCAGACTTGTGGGAGCTCATCCAGGTGTCATGGAAGTTGTGTGAGAACTCCAGTGCCACGCCCTACGTGTCAAGCCGAAAAACACCTAATTTACAAAGTGTGTTTGGTGGTGGTGGTGGGGAACCTTTATAAAACGGGTGTTATAAGTTAATTCCTGTTCTGAAAGTAAATCACAACTTTAATCATGTTCCAAAAATTGGGTAACAAATTTCTTTAGTGAACTCACAGTAGAAGGCATTCATTCATTTCAGCTTAGGTTTATTCATCTATTTAATCTTATTAGTTTATGTTTTTCTATCTTTATTAATACTATGTTACTGTAAAATAACTCGGACTCTAAAACATTATTTTTAGACTTTGAATTTCTTCAGGGCAGAAGCCATGTCTTCCTCATCTCTGTGTTTTGAGGTAATGTGGCCTAGAACATAGAAGTTATTCATTACTTTCTTTTTTTAAAAAAATTATTTGTTGCTTTTTAGAAAGAGAAAGGTGAGGGGAGAGAAGCATCGGTTTGTTGTTCCACTTTCTTATGGATTCATTGATTGCTTCTTGTATGTGCCCTGACCAGAGATGGACCCCGTGACCTTCCTGTATTGGGATGACCGTCTTAACCAACTGAGCTACTGGGGCTAGGGCCATTCATTCATTTCTTCATTGAATGAGTGAAAGTGTAGGTGAGCTCACAGTTGCCTTCCAGGAGTCATTTTATTGGGCTAGAGTTTTTTTGTTTGTGTTTTTATTCCAGTTTCCTGACACATGCAGACTTTGTCTGTTCTTTAGCATGGTCAAAGAACATTTTAAGAAGAATTCTTTGCTGTCCTTGCAAAACTCTCATTCCCTGAGAGGTTAAAATTATATTTGGGGCATTGTGTCTGCGTATTATAATAATTTGTATAGTGTTAAAGGTTTACTACTTGAGCATGTTTGTTCAAGGTTATCAAGTAGTGATTTCCTGGTGATAGTAGGTTTAAGTTTGGGTTGAGTTACCACTGTTTAGAAAATGAAGTGAATCACCAAAATGCTTGTGATGGCTCATTTTCCCCATGGATACATGAAATCCTATGGCATCCGATATGACCTTGGCATAATTTACCAATAGCTACGTTCATATTTCTGTTCAGAGACCCAGATGCTGTTCTCTAGAGTGTCTGCTGAGTGTGCAGTCATCTGTATCGTCTATTTTGAAGCAATTCTTCATACAACACTTTCTTCACAGGACCTTCAGGGGAAAAGGGCTAATTATAGGAAAATCTTGTCTACCATTTGTTGGGGAGGACAATTTTTATCTATAGATAGTTGGGTTATTTTCACTTCAGGGAGATCCAGATAGAGAAGTGCTGATACCTTCTTTCCTTTACAAATATTTGGTGGTGGTCTGCACTGGTTTTCCAAGCTTAGCTTCTACAGAAGGTAAATAAATGTACCAGAATAATTTCTTGTATATGTGTATTCAGTGTAATATGTACTAGTAGTCTTTACTAGTGAGGTAGCAAGGAAAACCACTTAAAAAATACTAGAATAAGAGGCTGTTAATGAGAAAAATGATTATGATTTTACAGAAGTAAAATATGGTTTCCACTCTTTTACAAAATGTTTTAATTCTTAGACATCTAAGGAGAGGAAAGCCTGCAATTTCTTACCTCATTGACATTACCACTACAGAGAGGTCAGATTTCTCTTTTTGAATTCATCAACCCTCCTGATAACAACAGTCTTTATACATTGCCTGCCTAGCCCTTTGATAAAAGCTTTGCTTATATTATTTCTAATCTCAATAATGCCTCTGCAAGAGAGGTATTCCCACACTTTACGAAGTGAAATTATTTGCAGGTGTCTAGGCAGCTAGTGTGGAGCAGAGTCTGGATTTGAAAGTAAGGATTCTGAGAGTGTTTGTTATTACAGTTAATCCTAAAAGGCTGAGGAACATGAGATTCTGATCTCAGCACTTGGTCCTGTGGGGGCTGGGGTTGCTAGTAACTTTAGCCAGGTGGTGGCCCGAGGCAGCAGCCACTTTTCTGTTTATCTCCATTGTGCCTATAAACACAGTGTTACAACTTTCTATGTGTGTGGTGATGAAAAAAGTGGTTGGGCATTGTTCGTATAAATATTGTGGGAAAAGAGTATTAGGATGTCAACTCTGGTGTTTGATCACTGCTTTTTACCTCTGAAATATCAGTATTTGAGATTTGACAGGACTTTTGAAAACCTACTTGTAGTAACCTTTCCTGAAGGGGTATTGGTTTATCTGTCACTAACTGAGATGGGAGAGAGGTTATGGGAAATTGGGAAGAACAATAAAAGAAGCTAAGGTGTACTGGGTCTGTTTTTACCATTTCATACCACATATCATTTTCTCTTTGGGTTTAATATTGAGGCTGAAAGAGTAAGATTCTTGTAAGGTCTAATTGCTATTTGGTGCTGGAAAAATTCTGTTCACTCTTTCTAAACCTGTGCAGTTTTTGATTGATTTGATTTATTGATTTTAGAGAGAGATGAAGAAAGAGAGAGAAACATCAATTATTGTTCTACTTATGTACTCATTGCTTGTTTCTTGTATGTGCCCTGTCTGGGAATCAAACCCTCAACCTTGATGTATCAAAAAACACTTTTAAATGGGCTTAGTTCAGACAGATGTGTTCTACTCTTGTTCTTTTCCTTTAACTACATAGCTCTATGTAAAAAACAGCTCATTATCAAGCCCTCAATAGTAACAGTTATCCTGTGTTTTCTTTTTAGCTCTAAGACACTTTATTGCACTCATTAGGATTTTGTTATAATATAGAAAAAAAGTGAAATTAAAGCTCTGAGTTTTTAAAAGACTTGGGAGTAAATTTTAGAAGAGAATTTGTACTTTTGATTTAAATGTACATGGAGGTGAGGTCTTAATTCTTCAATGTCCAGAGGGTAGTCTGTACAAGCCAAAAAAGCAAATTTCCATAAAATACTATAATACTATTCTTTAAAAGTTTTTTATTGTATTTTTTATTTATTCCCATTATGCCCTCTTTGACCTCTACCCTTCCCCCACAATCACCACACTGTTGTATATGTCTATATTCCTGCACCCCCCAACACAACCCCCCAGAGCTATCAGTCTGCTATCTGTGAGTCTCTATTTTGCTTGTTCAGTTTGTTCATTAGATTCCACATATGAATGAAGTCATATGATATTTGTCTTTCTGACTGGCTTATTTCACTTAGCATAATGTTCTCCTGGTCTGTCTACACTGTGGCAAAGGGAAAAATTTTCTTTTCTTTTTTTATGACTGAGTAGTAGTCCATTGTGTAATTTACCATAGTTATATCCACTTATCTACTAGCAGACACTTGGACTGCTTCCAAATCTTGGCTATTGTAGTAACACTGCACTGAACACAGGGGTGCTTATGTACTTTAGAATTAGTGTTTCAGGTTTCTTTGAATAAATTCCCAGAAGTGGAGTCACTGTGTCATAAAGCAGTTCCATTTTTAATTTTTTGAGGTAACTCCATACTACTTTCTACAGTGTCTGCACCAATTTGTATTCCCACCAACAGTGCAAAAGGGTTCCCTTTTCTCCACATCCTCCCCAGCACTTGCTGTTTATTGATAATAGCCATTCTGACAGGTGTGAGGTGATATTTAATTGTGGTTTTCATTTGCATTTCTCTGATGATTAGTGACATTGAGCATCTTTTCATGTCTATTAACTACCTGTATGTCCTCTTCACAGAGTGTCTATTCAGGTCCTTTGCCCATTTTTAATTGGATTTTTTATTTTTTGTGTGTTGAGTTTTATAAGTTTTTTAATAAATTTTGAATATTAACCCCTTACAGATATATCAGTGAATATGTTCTCCCATTCAGTGGGTTGTCTTTGATTTTGTTGATGGTTTCCTTTGCTGTGCAAAACCTTTTTAGTTTGATGTAGTCTCTTTTATTTTTTCTTTTGTTAACCTTGTCTGAGGAGGTAAATCAGAAAAAAAATATTGCTATGAGCAGTGTCCAAGATTTTGCTGCTTATGTTTTCTTCTAGGATATTTATGGTTTTAAGTGTAATACTTCAGTTTATTCATTTTGAATTTATTCTTTTGTGTGATGTCTAAGGTCATTTTTCTGGACTTACATAATTTTCCCAATACTGTCTTTAACCCATTGTATGTATTTGCTTCCTCTGTCAAATATTAAAATTGACTATAAAGGTATGGGTTTATTTCTGGGCTTTCTATCCTGTTCCATTGATCTTTGTGTCTGTTTTTATATAATACTATTCTTAAAGGCTTTCACAGCTAGAGTCCTATATGAGATACAGTAGGTATAACCCTTGACACACATAATCTCTTTGAAATGTGGGACCTAGTTTCATTGCTGAATTCACTTACTGAAGTCAAATATCAGGGTTTGACAGTATCACCTTGAAGAATAAAACAGCAAGATTATGAAATGACTTCTCCCAACTGCATTGTGAAGGTGAGGCAAAGATCCCAGATTTTCACAAAAATCATGGTTGCGGTTATCTAAACCACAAGGTCTCTTGCTTCTCTGTTCTTAAGCAGTTGAGTAGCTAGCACAGTAATGCATTGAAATAGGGCTTTCCACACCACGGAGTGATTGCAGATGCTTTGGTTCAGCTGCTTGTGTCTAGATCTACACGGGATTACCGCAGCAACCTTTTAGCCTCTGTTTGCTCCCTGCTACCATCTCCTCCCCTTCTATTCTCCACACTTGGTTAGAGCAGTCATCATACTGCCCTGCTTAAAACCTTTTACAGCTCCTTCTTGCCCATTAATAAAATAAAATCCAAACTCCTTTTATCTTTACTTACCTTTTTTAAGTTCTCCAGCATTTATTTTTGGGGGAAAGGATTGGATTTTGAGGAGGAAGTACATGGAGCAGAGAGGTACGGAATAGAAAACAAATACAAATGTAAGCTGTTTTGCTAATTGTTTTATAACCACAACAAATGAGTACAGAGAATGCCTTGTACAAATCAACGCAATGAAGGTTCAAGATCAAGGTGTTCCTTTAAGCAAGACTGAAGATTTCAGTCTCTGGTATTTCGAATTTAGGCTGCAATCCTTGTTTTTGGATGGATCACTGGGAGTGTGGTACCTCCCACTTTTAAACCAGATTTGAACAGAAGAATGACCACTTGGCCCAGGTAGAAGTAGACGAAGTGTTTGGATTCATGTCACATAACTGCTGAAGTTCCTCCCCACAATTCAGTACCAGGTGGGTTTGTACTTCTTGTCAAACTCCTTATTAATATGGGCCACAATATCCTTCTCTATGTTATATTTCTCCAATATAACATGGAAGCTTTCTCCTGAGTAGCACATTCCACGGAGTCCTATTGCATCTCCTCCGGCATATCAACATTTTTATTCACCACCTTTAGGCCGCACATGGTTTCGGTCACACACGGTCACAGTGCAGCAGGTGCTGGCCAACTTGCAACAGTTTTCTGGGGGAGGGGCTGGTGAAGTTCACACCTAGAGGGAGAAGCCATTGCTACTAAAGCTGTGGCTCATCTCTAGCTTTACTTTCATATAGAGAACCTTCAAAACCTGTTCCTTCCTTAACCTCATAGCCTCATCTTTTTTTCTCCTTCCAGGATATTAGTTCCCGTAATACCAAGCTTCTGGAATCTACTATTTTTCTCAGTCCCCCATTTCCTCTTCCTGTAATTATAGCCACTTCTTCCCCTAGTCTAGTATACTTTTACTGGTACTTCAGAACACAAGTTAAGTTATATGTCTCCAAAAAGTGTATCTTGATTATATTCTTTCTCTTAACATTCTTCTGCAGAAAGAAACAAAACAAATGAAAAGCAACTCTCAAGACTGGGCTAGTTGCTCTTCTTCTGTGCTACCATAAAGTATATTACAGCTCTTACTATATTATGGACAGTGTCTTCATGTGCCTATTGTAAATTTTGTTAACCACAATCCACAGTAACCTTATAACTACATACACATACACTCTTAAAAAAATCTTCACAGGCCTTTATCAAAACTCAAACTTTCTCAGTTTGTGGCAGCCTTGTTATGTCAGCTATTTTTTCACAGCATCCCTAGGTCAAAAAGAAATACATAACAGTTTAATTTCTTAAGTAGTTAGGTCCAAACAACTTAATATGTATTTATGTCCTAATAATTTTGAAGCTACTTGAAAAAACTGATAAATTAAATAACTTTCATTTAAACTGCAGAGTACTCCGTTGTATGTATTGTGGTTTATTCAACCATTCTTCTATGCTTGGACATTTAAGTGTTTTTCTATATTTTTCTATTACAGATGATGTTATAATGAAAAACTTTGCATACCATGTGTGTTTTTGTATTGTTGGAGATATATCTTCAAGATAAATGCATGTATGAGATTTATTAGACATTGCCAAATTCCTCTCCATATGCAGTTACTTGTACTATTTTCAATTCTAGCAGTACGGTATAGGAGTGCCACAGTCTTGGTGCTCTCCTTCCCAGGAGCACGCCCCACCTTTCCTTTCCCTTCCCACACTTCGGCCTTCCTCTCTCCTATGCTCCAGGGGCCGTTCTTTGCCTCTGACTTGTTTCCTTAGCCCATTTCTTCCGTGGCTCACTTTTACTACCTCTGTAACTTTCTAAATAAACTTACTTATAATTTGAGTTCCTGGCTTTGAATTTTTGTTTGTTTTTTGGTTTGTTTTTTGCCAAACTCAAGAACTGAGGTCCATAATACATCATCTGCATATTGTATTGTGCTCATCACCCATGTTTTCTCCTTCCAGCACCATTTATCCCCCCATACCCTATAATTTTTGTATTATAGAAGAACAAAAAAAGAAAAAATAAAAAGAAAATAAGAAAGCAAAGGGGGGGGGGAAGTGCCACAGTCTGTCCAACAGAGTATGTTGCCATGCTCTTATTTCTGCCACTCCCATGAGTGAGAAATGGTGTCCTGGTGTAGTTGAAATTTGTATTCCTCTTGGTACCAGTGAATTGAACATTTTTGTGTGTGTTTAAGGACCATTTCTTAACATTTTAAAATTGTGTGTTTCATATTGTCTATTTTCTAAATAATTTTTGGTCTTTATTTCCTCAGATTTTTTAAGTTCTTTATATTTAAGAATATTAGCCATCTAATTTTGACATATGTTGCAAATATTTTGCCCACTCGTCCTTTGGCATTGTTTACAGTGGGTTTTTTGTTTTTGTTTTTGATATGCAAAAGTTTGTTTTTGAGTAGCCAAATATATTCATGTTAAATTTATCACATCTGGATTTTTAGTTATAGTTAGAAAGCCTGTCCCTACCAGGTTATAGAGGAATTCATCTACGCTTTCTGCTAGTGCTAATAGAGTTTCATTTTTTTTTTTTCACAGTTCTCTGATCCATTTGGAGTATATTTTGGTATATGGTGTGAGAATGCATCTAATTTTATCTTTTTTCATATGATTATCCAGTTGTCCAATGCCATTTCTTTAAAAAACAAAAAAACCCTTTCCCCCATAGTCATATAAAAGATTTCTATATGTAGTTCAGTGTATTTTATTCTGTTGGATTATCTGGTTATTCATGTACCAGTTACCACACTCTTTTAATCATAGAGGCTTTATAATGTGATTTACTATCTGGTAGGACTAATCTGCCGTTTTAGCTCCTTTTCTTCAGTGTTTTTACTGCTAATCTTGCATATTTTATCTTTCCATATGAACTTTAGCATCAATTTGTCTAAGTCTGTTAAAAAGCTCATTTTTATTGGAACCACATCAAACTTATGATTTAACTTAGAACTGATATATGGATGGTGTTGAGACATCTTAACTTAGAGTAAGTGATGTCTTTTCAGTTTCTTAAATCTTCATATAAGTTTTGAACACTTAGGTTTATTCATAAGAATTTTATTTTTTGTTGTACTATTACAGAGTTTTCTAACCATTCTATCTTTTAACTGGTTATTATTCATATACATCAATATTAGCTAATTTCTGGAGATTTACTTCTACCTTGCTGAATCCTTATTCTTTGAGTTACTTAAATCATTGCTTCTCTTAGATCTAGATATACTGTAAGGTCACCTGTAGATAGAAATTTTATCCTTTTCTTTTCCAATATTTATGACTCTCATTGTTTATCTTATCTAATTGCATTGATTAATATCTCCAGAACAACGCGAAATAACAGTATTATGTGTTTTCAATAGATATGTTGATTGCTTTATTATATTGTCTTCTCTGTGGATATACAAAGATGTATAATTGTATGTTAATTTAGCTAGGGATGTGCCTTTCTAAGACTGCAGTCCTTCATTATCTATATTAAGAGATGCTTAATGGAGATGGATGTGGTAAGAGGCAGGAAAGGTTTAGTTCCTTGGTGGGCAGCAACAAAGTACAAGCAAGGTTAGAACTGCTCCATGGTTTCCCAGTTTATGCAGCCAGTCCTGAATTTTGTTCCTGTTTCTCCACACAGTTCTTCCAAACTTCATTGTAATCTTCACTCATCCAATAATGGATGCCACAGAGTGACCACTAGGCTAAAGCTACTGTAGGTCTATTAATATCTAAGGGTTCCTCCTCCAGGCTTTCTTAGTGTTAAGTGGCTTTTGTGTTTGCAAATGAATTAGGCTCATCTTGCATTGATGTGGTTATGGCTTGGGTATTTGTGTCTGTAGGTCATTTGGCAAGGCAAGTTTGTAGATAAGGTTATCCATTGGGATGACGTAGAGTATACAGCTGTGGAATGGTTCTAGACAAGTTTGTAGTGTCTGGACCATCTGACTTTGAGACAATTCTTTGTCCAGAATTCATTTATGAAGACCTAGTTCTCTGGCTGGAAGTGATGTATTGGTGTGGGATAAGGTGTTGGCCAAATATCCTGCACACATGCAACTACAGGCACGCAGCAGTTCTCAGTCTCCCAGCTTTTTGGAGAGTTTTCATTTCACTGCCATCTGATTCATCCAGAAAGTTCAAGTAGCATATTTTCTGTAGATGCTTATTCAAGTTTATCTGGGTGCTTGTGTGAACTCCCAGTTAACATCTCATTGTCTATCTCTGCCATTCTAAGTATTTCCTTTCCCAGGAGTGCTTGTGATAAGATATTTATTAATTTCTTGTCACTTATGCTGGGGAGCTTCTCTTTAGAAGTTCTGCAATTCACAGTTCATGGTCTATTATCTCTTTTCACCATGCTAGAAGTGATGGTAGTTGGGGTGTTGTCCTGCAGCCACTCAAGGTCAGGCAGGTTCACACAGGATTCAGGCAGACAGAAGAAAAGTTGTGGAGCCCGTCAGGATGTCTCACATGCCTTTATTCTGGGGTGGGGCGGTCCATGCATGCTACAAGCCACATGTTGCACATCGGGAAGTCCCTACGCCCTTATATACTAAGTGCACACAAAGCCAGCAAGGTGCGAATACTGACTTTCAGTTAGGTAACAGAGCTTCCTTCATTCTACACATGCAGGCCCTTACTCAAGGCCACATGAACACTGGCAAGCCATAGTCGCCTGGACATCCAGAGAGTCTGACTGATTCCATTTTCCCTACAATGCACCCCTTCAGGTTCCTCACTGTACAATCTATGTGAGGGGTGTTCTGTGAAGGTCCCTTGGTGAGGAGGGCAGAGTCCTGCACCCATATACCACAACAGCAGTATAGACTACAGCAACAAGCAACTAGGAGACATGCAGATAAGGCCACCCTCAGGTACAATGGCCAGTCCAATTCCCAGACAAGTAAGGCTACCCATGTGAGCCATGCACCTAGACGGCCCCTGAAGGGACTGTAGCCCTCATGTTAATTGGCACTTCCCAGTAATGCTTAAAAGTATGCTTCTGACACAGACCTATCAGAGTCCAGCCCTCTTGGGCTTGTCCTTTGAGGTTCTCAATACAGAGCTGGGCTGGTTCAGCCCACTCCATGGCCTCGGCCATGAGCCACCCCAAGTCATTCAGTATGGAGTAGCTGACTAACAGCTGGGGGCGGTCATGCTGTTGCTCTGCCTCAGCATAGATGTCGGTCCAGGTAGCTTTCCATAAGGACTGTGCACTGTACCACTTGTGTTGTAACCAAGTCCAATTTGAGACAGAAGCTGGAGAGATGTGCCATGGGAGGTTGACAGCCATGCTAAGGGAGATTTCATTATAGATCCAACATGCTGATTGGTTAGCCACTGAGGCATAGGTATATACCCTGTCAACTAAGGTGTTACTTGGCACCCTTTTGCACCTTGGCTAGGGGTTTAGCATCTACTTGCAATAACAGTGGAGAACTCATAATGGGCCATAAGGATATCACAAAGGTGCCAGGAAGAAGCATTTCATGGTCTGCTGGCTCTGGGTATGTTACTCGCAAGACTGGGGGCCATGTTCCAATTACCCAGGGCACTATTTGCAAGTTTCTCTCCACCTCTTGTTTTCAGGGGACAACATGAGCCACCCAACGCATGTAGGGGGCTTTATCTCCGAAGGCCACGTCCAAGTGGCCATTTGTCCACGCTCCACAGATGCAGACAACAGAATGTTTCTTTGTTTTCCCATGCTTGGTTTTAGCAAAGCATCTTTACCACATCTTTACCACATCTTTAGCATCTTTACCACATCTTTAGCATCTTTACCACATCTTTAGTCTGTACCTGTAACTGAATTGGAACAGCAGTGCAGTAGAGTGACCCTTCCACCGGACGTGGACCCCCCAACTCCTCAAGGGTCACCCATAAGCAGTGCAAAAGCACTCTAGTGCTGCGATTATCACTTTCTGATCCAGGTGGCGTGTAGGGTATGCAGCCAAGAGTCCATTGGCCATGTCCACACATGTGGTTGCATACCTATACCCCTCTGAACTAGGTAGGGGTCCAATCACATCAATCTGCCATCGGGTCAACAGTATTCATCCCCTCATCACCTGTCTAGTTGTTCCCACAGCCCTCTGGGAATGCTCGTGCGAGCAGACAGCACAGGTCTCACAAACTTCCTGTACCTCTGATAAAGTGACAGGTAACCCTGAAGCTTTTATAGTAGACCACATGGTCTTCTATTGCCATCACCTGTAGTGGGGAGCAGCAACTGAATGTGGGGGTGCTTAGCATAAATAGCCTTTACCACTCGCGCTTGCAAACAGAACTTCCCCACAGTGGTCTGCAGCTACACTCCTTGGAACATATCAATGCCCAGGATATACTCAGGAATGGGGGACACATAAACAATGTACTCACAGTTGTCCAATACCCAGGGAGAGCTGTATGGGCTGCACTGTGTCCCCCTTAATCATCAGTAGAGGCCTTAGGTGCTGGAAACTTCTCAGGGTTTCCATACATGAGGGTACATTCTGCCCGTGTATCTACTAAAGCTAGGACTCGCTGGAAATTTGTAGGGACCACATCTAGGTCCTGGTCACCCGCACAGGTTCACTTTTTGGCTGAGGGATGTTGGGGGCTCAAGACACTTTCCCTCCCACCTGCTGCTGCCTCTCCTCCACCAAAGCCGTGGGCTCTGCTGTTGCTACCTACCCCATCAGCGCTCCTGGAGCAGGGCTTTCTAGGCACTGGCACCGCTGCCACCAGAACACCAGACCCAAGCTGCAGTCCTCCAGCCCAGTGACTCCCAGCAATTTTGTTCCAAGTCTGTGTGCGGTGGGGAAGAGAAAGAGGGCCACAGGCTGTCCAGATCTGAATTCCCCCAGGCTCCGCAGGCTACTGCAATTTCATCTTCTGTATCTACTGGATGGGCCCACAGAGTATTCAGTTCCTCTTCCCCCTCCTTTTCCTCCTAATCCTTTACTACAATTGGGAAGGGGGAGTGGTGTGGCTCCACTGTTTGGAGGTCTTCCTCCAGGGCACAGATCTGGGCCTCCAAGCCTTCTTCTCTTTCTCAGAGTTCCTGTAACTTCACTGCATCACGGAGTACAACTCCTCTTCCCTCAGAGCTCTCTTAACTTTGCTGCATCGCGAAGCACTGTCTCCATCACAGCTAGCAAAGCTGTAAGAAACACCTAGCTCATGGCTGCCTGGGCAGTCGGCTTTCCCCAGGATCTCCCCTACGACCCACAGGGCCTTCTCTACCGTATTGGGTGTGCCGCTAACATTGGGCCAGTCCTGCGGGGAGCCCAAGCCGCTAGGAGCCCTGCTGCTGAATATTACAAACCTGTGGCTGTCCACTCCTCTAATCTCCCCTCTTGGGTCCCAATGGCTCAATCTACCACAAATCCTGCCACCTAGCCAATTGTCCTGCAGCCTTTCAAGGATGGGCAGGATCACCGGGATTTGGGCAAACAAGAAAATTTGTAGAGTGCATCGGGATATCTGACATGCTTTTATTCTGGAGTGGGGTGATCCTTGCACACGGCAAGCCACATATCACACATCAGGAAGTCCTGACTCCCTTACATGCTAAGTGCACACAAAGCTGACAACATGCCAAGCTGTCCTTCAGGTTATATAACAGCTTCATTCTATGCATGTGGGCCCTTACTCAAGGCCTCATGAACACTGTCAAGCCACTATCACCTGGACATCCAGGTCAGGGAGCCTGACTAACTCCATTTTCCCTGCAGGTGTTTAATAAATAATTTCTTCTTATTCCTAGGTTGAGGGGCTCTCACTCACTTGGTGAATACCCTTGGTCCATGGACTGTTGCTCATCCCCACTTTTCCTGGAACCCACATTGCCTTTTACTCCCTGGGTCTTGCTGCCAAACTGGCATGCACTTCAGCCTTGGGTTGAGCATGAGGGACTCCCCTATCTTGAAGATCCTTAGTGTTCACCCTCTGGTATATGCTGCCATCCAGATAGCAGGGATTGATCAGGATGCTCATCTTTTCTGTTCCCTCTTTTCCCCTTCCTCCACCCCCACCTTTTTAGTCTGAGGACATCTCTTTCCCCTGATTTTTCTCCCTAAGACATTTTGTCTGCGACAGAAAATCTCAACCCTCTGAGGACTTAGGCTTCTGGGACACCAATCCTTGTGGTCTCTTAATCCTTGGATTATCAGTAAGTTTCCCACCACCCTATCTAATAGTCACCAAGGTCTCCCTATTTCATGTGTCTAAACATTACAACTAAGATAATTCTCTGTGTCTCTTCATTTATTCTTATTCACTGCTTGGGGGTTTTAGTAGTTGTCTTGGTCCTTCAGAATAAAAAAAACTCTTGATCCTGTCTTTATGTTTTACTTTATTTGGAAAGTTACATTTATTTGGTTACGGCCGTTTGAACTTTTTGTACAGTCATTTGTTGTTTACATGTTTTTTTCTGAATGACCTTTTTATGTCCTTTACTCATTTTGGGGATGTGGAAGGCTGGATTTTTTTAAATAACAAGTTTATTGACATACAATTCACATACCATAAAATTTACCCTTTTAAAGTATACCATCCAGTAGTTGTAGAGTTGTACAACCATCACTACTATCTAATTCAAGAACATTTTCATTATCCCAGAAAGAAACCCCATGCTTACTAGTCATCACTCCTGATTTAGTCCACCCTCCATAGCCCCTAGCAACTACAGTTGACCCTTGAACAGTGTCAAGTTATGGGCATGGAATTCTGTGCATTTGAAAATCTGTGTATAACTTTTAACTCACCCAAACTTAACTACTAATAGCCTACTGTTGATGGGAATCCTTACTGATGACATAAACCATAGATTAACATATTTTGTATGTCATATTACAAATAATATATACTATATTCTTACAATAAAGTAAGTTAGGGGAAAGAATGTTATTAAGAAAGTCATAAGGAAAATATTAATATATAGTACTGTACATATTATTGAAAAAAGTCCATGTATAAATGGACCTGTGTATTTCAAAGGTGTGTAGTTCAAGGGTTACCTTTGCTAATCTACTTCCATCTGTACAGACTTGCCTGTTCTGGAAATTTCTGGACTTCATAAATGGAATCATGCAATATGTATTCTTTTTTTTTTTTTTGTTAAGTGAGATATGATGGGCATATAACATTGCTTTAGTTTGAGGTATACAACATAATGATTTGATATTTCTATGTATTGAAAAATTATCAACACAGTCCAGTTAACATCCATTAGCATACATAGTTACAAATGGTTTTTCCTTATGAGAACTTTTAAGGTTATTCTCTTAGCAACTTTCAAATGTGTAATACTATATTATCAACTATAGTTACCATGTTGTATATTAAAGCCCTATGACTTATTTTTTCACTGGATGTTTGTGTTTTGGGGGGAGAGCAGCGTTATAAATTCTGGGTTTTTTTTTTTAATATGTTTTATTGATTATGCTACTACAGTTGTCCCATTTTACCCTCTTTCTCCCCCTATGCCCTGCATTCCCCCTCCCACCCAAATTCTCATCCCCCTTAGTTCACATCTATGAATTGTACATATAAGTTCTTTCGCTTCTCTGTTTCCTATTCTATTCTTAACCTCCCCTGTCTATTTTGTGCCTACAATTTATGCCTCTTATTCCCTGTACCTTTTCCCCCATTCTCCACCCCTCCCTGTTGATAACACTCCATGTGATCTCCATTTCTCTGATTCTGTTCCTGTTCTAGTTGTTTGCTTTTGTTTTTGTTTTAGGTATGGTTGTTAATACTTGTGAGTTTGCTGTCATTTTACTGTACAGGTTTTTTATCTTCTTTTTCTTAGATAAGCCCCTTTAACATCTCTTATAATAAGGGCTTGGTGATGATGACCTCCTTTAACTTGACCTTATCTGGGAAGCACTTTGTCTGCCCTTCCATTCTAAATGAAAGCTTTGCAGGATAGAGCAATCTTGGATGTAGGTCCTTGCCTTTCATGACTTGTAATACTTCTTTCCAGCCCCTTCTGGCCTACAAGATCTCTTTTGAGAAATCAGCTGATAGTCTTATGGGCACTCTTTTGTAGGTAACTCTCCTTTTCTCTTGCTGCTTTTGAGGTTCTTTCCTTATCTTTAATCTTAGGTAATGAAATAATGATGTGCCGTGGTATGTATTTTGTGAGTCCAACTCGGTTGGGGCTCTCTGGATTTCCTGGAATTTCTGGAAGTCTGTTTCCTTTGCCACATTAGAAAAGTACTCCATTATTTTTTCAAATAAGTTTTCAATTTCTTGCTCTTCCTCTTCTCCTTCTGGTACCCCTATGATTCAGATGTTGGAATATTTAAAGTTGTCCTGAAGGTTCCTCAGCCTCTCCTCATTTTTTTGAACTCTTGTTTCTTCATTCTGTTCTGATTGAATGTTTATTTCTTCTTTCTGGTCCAAACTGTTGATATGAGTCCTGGTTTTCTTTACTTCACTGTTGGTTCTCTATATGTTTTGCTTTATTTCACTTTGCATAGACTTTACTTTTTCCTTTATTTTGCAACCATACCCAGCCATTTCTGTGAGCATTCTGATTACCAGTGTTTTGAACTGTGTATCTGATTAGTTGGCTATGTTTTTGTTGCTTAGTTGTATTTTTTCTGGGGCCTTGATCTGTCTTTCATTTGAGCCACTTTTTTTTTTGTCTCAGTGCACTCGTTGTGTATTAAGGGATGGAGCTTTAGGTATTGCCAGAGCCAGGCAACCCACATCGCTGCGTTACGGTGCTGTATGTGGAGGAAGGGCTCGAGAGGGAACAGTGCTGCTTGCTGGGCTCTTGGCTGGCTTTAGTCACTTCCTCCATTACCCACAAACAAATTGGGCCCTTCTGGTACTGATTCCTCAGTGGGTTGGTTTGTGAACATTCTAGGACCCTGTAGGTCTCTCCAACGAACTGTCCTATGAGGCTGGGAGTTTCTCTCGCTGCTGCAATCCCCAAAGGTTTTTTCAGTCAGATTCTGAGGCTTTATTTCCCTGTATTGGAACCCTGGATTGCATGGTCTGTCTCACTCCCCAGTTGTTCTTCCCTGTTTATCTGCAAGCGAATGGGGGACCACCCGGTCCACCAGCTACCATCTTGCTGGGAGTCCAGCTGCCCATCTCCTCCCCTTCTACTGGTCTGGAGGAATGTTTCTTCTTTAACTCCTTGGTTGTTGGACTTACATACAGTTTAATTTTCTGGCAGTTCTGATTGTTTTTTGTTTCTAAATTTGTTGTCCATCTTTTGGTTGTGTGAGGAGGCACAGTGTATCTAGGTATGCCTCCGTCTTTGGAAGTTTGTACCTTTTGGTTACCTTTACCCATTTGCCCTGCCTTTAGCAAACACAAATCTGGTTTCTGCATTTCTAAACTTAGGTTTTTCTTTTCTTTTTTCTTTTTTTTAGATCCACATGAGAGATCTTCCTGTTTCTGTTGTTTGTTTTTGTTGTTCTCTGTCTGTCTTATTTCTCTTACCATAATGCCCTCAAGTTCCATTCATGCTGCCACAAATGGCAAGATTTCATTCTTTTTTATGGATGAATAATTTGCATGTGTTTGTATGTCTGTGTCTCACATTTTCTTTACTCATTCATCCATAGAAGGACACTTAGGTTGTTTCTATATCTTGGTTACTATAAATAATGCTGCAAATGAACATTGGGGTACATGTGTCTTTTTGAGTTAGTGTTTTTTGTTTGTTTGTTTGTTTGTTTGTTTGAATAAATACCCAGAAGTGAAATTACATGGTAAAAATGTGGCCTTTTTTGTGTGACTTCTTTCACTTAACATAATTTTCCAAGGTTTGTCCATGTTGTAGCATCTATCAGTACCTCATTCCTTTTTGTGGCCAAAAAAAAACAAAACAAAACAATGTTCCATTGATTGGTTATACCACATTTTGTTCATCCCTTCATCTGTTGATAGACATTTGGGTGTTTCAACTTTTTGACATCTGTTGGATAATTCTGCTGTGAATATTGATGTATGTTTTTTCATAGCATGTGTTTTCATTTACTAGGTCATATGGTAACTTCACATTTAATAGTTTGAGGAACTGCTGAACTTTTTCTAAAGTACCTACACCATTTTACCTTACCACTATTATTGTTTGAGGTTTCCCAGTCTCTTCACATCCTCACCAACATTTATTATTGTCCATCTTTTTTATTATAACAATCCCAGTGGTAATGATTTCTGTCTTTTATCTGCTGGTGTACTGTGTCTAAGCTGTCCTATGTGTTTGAAGTAATGCTTCATCTTAGCATATCCTGGGTTTTTCTTAGACATTTTAGTTCAAGGTTCACTTCTAAGAATTCTTTCTTTCTTTCATAAATACACTTTACTAATTATTCACATGTTTAAGTTCTCACACTACATTTTTTTCAAGCTGGTGGACACTGACAAATTGTTTCTCCCACAGAACTATAACCACACATTCCCAGACAGTATAAATATATGGTTGAACTAACATTAACAAATATCACCATTTTATCAATTATATAATAAAACAAATTATCAAGTATACAAATCTTAAGTTACACAGCTTAAAAGGCATATAAAATACTAGACTTCTGCTCAGTTCATTAGCAGAACCCTCCTCCTCCTCTATCTTCTTCTTTCTTCCTCTCCTCTTTCCTCTTTTGGAAGAGAAGGTGAGAAGAGAAATAAACCACACTTGAAACAAAAATAAGTTGGTAAACAAATTCAGAGTGTATGAAAAGAAATATAAGAATTTCAGAATTTTTATGATTAAGAATTGTTTTAGCTACAACAAAGCATCTCTACCTTTACCTTTAAAAAATATTTACTGAAGAGCATACTCAGGTGTTCCACACAAGACAAAGGCAGCATTTTACTAAAAGTACTTAATAGCCCCCTCATTCTTTTCCCAGGCTCTCCCTAAAGAATGTATTTTTTTATTTTGAAAATTATGAATGTTTCTTTATATTTGAACTTCCAAGTGAACCTTTCTTTTGAATCTGACGATTTCTGTTTACACTGGTTTGTCTGATGAGTTTCAAGCTGTTAAAACTTTAAATTGTTAAAAGCATGTATTACATATTGTGGCATAGCAAGTAGTAAGACAAAACACCTGTTCACCTGTTAGTATAAGTGAAGGGAAATTATAATGAACACTGACAATGTTTGGAAGAATTGTTAGTGCATTATTGACTACAAAATGAGGAACTCCAATTATGGATGGACAAGAGTAACCAAAATGATGCTAGGTTCAATACAGTGTTTCTATTCTTACTCTTACCAGCAAGGTATAAGAAACGAAATTTTAAAAAAATTGAAACTTAGCACTTTTGTGTGCATGATGTCAGTTGTTCTTTACATCATCCAAGAGACATAAGTAGGATGAGTGCTCTTTATTGACCGTCATATCCATACCCATACCTATACCCATACCCATATCCATACCCATACCTTAAGATTTCAGCACCTTCATCTTGAACATGCCCGTAACTTAAGATTTCAGCACAAACTCATAACTATGTTGCTTTGTCTTAAATTATTTCAAAAAGTATTTGTTAGCAATAGCTTCAAACAAAACTTCAGTTTGCTAAGTTTCTGCATAATTATTTTTAGTTCCTATTTGTTCTCTATGTTATATAGACCAAAGCGATTAAGGTCTTCAAACATCAATTATGTACCTTTTTCTGAAATGCACAGAGAATTGCCTTGGTTGTTCCTTTTACATTTGGTTATATGTTAAAATAAGAGTTCACTCCCTACCCCCAACACTGAATTTTGAAACATTTCAAACCTACAAAAAACTTTGAGTTGTATATTAAATGCCTTTATTCACCAATTACCAATTATTGTTTTGCCACATTTGCTTTGTCTAAGTATAAATGCTTTATTTTCCTAAATTATTTGAAAGAAGGTTGGAGACATGAGAATTTATCTTTGTGTAATTCAGCTTGCATCTTCAAAAAATAATGGCATACTCCTGTATAACCATAATACTATTGTAACACCTAAGAAAATGCCTAGGAGTAGATTGCTTGATTGGGTGGTTTGTTTGTGTATTCTTTAAAAATTTTTTATTTTATTTTCTTTTTTTCTTTTTTCAATTTTTTTGTTTTGTTTCTTTAATTTTTTTTGCCTTTTAATATATTTTTAATTGCTTATTTATTTATTTATTTGGATGGTATATTTATGTTTAACCTTTTAAGAAAGTGCCAGACTGAACTGGAGAGCATTATGCTAAGTGAAATGAGCCAGGCAGTGAAAGACAAATACTATATGATCTCACCTATAAGTGGAACCTAATCAACAAAACAAACAAGCAAGCAAAAATACAACCAGAGATGTTGAAATAAAGAACAAACTGACAGTAACCAGTGGGGAGCCGGAGGGGATAATGGGGGAAAGAAGAGGAAGGATCTTCAAGGAACATGTATGAAGGACCTGTGGACAAAGCCAAGGGGGGATAGGATTGAGGGTAGGGGGTAGAGTTGGAGTGGGGGAGAGTGATTGGGGGGGAAATGGAGACAACTGTACTTGAACAACAATAAAAAAAAGAAAGTGCCAAACTATTTTCCAAAGTGCACATTTTGGATTCCCAGCAGTGATGTTTGAAGGTTCCAGTTTCTCTGCATCTCTACCAACAGTTGTATCATCATCATCATCATCATCATCATCATCATCATCATCATCATCGCCATCATTGTAATTCTGGTGAGTATAAAATGGTATCTCATTGTGGTTTTAATTTTCATTTCCTTAATGACTGATGGTGTTTGAGCATCTTTTCATGTGTTTATTAGCCATTCACATATTTTCTTTAGCAAAATGTCTACTTAAATATTTTGCCTATTTTTTAAAAAGTGGGTTTTCTCCTCATTATTGAGTCAAAAGAGTTCTTTGTGTGTTCTGGATACAAGTTCTTTGCAGAGTGCTATGCATTTTATTATGATGATGTTAACCATGAACCATGCTTAATTTTTCTAATTTGCCATGGTGCTTTTTGTGGGGTTTGGAATAATAGCTAAACTTCTGTTCTTAATTCTTCCAAATGCCTAGCACTGAAGCAGACTCAATAGTTTATGGCAGTGGTAGTCACCTTCCTCTTTATTCTGCAATTAAGCAGTGAGAAACTATTCCTTTCTCAACCACAAGAAGCAAATAGAAATACATTGTAGGTATTAGGGCCCTTTAACAGTTGCAAAAGCCAGAAATCCAATTTTGCCTACCTTAAGCAAAACAAAATTTTGCTATTTTTTCTTTCCCTTCCTCAGCTCTGCTTCTTTCTTCATCCTACTGACAGACTCTTCATGTAGTAGTCATCTTCGTCTCCAGATTTCAGTTCTTCTCAAAACAGCAGGAAGAGCCAATCTTCTTCATTAGCCCTACCAGAAGAGCCCAAGAAATGGAGTATTCTGGGTGGTCTGAGTCTCTTGCTCTGCTTTTGAGTAAGGTGGAACAACTTGATTTATAGTCCTGTTATAATGCAGTATGGAGCCTGGCTAGTGTGGCTCAGTTGGCGGGCGTCATCCTGCAAACAGAAAGGTCGCTGGTTCGATTCCTGGTCAGGGCACCTGGCTGGGTTGCAGGTCAGTTTCAGTTCTCAACTGGGACATGTACACAAGGCAGCTAATCGGTGGTTCTCTCTCATATCCATGTTTCTCTCCATTTTTTTCTCCCTCGCTTCTCCTCTCTCTAAAATAAATAAACAAACAAATAAAAATAATAATAATGAGAGGAGGTTCCCTATAGAGGAAGAGGTACTATCCAGACAGATAATATGTCCACTTCTTTAGGAATATTGTGCTAGGGGTGTTGTGTCTTTTTTTGTCCACTTTTATGAGAGTAAACCAAAAGTAATTAATAGAAGGTTAATATAGGTGGAGCAAAAGTAGGTTTACAGTTGTTTATATGGAAAAGAATGCAATTACAAAAAATAATACAAGAATAAACTGTTTTTGCATACTTACAACTGTAAACCTATTCTTGGAAAAAATCATGTTTGTTACCTGATAATTTGTTACATAATCATCAAATTATCGTTGTTAATGTAGTTTGTCAGCCCTTTACCTCTATGGGAGGTGGGAAGAGGTATGTAGAATGCTTTAGGTTAAACCAAAGATCACATGAGTTCGCTTAAATAAGAAAAAGTGCTACTAGTAAAGGCTAATTTTCATTTCTCTTGAGCATTCCTTTATTTCTCTGAATGGGGGTATACCAACTGTCTTGACTTCCTACATTCCTACAGATTGCTGAAATCAATTTTTTTTATAATTAGTTTCCTTCCTCTCTTCTTTCATTTACTTGGACTTTTAAACTCTTGTCAGTATCCATATTTTATATGATTCATCTTTGAAATGATTTTTATAAGTAAGGATAGTTCCCAGTTCCTTTTTATAACGTTGGGTATATGCTGTGTATGCTGATGGTAATGACACTGTTGCTGTAATTGTGATTTTCCTGCTCAAAAGAGCAATAATTTTTATCACCTGAAGTGTTTCTTATCCAAACTCTTAATAGACAGATATAGCAGATATATAAATATTCTCATGAAATTGAACCAGTAACTTTGGATACCTTGTGGCATTTGAGTTGCTTCCATACTCTTTCAGTATTCTTAAGCATTTATTTTCAGTGTGAAAATTATATGTGAAAATGAAACTTCTGGTTTTGGATTATGTATATAAAACGCATCATCTCTCATGTAGTTAGAATGGTCCTTAAAAGGTCATCTAGTATATTCTTCCACCCTTTACAAAAATCTCAAAATTACCCAACCACTAGCCATTGCTTAAACACTTGTAATGATTTTATGTAAATTTGTATCTTTTTTTTTTTTTTGATATCTTAATTTAAAAGCCCATCCTTGTTTTGAACTGAAGTCTCTTATCCTCTGACTTCTCTTTGTTCCCAGTTTGCTCTCTGGAGAAACACTTAGTATATGAACATATTTTTGAGTATTTGTCAAATGCTGGATTCACTGACAAAATTTAGAGTAGTCATTTTATCTACATCTTTTTTCTCTTTTTTTTAATTTTATTTTAATCATTGTTCAAATACCGTTTTCTCCCTTTTACTCCTAATCCAGCCCCCTCTCTCAGCCCTCCCCACTTCCCTCCCATTACCACCCTCCCCCTAGTTTTTGTCCATGGTTCCTTTAAGTAGGTTCCCGTGAACCCTTCCCAATGTCCCCTGAAATTCCCTCTACTCTCCCCTGTGGTCACTGTCAGCCTGTCCTCTATTTCAGTGTCTTTGGTTATATTTTGCTTGTTTCTTTGTTTTGTTGTTTAGGTTCCTGTTAAAGGTGAGATCATATGGTATTTGTCTTTCACTGCCTGGCTTGTTTCGCTTAGCATGATGTTTTCCAGCTCCATCCAAGCTGCTGTGAAGGGTAGGAGCTCCTTTCTTTCTGCTGCATAAAATTCCATTGTGTAAATGTACCATAGTTTTTTGATCCATTCATTTACTGATGGGCATCTTGGTTGCTTCCAGCATCTAGCTATTGTAAATTGTGCTGCTATGAACATTGGGATGCATAGGTTCTTTTGGATTGGTGTTTTAGTATTCTTAGGGTATAGTCCCAGCAGTGGAATCTCAGGGTCAAAAGGCAGATCCATTTTTTAGTTTTCTGAGGAAGTTCCATACTGCTTTCTATAGTGGTTGTACCAGTCTGCAGTCCCACCAACAGTGCACTAGGACCCCTTTTCTCCACAACTCTCCAACACTTGTTTGTTACTTTGTTTATGATGGCCATTCTGACTGGTGTGAAGTGGTATCTCATTGTGATTTTAATTTGCATCTCTCTGATAGCTAGAGATATTGAACATTGTTTCATGTGTCTTTGGATCTTCTGTATGTCCTCCTTGGAGAAGTGTCTATTCAACTCCTTTGCCCATTTTTTAATTGGGTTACTTGTCTTCTTAGAGTGTAGTCATGTAAGTTCTTTATGTATTTTGGAGATTAAACCGTTGTCTGATGTATCATTGGCAAATATGTTTTCCCATACAGTTGGTTGTCTTTTAATTTTGATACTGTTTTCTTTAGATGTGCAGAAGCTTTTCATTTTGATGAGGTCCTGTTTGTTTATTCTTTCCTTTATGTCCCTTCCTCTAGGGGACAAGTCAGTAAAAAACTTTCTGTGTGAAATATCTGAGATATTCCTACCTACGTTCTCCTCTAGGACTTTAATGGTGTCACGTTTTATATCTAAGTCTTTTATCCACCTTGAATTTATTTTTGTATATGGTGTAAGTTGGTGCTCAAGTTTCATTTTTTTCCATGTGGCTGTCCAGTTCTCCCAACACCATTTGTTGAAGAGGCTATTTTTATTCCATTTTATGTTGCTGTCTCCTTTGTCAAATATTAATTGACCATAGAGACTTGGGTTTATTTCTTGGCTCTCTGTTCTGTTCCATTGGTCCATGTGCCTGTTTTTATGCCAGTACCCGGCTGTTTTGATTACAGTGGCCTTGTAGTATAGTTTAGTGTCAGGTATTGTGATCCCTCCTACTTTACTCTTCTTTCTCAAAATTGAAGCAGCTATTCGGGGTCGTTTATGGTTCCATATAAATTTTTGAAGTGTTCTATGTCTGTGAAATATGCCATTGGTACTTTAATAGGAATTGCATTGAATCTATAAACCGCTTTGGGTAGTATGGACATTTTGATGATATTAATTCTTCCAATCCATGAACACGGTATATGTTTCCATTTGTTTGTGTCTTCCTTGATTTCATTCCTCAGTGTTATGTAGTTTTCTGAATACAGGTCTTTTACCTGTTTGGTTAGGTTTATTCCTAGGTATTTTATTTTTATTTTTGCTATTTGAAATGGGATTTTTTCCTTGATCTCTGCTTCTGCTGTTCATTGTTGGTGTACAGAAATGCCTTTGATTTCTGGATATTGACTTTGTATCCTACTGTTTTGCCAAATTCATTTATTAGGTCAAGCAGGTTTTTGGTGGAGTCTATAGGATTTTCTGTGTATAGTATGATGTCATCTGCAAACCGTGACAGTTTTGTTTCCTCCTTTCCGATTTGGATGCCTTTTATTTCTTTTTCTTGTCTGATTGCTGTGGCTAAAACGTCCAGTACTATATTGAGTACAAGTGGTGAAAGTGGACAGCCTTGTCTTGTTCCTGATCTTAGTGGAAAAGATTTTAATTTTTGCCCATTGAGTATGATGTTGGCTGGAGGTCTCTCATATATGGCCTTTATTATGTCTAGGAATGCTCCCTCTATTCCCACTTTGCCGAGGGTTTTTATCATGAATGGGTGCTGTACCTGATCAAATGCTTTTTCTGCATCTATTGATATGATCATGTGGTTTTTGTCTTTGCTTTTGTTTATGTGATGTATTACATTTACTGATTTGCGAATATTGAACCATCCTTGCATCCCTGGAATGAATCCCACTTGGTCATGGTGTATGATCTTTTTAATGTATTGTTGGATGCGGTTTGGCAGTATTTTGTTGAGGATTTTAGCGTCAGTGTTCATCAGTGATATTGGCCTGAAGTTTTCTTTCTTTGTTGTGTCTTTATCTGGTTTTGGAATTAGGATGATGCTGGCTTCATAAAAAGAGTTTGGGAGCCTTCCATCATTTTGGATTTTTTGGAATAGTCTGTGAAGGATAGGGGTTAGCTCTTCCTTAAATTCTTTGTAGGATTCGCCTGTGAAACCATCCGGACCGGGGCTTTTGCGTGTTGGGAGTTTTTGGATTACTGCTTCAATTTCTTTTGCTGTTACTGGTCTGTTCAGGCTTTCTGCTTCTTTTTCATTGAGTTTTGTAATATTATATTTTTCTAGAAATTTGTGCATTTCACCTA
Organism: Phyllostomus hastatus; assembly: GCF_019186645.2. NCBI lineage: Eukaryota > Metazoa > Chordata > Mammalia > Chiroptera > Phyllostomidae > Phyllostomus > Phyllostomus hastatus. The sequence continues at coordinate 53,031,158 of NW_025334041.1, forward strand.
GGTTTTCAAATTTTTTAGCATACAGTTCTTTGTAGTAATTTCTTACAATCCTTTGTATTTCTGTGGTATCTGTTGTAATCTCTCCTCTTTCATTTCTGATTGTGTTTATTTGGGTCCTCTCTTTTTTGTTCTTGATGAGTCTGCTTAAAGGCTTGTCGATTTTGTTTCTCTTTTCAAAGAACCAGCTCTTGGATTCATTGATCCTTAGAATTGTGCTTTTAGTCTCTATGTCATTTAATTCTGCTCTGATCTTGGTTATTTTCTTCCTTGTGCTTGCATTGGGGTGTCTTTGTTGTTGTTCCTCGAGTTCTTGTAGACGTAGGGTTAGGTTGTTTCTTTGGAATATTTCTAACTTTTTTAGGTGGGCCTGTATTGCTATGAACTTCCCTCTCAGGACTGCCTTGGCTGTGTCCCATAAGTTTTGGGTTGTTGTGAGTTCATTTTCATTTGTTTCCAGAAACCTTTTGATTTCTTCCCTAATTTCATTCTTGACCCATTCATTGTTTAATAGCATGCTATTTAATCTCCATGATCTTGAGTGTTTTGGGTTTTTTTCCTTGGGGTTCGTTTCCAGCTTCAGTCCCTTGTGGTCTGAGAAAATGCTTGGTATGATTTCAATTTTCTTGAAATTGTTGAGGCTTGTTTTGTGTCCTATCATGTGGTCTCTCTTTGAAAATGTTCTGTGTATGTTTGAAAAGAATGTGTATTTAGTTTCTTTTGGATGGAGGGTTCTGTATGTATCAGTAAAGTCCATTTCATCAAGGGTATTGTTTAGTGCCACAATATCTTTGTTGATATTTTGTTTGGAAGATCTGTCCATTTTTGATGGTGGGGTGTTAAAATCTCCCACTATAATTGTGTTGCTGTCCATATCTTTCTTGAAGTCCTCTAAGATTTTCTTGATGTATTTGGGTGCTTCTATGTTGGGTGCATATATATTTACAATATTTATGTCTTCTTGGTGGATTCTTCCCTTGAGTATTATGAAGTGACCTTCTGGGTCTCTCTTTATGGCCCTTTTTGGAAGTCTATTTTGTCTGATAAGAGTATTGCTACCCCGGCTTTTTTTTCCTGTCCATTTGCTTGAAGATTTGTTTCCAGCCCTTCACTTTCAGCCTGTGTAGGTCTTTTATCCTGAGGTGGGTCTCTTGTAGGCAGCATATGTGTGGGTCATTTTTTCTTATCCATTCAGCTATTCTGTGTCTTTTGATTTGAGCATTTAATCCATTTACGTTTAAGGTTATTATTGATGGGTACTTATTCATTGTCTTTTATGTACGTGTATTCCTCTCTCTTCCTCTCTTTTCCTTCCCTTCCTTAAAGCAGTCTCTTTAGAATCTCTTGCAGAGCTGGTTTGGTGGAGGTGTATTCTTTTAGACTTTGTTTGTCTGGGAAGCTTCTTATTTGGCCTTCTATCTTGATTGAGAGCCTTGCTGGGTAAAGTAGCCTTGGTTGCAGACCTCTGGTTCTCATTACCTGGAGTATTTCTTGCCATTCTCTTCTGGCTTGGAGTGTTTCCATTGAGAAGTCAGCTGTTAGCCTTATTGGGGCTCCCTTGTATGTTACTTCCTGTTTTTCCCTTGCTGCCTTTAAGATTCTCTCTTTGTCTTGAAATTTTGCCATTTTAATTATGATGTGTCTTGAGGTGGGCCTCTTTGGGTTCCTCTTGATTGGGACTCTGTGTTTCCTGGATTTGTGTGACTTTTTCTCTCATCAAATTAGGGAAGTTTTCCTTCATTACTTTTTCAACTAGGTTTTCAATCCCTTTCTTTTCTTCTTCTCCTTGTATCCCTATTGAACGGATATTATTACGTTTCATATTGTCTTGCATTTCTCTTAATCCCTCTTTATTCTTCTGAGCCTCTTTTCCTTTTCTTGCTCTTTCTGGATGTTGTTTTCTACTTTGTCTTGTAACTCGCTACTCCGATCTTCTGCTTCATCGATCCTGCTTTTCATTCCTTCTACTGTGTTCTTCAGTTCAGAAATTGTATTCTTCATTTCCTCTTCGCCTTTGTTGAGGGTTTCTATTTCCTTTTTCATGTTTATATAATTTGCAGTGAGATTGATGTAGTTTCCCTCTAATTTCTGTTAGCTCATTGTGAATTCATTGAACTTCCTGATAATCATTGTTTTGAACTCACTATCTTATAGTTGAGTTGCATCTCTTCCATTTAGTTATTTTCCTGAGGCTTCCTCTTTTCCCTTCAGTTGGGGATTTTTTCTTTGTTTTCTCATTGTTCGTTGGTTTCTTCTTGTTAGCCTCTGTTTCTTAAATTGATCTCTTCTGGTTCCCTGTAATCTGGTGTGAACTTCTGTGGTAGAATACTTGTGAGATTCAGTGGTGCAATCTCCTTTGTGTAACCTGGTGTTCATAGCTTCTCCTTACTCTTTTTTTTGTGATCAGTTGGAGGAGTAAGTCTAAATGGTTTAAGATTGCAAGAGAATATACTATGATATTTACATTAGCAGCCAGTAGAGAAGAGATGGGTTATCCTTTGGCTCCTTATAGTGTTAACCGTGATCCTTCACCCCACTATCCACGTTTTAGAAAGGATAGAAAGAAGGTAAGACTCTTATTGGAGACGAGAGGATTGTTAGTTGAATCTAGAAAGCTGTGAGGCTGTGGGAGGTCAGATTCTCAAGGTAGGGTTGGATTAAAGATTAGTAAATAGGAGTAGTGTGTAAAAGAATAGAGAGAACCCCCACAATAGTATAGTTCAGGAAATTGCAAAGTGGGCTGAGATCAGGTAGGGGTATTGAGTAGTAGTTACAATTGTATGTACTAGGTCTTATTAACAGTAATAGTAAAGTGACAGTCTTGTGGCAGAATCGATGAGGTCTAGATAACAAGAACAAGGAGTATAGAACCTTGAGAGGTGTATTAATGGAACACAGATGAAGGATAGTAAATTATCAACACACTGTGACTGAGATACTAGGGGGAATCTATCAAATGACAGTATAACCAGCCAAGCAAAGAAGATTATACAGAAAGAAAAAGAATACCAAAATACTATGAAAATAAAAAATGCCGGAAAAGTGAGAAAAAGATAGTTCAAATTTACAGTAACTTGCAAGATTTAAGAAAAAGGAAATAAAAGCAGAAGATGGAGTGCAGGAGAGATAAATTTGGAGTGGAAAGAATAATATTAGGGTGAATGGAAGAGAAACATAAAGGATTGAGGGATATAAAAATAATAAGAATTGAAAAGTAAAATGTCACTTAAAACACAAGATAAAATCAATCATCCAACAACAGCCACAAAAACCAAACCAAACCAAACCAAACCAAACAAAAAAAAAATCTTCTTGTTGGTTTCTAACTGGCCAGACCAGTTTTTCTGATCTTGATGGCTTCAGCTGGCTGAGGGACCTTTGCAATGCTTATCCCTCTTCCCAGCCAAATCTCAGCAAGTCTCTTAGGTACCCTGGGCGCTCCCGAGCACACTCTCTCTGGAGCTCACTGCCACGTTTCTTCCAGACTCCGGGGTCCCTGCAGGGATCCAGCTCTATGATCTCAGGAGGCACCCGCGACATTTTGGGATTCACTGTGCCCTCCCTGGGAGTCGTAGAAGGGTGCGCTACTCCACCAAACTTTTGAGTTTCGGGCTCTAGGAACGCCCTAAGCGCTGTGACCCTTCCAGGTTCACAGCAGGAGAGTCAGGATTCCCGATGGGGCGCGCACTTACCCAGTTCATCACCGCTGGCTCCCGAAACCTGAGAATGCCTGCGCCCTTTCCTGGATCGGGGTTGCGATGTCTAGGTTTTCAACCGATCCACACTCCCACCAGACTAGGGGTGTGGGCACATTTCCCAGCCGCCCCTGGTCGGGCTGGCTGGAAATTTTTGAGTTTCATGCTGTAGGAATGCGCTGCGTCCCTTCTGGGATCACAGAGCGAGAGTCAGGCTTCCTGATGGGGCGTGCGCTTTCACAATTCAGAACTGTAGGCTCCCGAAACCTGAGAATGCTGCGCCCTTTCCCAGCTCTGGGTTTTCCACCGATCCACACTCCCACCAGGCGAGGGGTGCGGGTGCTCTTCCAGGCCGCCCCTGGTCGTGCCAGCTGGAGGCCCTCACTTCTCCCAGGACTCTGGGTGGGTGTTCACAATCCCTGGGTGATTTTTTCCCAGTCCAACTGGGCTCTCTGTGCCTTCAAGCAACAAGTTCTCCCCTGGAGTTGCTCAACCCCCGTATTTGGGGGAGGGAGCAGCAACTCCCCTCTCCCCGGGTCCCTGAGGCAGACCCGGGAGCACCGGGCCTGGGGACTGCACACCCCTGGTCCCTGCGCTGATTCCTGGGTCCCTTTTGTCCTGAAGCAGTCTCCTTACCGTCTGGTTTTTCAATGATCGCAATAATATTTGATGTCCTGCTTTCAAAAGTGATTCGGTAACCTAGTCCACTTGCTCTGTTTCTCCACCGATCCGCGAGTTTCCTTCCTCTTAACAGAAGCCGAGAAACATGCAGCCTAGAGTAAAGCCACCATCTTCGAGTCTCTACATGTTTTATCAGGTAATTGAAGATGACAGATAACTTCCTTGATGGCTTCCCAAAATGTCTGCCTGTTAGTTATTTCCTTACCATCCTGATTACAGCCTTTTAAATTAATACAGTAACATTCACTTCTTTGTAGGTCAAATTTTACAATTTAAAATATGAAACAAACATAGAAAGAGAAAATTACTAGAATCTGTAGGTTTTCTTCTGTGGCCAGGTGTTAAACTAAGCAATTTCAGACTCATCATTTCCATTTAATCATTCAAACACAACCTTATGAGGTAAATTAGGAAAGTTGAGGCTACAGCATTAAGAATTATGAAGTAAGATTTTAAAACATACAAATAAGGAAAAACAACATACTGTATTTTGCCATGTATAATGTGTACTTTTTTGCCCAAGCTTTTGAGGGAAAAGTAAGTGTGCATATTATCTGAAATACATCTATCTGTTTTTATGTTTTTGTAATTATTTGTCACATAAAATTTCTTGTACCATAATATATTCAAAAATAAATGCTAAAATTTCTTTATATTACAAAACCAAATATCTAAATATAAATAAATAATTGAAATTAAAAACTAAAACAAAAGTTTTTTATTTCCCCTGAAAGTTTGGGCCAAAAATGTGGGTACATGACATGGATCCCAGCTCCTGGGGTCCGCAGCATTATGGATGAGATGTGACAGATTCACATGGACTACCAAGTCCTATGGAGGAAAAGGGACGGCAAGGCTTCTCTCAAGAGGAGAAAAGACTTCGAGTGCCTCGAGCCTTGCCTTGACAGGCTTTTATTGGGTTCAGTTTGCACAGGAATACAGGGTGTATGTAAAGCTCATCAGTCATTGTCAGGCAGAAATGATTAAACAATAGATAAAATTTAGAGAACTCTGAGGGCTTATTCTGAGTCAAGGTCAGATAGTTAAAGGGCCATAAAACTTTGGGGGAAAAATCCACTTCCCCTTGGACACTTATCATTTAAATTGAGGGTATTAGCAAAGTAGGTTTCATGCGATTTTATGCATTCTTTCTTAGGCCTGATAGCCTTAGGAAACCCGCCCTTTCCAGCACAGGGCCTCACTCACCTCCAGCATTGTTTCAGGCTTAAATCAGGCAGGGGAAGTAAGGCAGCCAAGAGATTAGGAAACTTCTTGCAGACAGAATGAGGACTCCGGCTATGTCAAAGCCAAGAGGCGAAGGTCCATCAACGCCTTTTTCTATAGTTCCCCAAGTCCTTCCCTGAGGGCCCCTTCATGACCGTGCCTGTCTTAGGTCATCCCTCTTTTGAGGAATCTTACCCGTCATTGGCTAAGTCATCCGCCCCTGGGCCAAGCAGGGTGAAGAGAAAGGGGGCAGAGGTGGTGCCCCTACAAGGAAGATAAGCTTTGTCTCCTAAGTGGCTTATGGTCCCAAGGTCCTTTACTTAGCCTTAGCCATGGGGGATTACAGCTTCTGAAACCAGTCAGGGCAGTTCCCAACAGGTACATATTATACTTGGCAAATTATGGGACCTTTAAGCATCTGAAATAGAAAGATAAGGTCCTAGCACTAAAAGCTACTATGCATCCCATGCTCAAGAAAATAATTAGGCCATCATTCAGAATCTACTTAACTTTTATATCTATTACAATATGCCTTTTAGCTTGCTTCCAAACAGTTTTTAGGGGTAAAGGGGTGATGCTCCTGAAGGCAGCACATAGGTAGCTGTAATCAGTGATGGACAGCTATGAAAGGAAGGGAAGAGGCAGAAAGACTATAAAATGACATAGGAGAACTAAGAGTTCCATATTCTGGGGCTGTTGAATCCAAGAAAACTGCCATGAACTCATAATAGCCTCTAGGAATAGGTTAATTATTGATCATTATAATTCTGGTTTATCAAATTTTTAAAAAAAGTTATTTAGTAAAGTTGAGGAATTCGTGAGACAAAATTTTGAACTCAAAATCTATGTGTAATACAATTCAAAAATTAAAACATGGTCTTACCCAAATGTTGTTTCTGATGGCTCAGTTGCTTGTTTTTCCTTGATTATTGTCTCTTTGGAATATTATTAAGATTATTTTTTAGTGTGTGTATGTTAAGTATTAAGTATAATAAGATACCTGGTGAATAGTGGGTACTCATTCACTGATTATTGATTTGGAAAGGTAATCTATGAATTTATCATCTATCATTTCTTGTAACCATGGCTAAATTATCAAGGCTTTCCCATCTTGGATGTGTTAAAGTTTATCACAATTTGACTTTCCCTTTATGTCTTAGCACATTCTGGTCCATTCTCTCTGTTGTGAATTGATTAGTATTTAGAGAAAATATTAGGCTAAGTAAGACATAGTTTATATTTTCCTGTAATAATGTATGTGAGTAATTTTTAAATTACCTAGTTAACAGTTGCTTTCTTTTAGGAAGTAGAAAACTAAGACTGTATTATTCCAGAAATAATTTGTTTCATCATCTCATTTGCTTCCAAATCCCCGCTGTAAATTTCGTAGCTCCTTTGCTGTAAGTAGTCAAGTAGATATGGTCCTTAATTCTTATAAGTTTAAACTGTATGTAATTTTATTGTGTATTTAAATCATTGATACAAATACTTAGTTTTTTGTTTGTTGTGGGGGGTTTTTTTTTCAATTAAAAAATTAAAATGTACAGTGTCAGAATATTTATGGGGTCTTTTTTTTATTGTTCATAACCTTAAAGAAATCCTTGAGAGCATTGCCACCATTAAGGACTGTAGGATAGTAAGCTGTCTGTATTTTTAGTGAAATTCTAGTAACTTCATATAAAAAACAGTTTCAGTGTTCAGTGTACAATGTATGTCACCATTTGACAGATTTGTGCAAAAGGTTGAAAACCCAATTTCTGCTTATAAGTTACTTTGTGCTGTTTCCTGACATTGATAGATTAAGAAATATGATACAGGAAGAATTTTCAATAACATTCTGAAACCCTAAGAAGTTAAGTTCTCTTTGTTTCAATATATTGAGACTATAATTGTAACATTGTTTGAGTTTAGAATTCAAGGCTCATTTTTTTCAACTTAATGTCAGTATAACATTGTTAAATACATGAAAATGCTTAGGCACATTTTCCATGTGTAGTTTATTTTTATAGTATTAGTCAATAAATGTATGTTTTAAGTGTGTGTCACAGTATGGAGGTTCCATAGCTGCGCTCAGAAAAAAAATTTTTTCTGTTAAAGGCAGCCATATGAAAGTAATTTTGAGATCAGACTTTTTACTAATGTGTTTTCTTCATCCCCAAAGTGGAACATAATGGCAGTAGTGGTTTTGTAAATGAAACGAGAAAGGAAAAAATAATGGTAATTGAGGTATTCTTTTAAAGATTTTATTTATTTTTAGAGGGGGGGAAGAGAAGGACAAAGAGAGGGAGAGAAATATCAATGTGTGGTTACCTCTCACGCACCCTCTACTGGGGACCTGGCCTGCAACCCAGGCATGTGCCCTGAGTGGGAATCGAACTGGTGACCATTGGGTTCATAGCCCGTGCTTGATCAGCTGAGCTACACGGGCATGGGCTATTGAGGTATTTTTTAACCTTTAGAAATTATAGCTTGTCAGGACTTCCAGCCAAGATGGAGGCATAAGTAGACACACTGTGCCTCCTTGCACAACCAAAAGAAGGACAACAACAATTTCAAAACAAAAAGCAACCAGAACTGACAGAAAATCTAACTGTATGGAAGTCCAGCAACCAAGGAGCTAAAGAAGACACATTCATCCAGACCAGTAGGAGGGGCGGAATTGGACAGCAGGGGCGGAGAGGACACACTGCAAGGCAGCAGCTTTCGGACCTAGCCAGGCAGCAGATTGTGTAAGGGGGCGTGGGGCACAAGGTAGCTGGATGACCAGGTGGTCCTACATTCTCGAGCAAATAAACTGGGTAGCAGGACACAACACACAACCCAGGGTTGCAATGTAGGTAAATAAAGTGTCAAATCACTGATTGAAAACACCTGTGGGGGTCCAGGAGCCAGGGAAAAACTCCCAGCCTCACAGGAGAGTTCATTGGAGAGACCCACAGGATCCCAGGATGAAAATAAACCCACCCACACAGGAATCAGCACCAGAAGGACCCAATTTGCTTGCGGGAGGGGGGGGCGGTGACTGAAATCTGGCAAAGAGTGGAGCAAGCACCATTGTTCCCTCTCAGACCTCTCCCCCACATACAGCATCACGAACCAGTGACATGGGTTACCCCGCCCCAGAGAACACCTGAGGCTCCGCCCCTCATACATAACGGGCGCATCAAGTCAAAAAAAAAAAAAAAAGGCCCAAATGAAAGAACAGATCAAAGCTCCAGAAAAAATACAACTAAGTGACGAAGAGGTTGCCAACCTCTCAGATGCACAGTTCAAAGCACTGCTGATCAGGATGCTCACAGAATTGGTTGAATTGGGTCACAAATTAGATGAAAAAATGAAGGCTACGCTAAGTGAAATGAAGGAAAATGTACAGGGAACCAATAGTGATGGGAAGGAAACTGGGACTCAAGTCAATGGAGTGGACCAGAAGGAGGAAAGAAACAGCCAACCAGAAAAGAATGAAGATATAAGAATTCAAAAAAATCAGGAGAGGCTTAGGAACCTCCAGGACAACTTTCAAACATTCCAACATCCAAATTATAGGGGTACCAGAAGGAGAAGAGGAAGAGCAACAAGTGGAAAAGTTATCTGAACAAGTAATAAAGGAGAACTTCCCCATTCTGGCAAAGAAATAGACTTCCAGGAAGTCTAGGAAGCTCAGAGTCTCCCAAAGAAATTGGACCCAAGGAGGAACACACCAAGGCACATCATACTTACGTTACCCAAGATTAAAATGAAGGAGAGAATCCTAGCAGCAGCAAGAGAAAAGGAGACAGTTACCTACAAAGGAGTTCCCATCAGACTGTCAGCTGACTTCTCAAAAGAGACCTTACAGGCAGGAAGGGGCTGGAAAGAAGTATTCCAAGTCATGAAAGGCAAGGACATACATCCAAGATTTCTCTATCCAGCAAAGCTTTCATTTAGAATGGAAGGGCAGATAAAGTGTTTCTCAGATAAGATCAAGTTAAAGGAGTTCATCATCACCCAGCCCTTATTATATGAAATGTTAAAGGGACATATCTAAGAAAAAGAAGATAAAAAACATGTAAAATGACAGCAAACTCAAGTATTAACAACCACGCCTAAAACAAAAACAAAAGCAAACCAAGCAAACAACTAGAACAGGAACAGAACCACAGAAATGGAGGTCACATGGAGGGTTAGCAACAGGGGAGTGGGAGGAGGAAAGGGGGGGGAAAGGTACAGAGAATAAGTAGCATAGAATGTAGGTTGAAAATAGGGGGAGAGTAAGAATAGTATGGGAAATGTAGAAGCTAAAGAACTTATAAGTATGACACATGGACATGACTAAAGCGGGGGATATGGGTGGGAGAGGGTGTACAGGGTGGGGGGGAGTGAAGGGGGGAAAATGGGACAACTGTAATAGCATAATCAATAAAATATATTTTAAAAAATAAACTATTGCTGTTCAAAAAAATGATTAAGGTAGTAAATATGTATATTTTACCACAAAAGGGTGGAACCAAAAAATTACATAAAATTTAAAAAATATTAAAAAATATGTAAGTGACTGTGTTCATTATCAACTGCTGCATAACCGATTACCCTAAAACTTAGTGGTTTAAAAATAACATTTATTTTAATTTGAGAAGCTTAGCCAGAAGGCTCTAATTCAGGGACTCTCATGAGGGTGCAGCCAAGAGACGCTGACATGCCATGGCTGGTGGGGCTCAGTGGACTGAGTGCTGGTCTGTGAACCAAAGGGTTGCCAGTTCGATTCCCAGTCAGGGCACATGCCTGGGTTGCAGGGCATGCAAGAGGAAAGCACACATTGATGTTTTTTATACACTGATGGCAGACTGCAGCTATCTGAAGGCTTAAACAGAGTTGGAGGATCTGCTTCCAAGATGGCTCACTAACAATGGCTATTGTGGCAGGAGGCCTCCAATGACAGCTAGCTTCCTCCAGAGTGCACCGAAACCTCCTCCTCACCAGCTCCTCCTCCTCGCCAACCTCCACGCCCGCTCCTCCTCTCTGCCCCTCCTACTGGTCTGGATGAACGGGTCTACCTCAACTTCTTGGCTGTCCAACTTCCATTCAGATAAATTCTCTGTCAGTTCTGGGTGTTATTCTGCCTCTAAATTGTTGTTGTTCTAATCTTGGCTGTGCGTGGAGGTACGGTGTGTCCACCTATGCCTCCATCTTGCCAGAAGTCTCCCGATACTTTATTTTTCATAGTGGACTTTTTTTAGTATTTTTAAAAAATTTTAATGTATTTTTAATCATTGTTTTATTGTTGTTCGAATACAGTTGTCTCCATTTTCCTGCCACCACTTTCCCCCGTGCAACCCACACCCACTTCCCACCTTCAATCCTACCCCTCTTTGGCTTTGTCCATGGGTCCATTATACATGTTCTTTGACAGCATTTCCCCTTCTTTCCCCATTATCTCCCTTCCCCTCCCCTCTGGTTATGGTTACTGTCAGTTTGTTCTTTTTTTTTTTTTTTAACTTTTTTTATTGTTGTTCAAGTACAGTTGTCTCCATTTTCCCCTCACCACTCCCTCCCACCCTAGCCATCTTTGAGTGTACAATTTAGTAGGATTAAATAAATTCACATTTTTGTGCAACCATCACCACCGCTCATCCCTGTAACTCTTCATCTTGTAAAACTGAAACTTTATATTTATTAAATAATAACTCCCCAGTTTCCCCTCACCTTAGTCCCTGGTAACCGCTATTCTACTTTGTCTTTGTAATTTCATCCACTCTTAAGTATTTCAAATAAATGGAATCGTACAATATAGTGTGTGTGTGTGTGTGTGTGTGTGTGTGTGTGTGTCTGTGTGTGTGTGTGACTGGTTTATTTCACTCAACATAATGGCCTCAAGGTCCATCTGTGTTGTAGCATATTGCATAATTTCCTTGCTTTTTGAAGCTGAATAATATTTCATTATATGTATATACCAGTTTTGCTTATCCATTCACCTGTCTACAGACACTTTGGTTGCTTCTATGCTTTAACTATTGTGAATAATGTTGCTAAGAACATGGATATACAAGTATCTCTTCATGACCCTGCTTTTAATTCTTTTAGATATGTACCTAGCAATAGAATTGCTAGATTATATGGTAATTCTTTTTTAATTTTTTGAGGAACCACCATACTGCCTCCCACAGTGGGTGTACCATTTTACACTTCTACCAAGAGTGCACAAGTGTTCCAATATCTCTGCATCCTCACCTATACTGTTCCATTTTCTGTTTTTGATTTTTGATAGTGGGCATCCAAACAGATGTCAGGTGGTATCTCACAGTTTTGATTTGCATTTCCCTAATTAGTAACCTTAAATATCTTTTCATGTGCTCATTGACTGTTCATTCATTTCTTTTCTTTGAAGAAATGTTTATTCAAGTCCTTTGCCCATTTTAAATCGTGTTTGTATTTTTGTTGATTCTTAGGAGTGTTCTCTATATATTCTGGGTATTATTACCTTATATATTATTTGTAAATATTTTCTCCCATTATGTGTTTCATTTTTACACTGTTGGTAGCCTCTTTTGATGCGCAACATTTTCTAATTTTCATTAAGTTCAATTTGTCCATTTTTTCTTTTCTTACCTGTGTCTTCGGTGTCAGATCCAAGAAATCATTGACAAATCCAATGCCATGAAACTTTTGTCCTATATTTTCTTTTAAGAGTTTTATTCTTTTAGGTCTCACATTTAGGTTCTTGATCTAGTAATTACCTTTTATTTTAAAAATATAAGTTAGGACCTTATTTCCAGCAATTTTGCTAAGTTTACTTGTTACTATTGATTATTTGGTTCTTTTGGAATGTTGCCTATGAATAATCTGTTTCATCTTTTCTTATCCCATCTTTTGCCTTTTATTTCTCGCTCTTGCACATTGCACCGACTGGAATCTCCATGACATTATTAACTGGAAATGATGGTAGTGAACAATCTTGTCCTATCCCTTACTTCATGAGGAAAGTATTTACTATTTTACCTGTAAAGATTTTGTAAATATTATTTATCAGTTTAAAGAGGTTTCCTCAATTTCTAGTTTGCTAAGAATTTTCAGTGAGTGAATATTGAATTCTATCAGATGCATTTTTTTTGCATCAGTTGAGATGACGTTTCTCCCTTTTTGTGAATTATATTGATTTGTGAATGTGTAAACCAACCTAGTATTCTTGAATAAATCCAGGTGGTTCACAGTGTGTTAACTTTTTCCATGTCATTTGGGTTTGGTCTGGTGATATTTTAATGTTTTTACATCTGCATTCATGAGAAGTTGGCTTGTACTCTTTGTTCTTGTTCTTTTCAGGTTTTCATGCCAAGATGGTATTGGTGTCGTAAAATGAGGAGAGATATGATTCCTTCTCTTTTCAGTATTTTAAAGGTCTTATTTTTATAAATTGAACCATATTAATGACATTATAACATTTTGTCCATTTCCAGTTTCATTTTTGTTACGAAAGCTGTGAATTTTGCAGAGGATATATTTCATATGTGGCACTGCCTCTACATCCTTATCCTAGAACCCTTCTTTTCTTCATTAGACTATCCCCATCAGTGATATATTTACATAGTTTTTCCATGTACTGCATTGTTTTTATAAAAGAAATAATTTACTTTTGAAGACTATCTTCTCTGGTGCCTCTTTCTTTTTCATAAATAAAAAGTAGTTTTTGTATATAATATTATTGTAGAATCCAGAACATATTTTAGCTGACACATTAGAAACATTTGTACTTTTATCTACGTGTATAAGAACCTATTCTTGTTACCTAAAACCTTTGTGGTTTTTAGCAGTATTTGTGGATAATGTAATGCATTTTAATATATCTTTTATTTTGTACATGTTATTTTAGCCATTTTTTTAACAATTTTATTCTCTTTTTTAAGATTTTATTTATTTATTTTTTAGAGAGAGAAGGGAGGGAGATAGAGAGAAACATCAATGTGCGGTTGCTGGGGATTATAGCCTGCAACCCAGGCATGTACCCTGGCTGGGAATCAGACCTGCGACACTTTGGTTCGCAGCCCGAGCTCAATCCACTGAGCTACTCCAGCCAGGGCTCTATTTTAGCCATTTTTAACATAGCAGGAAGAATAAGTATTAATGGAGCGTGATGTGGATCTCATTATTAAGAAGCCTTAATGGATGCTTGCAAGCACTTATTAAGTTCAGACAAATTATACAAAGTTTTGATTCAGTATTGCATTACTTTAAAGATGACTAAGCCCTGGCCAGGTAGCTCAGTTGGTTAGAGTGTCATCCTACCATGCCAGTGTTGCAAGTTCAATATCTGGTCAGGGCACACACAAGAAGCAACCAATGAATGCATAAATAAGTGGAACAAATCGATGTTTCTCTGTCTCTGTCCCCCTCTCTCCTTTTTTCTCTCTAAAATCAATAAATAAAAATAAATTAAAGATAACTGAAAAATGTGGAGGTTTTCTTGTTCTGGATACTTAGTTTTAATACCATAAAAATTCTGATTATTTCCTACTACAGTTCCATAGTCCTTTATCTAAAACCTTCCAGGTCTGATGTGTCTTAGGATTCAGAATTCTTAGAATTTAAGAAAGATAATTTCATGCTTATACTAAATATTACATAATTCGGTGCAGTACCCTTTAATGAAATACCATTTCTGTGATAAAATGTGTGACTATACTACATGGGATAACTAAATAATACAAATACAAGGTCTGTCCAGAAAGTATTCAACCATGTAATATGAAAAAATACATTTATGGAATAAGATAAAATAAACATTGTACATAGGACAATGACTCCTCAGTCCCCTTCAAAGTAGGCACCTTGGGGTCTCACACAGTTCTCCCAGTGTCATTAGCAACTGCAGTATGATGTTCCTTCTGCTCTGATAGCAAAAGCCACAGAACAGATTTTGCCATGACACGTGTCACGCCAAGATCCTGCATCAGAATCTTGGACACAGTAATTTTTGGAATCCCCAGATCAGCTTCTAGTTCTCACACTGTCAGTCACTGATCTTTGTTGATTGCAGCCAATACATGTTCAACATTCTCAGGTGTTCTGCTTGTTACAGGCCTTCCAGAACATCAGTCACTTTGAACAGATTCTTGACCATCTTTGACGTGTTTGTGCCACACTTTTATTTGCACGACACTCATTGCATCATCCTTGAAGGCTTTCCGAATCATCTGAATAGTTTCTGTGGAGGAATGTTCAAGCTGAAGGCAAAATTTGATGCAGATTCATTGCTCTACTCACTCACTCCTTTTGAATAAAATGGCCACACAGTTCACATGCTCACTCAACAGCATCTACTGCCCCCACTGACTAGTACAGTGAAGTCATCATTGCTAATGCATGAGCATTACAGTTCACTCTCCTTGACTGCCAGGTTATATCGATGTTACTCAAACCATTCTTCTTACATTAATAATGGCTGGACTTTTTCTGGACAGCCCTCATAGTCTTTTATCTATTCAGGTCAGGTTTGCCGTAAATTGGTTTGCACCAGGCCAATTTGGAAAAAAACTTCAATTTTCAGATCTATTTATATTTTAATATTGTAGTTAACTATTGGGTAACACACTAAGGAACAACAATGAGGTTTATCATTTACAATATAGGTTAGTATGGCTGGTCACAATGTCCCCTCTTCTTTTATAAAAGAATT
Source organism: Phyllostomus hastatus (assembly GCF_019186645.2). Classification (NCBI taxonomy): domain Eukaryota; kingdom Metazoa; phylum Chordata; class Mammalia; order Chiroptera; family Phyllostomidae; genus Phyllostomus; species Phyllostomus hastatus. The sequence continues at coordinate 53,046,398 of NW_025334041.1, forward strand.
TCTAAGTGTTGGCAGGACATGCATGCAACTGCTGCCTAGAATAAAGACTACATATCCCAGTTTTTCTTACAGGTAACTGTGCCAGGTGACTAATTTCTGGCCAGTGAAATCAAGTAGTAATGATGTGTAAAACTTTCAGGAAGGGCTCTTAAAGTAAAAGTACGGTTGCATGCCTTAAACTTACTTTGTAATGGTTGTTGAAGTTCATATTGTATTGCTTTGTAATGACTATTGAAATTCATATTGTACCATGTGGACAGATAACCACTAAAAAACTGGAAGGATGCTGGTTGCTAGATAATTTTGGAGCCACAATATTAGCTCTGGATTGCCTATCTCCATACACTTATATTATCGCAGAAATTAATTTCTATATTTTAGCTGTTACTTTTGGGTTTTCTGTCATTAGCAGCCAGACCTAAACCTAACAAATACAGAATTACTCATAGATCCGTAAAGCCATGTTACAAGTAGTCTTCCATTTCAGCTTGGCCTACTTTGCAGATCTGATTACTTTGTGATTGTTTTCTTCAATGACACTGATGAAAAACTTATACTAGGAGTGAAATAAGTTAAAGCTCTGCCATTGTCTTCTTGCTTACCTGCCCTTGATTGAATCTGTTCAGTTTGTGATTTCTTAAATTCTCCATTTTGTAAAGGTGTGTTGGGTGAAACTTAGGTAATTATTTATAAATCACCTACCTAGATATTGTAAATGAAAATACACTAATATCCTGAAAGTAGATGAACAATTACTGGAGCACTTTTTCCACCCCTCGTAACGCTCACTGTCTTCCCTCTTGAACTCCACATTTGACAGACACCCAGTGAGGATGTCAGTCTCAATCCATACATTGCCTATTAATAAAGCTTAATTTATTTCATTGTTTAAGATTAGAAACATGTAAATACAAGTTCTAATATTTTTCCGTATTCAGTGGCTTATTTTGTATTCATCCTGGGGTGCATATATAAGCCTACTCTCAAGATCCCTGTTACAGGAAATGTATCGGAAGTAGTCAAGTTTTTAGGTTGGGATAATATGACTGTTGGAATAATTCAGGCTGATGTGATGTCCTAAATTGAGTTGGGGTTTGAGAAAGAAGCTAGATTTTAAATACTAAGGAGGTGGGATATATAGGATGTTAAGTGATGAATTGTACAAGAAAAGTTAAGGAAGAGGCATCAAGAATAACCAAAGTTTTCAGCCTGTGTACCTGAGCCTGAGTGGGTGATGATGCCATTCATGGAAATGGGGAATGTAGGAGAAGGAACATGCTGTTCAAATCATTTTGAGTTTGAGTATCTTGTGAATATCCAAGATACAATCAGTAGTAGTTGGAAAGAGATGGACTCTATTCACATCTCCACTCAACTGATAATTAATATTGAAAATACATTATCCCTTGTATAGTCTTAATGAGCTTGTGTTTTTATCTATCTGATACCTGTCTTATAGGGTCATTTAGAACATGGTAAGCATTCATCTATAAATTTTAGCTTCCTTTAAAAATAATCAGTAATATATATTCATTTATATTATGAAATGTAACTGAGTTTATGAACAGGTTCTTTCTAGTAGGACATCTGCACAGCCTCTGCCATCATGGGGCTTATTCTGTGAATTCTGTAACTGTCCTTCATATTGATGAGTGATTCAGCTATGAAGATGATTTTTGGAAATACACTAGAGGTAAAGTCCAGCTAGTTGCCTCTCTGATCAGAAGATCACTTTGGTATCTGTGGCTATCCCAGATATGTTGTGTCCTTGTAACCAAAACTTTTGGTATATGGTACATTGGAAATGATGTAGGTTTGGAGTTTCATAGACCTGTATTTCAGTTCTAGCTCAGCCATTTATTTATTAGCTATGTGATCTTGGACATGTTTAACTGTGTGATCTTGGACACATTATATAACTTTGGGGGGCTCATTTACATGGTCTATTACAAAAATGTAAACAAAGAATGGAAATTCCTACCTACCTTCCAGTGTTATTGTTGAATACTGGAAGTAACTTTTTAAATATCTAACATAAAGCCTTGAACATTTTAAGCCCTTATATCAGTGTTTGTTTCACTTCTGTGTCACCAAATCATCAGCTGGTATGACCTATAAAACAGGACATTTTTTCCAGGAAGTCAGACTTGTACTTTCCTGTCACCATAATCTTTTTAAAGACTGTGGTCAGATTCCTCTGTGTTTGGGGAGCATCTGTCATCTCATAAGCTTCTAAAGTCATATGCAAAATTTTGGAAGTTCGTAGATTTTATTGGGTTCCAAGTTTCTTGGTTCAGTTCTTGTTTTACAGATGTGAAAATCATGCTCATTAAAGGTTAGTAAGTCAGAAAAACTAAAGTCTTTAAGAGGCTAGTATGTGGTAGAATCTAGGACTACTTACATTCTAGTCTTCTTTCTGCTATAAGTCAGGGAAGTTGATTATGTTTAAAAAACACTGTGAAATGGGAAATGAAAAAAGTTAATATACAGTTAGTTTTGCCAATACGTTTCCCATCAACTTAGAAAATACTTTTTTTGTTCTTTTTCACTGTTAACTCATTCATTCAACAAATATTTCTTAAGGACTTACTATGAGACAGGCACTATCTAAGATATAAGAGATATAACAGTAAACAGAAAAATTTCTCCCCTTGTATCATATTATGGATACTGTTGTTTTTTCTTTTTCTGAAATGTAATCATAGATGTTTGAATGATAAAATTTTAGTACTATAAATAAGCTTTAGTAATTAATGTGAGATTTAACAAAAATAGAGTGGACTATTAAGTGTGCCTAAATAGAATTTTGCAGTAACTGGATTTTTGGTTTTGCCCTACTTAATGTACATTAATTCAGAACTTGTATTCTGTTATGCATTTAATAGTCTTTTGGAGTGACCAACAATTTTGATGTTTGCACTAAGATTTTATCTGGTATGCAAGGGAGATAAAAAGAGGTTCAGTAGTACACATATAACTAGTTTATTTGAAATATATCTTAAAGAGATGTTCTAGTTTTTTCAAATGTCTTAATATGTTTTATTGATTATACTATTAAAGTTGTCCCATTTTCCCCCCCTTCATTCCCCTCCCCCTGCATACTACCTCCCACCCACATTCCCCCACTTTAGTTCATGTCCATGTGTCATAAGTTCTTTAGCTTCTACATTTCCCACACCATTCCTGCCCTCCCACTGTCTATTTTCTACCTACCATTTATGCTATTTATTATTCGTACCTTTTACCCCTCTCTCCTCCTCCCACTCCCCTGTTGCTAACCCTCCATGTGATCTCCATTTCTGTGGTTCTCTTCCTGTTCTAGTTGTTTGCTTGGTTTGCTTTTGTTTTTGTTTTAGGTGTGGTTGTTAATACTTGTGAGTTTGCTGTCTTTTTACTGTTCATATTTTTTATCTTCTTTTTCTTAGCTAAGTCCCATTAACATTTCATATAATAAGGGCTGGGTGATGATGAACTCCTTTAACTTGACCTTATCTGGGAAGCACTTTGTCTGCCCTTCCACTCTAAATGAAAGCTTTGCTGGATAAAGCAATCTTGGATGTAGGTCCTTGCCTTTCATGACTTGGAATACTTCTTTCCAGCCCCTTCTTGCCTGTAAGGTCTCTTTTAAGAAATCAGCTGACAGTCTGATGGGAACTCCTTTGTAGGTAACTGTCTCCTTTTCTCTTGCTGCTGCTAGGATTCTCTCCTTCATTTTAATCTTGGGTAATGTAAGTATATGTGCCTTGGTGTGTTCCTCCTTAGATCCAACTTCTTTGGGACTCTCTGAGCTTCCTGGACTTCCTGGAAGTCTATTTCCTTTGCCAGATTGGGGAGGTTCTCTTGTATTATTTGTTCAAGTAACTTTCCACTTGTTGCTCTTCCTCTTCTCCTTCTGGTACCCCTATAATTCGGATGTTGGTGCGTTTAAAAAGATGTCCTGGAAGTTCCTAAGCCTCTCCTGATTTTTTTGAATTCTTATTTCTTCATTCTTTTCTGGTTGGTTGTTTCTTCCTTCTGGTCCACTCCATTGATTTGAGACCTATTTTTCTTTCCATCACTATTGGTTCCCTGCACATTTTTCTTCCCTTTCACTTAGTGTAGCCTTTATTTTTTTCCTTTAATTTGCCACCAAAATCAACGAGTTCTGTGAGCATCCTGATCAGCAGTGCTTTGAACTGTGCATCTGATAGGTTGGCTATCTCATGGTTGCTTAAAAGTATTGGCTTTGGGGCTTTGATTTGTTCTTCCGTTTGAGCCTTTTTGGGGGGGTGGTGGTGTCTGGTCGTACCTTTTACGTATGATGGGCAGAGCCTTAGGTGTTCACCAGGGCGGGGCAACCCAGTCTCTGGGTTGTGATGCTCTATGTGGGGCCGGGTCAGAGAGGGAACAATGGTGCTTGCTCCGCTCTCTGTCAGATTTCAGTCCCCTCTGCCGCTTCCCACAAGCAAATTGGGCCCTTCTGGTGCTGGTTCCCGGGTGGGTGGTCTTGTATACGTTCTAGGACCCTGTGGGTCTCTCCAACAAACTCTCCTGTGAGGCTGGGAGTCTCTCCCAGCACCTCAACCTACACAAGTGTTTTCAATCAGTGCTTTTAGGCTTTATTTCCTGGCACTGGGGCCCTGGGTTGCATGGTCTGTCTGGCTGCCCGTTTTCACCTGGTTTATCTGCATATGAATGTGTAACTACGGACAGCCAGCTGCCTTGCATGCTGGGTCTGTTTGTTGCCTCCCCGAGCCCGCACCCCGCACCCGGGGTCTGCCACGGGTCTGCCAGCTGCTGCCTGTGCCCTACACCCCCTGGTCTGCCAGCTACAGCTTTTTCCTGCCCCGACCCCTCTCCGCAGGCCACCGACTCTGCCCCTCTTACCAGTCTGGATGAATGGTTGTCAGGACTTACATACAGTTCAATTTTCTGTCTGTTCTGGTTGTTTTTTTGTTTCTAAATTTTTGTTGTCCTTAATTTTGGTGGTGCGAAGAGGCACAGTGTGTCCACCAATGGCTCCATCTTGGCCGGAAGTCTTCAAATGCCTTTTTAAAACTAATCACAGATGATTAGCGAAAATGCAGAGTATCATATCTTTCCTCTTGGGTGTCATCTACATAAACAGTTTTGTACAGTGAGAAACACTAATTTGTACCCTCCTACGAAGGCGTGTTTGTGGTTCCCTGTCTTTGGACAGGTAAGAATTGGAAGCAAAGAAATGTGGACATGGAGAAGTCTAGGGTCAGCTTGTTCGCCAAAGGCTCAAGATCAACCATCCCACATAGAGGAAAAAAAAAAAATACTAATTTGTTTAACATTCCATGTTAATATACTATCATGTCCAGCTTCATTGCATGTAATGTAAACCTGATGGATTCATCAGGTCATGTGTCTGTATAGTGTTTTTTATTCAGTAAAGTTTTATTCAATAAAGGCATGTTTTAATTTAGTGTTAAAAAAAAAAGCAATTTCTGCCCTGATGAATCTTACATTTTACAGAGAGGAGTACTAAAGGAGGTGAGGGAGTGAGCCTTATGTTAATCTTCTAGTAGAAGGAGTGAGAAATAATTTAGGACTTTAGATCATTGTAAGGCTTTTATTCCCAATAATATGGGAAGTCTTCTGTATATTTTGAGGGTAGAGCTTACAAATTTGCCAACAGATCAGATGTTGTCTGCAAGAGAGTAGTCAAGAATGACTCCAGGGTTTTGTCCTGGGCAATTTGAAGAATGGATTTGCCGTTTACTGGTAAAGGGAAAGCTGAGGGTCAAGTTGAGGTAAGGTGAAATTAGGAGTTGAGTTTTGGGCAATTTACATTTTAGTCAGCTAAGTTTGAAGTACTTACTAGACCAGTTGAAGTTGAGTAGGCTGAATATGAGGCTGGTGTTCAGGAGAAAGATGAAATCTGGGCGTATTAATTTTGGTGTCATCCCATGTAGAAGTGTACCGAGAGAGATATAAAGGGAATGAATATAGATAGAAAAAAGAGGTCCAAGCAAAATCCTGAAGGATACCAACATTTAGAATGAGAGAAAGATGGAAAAGAAGCAGCCATAGAGATTTGAGAAAAACCAAGTTATTGTGGTATTCTGGAAATCAAATGAAGTATTTTAAGAAAGAGGGAGGGGTTATCTTGGTCAGCTGCTGCTAACTGAAGTAAAATGAAGACTGAGAATTGATTACTGGATTTAGCAGTGTGGGATCATTGAGGACCTTAACAAAAAGCCTGGTAAGAGTATGCTTAGAAGAGAAAAGAAGCAAAATTAGACACTGTAAGTTCCAGAAATGGAAGCACAGTTTAAAATTTTTGTTTTGTTTTTTAAGATAGAAGAAATAACAAGTTCGTATTTAGAGATGATGGTGCATGGGGGATTTCCAGAGCAGTATCTTTTCAATCAGCTAGAGGGAATGGGATCTACTATGTTGGTGGAAGCATTGCTCTTACTAGATCTTGATCAGTTTCGTTCATAGCAATGGCTGGCAAATCACATTTCCAGATCCCAATTCAACCTACTGCCTGTTTTTGGAACACCACCACTCATATTTATTTAGATATTGTCTGTGCAGCAACAGAAATGAGTAGCTGCCTTCAACTCTGAGAGAAGCCTAAAATATTAACTCTCTCTTTACAGAGGGAGTTTGCCAATTCTTGATTTACAGTAACTAAAAGAGGAAATGGGGTGACATATGAGTAGGAGACGGGGGAAGAAGTAAAAGGCAAATCTAGGGAACTGAACATTTTGAAAAGGTATTCAGATACCGTTTGTGGTTTGGGTCAGATAAAGAAAACTGAACCTGGTATTTAGAGTGAAATGAGTTACAGCCTGGGTGCTTTTTCCAAAGGTAGATTCTTGAAAAAGTCCTAATCTCCAAAGCTATAGACTAACCACATAGTCAGTTGTTGATATGTTACATAGTACCCCAATTTTAGCAGCTTAGAACAACAAACATTTGTTGTTACAGTTTCTGTGGATCAAGAATTGCAAGCAGCTTAGCTGTATGGTGTCCACTTAGTCTCCTATGAAACTGCAGTCATCTGATTGCACCTGACTGCCATCATCTGAGACTTGGCTAGGAGGATCGGCTTCCTATCTTCCATGTTTCTTGGCAGGAGCCCTCAATTTCTTGCCACATGGGCTTCTATCATAGGACCAAACTACTCACATTGTTTTCCTTGTAGAGACTGAGAGTGAGAGTGCCCAGCACAGGAGCTTCAGTCTTTTGTAACCTCGTCCTGGAAGTGACATGCCTCTATTTCTCCTGTGTTATTAATACATTGGTCACACAGATCAAAGCTGGTACAGTACAGGAAGAGACTACAGAAGGGTGTGGATACGAGAAAGGTTGGGCTTTTGGGAAACCGTCTTGGAGGCTGGCTATTACAGACCTGCTACAAAATTCTGTGTATTACCTTGTGTACTTTCAGCTTTGCCATCTGACCAATATTTTCATAATTGGCCCACAGCAGCCATTTGTGACAGTCTGATTTTATTAAAGCCCAACCACAACCACTGTTTTAAGTATTTTTTTCCTGGTTACATAATTAATATTCATGGTAGAAATCTGGAATACCTATAAGCAAAAAGCCCTAGAAATTAAACATTTTTATGTTCCTCTTTAGATTATTTACTCTTACTGAAATTTTATTTTGCTATCTAATGTTTTTCCTGTTTGTACTAATGCATATCTGTTTGAGAAGTTCATACATAAATACTGTTTGTAAGCTGCTTTCACATATTTTGTGTGCATTTTTCACTGCCATTCAGTACTTGATGTATTTTTTTTTAAGATTTTATTTACTTATTTTTAGAGAGGGGGGTAATAGAGGGAGAAAGAGGGGGAAGGAAACATCAATGTGTGGTTGCCTCTCCTGCAACCCCCCACAGGGGACCTGGCCTGCAACCCAGGCTTATGCCCTGACTGGGAATTGAACCAGTTGGTGACCCTTTGGTTCGCAGGCCAGCACTCAATCCTCTGAGCCACACCAGCCAGGGGATGCATTTTTAAATAACTGTTTTATAATTCCATTGTATGGCCATCTGTAATTTAATCCTTTTTTATTATGAATAATGTTATCAGAAATATTTTCTGATGTTAATATTAATATTGATATTAATATTGATATTAATTCTCTATGCACAACCATAATTGTGTTAGCCTTTAAAAAATATTATTTCTTACTAATAACTCACATACAGGTTCAGCAAAAGCAGTAACTGGTAAATATAAGCTTTGTAACATTTATATTTGTTTTCAACTAAGACTGTGTTGAGGGTTCATAGACTTTATTAGGTTCTCAAAGGAGACTGGGATATTCATGTCCTTAGTTAATTTGCAAATATAGTTCAGCCACTTATAAACCTATCTTACATAAATGTACTGTGTTGGATAGAAGAACATAGCACATCCAATGTACTTGAAACTCTTAAGCCTCAAAATACACATATAAGAACCAAAAAAAAAGTTTTGCAGAGATTTGCCACTCACAATAATGATTTTATTAAATGACCTTATTACCAGAAGATCAAGCTTCTAGTCAAATGTTATATAACATTGACATAGTTGTATTTGCTGAGAAAATTGTGTGAAGTATTAAATATTAGCTTAACTTAGCAGAATTCTCTGACAATTCTATTTTTTCAGGAGCTTTTTAAAAACATTAAAAGCAAACTTAGCTTCTGAGACCATTGTGTTCAGTTTGTCCATAATACATAATACATTGTAATTCCAGGTAATACAACATAGCATTATCAGATGTGAGAGCAGCCTGTTTCATTTGCTGGCTCTACTTTCCCTGCCCATTTCCTCAATCAACAGTTCTTACCTGTGATTCTTATTCTTCCTGGGGGAGACACTCCTGGAGGAGTGTCTCAGAATTCTACCCAGACTGATTACCTGTTTCCAAAGTTATTTTCTAGAGATGAATTTTTTTTTCAAATGCATGTCTATACTAGTTATTTGCTAGATACTATGCTATGTGCTGGGTTACAGAACTGAAAAAAGTTATTTGCTGTTGAAAAGCTCCCAATAATTAGCATAGTGAGAAATACTGATAGATGTTTTACTAGAATGCCCTGGAACCACCAAGGAGTTGGGCACTCAGACCTGGAATGCAGTTAGAAGGCTGAAAATGCTACACAGAAGAGGTTCTATTTAAATAGTTTTCTTTATCCTTATGTATACATACATTCACATCACCAAAAGTGAATTGAAAATGCTTTGATCAAATTGTGTGGATCAAGAACTTCTTTCACCATGGATTTAAAATGATACTAAGTATGCATTAAACTCCTAATCTTAGAAATAGCTATAATGTATAATTATAGAGTAAGAATAAATTTAAATTTAATCAGCTCAGTCTGTTTGAGTTTTTTGATGGGAGCTTACAGACAGGTCATTCCATTTTTTACCATAATATGTAATCAGAAAGAATCTGCCAGAAAGAACCTTTCTAATCAGAAAGATTTCAGCCCAAATCCATCTCTTTCTCTTTTTCTCCAGTTATTTTAGTTTTAAATTCTAAAAATTTTCTCCCAGTCTATGACATGCCAGTCCCTACATGGGCCATTAATCTTTCTTGATACTGTTGTTCAGCTACCTACAAATCCACATTACTTGTTATCATTTAAGCCAGTCTTCCTTAAATTGTCCACGGGTATTTCATCATTAGAAATTCAAAAATGCATTGGGATCAAGGTATATAATGTTTCAGGGGAGAAGAACAAAAAAGGAAATGAGAGGGAGACAGTATTAAGGAATTCAAATTTTAACCTGAGCTCAATACAGAGTCTTTAAAGAATTTTAAATAAGCCATGTCAAAGAAATTTTACTTCTTATTGTAATTTTACTTCTTATTTACTTCGTATTGCAATAGGTTACACTTACATAAATGACAGCAACATTAATAATGGGCTTTGTGTAAGTTCCCTAGGTATTTTAGTTAGTATATAGTTTTGGGGAGTATCAAGGTCAAAACCCCTATTCTGATATCTTAAATTTGTTCACATGCTTTGTACATTATATTTGCATCCTGTCAACTGAAATGTAACTAGCAATTCAAAGTTCAGAACTACCTGAATTTTCTTGCTTTTATTTCTTGGGTTTATGAGAATGACAATTCTATTTAGGCCTAGGAATTTAGTTTCCTGGAATTAAATACAGGCTTTATCTATTCATGCTTTCTGTTTCTTAATATGAAATTTTGTACAATAGCATATAAGAGCTTTAATATTTTATCTTTCTTCTCTTCAATCCTTTAAAGTCAAGGTTCACTAATTTGGGATCAGATGATTCTCAGTGAGGCCACTACTGATCCTTGAGGACAGGAAGAACCCAAAAAGGAAGAAAGGTGACTTATGAGAAAGCCAACTATCTGGCAACCATGCTTTGTTATTAAAGAGAGTCTATTGCAATGAGTCCTCTTTGTTGTCATAAAGTGCTTGTCACTGTGAAACTAAGACTGTGTTTTGTGTGTGTGTGTGTGTGTGTGTGTGTGTGTGTTTAATTTTATTTATTAGTTTTTAGAGAGGGAAGGGAGGGAGATAGAGAGAGAAACATCAATGTGCGGTTGCTGGGGGTCATGGCCTACAACCCAGGCATGTACCCTGACTGGGAATCGAACCTGCGACACTTTGGTTCACAGCCCGTGCTCAATCCACTGAGCTATGCCAGCCAGGGCTAAGACTGTGTTTTTGAATTCCTGGCATAACATGACAGTACTAGATCTCATTTGAGGCCAGTCCCTCAGAAAGTTAGTTAAACTCAGTCCTCCAGTGTGATGTATTGGTGAATGTGAAATCCTATTAAGAGGTACCAGTTACTAAGTAAAACAGACATGCTCAGCCCATCCCTTGAACTTAACCTCAGACTTAGGGGTAGAGTGAAAGAATGACGTTAACAGTAAGGGATATTGGCTTCAAAAGTCATTTGCAAGTACACAGTTGTGTCGCATCTAATCCAACTATACTGTCACAGATGCACAGAAAGAATCTGCTGGACATACCATCTTGGGTCAGTTCCAGTTTTAACTCTCACAACTTTCTGTGGAATTTCTTGCAAGTGACTTAACTCTTCTCAACCCCTCCTTACTTATTCATACAAAAAAATGCAAGAATTGTATTAAGACTACCTTCTGTAGTTCTTTAGTTGCATCATATTTACTTGACTTAAAAAAATACCTTTCTGTGAAACTTCTAATTAAAAATGAAAGTAGCTTGTTAAAATCATAAATTACATGTAAAATTGGAAGGAATAGACTAGTATACTTAAGGCTATTGTATTAGATGAGGTCCCCAGGAAAATCACACATTCCATAGTGTCACAGGTGGGCACAGATAATCAGGTTCTTAGTGATCGAGGACAAAGAATTGAACCAAGCACACAAAGTTTATAGCATAAAAAAAGAGGGAAGATTTATTAAATGATAGTACACTCCACAGGACATGGGAGTGGGCCAACTCTGAGTAGAGAAGGAACACATGGGCTGGAAGGATTCTATTCTTATAGGGCAGAAGCTCCCTGGCTAGTCTTTGGGGGGCTCTTCCTGCACAGGCACAAGGAGTTGGATTTCAGAGTTACTGCACATGTGTGGTTTCCCATGATCTCACTGGATTGGCTACTGGAGAGGGGAGTCCCACAATGGGGTAGTGCGCAGGGGTAGTGCGCAGGCACATTCCATGATTCAGAGTTATCCCAGAAAACAGAAACAACCGGTCTTAGGCGGTCTTTGTCATGTATGGATGTTCTTTACCTCAGCCCTGTGGGGCCTCTGAAGTTTCCTTCCTGACTATCTCCTGCCTCAATAGGGCCTGGACCTTACAAATACCAATATTATCTCTTTGTGAAATTGTCCTCTATATTAGTAGAAGTCTATATAAGCCTCAAATGATAATGAGATGCTATAACTTTGCTTCTGACCACTAGTTGAATTTAGATGCACATGTTTAATGTTTTAATTTTAAATGTTGGAAAACGTTGGAGGTTTGTGCATGGGCCTGCTGCCCAGCCTATGATACTTGACCATTCTTGATGAGCCATGACTGTACCAAATAAGCAAGCCATTGGAAAGGCAGAGCACTTTCTTGCTCACTCTCTCCCATTCCCCTCACCCCCATCTCCTCCTCCCTTCTCTGACTTAGAGTAATAGGACATACATTCTAGTCCATATTCTTGGCTGTAGTCATGTTGGAAATAACTGAGGAGGGGTGTCCCTTCCTTGACCTTATAGAAACTTGCTCTATGTGGGATTGTTTTAAATTAATGTTCTCCAGTGTTTCCTCCTGCCATAGTCAATCCATCTATAACCCCAGTGGTCTTCATCTCATACATAACAATATTTTGATCTATGGTATCATCCCTGACTCAGCTCCTCCCCTTTCTCATCTTCCCTGTCTATCCCCCTCACCTCCCTATACAAAGTCCAGGGTATTTTTGCCTAGTGCTATCAAACTTTGATCAGCAGGTATAAAGAATTTAATGCCTGATACAAAGTAGTACATTCAGTAAATGTTAGTTGTTTTTAATTCTTGGCCACTTTCTATTAGATGAACCATACGAAATTGCTGTTTTTTACATATTTAAAAAAAACCCTCATGTTGTCAACTTCATATGGTTCAACTTTATGGATATAGAATGATGGTTCTTAACAAGGATGCAAATTAGAATTATGTAGGCAGCTTTTTACAAAGTATATGTATACACTCCTCATCCTAGCCTGGTGAATCAGGATCTTCATGAATGGGCCCTGGGTAAGTACATTTTATAAAGGCTCCCCAGATGATTCTAATTCATACTCCTGCTTAGGAACACCTGTGAGGAAAGTGTCCCTTCCAGTTTCTTTCAATGTAAAAGTTCTTTTCCAGAAACAAGTGTGTTCTTGATATAGTCAGTAGGCAGTTCATAAACTGAAACTTCAGTTTTATGACTCCACAAATCACTATCATTTTTAACTTTAAAACATGCTCAAATCTCAAGATTTATCAGTACTTCATTCAGGACAGGAAAATCTAGACTACTACAAGATATTTTCATGATTTTAAGAGAATTTTAAAGTCATTTTTCTTCTAGTTTGTAACTTAACATCTCTCATATAACTAAAACTTAGGATTTTACACCTTTCAAATACACTTTGCTTTTTCATGAAAAAGAGATAGTAGTAAGCAGACCACAGTTCAGGATTAATTTAACATTAACTTACAATGCAGATTACGTACATGATTTATAATTTTAATGTAGCCAAGAAAAAAGGGAGAGAGTTTCTTTTAACAGTAGCTGTCTCCCTTCCCTGATGGTAATTTGTGTGCTATGCTCTTACTATTAACTAGTTTTGAAATCTGGGTAAGTGGGCTGTAAATAAGCTCATAATTATGCACAAAATTTTTCTCTTAGTTCCATGGCAACTGTAGACAAGAATATTAAAACCCAGAAAAGAGCCCTTGGCTGGTGTGGCTCAGTGGATTGAGTGCCAGCCTGTGAACCAAAGGATCGCTGGGTTGGATTCCTAGTCAGGGCACACTCCTGGGATGCAGGCCAGGTCCCCGGTAGGGGGTGCACAAGAGGCAACCACACATTGATGTTTCTCTCCCCTCTTTCCCCATTCCCCTTTCTCTAAAAATAAATAAATAAATCCTTTTTTAAAACCCAGAAAAGAATTCTGAATTTTTTTCTATCTCCCACTATTATGTTTACTCTAATTTGAATTTTCTTTTTTTAGCTTTTAAATCTAATTTGCATTACTTAAAAATGAAGGTATGTATACTTTTTTAAAATACAGAGAATGTTAGTGTACAAAAATGACTCAAATTTGTGAAGCAATACATGGATGCACTAACAGTGGGCAGCCTTGGGTGTTTAACTCAGAAAAATATTTTATCAGCAAGGAATATTGAATTTTATCTGTCAACTGATGGTCATTGATGCCAATTCAGTGCTAATAGGAATCCCCAATTTGGAATGCAATGAAGAAGGAAACTTTTTCAGTGTAAAATGGCTCAATTGTGATACAGCATAGCCTTGCAAACAACAAGACAGTGGGCAGCTCACCAGTTACACAGCACAGTAATGAGGTGGCCTAGGGACTAGGCAACTCAGCTCTGCTCTGGTCTGCTCCAGCAGACAACTTTAGTGTTCCAGCTCCAGCCAGGGAAACAGTCTTCAATTTTTTGTTGAAAGGGAAAGTTCACTCACAGAGCCAGTCAGGAGCTGACTTAAATGACAGAAGTCCTTGTTCCTGGCCCCTGATTGGTCCATCCTTATGCAAATGAGAACTCCAAATACTTGAAGTTTGGTTGGTCCAAAGGCACAGTTCTGATTGGTCAGAATGGAACTGCTCTAATTGGTTAGTAAAGATGTTTATTGTTTCGATTCCCAGCCAGGGCACATGCTTGGGTTGCAGGCCATAACCCCCAGCAACCACACATTGATGTTTCTCTCTTTCTCTCTATCTCCCTCCCTAAAAATAAATAAATAAAATCTTTAAAAAAGAAAAAAAAAAGATGTTTGTTGTGGGGGGAATATAAATGTTCTTCTCCAGTTAGAGAGGAAGGCCTTGGTCCTCTTAGTTGAAACAGCATTCCAGAAACTCCTCTATAAAGACTGGCACAGATGGCAGAAACACAGTGTAGGAAGATAGTGCAGGCTTCTTCCTGAAGTGCAGGAAGAAGCCCTTGTTTAGAAATGGCTGCTAGGCTCTTTTTTTTTTCTTTTTCTTTTTAACCTAGTTAAGCCACCAGGATTCCTTCTTAGTAGGTATCTTCCTTCTCAGAGTCCACATGGCAAATGCTGCCTTTTGTGTTGATTACATGGCTTTTGTCATTGGGACTATGTATGTGATTATATTATTACATTCTTAAGCTCTTATTTCTGGGATAAAACACATAACTAATGGGTTACTTCTGTTACTAAGATAAAATTCAGTTGTTTGTGTTTTATGAAATTACTATGTGAATAAATGCAATTGTAATATGGCCTTTTGGTGAGTATGATTATTGCTCTTTTGGTACCACTGACTTTTGCCCAAATAAAATGATTGGGCTAGCTATTCTGTGCTACACATGAGAATGACCTTTTTATGTTTTAAAAAAAATTGCCTCAGCGGAGGGATTGAGCAAAAAAGGAAAAAGGACCCATGGACATGGTCAACAGGGTGGTGATTGCTGGAAGGAGGATGGTATAAGAGGACTAAAGGATAATGGGGAAAAATACAATAGAGATTAAATTTTAAAAAATAATAAAAGAAATTGCCTCTAAAACTGTGTGTCCCCAAGCTTTGTAGAAAGGTCATTCTTATCAGTTTTTCCCATAATGATAGTAAAGTTTACATGGTGAATGCTTAGGATCTAGATTTTTTTAAAATCCTGGCTCCAGACCAACAATATGATTTGGAGCATTTTTTTTAAAAGCTCTGTATGGCTCAATTTTCTCATCTCTAAAATGTGGATAGTAGTTATACGTGTAGAGTCCTTTGAGAGTCTTGTGAGATAATCAAGTAGTTGAAAAAATGTGTGACAGAGCAAACACTCAATAAATGAAAGCATTATTTTTTCCAGTATTACTGTCCTGTGTCCAGGTATTGTGATTTTCTTAATCTCTTTTTTCCTTTTTTCTGCTTTTCTTGGAATTTTTCTTGCAGCTTCTTGAACCATTTGATTGGTTGAATGTCCTGTGTAAGATAGTAAAAGATAAAAATTCAAAATAATAACACTGAGTGATAGGTACATGGGGTGACTTTTTCTCCTCTTTACTCTCCAAATTAGTCATATATATGATGAGTACATGGTACTTCTATAATCATGAAAAATCATTGAGGGAAGGAAGGACTTGAGTCCCATGCCTGTGTGAGTTGTATGTGGTGGGGGGAAGGGGGTGAGGATAGTGATCAAAGATGGTAAGATTAGGAGTTCTCAGTGGCATTCAAGATAGCCCTTGGAAATGAACCTGTGGTATACAAACTTGCAGTGAATTTAATTGATAATGTTCAAATTGTATAATTATATATATTCTTACATTATTAGAGGAAGCTTTTAATTTAAAAAGTGATGTTTCTACCCTGGCCAGGTTGCTTAGTTGGTTGGAACATCATTCTGTACCCCAGAAAGTTTGCAGGTTCGATCCCTGGTCAGGGCATGGACCTAGGTTGTGGACTTAATCCCCAATCAGGCGTATATGGGAGGCAACTGATCAATGTTTGTCTCTCACATCGATGTTTCTCTCTCTCCCTTCCTCTCTCTAAAATCAATAAACATATCCTTGGATGAGTATTAAAAAAATTTTTTACATGATGTTTCTTATATATTTTGTTGTGCCATACTTACAATAAGCATCTTTTTATAATGCATACTGAGTTGGGAAACTGATTTATTCTTAAAACTGGTACTGAACAATTATATTCTTTAAAACTCAGGCTAATTTTAATTAGACATCTTTATTTGAGATTCTCATAGTTTCCAAATTTGAGATATTTGGGGATTCCAGATCAGTTCAACTTAGGATTTTAACTCTTTTTATAGTGAAAGCCAATAGTCTAAATTCATGTATCAAACTCATCTGTGTATCCAACTGCCTGTGAAATGACAGAGGGAAGAAATTTACAGACAGAAATTTGTAAATCCATAACAGTAATAAGAATGAGAACAGATGGAGTGACCATTAGCAAAAGGAGAGACTTTACAGACTCCAAAAGACAAAACAGACGGCTTTGATGGATGGACCGGGGAGGGGGAAGCCACTGCCGAGCATACCCAAGAGGGAAGGCAGCAAGTGGAATGTGTTCTTCCCTATCAAGTCCTGAAGTTCAAGTCATTACAAACAGAGAGCAGAATAAATTATAATTAAAATAGGATATAGTAAGATATAGCTGGATAGCCTACCCACACACCCAACCCATACGAAGATTGCAACATTGGTTCCCATGTTAATTTTGGAAATCTGCTTTCAGAAAACTCTTCTTAAGCTCTCAACCTGAGAACTAGGAGTTACAATGAAAGAGTTAGTGGCCCCCAGGGTACACTCTCGTTTTGGTAATTGGAGAAAGATTTAACCTATCAACCTATTCCTTGCCCATGAACCCTGAAGTGAACATGTCTCTTAACATGCCAATGAACACAATCTGTTGCCTCTCCTGATCTGGTATAGGAAACAGATCTACCCAGCAACAGAGGAAACCTGCTACAAGTGGACTGGGAAAATGTGCTTGGGGAGGAAAGGCTGACCAGTCTCTCAGAGGAGAAAGGTGTTTTAGCCTCTCAGTGGGCTTTTATTGAGTTTAGCTTGCATAGGTATGCATATCAAAGAAAGGAGATATGGTTTACATATAATATTTCTGGGATCATGGAGGTCCTTTCAAGTCAAGGTCTGGTAGACAGGGTGATGCCAACCAGCTGTAAAACTTTGGGAAACAAACTTATTTTGTGCTTGGACCCTTAACATTTAAATCAAGGACATTCTTAGCAAAGCAGGTTTCACAGGACTTTATGCATTCTTTCTTAGGCCTGATCGCCCCCGTCCGTGAACTGCCAGTTCTGGCACAGGGCTGTACCCCACTTTGGCATTGTTTTAGGACTGAATTAGAAGGGGAGAGCTAGGCAGCCAGGAGATTAGGAGACTTTTTTAGATAGAAGGAGGACTCAGGCTATAATAAAGCCGAGGGGTGAGGGGTTTTTGTTCCTTCTCCTCAATCCCTTAAATCTTTCCATGATGGCCCCTTTGCGACTGTGCCTGTCTTAGTTTGTTCCTTTCTTGAGGAATCTTACCCATCACTGACTACCCATTCATTCTCCAAGGGCCAAGCAGGGTGAAGTAAAGAGGGCGGAGGCTGCACTGTTGCTGGGAGGATAAGTTTTGTCTCCTTAGTGACTTATGGTCCTGAGATCCCCTAGCCATGTGGCCTTTTTGCCTGTTGGCGGGTTAACAGCTTCTGAAACCAGGCAGGACAGTTCCCAACAGGAAAGCAAGAGGAAAGAAAGCCTAGCCGATGGTGACCTGAAATTATACAACATACTGTTGCCAAATTAGTGTTGTAAATGTTTTGAATTAACAGTTCACAAAATAAATAAATGCATGGAAAAAAGTTTATCCTCTTCAGGTAATCAAATAAAAAATTGTATTTTTAAAAAAGAATACCCATTGCTAATTGGAGTATTGTGAGCAGTTGTATGGTACTTTTAAAAAGCACTTGGACAGTGTACCTGATAAACCTTAAACAATTCATTCATTTTTATTTCTTGGAACCTACCTAATGGAAAGCATTTTAAATGTAAGAAATAGGAAGTCATCCATTATAATATTGAATAATTACAAACAGCTCTACTTTCTACATCCATTATAATATTGAATAATTCTAAACAGTTACTTTCTTACAGGATTGGGTAAATTATTTAACTTATGTATGGGCTGAAATATTAGCCATTTAAAAGTACAGTGATGAAGTCAACAACATAGAAAAGCAATTATAAAAGCAGCATAGAAAAGCATAGAAAAGCAAAACCACTTAAATGTGACTCAACTGAGTCTACAAGTACCATGGTGCTACTTGCAGATCCCTGCAGTTAAATATATGACCTTGTTCAGTTGAAGGATATGCAGAAGGACTTTTCTTTTGGTAGCCCAGTAATCAGGAGCTGCTCTGGTTGTACTCTTGTGTGAACTGGCTTAAAGACTATGAGTGAGTCATAGTTAATTGTTTCTTGGTATATTTTTTTCTTGGTTCTCTCCAGTGGTTAAGTAAGAAATTTTGTAAATGAATTTCTTTTGGTTCTTCCGATTATCTATATCTCTGATTAACTTTTAAAAAGTATTTGAAATTATTTGCCACTTCAGGTTTTTTTTTTCAGGTGTATAATCTCTATGCCACGTCTTGTGTAAAATGACGTATGCTGGTTTCTTTAAACATTTTTCTAATTTATACGTATAATCAACATACAATACTGTATTAGTTTCAGGTATACAATACAGTGATCAGATATCTATTTAACGTATGAAGTGATCACTAAGGCAAGTCTAGCACCCATCTGACACCACATATAGCCATTACAATGTTATTAACTATATTCCCTGTGCTATATGCCCCACATACCCATAATTTTTGTAACTGCCAATTTGTACTTCTTAATCCCTTCCACTTTTTTACCCAGCTCCCCAACCCCATTGCTATCTGACAACCATCAAAATGTTCTCTGTATCTTTGAGTTTGTTTCTGTTTTGTTTGTTCATTTATTTTGTTCTTTAGGTCCCATATATATGTGAAATCATATGATTTTAAAAAAAGAAAAGGAGAGCAGTTATCACTTAAATGGAAAAGAATGCAAAAGGCAAACTTGTGTATTAAAACTTTAATAACCCTCTTCTTCCCACATCTCTGTGCTTGATTGTAAGATCCTTGATGTCAGTGTGATCCTGAGTTGTTCATCTACATACCCACCCACCACACCCTCCCAGTGCCTAGCACACTATCTGACTTTCAGTGAATACATGTTGACTCAGAAAATGGGCATAGGAAAAAGAAACACAGAGAAAATCCAAAAGCAAACCAAAAGATTAGGGAAACTACTATACAAAGAGAGGGCTAACTTACTAACGATACAGTGATCCCTCACCTATCGCGGGAGTTACATTCCAGAGACCCCCTCAATAGGTGAAACTCTACGAAGTAGTGGTGTTATATTTATTTTATTATTTATATCTATTTTAAGGCTTTATAAACCCTTCCCACACTCCTATAAACCTTTCCTACTCTCTTATTAACCTTTCCCACACTCTTATAAATACTTCATATACTCTTAAACACGTTCTACACTCTTAAACCTACGTAATTTTAACAATATATAAAATTCTATGTGGGTACTCACCAGTGAAGTATACTACAACTTGAATGATGAAGATCATGAATTATGTAGCTGTGCAGTACTGATGGTGATGAAAGTGATGACTATGAGATGAATGTACTGCACAGCCAAGAAGAGCATTACAGGCCTTCTGAAGGCACCACTTCATCAGGAACTTACTTCATCAAGTGGTGTGGTATCTTCACCCTGGGCCATAACTTTTTAGGCGTAACTGATCTCTTGTCTGAGTCATGGACATAGTTATGGGGAGTTGCTGGCACTGCTTTTTATCCACAGAGGCAGTTTCTCCATTCAGAGCAATGTTCTTGAGTCCAAAGCATCTCTGAAACTTCTCAAACCAGCCCTTGCTGGCACTGAATGGGGTTGGTCTGGTGGGAGAAGCACTTGATCATCCTGCTTCTGCATCATTGTCCTCGTCTTCCTCCTCATCACCATTGTGAATGTCAGTGCTTTCCACAAAACTATCATAAAGTTTCTTGGCCTTCATCCGGATGGTGTTGGTATCCAACAAGATACTCTTCCTGCAGTCATTTATCCACAGGGCCAATGCAGACCCCATCCTCACAATGGTCTTAATGCAGGGAGTGACCACTCTCTTTGCAGTCTTGTTAAAAGTCATTGTTGCCGTAGACCTAATATTCTTCTTGTCTTTCTTTATGTAGCGAACAGTAGATTCATTGATCCCGTAAGGGCGGCCTACAGCCATGTATCTTTTACCTTCCTTTAACATTTTGAGAAGTTCTACCTTTTCTTTAATGGTAGGCATATTCCTCTGGAGCTTGGGTTCACTGCCAGAAGCATTAGAAGGCGCAGACCATTTGGGTGGCATCGTAGGGCTTGAAATGAATTCAGACTTCTATGAAAATTTCACAAAAACACAACATCACATAGCAACACTACACGCAGCGATCAGATGTCAATGTGAAGTGGGCAAGGAGAGATGCTGATATGTATGGACACAGTTCGGGAGAGGAAACAGACCAATGTTACAGTCACTGAGCAGGTCAGTACCCAGGATACAAAACAGTGCCATGGTTGGTCGCCTTCCATTACATCAGCCAATAGTGTGCCATGTACAATCTCACGTTGGCAAACTTGCACAAGCAGTAGTGGCGTGCTTCATTTCTATTGTGTACAGTACGGTATTCATCCACTGATGAAATATTGTATTTTATTTCAATTTAATATTCTTTTAATATGTTTGAATTAACATTTTTTATATTTTAAATGTTTAGGCAAAAATAATTAAAATCATAAATATTATATAAATACCTATATAACCACAAAATCCCACAATAGAGCGAAAACTCTGATACAGAATTAGATATATATTTTTTTTAAAACCCACGATACAGTGAAGCCACAATAAGTGAACCGCGATATAGCAAGGGATGACTGTACATGCATTAAAAAGTGGGATTTAACAGATTCCTTCATGTATACATAGATCTTTTTAAAAATTTCATTTGCTAATGACTTTACTGTTAAATTTTTTGTCAATATTTTAATATATGGGTTAATAAGTTTTATTCAGTTGAATAATTTCTAAGCTGGATTATTCGAGCATGGTTAATTAAATTTTTTGGTTGCATGTTTTAAATTAGCCAAGGTTTCACAGATTATCAAGTTCATAAATATTAATAGGAAAAACTAACAGTGTATATATGCATTATTTATAGCTCATATGCAGTAGAACCAAAAGCAGAATATAAATTATACTTTTTTATTAGATATATTAAGCATCCAGGCTTTGAGTATTTCTTTACCCAATTTTGTAGCTGGTAAATTCAGTAAATGGCTGTTTATGTATTTAATTTCCAGATAGGTAATACATTCACATGGTTTAAAATTCAAGATACTGCTATGTCTCCTTCCAGGGTTAGCTTAGGAATAGAGGAAGCAAAATGTATATTCTTTACAATTAAGAACTATTAAATATTTTTCTAAACTATATAATCTTATTTTAAAAGCACATTTAGAGGTTCAAAGACAAATGTAAAAATAGCTGTAAATAATAGTTTATTGTTCATTTCCATCTTTCAGGTTCTGTCCTGTTACTGTATATTTCTCAACATTGCTGGAATTAAGTCATAATGTGGTACCAAAACCACTGGGGCTGGGGCTAAGGAAGCTGCTTATCTTCAGGCTATACTGTACTCAAATTTTTAAAAAACATTTTGGTTTATTAAAAGATCAGTATTCATTTCCATCATTTCCTTGCACCAGTTCTTTTCACTACCCACATCCCCTAATACAAGCTGCTTCGTCCTCTTCTTTTCCTTTCCTTTCCAAAGAAAGTTGGGTAATTTGCTTGAATTTTCTCTTTCCTTCCTTCACACCTCACATCTATCTTCAGATTTGGTTGATTATTTTTCCATACCATTTCTTGACTTCATCCATATCTTCTCTTTAATCCAAACTCAAGTCATAGTTGCCCTGGAACCTTCTGATTGTTCTCCCTGCCATCTGAGTCATAGTCTCTCATTTAAAAATTGGTGGTTCTCCATTCTTCTGAGGATAAAAATCTAAATTCCTTACATGTAAATTTCTGTTTCTGGCCCTTTTTGCTTCTTAGCTTTATCTCTCACCATTATCCCAGGTTCACCTGTCTGCTTATATTTTATCTTTCAAGGCTCAGCCATCACTTCCTCCTGTGTTCTAGAAAATTTTTGTTTTAACTGTGTTGAGGGCTTTACCTTTCTGATGTTGGTAATAATTTTGCACTGACTGGAGGCTGAGTATATTGCACAAAAAGATAGGGCATTCTAAAAAGATGCCTGAATGTTTATATTACCCATACTTACTATGTGTATTTGAACATCTTACATCTGCTATTTTATTCATTTTAACATTATGTTTACAAACATACTGAGACCCAAGCAGATAAAGTAATTTGAGCCTTTGTGATTTTATGAGTCCATGCTTTGATGTCTGACAGCATGTCTGGCAAGTCTTATAAATTTTATTATGCAGACAAGGCAAATGTTAAGGCACCAGTAAACTACTGTACCTTGAAGACAGAATATTACCTTCCTTAGTTCATCCTTCATTATAATTTTGTGTCCTTCTTATTCAGTGTGGTTCAGATAATTAGAAAATATTAAGTTGTTACATTTCAAAAGTGAAACATTGCCTTGGGGACTTTCTAACTTTTGAGTGTTGTTCCTATAGAGCTGATTGCATACTTTAAAATGGTGGAAAGTGCTGAATATCTTGATTGTGGTGGTGATTACATGACTGTGTACATTTATCCAAATTCATGAAAAGGATGCTTTTATTGTATGTCGATGAACCTGCCTTTAAGGAAAAAGTCAAAGCCAGTTTTCAACATCAGAAATTCTTTTTTTTTTTTTTTAATTTTATTTTAATCATTGTTCAAGTACAGTTTTCTGCCCTCTACTCCCATTCTAGCCCACCCACCCATCCCTCCCCAAGAAATTCTCTTAATGGGTATTAAAGGTAAAGGAGACTCAGGTGATAGAACAGATGACTTCTAGGTCTTTTAACTGTTTTATTATTATTGTGAAGAAAGTTTTGTATACAATAATTAATATTATTTATATTGTTATCAGAGTTTTGTGCCTTTGCCAGCATACAGTCTTGTCCCAAGGGCTGGATATATCTTTATTTATTTGAATCACTCTTAATGTTACCTAATGTCATTATCTTCATGTATATCAAGTAGTTTGTGTTCATTTTATGTTCAGTTATGTACTCTTTATTATATTTACTTTATATATTGACTATATAATATATATTTCATATATAATATATTGATTGTAATGTATTATATTGATTAACCTTTGAAATCTCTTGCTTATAGCAATTTTCCAGTTGATTCCTTTGGCCTAAGTATTAAATTGTATTATCAGATTATAATGCTCATTTACCACATTTTTCTAATGTCATCAGATACTACTTCTGGCACAATGCTAAGTAAGAGTGATGATGGTGGGCATTCTTATCTTATCCCTGACATTAATGGAAATGCTTTTATTTTATTATTAAGTATGATGATATTTTTATGGTTTTGGTTTTAAGATAGTCAGTTTCTGTACGTATTAAGTAAATGTCAATAAATTTCTATCTTTCTGAAGGTTTTTATAAGCAGTGGACTTTGAATTTTATCAAATACCATTCCAGATCCTGTAGAAATAATCATGATTTTCCTATTAAAACAGAATTATATTGACTTCCTAAAATATAAAGCCATTCCTGTATATCTGATTCAATGTAGCTGGTCACTTTGGTTTTATTTAGAATTTTTGCACCATATTCACATGATAGGTCAATCAACTTACTTTTTCTTTAGTCTGTCTTTGTTAGAACTTCTAGCTCTCTGAAGAGAATTTGGAAGCTTTCTCTATGCTCTGGAACATTAAGTAGTATTGATAATACCAGTTCTGTAAATGTTTGGACAAATATATCAGTGATATTACCTGTGCCTGGTAATAAACCTAAATAGTCCTAAATCCTTTTCAAAACAGAGTTGTATATATCATTTTCTTAGTCAAGTGTATTTTAGCTCTTCTAAAATTATTCATTTTATACTTGATTCTTGAGGTACTCAGAATTTACTGAGCCATAAATTCTTGGTGTTTTTAAATGGAGAAGATATTCTTAATACAGATAAGGAGTGTCATGTGTGAGTTGTTTATATGAAGTACTTTACATTTTGAAAGTGAGTCACCAATTTGGCCTCTACCTACTTGTGATTAGTAATAGTTTGTAATGATTTGATAGGGACTAAACTTATAGTTAGTATAAACCTTTAATGAACCGCTCAAATTGGATGGTAGGGAATTGCTTTATTTAATCTTTTTATTAGCAAAAAATCTGTCAGTAAGAACTTTCACCAGCTAATATTTTTCTTAGACTAAAAGCTTAAAAGTGTCTTTTTTAAAAAATTTTATTTATTTATTTTTAGAGAAAGGGGAAGCGAGAGAAACATCAATGTGTGGTTGCCTCTCATGTGGCCCCCACCGGGGACATGGCCTGCAACCCAGGCATGTGCCCTGACTAGGAATCAAATCAGTAACCCTTTGTTTTGCAGCCTACGCTCAATCCACTGAGCTACACCAGCCAGGGCTAAAAGTAAGTGTCTTTATTATGAAAGTCTAAAGCAGATAATGAACTCTGGAAAGACAAAGGTTGTTTGGTTTTTTGTTTTTTGTGGGCAAGGGAATATTTGATATCATCCTTGGTAGGTAATTATCAAGTATTAGAGAACTAGATTGATCATTTGTTAGAAATAAATTTTTTTAAGATTTTATTTATTAATTTTTTAGAGAGGGAGAGAAACATCAATGTGCAGTTGCCTCTCGCAAACCCCCTACCAGGAACTTGGCCTGCAACCCAGGCTTATGCCCCAGACCGGGAATCGAACTGGCGACCTTTGATTTGTAGGCCAGCACTCAACCACTGAACCACGCCAGCCAGGGCTGTTAGAAAACTTCTTAAAGTTTCAAATAGAGAGCTTAGTGTCTGCATTGAAAATTTGTGGTCTGAAGTGCCTTAACTCACTTTCTATTTGTGGTGGGCTGAATAATGGCCTAACAGGACACCCACGTCTGAATCCCCAGAATCTGTAAATGTTACCTTCTTTGGTATAAGGGACTTTGCAGATGTGATTGAGATGGGATGATTATTTTGTATTATCTGTGTGGGCCTTAAATGTAATCACAAATGTCCTTAAAAGAAGGAGATAGAAGAGAAGACTATATGACCACAGAGTCAGAGATTGTAGCAATGCAGCCAAGGGCTAAGGAAAGTCAGCCTGTAGAGGTAGAAAAGGCAAAGAACAGATTCTCCCACAGAGCTTCTAGAAGGAACTCGTCCTACTGACACCTTGAGCTAGCCCCTTAAGATTCATTTTGGACGTCTAACACCCAGAACTATAAGACAATACACTTGTTTTCTTTTAAACCACTACAAGTTTGTGGTAACTTTTTACACCAACCACAGGAAACTAATACAGTATGGATACCCATTAACTAAACATATGAGAGCAGGGACCTAGGTCTGTAGAATTCAGCTCCACATCTGCAACAACTCTGCCTTACATAGTAAAGTAGGTACTCAGTATATTTGTTGATGAAGGAAGGAAGGAGGGAGAAAGGAAAAATCAGGTAATTCAAAATCTAAATGAACATTGTGAGCATGATGTAGGTGTTTAGTTTCTGGATGAAGCAGAGAAAAACAGTAAGTTTAAAAAGTTGATGCTCACCCATAACCAAATAAATTCTGTAGTAGTATTCTAGGATACCACTTTTAAAAATTGGACAGTAAAATGTAAAAAATAATCATTGAGGAACCAAATAAACCAAACACTTTGAAATTCAAGAACACCTATTTCATTACTTGAAGCAGTAAAACACAAATGCATGCACAAATGGAGAAGTCATATTTTAACTAAAATTCAGGTTCAGTCCCTCAGGAGAGTTGTGGCCAAGGCAGAGGCATAGGTAGAAACCCTTTGCTTCCTCACACAACCAAGAGGAGGATAACAACCAATCTAAAATTAATAAACAACCAGAAGTGCCAGAAAATCAAGCTGCATGGAACTCCAACAACCAAGGAATTAAAGAAACAGTCAACCAGAACAACCAGACCAATAAGAACCTGAGGCGAGGCAAGGAGACCAAGCAGGCAGGGCCAAATGAGAGAAACTGCAACGAGATGGTGGACCAGGCGAGTGGGGCTGGATGAACTGGAAAAAAGACTCAGAGCTGACTATGGACTACAGTGGTGGGAGAAACTCCCAGTCTCATACAAGAGTTCATTGGAAAATAGGTTAGAGCCAAGCAGGCAAGCTGCTTCCCTTTCTGGGCCCTTCCCCACAGGCAGTGCCCACAGCACAGCAAGGAAGGTTGCTCTGCCCTGGTGAATACCTAAGGCCCTCCCCCCTTACAACTTAATAAGTGCACTGAGACAAAGAAATATGGCCCAAAAGAAAGAACAGAACAAAACTTCGGAAAGAGAACTAAGTGATGAGGAGATAGCCAACCTATCTGATAGAGAATTGAAAGCCCTGGTAATCAAAATGCTTGCGGAACTAATTGAGCTTGGTTGAAAAATGAAAAAGCAAATGAAAGATACCCAAAATGAAATAAAGCAAAATATTCAGGGAGCCAACAGTGACAGGAAGGAAACCAGGACTCAAATCAATGATTTGGAACAAAAGGAAGAAATAAACATCCAACCAGAACAGAATGAAGAAACAAGAACTCAAAAAAGTGAAAGTCTTACAGATCTCTGGGACAACCTGAAACATTCCAATACCTGCATTATAGGGGTGCCAAAAGGAGGACAACAACAACAAGAAATTAAAAACTTATTTGAACAAATAATGAAGGAAAATTTCTCAAATCTGCTGAAGGAAATAGACTTCTAGGAAGTCTAGGAAGCTCAGAGAGTCCCAAAGAAGCTGAACCCAAGGAGGAACACACCAAGGCATATTATACTTACATTACCCAAGATTAAGGATAAGGAGAAGATCTTAAAAGCAGCAAGAGAAAAGGAGACAATTACCTACAAAGGAGTTCCCATAAAACAAGGCAAGGACCTACATCCAAGGTTACTCTATCCAGCAAAGCTTTCATTTAGAATGGAAGGGTAGCTAAAGTGCTTCCCAGATAAGGTCAAGTTAAAGGAGTTCATCATCACCAAGCCCTTATTATATGAAATGTTAAAGAGACTTATTTAAGAAAAGGGAAGATCAAAACTATGAACAGTAAAATGATAACAAATGCACAACTATCCACAAATGAACTCAATAGAAAAGAAAAACAGTGGAAACAAAAACTAAGGAAACACCCCGAACAGGAACAGAATCAGAGAAATTGACATCATATGGAAGGATTTCAGTGGGGATGGTGAAGGTAGGAATGGGGGGTAAAGGTACAGGGAAGAAAAAGCATAATTGGTAGGCAGAAAATAGATGGGGAGAGTTTAAGAATGGTATAGGAAACAAAGGACTCAAAGAACTTATATTTGCACCCCATGGATATGAACTAAGAGGGTGGGATGCTGAAGGGTTGGGTGGTACAGGGTGGAGGGTGTATAAAAGGGGGGAAATTGGGAAAACTGTAATAGCATAATCAATACAATATATTTAAAAAGTAAAAATAAAATTCAGGTACAATCCTTTAATTTATAGTTTATATATGGTACCCAAAAAGGTAGTTAATTGCACTTTTTGTCAAGTGAATGCAAGAAATAAATAGGCTTGCATTATTGGGTTGTTTTATGACTAATTTTATCTTTAAAGTGAATTATATGTTCATGTGATACAAAAATCAAAATATTATAAAGCAAAAAGCCTCTTCCATATCTATTTAACACTGACTTATATTCTGTCCTCACAGGAACCTTGTGTTAACATTTTTTTATATTCTTTCAGATATATAAACAAGTAAATTCTTCTTTTTAAAAATAGTTTTAGAGCACGGGGGAGAGAGAAACATTGATTTGTTGTTGCACTTATTTATGCATTCATTGGTTGTTTCTTATATGTGCCCTGACCAGGGAACAAAGCCACAACCCTGGCGTATTAGAACGACACTCTATCCAACTGAGCTACCCAGCCAGGGCCAACAAGTAAATTCTTAAGTAACCCTTTTTTCTCATCTTTGTGTGTAATTCATAACATACAAGGTACATTGTTCAACATCTCAGGGTTTTGGGTTTGTTTTTTTTTTCCTACTTTAAACTGCCTCCAAATATGTTTGAGCCGCCTCCAAATAAGTGCATAAAGGTTGTCCTGCCATGTATCTACCTCGCACTTCTCCTGCAATGAATGAATGTACCTGTTTTTCTACACCAGGTATTGACAAACTTTTTCTGTAAACATTTAGATTTGTGATCCCCTACATTCTGTTTCACATTCTTCTTGGTTTTGTTTACAACCCTTGAAAAGCATAAAACCATTCTAAAAAAGCCTGCCAAGGGGACTTGCTTGCTGATCCTTACAAACATTATCAATATGAGGGATAGAATAGTGGTGTCATGATATAATTTTATTCGTATTTCTCTTATCAGCAAGGCTGAGCATATTTGGAGCCATTTGTATTTCCTCTTCTGTACCTATTCATATTTTTTGCACATTTCCCTGTAATTGGTAATCTTCTTTACAGTAAATTTTTGTGTAGGAAAATTACCTCTTACCTTTGAAGTGAATTGGAAGTATTTCCTTCAGCTTTAACTTTTTACTTTGCTAATTAAAGATTTTGCTAAGTAAAAATTTTTTGAGTTGTAAAATGTATCAAAGTTACATGATTTTTTTATTTTACATTTTTTATGTAACTTCTATGCCTTTCCATTCTTTTGTATTGGTGTGAAGAGACTAGATATTTTAGGTGATTGTCATATAAACATCTCTTAATAACAATTTAAAAAGCAACCAAACAAAAAACCTTGTCTATCCATGGCACCATTCATCTTCAGAGTTAAAGTCCATTTTTATGCCTCCTGTTTTCCCTTCAACCCACCCCATTCAGGCTATAGTTCCTACCTCATGGGTGAAATGACTCTTCTCAAGGTTTCTAGCAGTCTCCATCTTGCCAAATCTAGTAATTATTTCTCTGTTCTTCCCTTATCTCATCATAGTTCATCTCATTCTCAGCAGGATTTGACAGTTAACTTCTATGACTATATAATCACTAGATTTCCTCCTTCATGGCCACTGTTCCTCCTGGACCAGACTGTTGGGTTGTCTCTGGTATCTGTCCTCTGCTGCCTTCTCTTACCCATCTTCAACATATCCCCAAGGATACCATCTGTAAACTGACATTCAAATTTTTGTCTCCATCTCTTCCTTCACCCTTGAACTCCAGACTGGAACATTCATTTTCCTGTGCAGTAACTCCAACTGGATATCTAATACACAAGCAGAACTTAGTATTTCTTTCCCTCATCTTTCTCCATCTTAGGAAATAGGACCACCACACATTGAGATATTTTTAGAAGTTACTCTTGTTTTTCCCCATCTAGTCAGTCAGGTCCTGCCTACTGTGTCTCCAAAAGTATCCCAAACATCATAGTGGTTAGGAGAGCCAGGCTGCCCCAGTTTGAAACGCGGCTCAGCCTTGAGCAAGTCATCTTCTGTGACCCAGATTCCAAGTCTTTGAAATAAAGTTGAAATAGTACACATCTCATAGGCTTGTTCACACATGAAAGGTGGTGCCCAACTATGTTAATATGCATAGGGTGCTCAGAACAGTGCCTAACAATTAATGAAGACTTAGTAAAAGTTTGCTGTGGCCATCCCAAAATAGGCGGTATTGGTACTTATACCAGTACTTGTTAGTAGTGCCATTTCTGCTGCTGCTGATGCTTCTGCTTCTGCTGCTTCTGCCACTGGTGCCACCGCCCCTGCCCAAGTCTGTGTCTTGTGTGGACTATGGGATAGCCTTCTGTGCTTTCAATTCTTGCAGTTCTAGCATCCATCCATATACCAACTATGGCAATCATTTTAAAATATAAATGAAATTATGTCATGATTCTGCTTAAAAACTCTCCAGAGGCTTTTCATTATAATGGTAATAAAACTATAACATCTTTCCACAGCCTTCAAGGCTTTTTATGATTTGGCACCTCCTATCTCTCAGTCTCACCTCCTGTTATTCCCAAAGCTCCATCTACTCTGGCCTTCTGGTCCCTAGAATATGTTAAATCCTCTGCCATATTAGTTCTTTGCATTTGTTAGTCCCTGTGTCTGGAATGTTCTTTCTCTCAGAATTGATTTCTTCATAAAACTCAGACCTTAGCTTGGATGCCATCTCTTCAAAGGGGTAATCCTTGATCTTCCTAGTTATCCTCCCCTCACTTTTTATCCTAGTGCCTCCTTACTTGTTTTGTTGCACTTAGCATGAAAAATGGAATTTTCTTATTTTTGCATTTGTCTGAAGTTCCACGTAGGTAGGGCTTTGGCTTGTTTACCATCAAAGCAACATCTAGACTAGGGGTTGGGAGCTAAACTGCAGAATGCCAAGTTTTTAAAATGAGAGGAGTATATTTTTAGAAGGAGCTTCTTTTTCTGAATAGCTTCTTGGAAATAAGGGATGTGCAACTCATAATTATTAAGGAATAGTTACACTTTGGAAAAATGTCTTTGGGACCCTCTGCCTTTTCTAAGTCACAGACTATTTTAAATTGTTCTGTAAAGAAAGGTGTTTCAACCCAGTTTGTGTAACTACTATATGTTTTGCTTTAAAAATGTGCGCACACACAACTTTAGCGTATTAACTGATGTGGTAACACCCTGAGCTCATGTACTACTCACTTTTAAAAATATAACTAGTTGTGAAATGATTACAGCTTCCAAGTAAGCATCATGATAGTGAGAAAGAAGTCATTTCCTGATTTATGTAGGCACACCAGCAACAGCATGCTCCATAAACATGCTCAGGCTTGGTATTTTTCAGACATTTAATTACTTATCTGAAGTATACTATTTTTACTATATCTAAGTAGTTATATCATTCTGAATATATTGATCATTGTCTTTGATATCCAGGGAAAAGAGGGGTTCAATTCCTGTTTTTTTTTTTAGTTGAATTGAACTTCTAGCTTCCAAGTGTGAATCCTTTACCATACAGTTCACAGTTCAAGATGCTTCTGCTAAAATGATTATGGTATAATGATAAGAACAGTATAAAAATTGCATGTCTAGTGTGATCTCAGTTATGCTCTATATGTGTTAAAAGCAACCTCTAAGGATGTTAACATATTCATGTTGTTAAATGAATAGCAAGATTGTTTAGGTCTATTTTATTAATACTTTTCTGTATTGGGCAGTTAGGTATATGGAAATGATTTCTGGGTGCAGCCTGAAGGAGTGCCCAGGTGTTAATGTCCTGTGCAGACAGTGTTTGAGGCACAGACCCCAGGCAGACTGTCCTTGCTCAGACTTGTGATTGAATCTCTGGTAGCTTCAAAGTAGCAAAGAGCTACTTTGCTTCAGTACATCCTAAAGCACTCCCCAAGGTTAAATCAGACTTCCAACATCTGTTTATTTGTTCATTCAACACATGAACTGCATGGCTGATTTTGCTGAGCCATTTTAGTTAAAGTGTAAAATGTAAAGTGTAAAATGAGTCAAAAATACATGGCTTCTGCCCTCTGGTTACTTCTAGTATATTGGAGAAGACCCATATTAAAATAACTAATGACTGAAGCAGTTTCAACTTGATGGTTATGATAGAAAAGTATCAGACACAATAAGGAGAGCAAAGGGCAGGGGAGAGCCTAACTTAGGTGGAGTTTTGGATAAGGCTGAGACCCCAAAACTGAGAGGAGTTAGCTAGAATAAGAATTTACCAACTGGAAGAAACTGCGTAACAAGGCCTAGAGATGGAGAAGAGCATATGAAGAACTAAGGGAGACCAGCGTGTGTCTGGTGCAGCCAAGCTGGGAGAGATTGGCACAAGATAGGGAGGTAGGCAGGATGGAGTGTTGTCCTGTGAGCTGCAACTTGGAAAAGCTATATCTGTGGCCAAAATAAGTCAAAAGAGATAGATACTAAGAAGAAAGGGTACAGTCTTCTGGATCTTCTAATAACAAAAGATCTCTTTGCTTGGGCTTCCACAGACTCAGTGTTTGTTGTGATTTCATGGTCTCCATTTCTAAGGCCAAGCACCATTGCCAGTGGTAACTGGGTGCCATTAATGTACCTCACCACTATAGCTTCTGGAAGAACCTGGCCTTTCAGTACTGAGCACATACATGTAGTAAACAAATGATGCATGTTCCAAGGAAAGGGAGGGTACATGAGATCCAGGACTTTTGTTTATTGGCCATTCACCCCAAGGTATATGGATGTTCCAGAGATAGGATATTTGAGAATTGAGATGGTGTTGGATTCTATTGATAATTCTACCACCAAGTTGTTGGAATGCAGTTTCTTCTTTTCCAAACTGGAAGTAAGTAAGCCCTTCAATTGACAATCGTTTTGTTGTTGTTCAGTTTCTTACTGGAATTAGAAGAAACGTCTCTATATTGCCAATAGAGGTTAATATGAAAACAAAGTGATCAAAATTTAACCAGCTTTCATAATCTGTGTGATTATATTCTCATACAGCTCTATTATCATCAATGTGGTTGCATTGGGAAATTTCCACTTTTGGTTACAGCTTGTTGTTGAAAACTATTATAAGAGAAATGCTTTTGAATTACATGTTTGCTTTATTGCCATGGTGTTCTCTGATGTGATTCTCTCCTTAAATGTGCATACTTCATTTGCCATGTTTAAAATCACCACAGGATGAAAACTAGTATCTTGAAGCATATGAACATTGTAAATGTACTAAGCATTACTTATTCTCTCATTCCTTTTAGATTCTTCTTAATCCTTTGGTGAGAACTCTGTGATATAAGATGGCCGCAAATAAGCCCAAGGGTCAGAATTCTTTGGCCCTACACAAAGTCATCATGGTGGGCAGTGGTGGTGTTGGCAAGTCCGCTCTAACTCTACAGTTCATGTATGATGAGGTATGTGCTGATTTCAAAATGGATATCAAAAGTTTGGGCTTTCAGAGAGTATTTCTCTACCTTAGTTTTGGTGTTATTTTGGATAAATTCCTTGAATGGTTGAAAGCTATTAATCATTTTTTATTTTTAAATTTAGAGCCACATTTACACACAACTTGATATAACCTGTAACTCAAGATCTGTAAAAACCTTATACTTCAAAAACAAAATGAAACTGGAAACACTACCTATTTTTTAGCAATCTAACCTTGGCTTATTTATTTTTAGTGTTTCCATGGCAATTCTCACCTTGAATTAATAGAACTAGTGGACGTAGAACCTAATTGAAACTTGAGGTTAACAACATACATATGGTGTCCTTTAATAACTTAAGTGGAACTGTTCTTTATTGTGTATTTGGCATGGCACTACATTCAGCATTAAACAGGTAAAGGCTTTATCTCTAAAATCTAATTGCTAGACAGGTTAACAGATGTGTGTGCATGCATTTATTTATATCCAACCTTATCAACCCAGATTCTTTTCCTTGAAGACTCTTATCAAGTCCAAATGATTTAAGAGTTGGTAATCTAATTTAAGCATTTATCCTTAATTCTTCCTCACAGTAGAAGCGAGGTTTTGCCATTACTCTTTCTTACCTCATCCTCCTAATAGTCCTCTATGATAGGTAGTGGTGTCCCCCTTTTACAGATGAGGAAACAAACCCTCAGAAAGGTTATCCAGCTTGTTTAAACCTGGTCTCTTGAAAAAAATCTTGGAGATTTTTACCACCCAGTGTTTCCTTTTGTTGCTTCCTTCTATAACATTTTTTTCATACACACAAAATTCTCAAATCCATGAGTTGTCTCACTTGGTGACTATAATAAAAAATGTGGACAGAGGGAAAATTGAAATAGTGCTTTAAATGAAATTACTAATTTATCTGTTCAGTTCTGTTGTCCATACTATTCGTTTACATATTGTAGCTACCTTTTCATTGTTTTAAATCAAAGTGTACAAACTATTTACTTTTGTCAAATGGTAAGAATGGTGGTTTCTTCTTTAAAAATTAAGGATTATAGGACATTTTTCCACAAAGTACTTTTTGTAGCATCTTAGCTAACAGTGTCTTTTCCTTTTTAAAATTATTGCCATCTTTTTAAAAATGTATAGTTTATTTTTCAATTATAGTTGATACACAATATTATATTAGTTTCACATGTACACCATAGTGATTAGACATTTAAATAACTTATAGAGTGATCACCCTGATAAGTCTGGTACCCATTTGACACCATACATAGTTGTTAAAATATTGTTGACTATATTCCCTATGCTGTACTTTATCTCCTTGTGACTATTTCTATAACTGGCAATTTGTACTTCGTAATCCCTTTTACATTTGTACCCATTCCACAAACCCCCCTCCAATTTAGAGACCATCAGTTTGTTCTCTGTATATCTATGAGTTTATATCTGTGGTGTTTGTTCATTTATTTTGTTTTTTAGATTCCACATATAAGTAAACTCATATGGTATTTGTCTTTCCCTGACTTACTTCACTTAGCATACTACCCTCTAGGTCTATCCATGTTGTCCCAAATGGCAGAATTTCATTCTCTTTTATGGCTGAGTCATATTCCTTTGTATATATGTACCATATCTTTATCCATTCATTTATCAGTAGACATCTAGGTTGCTTCCGTATCTTGGCTGTTGTAAATAATGCTGCAGTGAACATAGGGTACATATGTTTATTGCAATTTATGGTTAATATTTCTTCAGATAAATACCCAGAAGTGGAATTGCTGGAATATATGGTAGTTCTATTTTTAATTTTTTGAGGTACCACCTCCTTACTGTTTTCCACAGTGCCTGCCCCAATTTAGAATCCTACCAATAGTGCCTGAGAGTTCTCTTTTCTGTACATTCTTGTCAACCCTTGTTCATTGATTTATTGATTCATTCTAACAGGTGTGAGGTGATATTTCCTTGTGGTTTTAATTTGCATTTCTTGATGATTGGTAACAATGAACATGTTTTCTTATGTGTATTGGCCATCTATCTGTATGTCCTCTTTGGAGAAATGTCTATTTAGGTCCCCTGCCCATTTTTAAATTGGATTGTTTGGGGTTTTTTTGGTGTTAAGTTGTATGTGTTTTTTATGAATTTTGGGTGTTAACCCCTTATTGGGTATATCATTGGCAAATATCTTCTCCCATTTGCCAAGTTGTCCTTGCATTTTATTGGTTTCCTGCACTGTGCAAAACCCTAGTTTGACATAATTGCATTTGTTTCCCTTGCTTGAGGAGACATCCCCCCCCCCCCAAAAAATATTGCTAAGACTGATGTCAAAGAGTTTACTGTATATGTTTTCTTCTAAGAATGTTATGATTTCAGGTTTCATATTTCAGTCTTTAATTCACCTGAGGGTTTTTTGTATGTGGTTTTAAAAAGTGGTATAGTTTCAGGTTTTTGCATGCATTTGTCCAGTTTTCCCAACACCATTTATTGAATACACTCTTTACTACATGAAATAATCTTGCCTGTTTTCTCATGTATTAGCTGACCATGGAGGCATGGGCTTATTTCTAGACTCTGTTCTGTTCCATTGATCTATGTGTCTGTTTTTATGCCGGTACCATGTTGTTTTGATTACTATAGCCTTATAGTATAGTCTGATAACAGGTAGTGTGATACCTCCAACTTTGTTCTTCTTTCTCTATTTCTTTGGCTATACAGGCTCTTCGGAGAATACTTACAAATTTTAGGATTATTCTAGTTCTGTGAAAAAATGCCATTGATATTTTGATAGCATTTACTATAGCATATGTACATTGCTTTAGATAGTATGGATACTCTAACAATGTTAATTCTCTCCCTATCCATGAGTGTGGTATATCCTTTCATTAGTATTCTACTATTTACTGAATTTATTTATCAGTCCAGTAGTTTTTTTGGTTGACTCACATTCTTTTTTTTTTTTTTAAGATTTTATTTATTTATTTTTAGAGAGGGAAAGGAGGGAGAAAGAGAGAGAGAGAGAGAAACATCAATGTGTAGTTGCTGGGGGTCATGGCCTGCAACCCAGGCATGTACCCTGACTGGGAATCGAACCTGCGACACTTCGGTTCGCAGCCTGCGCTCAATCCACTGAGCTATGCCAGCCAGGGCTTGACTCACATTCTTTATATATAGTATCATGCCATCTGCCAATAATGACAGTTTTACTTTTTACTTTCCAATTTGGATGTCTTCCCTCCCCCCCAACCCCAATCTGATTGCTGTGGCTAGGACTCCCAATACTATGTTGAAAAAAAGTGGTGAAAGTGAACATTCTTGTTTTGTTCCTGGTCTTAAAGAAAAAGCTTTCAACTTTTCTAATTGAGTGTGATGGTAGCTGTGGGTTTGTCATGTATGACCTTGATTATGCGGAGATCTGTTCCCACTATCTCCACTTTGCTGAGAATTTTTATGACGAATGGATGTTGGATTCTGTCAGATGCTTTTTTTTGCATCTACTGATATGAGCATATGATTTTTAACCTTCATTTTATTTATGTGGTGTTCTATCTATCTTATTAATTGACTTGTTAATATTAAACCAGCCTTGCATCTGGGAATAAATTCCACTTGATCATAGTGTATGACCTTTAATGTATTATTAAATTCAGCTTGCTAAAATATTGTTGAGGATTTTCCTCTGTGTTCATCAGGGATACTGGCCTGTAATTTTCATTTTTTCTTTTTCTTTTGTTTTTAATAGTGATTTTGTTGGTTTTGTTATCAGGGTAATGCTAACCTTGTAAAATGAGTTTGGGAGCCTTCCCTCTTCAGTTTTTTGGAATAGGTTGAAAAAGATAGGTGTTAATTCTTCTTTGAATGTTTGGTTACAATAATTTGGTCCAAGACTTTTGCTTGTTAGGAGGTTTATGATTACTGACTTGATTTCATTAGTAGTTATGGGGCTGTTCAGATTTTCTGTTTCTTCCTCATCAGTTAGTTTTTGGAGGATTGTATGTTTCTAGGGATTTACATTTCTTCCAGTTTGTCCAATTCATAGTATTTCCTTACATTCTTTTGGATTTCTGTGGTGTCAGTTGTTAGTTCTCCTTTTATTTCTGATTTTGATTTTTTCAGTCTTTGTGATGACTCTGGCTAAAGGTTTATCAGTTTTGTTCAAGTTTTCAGAGAACCAGTTTGTGCTTTCATTGAGCTTTTAAATTTTTTTACACTCTTTAAATTTTTTTTCTGCTGTGATTTTATTATTTCCTTTTCTTCTACTCAGTTTGGGCTTTATTTCTTTTTCTAGTTCCTTTAGGTTTAAGGGTAGGTTGTTTATTTGAAATATTTCATGCTTCCTTTTAAAAAAAATTTTATTGATTGATTTTAGAGAGAGAGAAGGGAAAGAGAGAAACATCGATTTCTTGTTCCACTATTTCACGCATTCATTGGTTGATTCTTGTGTGTGCCCTAACGGGGAATCCAACCCACGACCTTAGCATATGGGCACAATGCTCCAACCAACCAAGTGACCTGGCCAGGGCTTTCTTGGCTTCTTGAGGTAGTCCTGTATTGCTGTAATTTACCCTCTACAACTGCTTTGGCTGTGCCCCATAGATTTGGGGTTGTTGTTTATTTATTTTCATTTGTTTCAATGTACCTTTTGATTTCTTCCTTGATCTTATTATTGACTTATTCATTATTTAGTCTCCTCCTGTCTGAGTGTTTTTCAATTTTCTTCTTGTAATTGATTTCTAATTTCATACTACTGTGGTCAGAGAAGATGCTTGATATGATTTCTATCTTAAACTTGAGACTTGTTTTGTCTTCTGACATATGATCTGTTCTACAAAATATTCTATATGTACTTAAATGTATATTCTGCCTTATTTGGGTGAGATGCTCCAAAAATATCAATTAAATCCCTATGGGCTAATGTGTCACTTATGGCCACTGTTTCCTTGTTGATTTTGTACATGGATGTTCAACCCATTGTTGTCAATGGGGTGTTAAAGTTCCCTACTGTTACTATCTTACTGTTGCTCTCTCCCTTTATGTGTGTCAGTGTTTGCTTTATATATTTGCATGCTCCTATATTAGTTAAATAGATGTTTTGACAAGAGTTCTGTCCTCTTTTTGGATTGATCCCTTTATCATTATGAAACACTATTCTTTGTCTCATTTTATAGCCTTTTGTCTGAAAGTGTATTTTTTCTGATATAAATATTGCTATTCCAGCTTTTATTTTTGGCTGTCATTTGCATGAAATATCTTTTCCATCCTTTTACTTTAGTCTACATGTGTCTTTTAATCTGAAGTGGGTCTTTTGTAGGCAGCATGTGTTGGGTCTTAGCCACCCTATGTCTTTTGATTAGAGCATTTAATCTACTTACATTTAAAGTAATTATTAATATTTTTTAGTTATTGCCATTTTAGTATTCATATATTTGATCTTTTTTTTTCTTTTAAAATAAGTTCCTTTAACATGTCTTGTAATCCTGACTTGTGTTGGTGAACTCCTTTTTCTTTTTCTTATTTTACAAAGGGTGGAGGTTTCTTTAAAAAAAAAAAAAAGATTTTATTAATTAGAGAGAGGAACAGGGAGAGAGAAGGAGAAGAAGAAAAACATCAGTGTGTATTGGTTGCCTCTCTCACACTCCCAACCAGCGATCCTTCAGTTTGCAGGGTAGCATTCAATCTACTGAGCCACAGCAGCCAGGGCATCTGGCTTTGTCAACACTTTGTCGGCTTTGATTCTAAATGACAGCCTTGCTAGGTAGAGTAATCTTGGTTATAGGTCCTTGCTTTTTATCACTTTGAATATTTTGTGCCAATCCCTTCTGGCCTGCAAAGGTTCTGTTGAGAAATCAAATGAAAGTCTTATGGGAGCTCCCCTGTAGGTAACTGTCTTTCTCTTGCAGCTTTTAAGATTCTCTCTTAGTCTTTAACATTTGGTATTTTAATTATGATGTGGCTTGGTATGGCCTTTGCAGGTTCAGCTTGTTTTGGATTCTCTGTGCTTCTTGGATTTGTATGTTTTATTTCCCTCACCAGGTTAGGGAAGTTTTCAATCATTATTTCTTTGAATAGGTTTCCAATTCTTTGTTCTCTCTCTTCCCCTTCTGGTACCCATAATGCGAATGTTGTTATGCTTGATGTTGTCCTGGAGTTCATTTAAACTATTCTTTTTTATTATTATTCTTTTTACTTTTTGCTGTTGTAATTGGATGTTCTCTTCTACCTTGTCTTCCACATTGCTGATTCCACCCTCTGCTTCTAATCTCCTGTTGACTCCCTCTAATACATTCCTCATTTCATTTATTGTATTCTTCATTTCTGACTGGTTCTTTCTCTTTTATGGTTTCTATTTTTTTGTATAAGTTCTCTCTGAGTTCATCTACTGTTCCCCTAGGTTTATTGAGCATTCTTATAACCAGTGTTTTGTACTCTGTATCTGGTAGATTGTCTCCGTTTTATTTAGTTCCTTTTCTGGTATTCTGTCCTGTTCTTTCATCTGGGAAAATTTTTTTGTCTCTTTATTTTGGCTATCTTTGTATGTTTGTGTCTGTTTACTAGGTAGATCTTGCCATGTCTCCTGGTCTTGATAGCATGACCTTCTATGTGGAAGTTGTTCTATGAGGCTAGTGGTTCAGTCCCTCTGGTTACCTGTGCCTGATGCTTCAGGAATGTCCCCTGTGTGGATTATGTGTGCCCACCTGCTGTAGTTGGGGCCCACTGATGCACATCAGTGGGTGGGGTTGACCCTCAGGCTGACAGGCTGTGAGGGTACCTATGACTACAGCTGTCATGCTATTGTGTCTTGACTAACCCTTGGAGCGGGAGTCACTCTAGTGGGGCACTGGTGCCTGCTGAGTCCTGCCTTTGGGTTTGTCATTTGCAGAGCTGGTAGGGTGATGGTGTAGTATGGTCTGACACTGGTCACTGGGTATGTTGGGTCTGAAGCCTTCTAGAAGGGGCTCTGGTGCACAGCCAAGGTCAGCTGCTTCTTGGGTCATGCTTGTAGCCTCCAGGTAGAAGCTTCAAAATGATCTGCATTTGGTTGCTTCTGGTGCTAGACTTAAAGGTGCTTGGGAGAGGCCCCACTATCTACTGAGGCTGGATGGTACTTGTTCCAGTCATGGGACCCTTTCGTGGTCACCATAGTGCAAGTTGAGGCCAGATACCACTTATGCCAGCTTTGTGGCTGCTTAGTTGAAATTCTGTTCCAGGCCAACACTGCTTATGCCAAGCTTGGGGCCTTCTGTAGAGAGTCAGCAATGTAAGTTGAGACTGGTAACCACTGTTGCTGGGCTTGGGGCTACTTATAAGAGCTACATTACATGCTGGGGTCAGCGGCTGCTTCTTTGGGGTTTGTGATTCCTTGAGACATTTTGCAAAAGTTCAAAGCAGTAGCCAAGGCAAGGTGCTTTGTCTGGAGGAGCCACTAGAAGAGGCTGGGCCTAGGCAAGTAATTTGGGTGGGGTGGGGTCTTAGGGAATCACTAGGGTGCGGTGAATGGTGTTACCCAGGTTAAAGGAGAGCACAGATTTGGCTCCCACCTATGCCTGGCCAGCTAGGTTGAAGGAGACATTCAACAAAAACCAGTGGCTGCTGTCGTTGGAGACAGTTGCCCTGACCTCTCCCTCTCCAGCACTCTTCTGAAGTTAACCAATTTGGTTCCTCCCTGGATATTGCTGGAGGTTTTTGAGTTTCTGTCCCTGCACTGGAGCTCAGAGCAACTGTTTGTGAGCAAGTGAGTCTGTGTGCAGGCCTCTTAAGAGACTCAGTCACCTCAGCCTCCAGCAGTTTCCTATTCTTCTCAAACATAATACCTGCTAGTTTTCACTGCCAGATGTTATACAGACTCTTCTTCCAGATACTGGTGCCCTGGTCAGGGGAGCCTGGTGTGAGGCTGAGTCCACTTGCTCCTTAGAGGAACCTCCACAGCCAACATATCCCTCCTAAATACTTAATCACCATACTTATTTTACATTTTTGCCCCTCCTACCAGTCTGGACATGGGTTCTTTACATCCTTACTTTTAGGATTTGTGTGTAGCTAGCTTCAGGTGGCTCTCAAGTGGTTGTTCTATAATTTAGTTGTAATTTTGGTATGGTAGTGGGAGGAGGCAATCCCAGAGTTTACCTACTCTGCCATCTTGGCTGGAACCAAGCTACTCGTCTTTCAAACTAATCCTAAATCTATCTCCTTGACAATAAGGAGGTCAAAAATAAAAATATTATTTCTGACATTTGATGAATGGTAAAGCCTTCATTTAATATTCATAAGTATTTGATATTTATTAAATATTTATTTAAATATTATGAACATTAGTTGATAAATATAAAACATTAACATGTAAATATAGTAGAATATTCTGTAGCTTTTACAGTTACAAATACAGTGTTCATTTTCTAAAAATAATTTTTTTTAGATTTTATTTATTTTTTTAGAGCAAGAGGAAGGGAAGGAGAAAGGGAGAGAAACATCAATGTGTGGTTGCCTCTTGTGCAGACCTCCACTGGGGACCTGGCCTACAACCCAGGCATATGCCTTAACTGGAAATCAAACCGGCAACCCTTAGGTTCGCCGGCCAGCACTCAATCCACTGAGCCACACCAGCCAGGGCTAAAAATAATTATTTATTGAATGTCTGTTATGTACCAGGCCACTACTGTAGGCTTTGGAGATATGGTGATGATGAGTCCCCTAGTCAGGGTCCTGGGGTTACATTCTAGCAAGAGGATATAGACAGTGAGCAAATAAGAAATATTCAAAAATGAAATATTTATAGTAACTAATAAAAAAACCACAAAAGTGTGTTCATATATATACCCACACTAACAATAATGCACTGATCAGAATATCAAGGTGAGATTTATGAAGTTGAAAGTGGAAATAGGAATGTAAATTTGTTTAATTATACTATTCTCAAACTTTTGATATTTTTCAAATCTCAAAATTTAAGATTTAATTTACAATACTTTTAGTGTTTACCTAAATATAGACTTACTTTCAAGTTATTTTCACAATTCTTGCATGAAAATTGATATTTAGAGTCACAGAAAGGGATTCTTACACATTTAATAAAATATAAGCATGCCTCATTATATTGTACTTTGTTTTACTGCACTTCATGTGTTTTATGTTTTTTACAAATTAAAGACAAGACCCCTCCACCAGAAAAAGATTGTGACTTGCTTTATTGTGGTGGTCTAGAACCACATCTGCAATATCACCAAGGTTTGCCTGTATTTGTGAAATAGTTTTTGCAGGTAGTGTTTTAAGGGAAAGAAAAGGCACACATTTCAAGCTGTAAACAGTATAGAGGTAGTAGATCAGCCCCCACTTTTTGCAAATGAGGAAGCTGCCAAATTGTCTAAAATGAAAATTTAAATTGGAAGGATTGAACAAAAAGAGCAAGCAAGTGAGAAAAAAGGACGCATGGACATGGACATCAGTGTGGTGATTGCTGGGGGCAGGGCTAGGAGAGGTAGAGGGAGTGTATAAGGGGATAAATGGTGATGGACGGAGACTTGGGGGGTAAATACACAATATAGTGTATAGATGAAGTGTGCTGGACTTGTGCACTTGAAACTTCTATAATTTTGTTAATCAATGTGACCCCAATAAATTCAATAAAAAGGAAAAGAAAATTTAAATTAATGTTGTTTTTACTATTGGGAAAAACTGAATGAAGGGTACAGGACTTCTCTGTACTATTTTGGCAACTTCATATCATTCTACATTTCAAAATAAGAAGTTTTGAAAAGTAAAGATAATTTTTACATGAATATGCTTTTCATCTTTTCTAGTTTGTGGAGGACTATGAGCCTACCAAAGCAGACAGCTACCGGAAAAAGGTAGTGCTGGATGGGGAGGAAGTACAGATTGATATCTTGGATACAGCTGGGCAGGAGGACTATGCTGCAATTAGAGACAACTACTTCCGGAGTGGAGAAGGTTTCCTCTGTGTGTTCTCTATTACGGAAATGGAATCCTTTGCAGCCACAGCTGATTTCAGGTATGTCAGGGAGTAATGTTGTTGCTCTGACTTATTGCATAACAGTTTCTTCCCCAGAAACAAGTGGACAACCAGAGGTTCTTATTTGATAGTGTTTCACTCTGTGTCTAATTGTGGTTATTCCCTCTTAATATCAGTGTGTGTCTCTATCCACTATGTACTTATACTCAGATGCTATCCCAGTGCCCAGTGTATTAAGTTAGAGCTTGTGGCAGCCTTGCTACCCAAAGTTTCTTTATGCATTATGGAAGTATTTCTCTTTGGAGTATAATACTGCTACTGCCATAATAGTTGATACTTGGATCCTATAATGGACCTCTGATCCCGATTTTAAATCTCTCTTCATTCGTTACTATTTTCTCAGCACATGTGTAATGCTCAGTGGGCACATTGCCATCTTCCTCACAATATAGTCCTGATAGCATGAACTGAAATTTTTAATAGAAATGATAATACCATAGCTTGGCATACTAGGTTGTGTTGTATACTTCTCTTATATCTTTCTTACTGTTTGCTTAATCAAAATCTGTCATCAATTTCATTTGATTGGGGGGGATTAGACAGGAGAGAGATTATCTTTATGCCTAAAAGAAACATGACATAAATAAGTTCCTGAGCAGTCTTGTAAATACTACCTGCATAATCAAAAGTATTCTTTAATTATATCTTTATTCTTGTATTATGCACCTGCTGTGGTATGGGGGCACAAAATAATAATGAAATGTATGCATCCTGTTTTTAAGATTCACTCAGCTTAATTAAATTAAATAAGGCATGAAACCAAGAGCAAATTAGTCAAAAGTAGGAGACATGAAAAGTTACTATTACAGGAGATCCAGGAGGGGAGAGAAACTGACGGGCCTTCATGAAATAGATGAGCCT
This sequence comes from Phyllostomus hastatus, assembly GCF_019186645.2. NCBI lineage: Eukaryota > Metazoa > Chordata > Mammalia > Chiroptera > Phyllostomidae > Phyllostomus > Phyllostomus hastatus. The sequence goes on from NW_025334041.1 coordinate 53,090,594, forward strand.
GAAGGATAAGAAGGATTTCCACAGATGAGATAAGAAGTCATTTCAGGTGGTTGAGCAAAAAACTAAACCTGGGCTTATACGAAGTATTCCTTTTTGTGTACACTTGAAGGTCTCAAGAACTTAAAGGGTTCTAAGAGAACATTCTTACAAAAAATATCATTGAGAACCTTAAAATATATAGATTTACTTGTAAAATTAAGTTTGTTTCTGTAAGGAACAGTTTTGTATGTGATAAAGTGCAAAAGGTAGCAGATTCTGGTAACTTGTAATTTTAGGAGACAAACTGAAAGTTATATAAATGGCAATGCTTTATTTATTCAGCAAATGTTTAAGTGCTTATTATGTCATAAAAGGTCCTATTTCAGGTAATGGAATAAATTGTACCACCATAGTCACCAAAGCCAAAGTGGTATTTCAAGGAAATAAGGTATTTTTATGCCAAGAGAAAGAATCTTGGGCTATTGCCATTACAGTGAATCATTCATTACCCTTCTCTTGTACCTCCAATGCATTGTCTTTCCCATAAATAACAATTCTTAATAACTGACCACTGATTATCTGAAGGGGATTTTTGAGACTGTCAGCAGTACACGTGATCTAACCTGCAAAGTACACCGCAAATGTTAGCTCCTTTATTTAATCTTCCTGGTCCTCCCACCACCAAGACAGAATCCATTGTTTCTTCGTCTCTGTATGTGATCTTCTTTCCCCGCTCCAGTAGCACACTTAACACTCTTATACTGAGTTTGATTTATATGTCTTTTTCCTGACTCAGTAAAAAGTCTTGATTACAGAACCCATTTCTTTCCTTTTTTAAAAAAAGATTTTATGTATTTATTTTTAGAGAGAGAAGAAGGGAAGGAGAAAGAGAGGGAGAGAAACTTCAATGTGTGGTTGCCTCTCACACATCCTTTGCTGGGGACCTGGCCTGCAACCCAGGCATGTGCCCTGACCGGGAATTGAACCGTGACCCTTTGGTTTGAATGCCTGCACTCAATCCACTGAGCTACACCAGCCAGGCAAAACCCATTTCTTATCCATCTCAGTGTTTCTAGTACACATATTTGGCACAATTGCTAGCATATAATGTATAATGCTTAGTAAACATTTGGTAGAAATGTTAGAAGACTTTCTTACTTCTTTTGATTCTCACTTATGTCAAAAATGAAGAAGCTGGACCACTTTGTAAAGTTACTTTCCTATTCTAAAATTCCATAACAGCATCTCTAACTCAATTTGAATGGAATATCACATTAAGCAAATGTGTATGAATGTTCTAGACATAGCATTACCTTTCTTTGACATCCAGGAAAATAGCTAATAAAACCCCAACTTACTAACTTTTTTTCCCAATTTATTAGCTTTAAAGCATATTGTGTTCTCACCTCAGAACCCAGTAGGTCCAAGTTTCTTGTGGCCACGTTTGTGATAGCATTAATCACGCTGTAATTTCCGTAATAGTTCTCCTGAAGTACCTGACTCATGCTAGCTTAGTAGGTAGTTATTAAGAAATAAATTAATGAATATATATAATATGACCAGAAGTGCTAAAGTCACAAAGAGTCAATCTTACATTCCTGGTGGTTAGTGTGGCTTAGTGATCAGTCAGGTATTATTAACAACTCAGTTTAGGCAGTTGGTCACAAAGGAAACTGGGTGAGAAAGTAGTAGCAAATGTGTTACCAGCACTGGGAAAAAATTGTGTTTGGCCAAAATCCTTTTCACAAATACATCATAAATTTAATAGCAATAATGGTGATTGTCGACATGCTTTTTGCAAGAAATCATATGAGTGGTAGGAAATACAGTACTCTGTAGAACTGTACAGCTTAGTCTATGTCACCCAAATATGGTGCGCCATTAACATATTTTCTTTCTAAAAGGGTATTTAAGCTCAGTACAAATCAGTGAAGGATGGAGTGACTATAGGTGTGGTCCATATTTTACTATTAGAAAAATGACATTACCTAAAACAGTGCTTACCATGTACCATATGCTTTCCCATTATTAGTATAGGTGAGGTGGATCTGTGAGGTATTTCACAGATTCTAAGACACATATTTCTTGCTTTTTGTCATCTGCTTAACTCAGGGCTGTCTCATATATAGTATGACATCTTAAGTTATAATTGGAAGCAGTTTTTCTTAGTGGTGCATAAAACACATAATGCTTAAAGTTAGTGACTTCTTAAATGTGAAAATTTTAAAAAGTGTTATCCAAATTTATAAATGAAGAAACTGAAGCACATAAAGGTTTAACGACTTGCTGCTGGTCATACATTTAGGGATGGCAAAGCAGTTAAATTAAGCCCGAGAGGTCTGCCTCCATATTCTTGATTTTAACAACTCTGCAGTGCTGGCTCCCATTAAACGAGTGGTTGGTCTTCTGTAATACCACACAGCCTTTCTATTTCATGCTGTTAAAATGGAATATGGCAAGTTTCCTTTTTGACATACAGCCCTTTTCACTACCGTGTATTTTTTTAATGTATTAAACATTTTTATGTAGGGCATTGTTTTTAAACTATATAATTAAAGTATTCTATGCAATCATATTATAATATCACTAGTTACTTTGTTGATATAATTCTCAGTTGAAAAAACAAATTGAAAACATTTTTACAAAAAGGTAAAATTTTCTTTATATGATCAACTTTCTTCTTTCACCTCTCTTTTACCTCATCTTCTCCCACAGGTTTGCTCTGATGACTATAAATATATAAAAAGGTTTCCCTCTGCCCATTTGTAACTTTGCCATGCAGGGGAAATGTCCTGTAATGTGGAGACCCTTACCATAATGCCCAGTTGGATACCTTGGTGTTCATTCCATATCAGAGGTAGGGGTCTCTTGTGAAATGGTTTTTGGGAACTAAACCTTGAAAAGGGTTTGTTTCCTTAGGTATTCCATTATGGGGAGACCCCATAATATTTAGTGTAGAAGTTGTATGTGTGCTCTGGAGTTAAATTTCTCAGATTCAAATCTTAGTTTTACTTAACTGTAACTCTGAACAAGTTACATAATTTCTCTGTGCCTCATTTTTCTTATGTGTAGTAGGATGACAGACAATACTAGCTAGTACTAATTTCATGGGTTTAGGGTAAGGATTAAATGAGATAACGAGTGTAAATCTTAAAACATTTAAGGCACCTGCTACATTGTGAGTACTCAAAATTGTTAGCAGCAGTGGAGGAGGTAGTGGTGGTTTTCAGTAGCTGCTAAGAGGCACAAAATACACTAATTTGAAAATAAACCCTGATGAAGATTTATACTCAGTCTCAAACACCATGGTTAGATTCCTGTGAAGTCAGGCATACTTTGCTGATCTGCCATTCTAATAATCCACTTAATTTTCTCAGTCTAAAGTATTTCTGTCTCTGTAGTTTTCAACATCTTTTAATTTCAAAGGAGAGGCATCTGTAAAATAGTAAACCTAAATCTTACAAATTTATTTTGTTTGTTGATTTGACAAGAAAACATCGTTATCTAATGCATTAATAATAATCAGAACAGCTAACATTTGTTGAATATTTACTGTGTGCTAGGCACAATTCTAAGCAGTTTATGTTTAATCGTCACAGCAGTTGTATAAAGAAGGTATTGTAGTTACATTATACAGATCAGGAAACAGGCAAAAAAGACTTTGCTCGGAGTCACATGACTAAAAAGGGCGGAGCAATGAGACCTTTAAAACTGGTGACACATTCACGGCATTAAACTTATCTACATGCAAAATCTATACTCAAGAGCTGACTTCCAGATATTTCCGGCATGTGTGGGGCTTTAAAGACATTTAGTTGGTGTTACAGGGTGCAGCCAAGAGGGGGGACCCCAAGTGGGCATTTGAAATGGGGTCCAGAACTTAAGGTGTCCAGGAGATTTTAAGATGTCTCCACACCCCCCCCCCAGGGTGTGGGTTGGGGGAAGGGACAAATGGCACAGGGCCATTGAGAGCTGTTTTGCATAGCAACAGCCTTGCAGCTACCCTCTGGAGTGGTCATTTAACATATCTATAGCCTTTGGCTGGTTGTATAGATATGTTAAATAGCTGTGATCATCTCTAAGCCAGGGGAATGGAAGTAACTTCCCCACCAAGACGTGACTGGGGGCAGATCCCCCAAGCTACAGCGCCTCCGTGGGAGCTCAGAGAAGATTGGCTCCAGGACATGGGGCCACACCTGCCCAGACTCATGATGGCAGCCCAGTAAAGCTGGAAGGATATGAATTCTGGCAAGTGAAGCCGAGTGTGGGAGGAGTCGGAAATGAGGCTGCAGAGGAAGATTGGCCGTGGGGATTTAAAACCCAGACTTGGCGGCCATTAGTGGAGAGAACCGTGCTGCTTGAGGAGGGAGAACTATGCGTCTTTAGCAGAGTGGAGACTCCCGCATCCCAGAGAGAGAGAACCACGCGGCTTTGGAGGAGTGGGGACTCTCCCCTTCCCGCAGCCCTGAGAAGGGGAACCACGCGGCTTTGACTGAGTGGAGACTCCTGCATCCCAGAGAGAACCGTGCTGCTTTAGGAGAGAGAACCACGCGGCTTTGGCAGAGTGGGGACTCTCCCCTTCCCGCAGCCCTGAGAGGGAGAACCACGAGGCCTGGACAGAGTGGGGACCCCCACAGCTTTAGAAGGGGAACCACCACCTGGTTTTAGCAGAGATCCCGGCGACTCAGCCGAGGGTGCCGGGAACCCAGGGAGGTCTCCCAGTCGAGATGGAATGCTAACTGGGAAGAACCAGAGGACTGTCTGAGCCATGGACTTCTATTTCCTTTCCTGAGATACGGTACTCTGGACTGGGCAAAGGGGGAAGGAAGGAAGGACTGTGACTGTGTTTGTGGGTGTTTTAAGGGACTTTAGGATTTTTGATAAAGACATTAGGTCACTACTTTAAGTTAGTATAGTATTAAATAAACATTTCCTTTCCTTTTCACGAATCTCTAGCATTGAGAGATGTCTTTCCTCTGGCGGCAGACATAACGGACCCGGGGCCTTCTTTCAATAATAGTATATTGTCTCAGGCCCCCCTTGTTCTGTTCTGTAACAGTTGCTCTTTGATATGATGCAATAAGAATGGCACTCTCTCCATTTGTTTCCTCCTAAAAATCCCATGGCCCCAGCTTAATCATGAGAAAACATCAGACAGATCCCAAATGAGATATTTTTCTACAAATTACCTGACTGGCACTCCTCAAAACTGTCAAGGCCATCAAAAACAAGAAAAGACTGAGAACTGCTGTAGCTAAATGGAATCTGAGGAGATAGGATGACTAAGTGACATGTATCCTAGATAGGATTCTGAAAAGCGTTTTAGGGGGAAGTTGCATTTGATACTTTTATTTTGTACCTCATCTGCCACATTTTATACTGTCTTCCTTGGAGTATTTTTTCTTCAGTGAAGTGAATGTGTAACTCAGATGATTAATAAGGAAGAAGTGCTGTCCATTTCCTACTATGTGATAAATGAGCTGATTGTTATTATATAGAAACAAATAAGTGCCAAATACCAGATGGTATTTGTTTAGTGATTTTAACATGCAGAGATAATGTTAATGTTTCCTTATCATTTTCTCTTATCCAGGGAGCAGATTTTAAGAGTAAAAGAAGATGAGAATGTTCCATTTCTGCTGGTTGGTAACAAATCAGATTTAGAAGATAAAAGGCAGGTTTCTGTAGAAGAGGCAAAAACCAGAGCTGATCAGTGGAATGTTAACTATGTGGAAACATCTGCTAAAACACGTGCTAATGTTGACAAGGTAAATGTGGCTCACCTTACTATCACGTTAAAAATAGGCTGATTTGCTTTAACTAGGCTGGCTCCATTTTGTTGAGAGATTCTGAGACTTTCAAATAACAATTTAATATGTGTTGATTTTTATCAGCCCTGAATGCTCGAGTGCAACACGTTAGGAATTTCTTACTTCACTTTGTCCCTTGGTTTCACAAAAGGCATTACAACATGAGACACTTGTAGCAAAAATCTACTTTTGTTTAAGTGCTGATAGAATTCCTGACCTGAATTCTTGCTTATTTTCTTTCCTCCTTATCTTGATTGGCTGAATGATTTAGAAGGAAGGACTTGTGCAAGTCCTCAGAGCTGACACCTCCCCAGCCCCATTTTAAAGTGAAGATGCTTCCCAAGATGAAGGAGCCTAGATTAAAAGATTTTTAAATCTCTCTACAACTCCACTCCCCACCCTCAACCTCAGTTTTTCCCTGAGTGGAAAAGGAAACCATCTACCCTCTTTCCTTAGGTTCCCACTTTGTTCAGATTGGCCTTTCCTGGGGACCAGGAGAGGAACACCATTACCTCATTCCCAGGAGCCTTCCCAGGGGCATTTCATCCTGCTGCCAGAGACTATCTTCAGTATTTAGGAAGCACTGCCTGTTGGGCTGAGGCAGCACAGGTGCTTAGAGACCTGGGAGGGTTGGGTTTCTTTATCAGTCTCCAACTGTCTAGGCCCCAACTGAGTGCCTACAAAGCTTGATAAACCAATTCCTAGGTCTTGTCCCACAGGTTTTGACTCATCTGGTCTGGAGTGGGACCTGAGAATTTGCATGCTTCTTATCTCACTTGTTATCTTCACAGACTGTGGGCCTGTGAAGCTTGCTGACAGCACTGTTCTAGGTGGCCTCAGGTTTTAGTGAACTCATGTGCTTGTGCTTATAGACTCACAGCCCTGATCCAGAAGTCATTAGTTAAAAATACTAGACATTCTTTTATTTACTGAAGGTCTTAAAACTGTCATTGCTATCCTAAACTGATGAAATTGTTTTGACATATTAGACTAGATGGATTTAATTAATATGTTAGAACATTTCACCCCAAAGCAACTAAACAAACAGTCTAAGTGCACAAAAAACACTTTGTAGGATAGACCACATGCTAAGCCACAAAACAAGTCTCAGCTAAGTCAAGAAGATTGAGATTATATCAAGCATTCTCTCCCACCACAATGGTATGGATCTAGAATTCAATTACAAGAAGAAAACTAAAAAACACACAAACATGTGGAGGCTAATTAACATGCTATTAGACAATGAATGGATCAACAACAAGGTCAAGGGACAAATCAAAAATACCTTGAGACAAATGAAAATTAAAACACAGCAACCCAAAATCTATGGGACATAGCCAGAGCATTTCTGAGAGGGAATTTTTCTAGTCACATCATTAGATTGCTATGGTCCAAGATATCTGTACAAAGTAAATGTTACAAAATTTCTACTTAGTATGCCAGTTTTCTCTAAAGTTATGGCAGATATTTTTTAAAGTATTAATGAAAATATGTTTTAAGGTTGTATGTTTGGGGTTTTGAAAGGTAACGAACATTATCATAACATTAGCATGTATAATATCCTCGTATACTTTGTTTCCTCCTAACTGATGTCTTGAGCAGGTTGTAGAACAGACTATAAACAATACTGGAACTAAAGGGAGTAGGGAGGACGGGAGAACAGTAACTGTCCAAGCTATGAAACTGTCCTTCTAGCAGTCCTTGCAGTGTCATCTGCTAGTACCAGAGGCCCTTGGAAGGGTATGGTGGTGAGCATTATCAGAGCCCTTATGGGACAGTAAGAAAAAAACAACCCAGTGGAAGAATGGTCAAAACCATTAAACAAGTGTGTCACAAAATATAAATGCAAATTACTTTTACGCATGAAAAGAGGCTTGCTTGTCTTATAAAAAAGGAAGTACAATTTTAAAATATGACTTTTTTTACTTGTCACATTAGAAAAAAGCAATGGGTTGCTAATATACTGTTGGATAGAGTATAGAAAAATAGAAACACTCGTGTTTGTGGAAGGGCAATTTGGCTGTCCTCTATCAGAATTATGACCTTAACAATTTGAATTCTAAAATTTTATTATACAGAAAATTTGCACATAAATGTATGCTCATTGGTAGTCATTGAAGCATTATCTGTAGAAGCAAAAGATGATAAATCTAGTTTCGTATAATGGACTGATTTAAATTACGTTGTGTCCTTATAATTAGGTACTATACAACTCTTTAAAAGAAGTAAAGGTAGACCTAAATGTGCTGATACGAAAAAATCTTTAACATAAAGTAAAGAAAAAAGCAAAGTGCAGAACAGTGTTTATAGTTTGCTGCCATCTGTGTTTTTAAATACTCATCACACATACATGCAGATGTATGTGTTAGGGGGATATGTAAGAATCTAGTACCTGTGGTTGCCAGAGAATTGTCACATGTATATGCTTTTTTCACTGTAAATACCCTTTTGAACTTCTGTGTTTGATTTTTTGCCATATGTACATATTACTTTTTAAAAGAGAAAAGTTAAAGATATGTCTATTTTACTTATAAATGGCTGTGTAATAAAATACACTCCAAAAACTTGATGAGTGAGACAGTTTATTATGCTTACATAGTCTGTGGGCCATGAATTTGGACAGGACACAATGGGTATGGCTTGTCTCAGCTCCACAGTGTCTGGTGCCTCAGCTGAAAAGCTTCAAGTTCTGGGGACTGGAAGTTTCCAAACTTTGGTTTTAAAAGCTTGTTCACTCATGTCTGGCTAAGCTAGTAGATGCTGGCTGTTGTGCAGGGTTACCTCTGTTCCTCTCCATGTGATCTTTTTGTGTGTGTTTTTAGGCTTTCTCAACAACAGGGTAGCAAAGTGCCTGCCAAGGGCAACTGTCACAAGTGAATAAGAGCCAGGCAGAAAACACATCACCTTTTATGACCTACCTTCATTTCCACCTCATTCCATTGGTAGGGGTAGTCACAGATTTCCACCCAGGTTCAGGAAGAAGGAGAATAGACTCCACCTCTTGTTGGAGAGTGGAGGGATTCAGGAAAAGCTCACAGAAAGTATTGTTGTGGCCAGTTTTAGAAAATACAGTCTTCAGGTCACCTCTCCAAAGCAGAATTACATTAAATGAGGCTACTTCTAAACTGAGGTAGAAGTTTGTACTGAAAACCATAATTTTATGTACTGCTACAATCTGAAGAGTAGCTATCAGATAAAGCACTTCAGTGGCTAATTAAAAATAACCTGCTGCTACTATTCAATTTCTAGAATTAGGTTATGGTTTTTTGGTTTTGTTTTGTTTTGTTTTTGCCAAGGAAGTAGTGTTACAAGGGCTAGTATTCATTATTGCTTACAAGAACCAGGCACTATGGCAAGAGCTAACCATTTTATCTTAAACCCTATGAGGTATAAATACTGTTCTCATGCTCACTTTTTAGATGAGGAAATTGAAGTGTGGAGAGAGTACCTGCCTGACTCAAGGTCACAGCGCTCGGAGTGGCCAACTCTGGTGCCCATGTTTTTTCCTCACTATTTTACTCAAAATAGTGAATTGGTATATCCTATACTGTATGTCATCCACTACTATAAGCCTGATAACAGATTTTCTGGGGTAGTGTCAATATTGTTGTCTCCTTCTGTTAAATAGGAAAGTATCATGTTTTGCTGCAGAAAGCAGATAGATATTAGCTCCCTACAAGATGGCCATCCTCACCCGAATTCCAAATAGACAATTAGGTAGATGCTTCAAAGAGGCAGATTTTAAATCCACCCTGTGAAAAGTTCATTTTTTTGTTGCTTTTTTTAACTGTACATTTACACATGCTTACAGTGTAAAGAATAATTTATAATATGGAGGGAAAAGTGGGTCACTCTTCACCCAGATTCCACTCCCCTCCCCTCCCTGTAGGTAACCACTACATAGGTAGTGGGTAACAGGGTAACCACTAATATGTATATCTTCCCAGACAGTTGCCTGCATTTATAGGTAGGCATACAGAATCTAAGGGAGAGTTTGTGTTTGCTTGTTTTTCCCCTATATAAATAGTATTTTCACAGTATGTAGTATATAAATGTGTAGTGTATTTATATAGTATTTCTGTGTATGTAGATTGACAATTTCTGTGGTTTGCTTTTGAAGTTGTACAACAAAAAGTTCTTGTAGTTTATTCCATGTCACTCCATATAGATGCACCATGGTCTTTTTAAAATCTGCAAAGTGTTCCATAATTAGGCTTTTTCATAATTCAAATGTAATCCATTGAGTTTTATCTTTGGAACTGTCATCATTTGTAGTGCTCTTTAAAGTTTTATCTTAGAAATTATAATGGAAAGATCAGGTTATATTATGTGAACAAAAAATTTCCCAATTTTCTCACTATACTTAGAAGAGTAGACTTCAGTTTTATTGTTTCCTCTCTCTATATTCCTCAAACAAGAGCTCTTAAATATTTATTCTTATATTATGTCCAAAGTTTACTGCTGTGATTTCGAGAAGTACCAAGCTTACCCTTTTTTCTTCTCTCTAGGTATTTTTTGATTTAATGAGGGAAATTCGAGCCAGAAAGATGGAAGATAGCAAAGAAAAAAATGGAAAAAAGAAGAGGAAAAGTTTAGCCAAGAGAATCAGAGAAAGATGCTGCATTTTATAATCAAAGCCTAAACTCCTTTCTTATCTTGACCATACTAATAAACATAATTTATAAGCATTGCCATTGAAGGCTCAGTTGACTGAAATTACTTTAACATTTTGGAAATTGTGTATCACTAAAAGCATGAATTGGAACTGCACTGAAAGTCAGATTCACTCAAAACAGAAATTAATGTGGCTTCACCAGGAAGCAAAGTTCAACTTATTCATAATTGCCTACATTATCACAGTTCTGAATGTAATATATGAGCTTGTGTTTTGAGGGCAGTCTTTCTTAAATTGTTCAAGGGGTGCGCTGGGAAAGGAGAATGGGAGGAAAGGCTATTTTATATCATTTTAAAATATCTTGGTCTTCTACTGCCTTGAAAATGACAATTGTGAACATGATAGTTGTTAAACTATATCACTTTTTTAACCATTATTATGCAAAATATAAAAGAAAAGTTATTGGCATGATTATTGCATATAGTTAAATTGAGAGTAATTTATCTGTGAACTTGCATTAATTGCCTGGTGATTAACTTAGAAAAATGGTGTAAACTTGCACATGAAAATGTTGGAATATGCCTTAATTTAGGAACTAAAAAATACCCAGTTACTGGCACATGGGCCCATTGCCCCATGTGTCCTGGTGAGAGAATATACCTAGTAAGGAGTGAGTACAACTTTCATACAGAAGATTCTTGAGAAATAACTGTCTGCTAGGAATCTGTCCAAATTTCAAATGTGTGCCATACTCTGGTTCTTCAAAGTAAGATTCCAGAGCTACTGATTACTTTTAATTAACTATAAACAGTGCTTTAAAATGAAGGGCCAGCATATACTTGTAAGATAATTTTAGACTATAAGGTTTCAACACCAGTTTTGTTTTCTTTAAGATGCTAGTCCCTGGAATCCCTTTCTGCAAGTGATAAGCATGTGTTAAGTTTTTTATTTTTTGGAGCAGGGACAGGAAAAACATCAACAGTGCTAATGCATTTTTGCACTAGAATACTTTGGGAAAGTATTCATGCTTGCCACCTGTTAATTTTTGAATTCATTTCGTACTCATGAGATTAGTTTGGCTATATGGAAATTATTAGGAGTATTTGTAACCTGTGTTCATAATATATAACACTGTAGCTACATTTACCTTCAAGTTAACATCAATCAAACATGAGTATAGTGCAGAAAATATGTTCAGTGTACACAGGCCAAACATTAGGCCTGTGTCACCATTGCGTGGTGCACCCATTAGAAGAATTCTAGCACGCTATTTTGGAACATAATTTCAATGAGAAATCTACCACTGACAGAGTTTTGTTTTCTTCTTGTGAATGGAACTAAGTTGATTCAGAGTTTTTCTGTCTTTTTTTTTTTTTTTCAGTCCTAATTTCAATAAGTCAAAGATGTGTTCAGGCATTGCAAGTCACAGATGTGTATGTAAGGTAAACAAAAACAGGCTTTTTAGAACCTCAACTCTTTAGATATTACACCTGGCTTGTCATGTTAAATATTTGTCCTTAAAGGGTTTGAGATGTACATCTTTCATTTCGTAATTTTCACAGGCTACACCATGTGCAGAATTAAAGTACCAATGTAACACTGGCTCCACAGGCCCAGCGCTCTCCATGTGTACTTATTGTGGTCTTATTTAACCAGGGGTCCTAACCACTAACATTGTTCCTTTTCATTTGAGACCTTTCCTCTTCTGGGTACTGAGGTGCTATGAAGCCAACTGACAAAGACACATGACATGTCTTAGGCTGATGCCACTACCCAATTGCTTTATTTGCAATTTGAGCCATTATAAAGACCAATAAACTTCCTTTTTAAAAAAATGCTGGTGGTGTTACTTGATGTTTACAATATGACATGTAAAATTCAGATTTATCAACTGAGGTATCGTTACCAGATATTTAAAAACAACTAAATCTTTGAGCTATCAGTTTAGGTACTTCTTTTATATACCACTAGATTCCCTTAATAAGAGTATTGTCATTGCTCAGGTTTAGATTGAAGAGTCCCATGTGTGCAGTTCCATCAAGATACTCTTATGCTGTCATGAAAGTCACAGATGTGTACATTACTTTTATGATACTACTAAACTCTAGAATGAATAGAGTGACAGCTTTTATTTTCTAATCAGAATGATCCCCAGAGACTACCTAATTTCAAAATTGGGATAGGAGTTACTACTCTGTTACCATTTCACCAAGCTTCAAGCCATTCTCTTCCTCATTTTCAGGGTCTAGTGAGAAATAGTGTCCTATGAACTATCAAATAGCCTATGTGTTAGAAACAATTGGTCCAATATTGAGCACAGCCTTTCAAAAGTCAGTTCATAAGCAGTGCCACAAGAAGCACATTTAAATTATAATTGCCATAATTTTAACCTCATACTGTATGGACTCATTTTTAACACCAATAAGAAGTATACTGTTAAATGTGTACCATTAAATGAAGTTCTCTCAAACTAAATCAAAATGTCATGTCTCAAAAATTTGTGACAAGAATACGAAACTTAAAATTTGGCAACCTTGTATTACTACCTTAAAAGTAAATCTGAAGACATTTACCAAAAGTTCCTGTGAACTTTGTTCAAAGTAATAATCCTTTTTATTTAACCCAGTATTAGAAATCTCTTTTTAGCAAATTACTTTGGAAGTCAGGGGTGGCAGTCCATAGAAGCCTTCATTCCTGCCTTCAGTTTTCACTACATTCTTAGGGACTGCCTACTGTGAGCACTGCTGTGAATCAAACAGGTCAGGTGAAGGACAAATGAGTTAGGGGCCCCATGTATCGAGAGGAAATGAAGATAAGTTTCCTTACTCTGGGCTAGGCCCCCTCTTCTGATTTTCAACCCTAATGGCAGCAAGCACATAGTGCATCCAATATCAAGATGCCGTGTCTATATACATTTAAGTTTAATATTAATATTTTGAAGGTGCTATCTAACCCCTGTTTTGCAGTTGGGAGACAAAGAGCAGTTGAATAACTTGCCCAAGCCACGAAGCTAATAATGATTAACTGGAATTGGAAGTAGAGTATTCTGGCTCCCAAGTCCATGCTCTTTATCACTGCACAGTGAAGGAGAAGCAGAGTGGAGACTAGACTTATTCAGTAGCCTGTATTAAGGTGGGATATGCCCAAGGCTGTTGCCACATAATGGTTGTCTTTAGAAAGTTTGCAAGGTCACTATGTATGGAAAAGAGGCCTCTTGTGCTTATACTTATAGCCTGGTTGCTAATAAAGCGAGTGCTTTTTCTATGACATCAGTAAAGAGTCAGTGTTTCTTCTGACAGGTCTGAAGGTTTCGTCCCATTTTTTTAACTGCAAAATAATTACCTATTCCCATTCCTTTGCTCCAGCAACCATGCATGCATCTGTGGTGGACAACTGCATATAGATGGATGGCAGGTGAATGACAAGGGAGGTTTGGTCATCTGTATTCTCAGTCTTTACTGAAACTCCATTTCTGAGCATAAAGAGGAAGTGGGGAAGCCAAAAAGTCTTGTTGAGGGAAAGGAGCAGGTATAACTGAACTTTTCCTGGGCTTCTGCTGAAAGGGAGTGCCTATATGGAAGTGTAAGGAATTCCAGGCTGAACCTCTGAGAATTAAATCACATGCCAATTCTGCTTGTTTATGGTTTAAACTTTATAACGGATGCCACAGTTCTCACATAACACTTTTAATAGCAATTACATTTATTGGCACAAGTACTTAATATTTGTGGGCCCCTCGAACTATAAGTTCATTGTGTTAGCTACAATGTCTGCTTTTACAAATCATGTTTCCTGGGTAGCACAGGGCCTAGTACACATATTAATGCTCAACAAGGGTTTGTTGGGGTGAATAGGGTAGGTGCAGAGATTAAAAAATAATGCCTTCAGACCAGAAAGAAGAAAGAAAGGTTCTGTGAATAGTGTGAAACAACATAGGAAGTGCTATCAAAGTGTGAAAAAAGTCCTGAGAGATTAAAAAGTGGTGAGTCACTGAGTCACAACTTTTGCTGTGAAAAAATTTAGTTACAAGAGTAGAGACAAGAGTGTAATAGACCCCCATGCAATTCTCACCCAATTTCAATATGTACCAACGTTTTGCCAGTCGTTTTCATCATTTTCCCCAATTTTTTCCCAGAGTATTTTAAAGTAACCCCAAGAAATTATATCACTTCACCCATAAATACTGTTTGTTTGAGTCAGGATCCAAATGTAGTCTACATACTGTTATTTTATTACATGTTCAAGTCTTTTATAAGTTTTTGTGTTGGAATAATTTTAAGTTTACAGAAAAGTTGCAAAGATTATACAAAGAGTCCCTGTGTATCTTCCAATTACTACTAATGTAGTAATGTTGACATAACCAGGGTACACTTGTCACAACTAATAAATGAACATTGGTACAATACAACTAGTTAACATACTTGATTAGATTTCACCAGTTTTCTCAGAAACTTAGTCTTCACATCTCCCTAGGCTCCTCTGGCCAATGACCATTGCTGATAGAGATGAACTGAAAGCATGTGGCCTATGACATAGAAGACAGTAAGTGTTCCACCCACCTTACCCTCACCAACATGTCTAAACCCCACTCCTGGCCAAGGCCCACCTCAGATATCCTCCTCTCCACAGTTGGTGTACAACTGGGATGCAAAATGGCAGGAGTTACATTTAAGAGATTTGTGTTTGACGGCCAAGGTATGGGGAAACACATCTTGGAGGGCAACTTGACAGGATCTATTAAAATATAAAAAGTGTATACCTTAATCACAAAATTCCATTTTTCTGTATCTCTAAAGAAACAGTTGCCCATGTTTCCAGAATCATGTACAAGGTGTGGTTCATCATAGTACTTTACTGGAGGAACACTAGAAACTACCTAGATGTCTAAGAACAGAGTAATGACTAAACAAAATGCCATGGTTATACAATGCATTGATTACTATACAGCAGTTTAAAGGAACAGACTAGAGATGTGTATCAGCCTAGAGCAGCAATTTTCAACTGTGGCACCACAAGAATTTTTAAAACGTGTGTTACCTGACTATTTAGTCCCGGACACTGACCTCTTTTTCCTTAGATTGTCCAAAAAAAAAAATGACAACAGCCAACAAAACAATAGTCATTCAGTGTGAATGAATCGAAATTATATCTATATTTTTTGTCAGACTTGCAAAAAATATATTTTTGCTGTGCTGCAGAATTTTAGCAATTAGTTTATGTGTCCCATGAGAAGAAGATTGAAAATCACCAGCATAGAGATCTCTGAAATATTCTTGAGTCAAATGCATTTTACACATGATACAAACAATATAACCTTTTTAAAAACACATTTACAAAATATATTTTATGAGTTTTTATATCTTGAAAGTATTTTTAAATATCTAGATAGATATACCTCAAATACATAAAAATGTTTACCGCTGGGATGATGGTGAAATAGGAAAGAATTTGCAGCTTTAAACCACCACTTTTAATATACATGATTTTTGACAAAGGGGTGAAGGCAATATGATAGAGGAAAGACAGTCTTTTCAAAAAATAATACTGAAACAACTGGACATTCACATGCAAAAAAAATCTAGGCATATACCTTTACAATAATTAATTAATGAACCATAGACTAAACACAAAATGCAAAACTCTAAACCTAGAAGATTTAGAAGATTACATAGGAGAACCATAGATGACTGGTTTGGTGATGAAGTTTTAGCCATGACACAAGCCACAATCTGTGAAAAAAGGAATTGATAAACTGGACTACATGAAAATTTTAAAATTTAGCTCTATGAAAGACACTGTCAAGAGAATGAGAAGACAAACCATATACTGGGAGAAAATGTTTTCAAAAGACATTGTCTAAAGAAAAGCCATTACACAAAATATGCAAAGAACTCTTAAAGCTCAATGATGAGACAGCAACTCAATTTTAAAAAGCCTATGACTTTAACAGACACTTCACCAAAGAAGGTACACAGATGGCAAATAAACATATTAAAGATACTCCCCATCGTATGTCATCAAGGAAATTCAAATTAAAACAATGAGGAGATACTGCTACACACCTATTAGAGTGGTCAAAAATACATAATACTGACAACACCAAGTGCTAGGGAGAATGTGGAGCAAAAAAAGAACTCTCATTCATTGCTGATAGGAATACAAAATGAAACAGTCACTTTTCTTACAAAACTAAATTATGCCCTTACCATATGATCCAGCAGTAATGCTCCTTGTATTTGCATAAAAGAGCTGAAAACATATGTTTATACAAAAACCTACATATGGATGTTTATAGCAACTTTATTCATAATTGCCAAAACCTGGAAGCAACCACAATGTCTTCCAGTAAGTGAATGTATAAATGAACTGTGGTGTACCCAGACAATGGAATATTATTTAGCACTAAGGTGAGTTATCAAGCCACAAAAGGACATGAAGAAAACTTAAATGCATACTAAGTGAAAGAACCAATCTGAAAAAGCTACATACTGTATAATTCCAACTATTTGACATTTTGGAAAAGGTAAAACTACGGAGACAGTGAAAGAATCAGTGGTTGCCTGGGGTTAGAGGAGGGAGGAATGAATAGGCAGAGCACAGAGGACTCGAAGGGCAGTGAAACTACTCTGTATGCCACTCTAGTGGTGGATGCATGTCATAAATTTGTCCAAACCCACAGAATGTGCAACACTGAGAGGGAACCCTAATGTTAACTATGCACTCTGAGTGATAATAATAGTGTTGGTTTATCAATTGTAATATGTGTACAATTCTGGTGGGGAATATTCATAATGGAGAAGGGGCAGGGAGTATATGGAAAATCTCTGTAATTTTCTCTCAATTTTGCAGCAAACCTAAAATTGCTCTAAAAGGTAAACTTCTTTTAAATGTGGGGTGTGGGAAACTTTTTCTTGCAGAGAACGTGATCTTGAATATTAAAAAAATCCTAGGGAATCTATTAAAAACTATTAGAATTAATAAGCAAGTACAGAAAGGCTACAGAGTACAATATCAATATACAAAAATCAGTTTTATTTCTATACAATCTATTGCAATAAACAATCTGAAAATGAAATTAAGAAAAATAATTCCATATACAATAGTGAGAAAAGAGTGAAATACTTAGGAATAAATTTAACAAAAGAAGTGCAAAACTCATAGTCTAAAACCTTTTAAAATGTTGAAAAAAGAATGACCTAAATAAATAGAAAGATATCATATGCTCATGGATTGGAAGATTTAATACTGCTAAAATTAGGTGACAATAGGTACTCCCCCAAATTATCAATATATTCAACATAATCTTTATCAAAATCCCTAATGATTTTTTTGCAAAAATTTACTAACTGATCCTAAAATGCATATAGAAATTCAAGAGATTTTCAATGGCCAAAACAATCTTGAAAAAGAACAATGTTCTGATTTCAAAATGTACTACAAGGCTAGACTAATCAAGACTATGAGGTACTATCATAAGAACAGACAAATAGATCAATGGAATAGAATTAAGAGTCCAGAAACAAATTCTTAACACTTACAGTTGACAGGTTTTGGACAAGGTACTACAACAACTCAAAATGGTGCTGCGACAACTGGATATCCACATACAATCAAATTAAATTGGATACCTTCTTCATACTATATACAAAAATTAACTCAAAATGAATTACTGACTTAAATGTAAAAGCTAAAACTACAAAACTCTTAAAAGAAAATATAGAAATAAACCTTTAGTACTTGAGATTAGGCAAAGAACAAAACAGAAAAACATTAATTGGACTTCATCAAAATTAAAAACATCTGTGCTTCAAAAGAATGCAATCAAGAAAATACAAAGGCAACACACAGAATGGGAGAAAATATTTGGAAATCACACATCCGATGAGACTTGTATCTAGATTATATGAAAAACCCTTTACAACTCAATAATAAAAAGACAAATAACCCAATTTCAAAATGGGCAAAGAATTAAAATAGACATTTTTCTAAAGAAGATATGCAAATGTTCAATAAGCACATAAAATGATGCTCAACATCTTTAGACATTAGGGAAATGCAAATCAAAACCAACTGATCCTATTCCATGTGGCGAAATTAGAATCCTCATACATGGCTGGTGAGTCTGTAAAATAGACTTTGGGAAACAGTCTGGCAGCTCCTGGAAATGCTAAACAGCGTTATCATATGATCCAGGAATTCTGCTTTTAGATAGAGAACCCTATTTGGGTTCTATACCCTTGTTCCATTGTGTGTGTGTGAGGTTCCCCCCACACCACCTGGCAACGCTCTATGACACCACCTGGGTGTCCTACAATTCAACTCAGTTCTAGCACTATCTACCAAGAGACAGCATCAGATTCCACAGGCTAAGGGTTCATTCCCACAAGAATGCTCTCCATTTCAGAGGCTGATCACAAGCCCAGGTTGTGACCTGTGCTTCTACCCAACTGGCTACAAGAGTGGAGGTTTCAATGACCTCCCTCCAACTCAGAATGCCAATAGTTAGTCCAGGTCAAGCTGGCAGACCCCTACTATATAAAGTTCCTAGGCCTGACAGGGTGATCTGAAATGTGGAGTGCCTGGAACGGTCAAGCTGCTCTTAGGCCTCCAGGTGACCCAAAGTTATTTATCTTCCAAGTCTGGCTTGTTAAATTCAGTTCAGCTTTGAATAGGCAAACTCAGCCCCAGCCAGCCCTGGTACAAACCACAAAGCTGAGGTGGGTGCACAGAGGCTCTTTCCAGACCAGTCTTCAATAAGAAACAAAGCAACTTCCAGCTCCAGGGGCCATTTGAAGACAAAGACTGACTTTTACTCACTTTTGAATTTCCTGTGCCTAGTGCTTTTTCCAGCGCAGAAGATACAGCTAGTGAATAAGGACTTAAAGATCACTCTTTATAGTTGTTACTGAAAACACTTCCCCCCATTATCCCCTCCTACCTCCCCTCTGGTTACTGTCAGATTGTCCTTAATTTCAATGTCTCTGGTTATATTTTGCTTGCTTGTTTCTTTTATTGATTAGATTCCACTCAAAGGTGAGATCATTAAAAAAAAGTTAATAAATAAATTACACACTCACACACTCATGTTTTTTAAAAAAGATCACTCTTAATCCCTGTGGGTCTCAACTCTGGCTGCATTTTTTAAAATAATAATACATTTTTAAAGATTTTATTTATTTGTTTATGTTTTTTAGACAGAGGGGAAGGGAAAGAGAAAAGAGAGGGAGAGAAACATCAATGTGTGGTTGCCTCTCGTGTGCCCCCTACTGGGGACCTGGCCTGCAACCCTAGCATACTCCCTAACTGAGAATCGAACTGGCAACCCTTTGGTCCACAACCCATGCTCAATCCACTAAGCTACACCAGCCAGGGGTCTGGCTGCATTTTAAAGCTTTTAAAAAATTGTTGGATCCAGTTGCCTACCAGAGCAGTTACATCATCTTTTTGTTTGTTTGTTTGTTTGTTTGTTTGTTTGTTTGTTTTCCTATTTTATGGTGTCCTCAATGTCATTCTTACATCTGGCTCAATGATGACTTTCTGTGGGATATTTCTTATGACGACCCTCAGTACAGGGTGGCAGCTATCATTCTTAAGGAGAATTCAGTTAAACATTATGTTAACTGGATATCCAGCTTTAGATTCATATAAGCTTCCACAGATTTATTGTATCTACTTTAATACATGCACATAGTAAACATAAGCCAAAAACATCAAAAGCTCTACACTGAGAGTGGAAAAAAGACTCATTCCCACCCCGGCTCCCCAGAGGCCACCATTTCTACCAGCTTGTTTTCTCCTGGATACATTTTGTCTCTGCAGCAATCCACAGGTATGTGCTTATCTAGAAATGCATTTTTGAAGACAGAACCCCCTATGCTTTGATGTGTTGGTAAATGGTTCTGGGTAGAAAATTAATTTAGGGTATATTGCAGTCTATCTACCTCACGGTACATATCAGCATATTAAGTATTCTGAGTGTTTCTCAAACCTATTTGAACACAGAACTCTTCT
This sequence comes from Phyllostomus hastatus, assembly GCF_019186645.2. Classification (NCBI taxonomy): domain Eukaryota; kingdom Metazoa; phylum Chordata; class Mammalia; order Chiroptera; family Phyllostomidae; genus Phyllostomus; species Phyllostomus hastatus. Next base: position 53,111,009 of record NW_025334041.1, read on the forward strand.
TCTGGGGGAAATTCTTAAGGACCTTTTACAGCATTGGCATTTTCTGACACCACATCTTGGTGAGTGCTCATTCCTGGTATTTGTGGTCCCTCGTGACATTTCCGCTATTTGTGCATCAGCTACAGCAACCTGGGCTCACAGTCACAGAGAAAGGGCATGCAAGCAACACAAAAAGTCTGTTCTGGATTTCTGACTTTCAAACTATGTCTTTGAGACAACAAAAAGAAAGATAAGTGCTTTGAATCTCAAAAGTCAAAGTCCCAGAGGACAGAGGGCAGGCAGATTATGGCAGAAGTCATAGATTTGGATATATGTAAAAGAATAATTATTTTCTTACCCTAGGAGAAATTAAAACCCTCTGAATCGAAGAATGGAGAGATAAGTTAGAAGTGAAGAGAGAGATTCGGTGCCAGTGACTGTCCCTGAGAGAGGGTATGCAGGATAGAATCCTCAAGTTAGTCTGAAGATTTAAAAGCAAAAGGACCTGTGCTCACTTCCCCTTGGTAACTCCAAGGAGAAACCAAATCTCATTAAGAAGCCCCAAGTCCAGGACAGCATGAAATGTAGTATTTAGAACTGGGTTCTGCGACAAGGGATAGAGACCCCACAATAAGGAATTTTCTATACTTGGCAATTTATTTCTCTCTTAAGTAAAAGTCCAGGTTGGCTGTCCAGGGCTGGGAATATACTCCACACTGTGTTACACCCAGGCTCCTCTAACTTGTTTGGCTTTAACATCAGAATCCAAGTTCTAGGCAGCGGGATAGAGGAAAAGACACAGAGAGAGATCAAAGGAAACCCCCCTAAGAAAGGTCTATGGGAGCTCTTGCATAGTTCCATCACATTCATTTAACCAGAAGTTAGTCAAGTCACCTGGGATTAGGAGTCAAATTATGTCCCTAAAAAGATACATTGAAGTCCTAATCCCCATACTTGTTTGTGAATGTGACCTCATTTGGGAATAAGATCTTTGAAGATGTAATCAGTCCAAGATGAGGTCATTAAGGATAGTATCTCATCCAATATGACTAGTATCCTTGTAAGAAGAGGAGACACAGACACTGAGAGACACACAGGGAGAAGACAGCCATATGACAAGAGAGGCAGAGATTGGAGTGTTACCTTTATAAGCCAATGAACTCACGGATTGTTGACAAATTTCAAAAGCTAGAAGAGGCAAGAGAAGATTCCTCCCCAAGAGCCTTCAAAGAAAGAATGGTTCTGCAACACCTTGCTTTTGGACTTCTAGTCTCCAAGACTCTAGGATAATAAATTTCTTTTAAATAATACATATTTTATTGATTATGCTATTACAATTGTCCCATTTTCCCATCTTTATTCCCCTCCACCCTGCATACCCCCTCCCACCAGCATTCCCCCTCTTTAGTTCATGTCCATGGATCATTCCTATAAGTACTTAGGCTTCTCCATTTCCTATGCTATTCTTAACCTCCCCCTGTCTATTTTGTACCTACAATTTATGCTACTTATTCTCTGTAGCTTTGCTCCCTCTCTCCCCTCCAACTCCCCCACTCCATGTGATCTCCATTTCTGTGGTTCTCTTCCTGTTCTACTTGTTTGCTTAGTTTGTTTTTGTTTTTGTTTTTAGGTTCAGTTGTTAATAGCTGTGAGTTTGTTGTGATTTTACTGTTCATAGTTTTTATCTTCTTTTTCTTAGATAAGTCCCTTTAAACATTTCAGATAATAAGAACTTGGTGATGATGAACTCCTTTAACTTGACCTTATCTGGGAAGCACTTTAGCTGTCCTTCCATTCTAAATGAAAGCTTTGCTGGATAGAGTAACCTTGGATGTAGGCCCTTGCCTTTCATGACTTGCAATACTTCTTTCCAGCCTCTCTTGCCTGCAAGGTCTCTTTTGAGAAATCAGCTGATAGTTTTATGGGAACTCTTTTGCAGGCAACTGTCTCTTTTCCTCTTGCTGCTTTTAAGATTCTCTCCTTATCTTTAATTTTTCGTAATGTAATTATGATGTGCTTTGGTGTGTGCTTCCTTGAATCCAAGTTCTTTGGGATTGTCTGAGCTTCCTGGACTTCCTGGAAGTCTATTTCCTTTGCCAGATTGGGGAAGGTCTCCTTCATTAGCTTTTCAAATAACTTTTCAATGCCTTGCTCTTCCTCTTCTCCTTCTGGCACCCCTATGATTTGTTTGTTGGAACATTTAAAGTTGTCCTGGAGGTTCCTAAGCCTCTCATTTTTTTTGAATTCTTGTTTCTTCATTCTGTTCTGGTTGAATATTTCTTTCTTCCTTCTGCTCCAAACCGTTGATGTGAGTCCCAGTCTCCTTCCCGTCTGTTCCCTGTACATTTTCCTTTATTTCACTTTCCATAGCTTTCATTTTTTCCTCTAATTTGGGACCATATTCAACCAATTCTGTGAGCATCCTGATTATCAGTGTTTTGAACTCTGCATCTGATAGGTTGGCTATCTCTTTGTTGGCTGGTTGTATTTTTTCTAGAGCTTTTATCTGTGCTTTCATTTGGGCCATTTTTTTTTTTTGTCTCCATGTGCCTGTTATGTAAAAGGGGCGGAGCCTTAGGTGTTCACAAGGGCAGGGCAACCACGTTGCTGCATTGTGATGCTGTATATGGGGGAGAGGTCTGAGAGGGAACAATGCTGCTTACTCTGCTCTCTGCTGGTTTCCAGGCACATCCCCCTCTATCCACAAGCAAATTGGGCTCTTCTAGTGATGATTCCCAGTGGGTGGGTTTGTGTGCATTCTAGGACTCTGTGGGTCTCTCCAGTGAACCCTCCTGTCAGGCTGGGAGTTCCTCTTGCTGGTGCCTCAACCCCCATAGGTGTTTTCAGTCAAAGGCTTTGAGGCTTTATTTCCCCACACTGGAACACTGGGCTGCTTGGTCTGTCTTGCTCCCCAGTTGTTCCTCCTGATTTATCTGTACATGAATGTAGGACCACCAAGTCCACAAGCCACTGCCTCACTGGATCCGCCAGCCTGCCACCTTTCTGTGAGTCCTCTCCCCCCAGACTGTTGTCTCCACCCCTTTCTACTGGTCTGGATAAATGTTTCTTCTTTAACTCCTTGGTTGTCAGACTTCCATACAGTTCAATTTTCTGTCAGTTCTGGTTGTTTTTTGTTTTTAAATTTATTGTTGTAGGACAATAAATTTCTGTTGTTTTAAGCCACCCAATTTGTGGGACAGAGTGGCCATTTTTGAGCGATTACATTTTTTAAGTGGGATAATGACATGAGGAAAGTTGTAATCTGAGAAGACTACCTACCCAGGATGCCATCACAACACTTAGTAGCAGTACAGAAGCCAGTGGGACCAGACCATGAAGGACCTTAAATGGTAGTCTTAGGAGTCTTCTGAGGGTAAATATGCACATAATGAGATGTCCTCATTTGCTATCTAAGGCCCTTGAGTCAAGTTTGTGCCTAGAAGGAAGGCCAACAGATCTTTCTATCCTCATTCAGTCCATGTATAATATAAATGAGCCAAAGATGGCCTTCATAGGTTGTTGATTTCTTCACTGTGGGCTAAGTAAGACCCATTAGCTCTAAAGACCCATTAGCTGCCAGTGTGCAACTCAAATTTTTATACATCCGTTTACTTCAAAAATTGGCCCTCCAAAACAGATTTTTAGCCATTTAGAGCTTTCCTGCTTTGTATACCCTGTGAAAAGTGGCTCACCTCAAGTCTGCCAATCATAAATAAGATAGAGCCTAGTAGTTATAAGACCCCAAGCTGCCCTTCAACCCAGACACTCCTCACTGTGCTGCTGAGAAACTAACTGGTTCCAGAGATGTAAACCCCTCTCTAAGGCCCCTGTCCCCTGGAAACCCCCTTACCCTTCTCCTCTTCTAGATGGTGCCAGTGCTCTGGTATTTTCATGCTATGGAGGACTTCCTTTCCCATCCAACTTGTTCCAGCACAACCTTGTTAAAGCTTGCATGCTTCCAACTCTCGTGTGCATACCTTTTCTTCGACAGCCCCCAGATCCCTCGAACTTCAACACCATGTCCCTGTCCATGGCCCACTTACTCCCTCCTGGGACTGCAGCTCGGATAAGGGCTAAGGAGCCTCCCCAAACCCAGCTCTGTTCTTCTGGGTGAATCCTTTGATCCATCTGAGACAACAGAAGAGGGGACATGCTGAGAAGAGGGTGTGGGATGGATAACTCGCAGGAGCCTAAGGAGACAGCCCTAAGGCCTCAACTTCTAGCACTGGGAAGGGGCAGTTTTGGGGAAATGGTCAGGGTGTTATAAATAAAAGATATCCTCTTAGTGAAATCAGCCAGACAGAGAAAGACAAATACTGCATGGTAACACTTATATATGGCATCTTTTAAAAACAAAATCAGACTTATAGAAACAGAGTAGCAATGTGGTTGCCAGGGGCTAAAGGTGGGGGAAATATGGAAGAGTTGATAAAGGGGTACAAACTTATAAGGTGAATAAGAGGATCTAATGTAAAACATGGTGGCTATAGTTGAAAACTCTATAATTGAAATTTTAAAGAAGGTAAAAAAGATAAATATATGAGAGAATAGATGTGTTAATTAACTAGATGGGGGCTTCTTTTCACAATGTATGTACGTCAAATCACCATGATGTACACTTTAAATATCTTTCAATTTTATGTGTCAATTATGGCTCAGTGAAGCTGAAATTTAGGACCACATCTGGCATGACCTGGTCACTGCATTCAGCACAAACGATTTCTTTCAGAGCAGAGGCTGCATTGTAGTCTAGAATTCAGGTTCAGGTACATCCTACAATGCGGTCTGAGGGCTGGAATCTTGTTGTCTTATTAATTACTATACCTCTAGTACTTGGCACAGACCTGGCTCATAGTTGGTTCCTTAATACCATCTAAGAAAGGAAAGAAGGGAGGACTGACTTCCATTCACAGACTCTCCACCAAGCTGGGCTGATCCAGGTTCAATGGCCAGCTGAGGAATAACACCTAGACCTTCTGAGTTCAAAGAATATTTGAGCTAAAGACACTCCCCTCCCCACTGTCCCACTCCCCCAAAGATGCCAGTGAATAAATGCCTGCCATGTAGGAATGTCAGACTGGCTTCTGTGGCAACAGACCCACATTTTTCACTGTCTGCTGGCCATCTCCAGCAGCACAAGTGGAGATAGCCTGGCTTTCGGACTCCCTGCAATTGCACTCTACCCAACCGTCCCCTCCTGCTAAGCACACCTCAGTTGGCTGAATAGACTTCTCTGTTTTCCAGGGTGGTATTTCCCTCCTCAGGCAGCTGCCTGAGGCCCACTCCTCCTTCCCTGGGCAAAATCAGCATAGCCTCTCCAACAAGTCTCCCCTTCCACCCTGACCCGCCCAGTGGCCACCACTCCTAGAGCACACCACTGCTCAAGCTTTCAAACAGGATTCAAGAGGTGGAGCAGATGGGGGCAGGGGAGGAGGGAATCTGGAGAGGTTGCAAGAGAAACAGATACTCAAGAAAGGAAGCTGTGCCTTTCTACTACATCCCGCCATCGCTTAGCTCCCCACCCACGCCCACCCAGCTATTGTCTATGTCACTGAACTCCCACTGTCTTAATGGTCAATATATACCCCTGGCAAGGGCAGGAGGAAGAGCTGTGACCCCCTGGAGATCAGGGAAGCAGTTTCCATGGCGACTGCTCTAGGAGCTGGGATCCCCAGGCAGAGGTGACTACCAGGCAGTGCTTGGAAACTAGTAACTGGAGGCTCCTTGCTGCCCACTCTCCTACGGAGGCTCTGCAAGCAAGGTGCCCAGCCCTGGTCGGGTCTACAGTCCGGTGGTCTCTCTAGCATTGTTGGCATCAGGACCTGGGATTAGTCTCTCCTTCTCTGGGCATGTTTTTCTTGTGCAAAACTGAAGAAAAGAGACTGTCAATGATGGTCAGCAAGCAGCTTCTGCTTCAAATGAGAGGCTCTTCACAAGAAGCTTAGGTTCTAGACCAGCATTGCCTCTGGTCTCATCTGTAAAATGGTGATATTGAGACTTGGAACCAAGAGTGGGAGGACAGGGACATCAGAGCTCCTGTAGGCCTGTGGTTCCAAGCCTTGAGGGGTTGGAGATGAAGGGACCTGCCACAGATCCCACAGTTAGGAAGTGGCTAGGTCAGAACTTAAATCATTTCTAGCATCTAATCAGTATAACCAACAAGGCACTGAATGATATTTAGAGCCTGGTTTCCTCATTTCTGGCCTGAGGCCTGAGAACTGCTCTTTAGTGAAGTGTTCCTAGAATTATATGAAATCACAGAAAAGTTGCTAATAACATAGCACTTAATAAATGGTCATTATAATGTCTTGAATTAATTTTTGGTAAAGAAAGTGAGTCCTATTAAATATGTATTCTGTGTTGGGTTCCCCATTATTATTCTGTTAACTGTTAGTCTGGCTTCCCTTGCCTTTCCTCCTCACCTACCCTCTCCCACTTATTTGATTACCAGGGACTCAGCTTGCTTCCTTGTCATCCTAGTCACCTTTTTACAGGGACAGGGGGCCTGACCCTGAGTGGGTCTGCCTAGGACCAGCTGGTAGTGTGTGGGCCCTTGACTTTCTGTAAGAAAGACTTCACAACATGAGTCCAGGTAATACTTTTATTAAAGCTGGGGACAGTAAAACAAGGAAGGGCTTGGCATAGAAGCAACAGGAGAGCCTAGGCTGAGCTGCCTTAGCTCACTGGGAGGTCAGAGAAAAGGGGGCTTTGAGGACACGGTCAGGGGACTGGCTTGGGACAAGCTTCAAGCTGCCCATTGGCTAAGAGTTTAGGAGATGTGGGCCTGTGGGAAAAGAAGTCAGGTGGGGTGGGATTTGGGGAGGGAAAGAGAATGGCACTGGCTGCTCCCCAGAGGGAGAGCCACAAGCTGGGTCCTTTGTCTTGAGAGTTTTCTCTTTCTTATAGTTGGGAATCTTAAGGTAGATCTCTAGGGAGGGTTCAGTAGACTATTCATCAGTTCTTCAGGTCTGCCATTTTGGGGCATGGTCTCCACTGATGGGTTAGTGACAGGGCAAGGGGTCTATAGTCCTTGCAGTTGGTTCTGGTGTCCTCCACCTGGTTTGCTGCTTTTCTGGGCCTGGGGCTGAAATGCAACTGAGGCTTAGATGTTATCTCCAGGGAGGGGACATTTTGTGTCTGGCTGTAATTGCTCAGCCAGTTTGTTCAGCTATCTGTTTCAGTTTCTCTATTACATTTGCCAAGGAATTTTCTTAGCTTCTTACTATTCTGTCTCAATCTCACTCTTGCCTCATTGAGGTCTATACCCCAACTGGCTGTAGAATAGGACCCTATATCCTAGGCTCCTTCTGCCTGCACTATCCCCAAAGACAAGGCCACAAAACTTTGCCACAATTAAGGGTTTTGTCATTTTTACTATAGGAACACAGTTGAATGTAAGAAAAATAAGGAACTAGAGGCAATTACAAAGCTTAAGGAAATGATGCCGAGATGCAATGTGACTCTTCTGTCAGGCATTTAAATATTGTCATTCTTTTGGGTACTGGTCTAAGCTCACTTCTCACCTCAAGTGCCATCTCTGCAGATAGTTTCAAAATCTCTGTGGCTAGTTCAGATCTTTTCTGACCTGTGAACTCAACCATATTGTATAATGTCCTCATTCTTTCATTCAAAAAAAGGGGTCTTTCCACTTCTCTGAGTGGGTCTCAGAGGGAACAAAGCAGTTAAAGACAAGTCACCACTTCTAATCTAACAGTCTGGAGGGTGGTGGACAAGCCTGCCCACTTCTTCCAACAGGAATGAGAGGAATGTTCTATGAGAGAACTGAGACCCCAAATACACATTTTACTTGTTTGTGTGAAGCTTGGAGACCCACTAGACAATATGTTCCCCACTTCAGGAAAGAACTGAAAGTGGACCCCAGAGCAGTAAGGCCTTGCTCCAAGAGGACTCCATGTGGGTGGGCTACAGAAATCTTTCAATACTGTCTCTCCTCCTTTCTCACTCCTCTACTTAATTTAGGCCTTCTAGGACCCCAGATGCACAAAATTTATGAAATTTATGAAAGATTACACAGCTTAACCTCTTCACGCTCATCTCTTATGGCTCCCTTTCTTCTAAAAATGTACTTTGAAGTTTTTGCACATGCTGTTCCCTCCATCTAGAACACACCCTGCTCCTCTTTCCAACCCAGCCACCTACAACTTTACCAGGTAATTTGCTACTCATCCTCTGATATCAGCTTTGATGTCACTTCTTCTAGGAAGCCGTCCTGAAACTCAAAATTGGTTAAATATTCTTTACAGATGCATATCAAAGGGTGTAGGAATGAAACTGACACACTATCTAGGATTTGTAGAGAGAAAGAAGAAAGAAAGAAAGAGAGAAAGAAAGAAAGAAAGAAAGAAAGAAAGAAAGAAAGAAAGAAAGAAAGAGAGAAAGAAAGAAAGAAAGAAAGAGGAAAGAAGGTTAACAGTGTGACCACATTTTGATACTTATTGGAAGAAAATTGTTATAAGAGAATTTATTATACTATTATATCTACATTTCCATGTGTTTGAAATTTTACCAATTAAAGAAAAAATGAAATGCATTTATACACATACACAAAATCTTGTGCAGGAGTGACAAGGCCAAACAAACCCAGACACTTCCACTTTTGCCCCTGGCCAATGTCCTGTTCTTTGTCTTACAAGTGATTAGCTAAGATTAGAACAGTTTGTCCCCTTGAAATCAGCTAGACACACAGATAAACATTTCCTGTTTAGCTGACTGAGACTTTTCCTCATTGCAAAACAATCCCATCAGTCCTGGCTGGGTAGCTAAGTTGGTTGGAGTGTTATCTGTACACTAAAAGGCTTCAGGTTCAATCCCTGATCAGGGCATGTGCAGGAGGCAATGATCTATATTTCTCTCTCACACCAATGTCTGTCTCTCTGTCTGTCTGTCTCTCTTTCTCTCTCAAAAATCAATAAAAACAGCCTTGACAGGTTGTCTCAGTTGGTTGGGCATCATCCTGTAAACCAAAGGGTCACTGCTTTGGTTCCCAGTCAGGGCACATGCCTGGGTTATGATTGGGGATGTGTGAGAGGCACCCAGTCAATTGGTGTTTCTGTCACACATCAATGTGTCTCTCCCCTCTTTCCCTTCACTCTAAAAATAAATAAATAAAATCTTTAAAATCAATAAAAATATATCATTGGGTGAAGATTAAAAAAAAACTATATTTAAAAAAAATCCCAACACTAAATCCCCCATACCTGTGACTTGTGTACTCCCTATAAATGACTAAGGCAAAACCACGCTACCTAGACTTTCTGATCTTCAGATTCAGGGGCTCTTCCTAATCCAATGCATGGAATAAAATCAGTTTACTGACTTGTCTGAATTTTGTCTTTGACAGGAGTCCTTTTTATGGTTTCCATAGAATTCCTCTCCACCATAGATATCATGCTAAACTGTAATTGTCTGTCTGTTTGTCTTTCTATCTGTCTTCCCCAGTATCAAGCATAATACCTAGCATAAAGTAGATGCTCAATAAGTATTTATTAAATTTTTTAAAATATCTGTGACTCTTCTTTCTGGTAATGATGACCTGGCAGTCAGCATTATCTTATATTCAGATCCTCCTCCTTTGAAGGAATAAAATATACCATATATTTATTACAAAATGCTTATCTTTCTGTTCTCACAACATAACAGGCGCGCCAGACAAAGAAATATGACCCAAGTGAAAGAACTGATCAAAGCTCCAAAACTAGAACTGAGTGATGAAGTCACAGCAAACCTATCAGATGCAGAGTTCAAAACACTGGTAATCAGGATGCTCACAGAAATGGTTGAGTATGGTCACACAACAGAGGAAAAAGTGAATGCTATAAAAAGTGGCATAGAGAAAAATGTACAGGGAACCAGCAGTGATGGGAAGGAAACCAGGACTCAAATCAATGATTTGGAGCAGAAGGAAGAAAGAAACATTCAACCAGAGCAGAATGAAGAAACAAGAGTTCAAAAAAATGAGGAGAGGCTTAGGAACCTCCAGGACAACTTTAAATGTTCCAACAAACAAATCATAGTGGTGCCAGAAGGAGAAGAGGAAGAGCAAGACATTGGAAGTTTATTTGAAAAGCTAATGAAGGAGACCTTCCCCAATCTGGCAAGGGAAATAGACTTCCAGGAAGTCCAGGAAGCCCAGAGAGTCCCAACCAAGTTGGATCCAAGGAAGCACACACCAAGGCACATCATAATTACATTACTGAAGATTAAAGATAAGGAGAGAATCTTAAAAGCAGCAAGAGAAAAGGAGACAGTTGCTTACAAAGGAGTTCCCATCAGACTATCAGCTGATTTCTCAAAAGAGACCTTGCAGGCAAGAAGGGGCTGGAAAGAAGTATTGCAAGTCATGAAAGGCAAGGGCCTACATCCAAGGTTACTCTATACAGCAAAGTTATCATTTAGAATGGAAGGGCAACTGAAGTGCTTCCCAGATAAGGTCAAGTTAAAGGAGTTCATCATCACCAAGTCCTTATTATCTGAAATGTTAAAGGGACTCATCTAAGAAAAAGAAGACAAAAACTATGAACAGTAAAATGACAACAAACTCATAACTATCAACAACCAAACCTAAAAAAATATAAACTAAGCAAACAAGTAGAATAAGAATAGAATCACAGAGATGGACACCACATGTAGAGTTAGTTATCAGTGGGGATGGGGTGGGGGAGAATGGGGGAAATGATACAGGGAATAAGAAGCATAAATTGTAGGTACAAAATAGACAGGGGGAGGTTAAGAATAGTATAGGAAATTGAGAAGCCAAAGAATTTATATGTACAACCCATGGGCACAAACAAAGCAGGGTGGAGAATGCTGGTGGGAGGGGTGGTACAGGGTGGAGGGGAGTAAAGGGAGAAAAAATGGGACAACTGTAATAACATAATCAATAAAATATATTTTTAAAATGCATCTTTTAAGATTTAGCAATCCTTACTTGTATATTTCCAAATGTAGTTTGCCTCAGTTTATTATCAATTGAGCCCCAGGGAGGCTAAGTGATTTCCTAAATTCCCACAGTTCATTAATCACCTAAAAATATGTATTAATTCTCTTCTACATGTAACCCTCTATGCTGAGCGGGATAGGAGCCAGACTGGAACCTTTGACCCCAGATTCTTTGTCTCCTGCTGCTTCCTCTCTAATATACTACTATTTCAATATACTACTATTTCATTTCACAGCCTCAAATCACCTGCCTCTGAATATCAGGCATAATTGGCCTTTTTCACTGTGTTGACTAAGTGAAAAGCAATCATTGTGATTTTGTTGGTGCCTCAGCACCAGTAAAGGCAGTGGCACCAAACTGTACTAGTAGCCATTTAATTCTTCATCTCCATTCACTGGTAACTTTAAAAAGCCAGTGTCATTTAAGAACATTCCTTTTGTTTGTTTCATTTGATTTTTCTGATTTTTGAAGAGTGTATGCTGGGTACTTAATAGTCCCAATAAGACGCAGCTCCGGAGGGTCCCAGAACACTTTCTATGGTACAGTTTGTCAACAGCCAATTCCACTTACCTGGCCCTTCAGCCCACAAGGGGATGGAGTGATAATGAACATCAGCTTTCACCTAACTTAATACCTTCAGGGGACATCTAAACCCTCCTTCCCACTCCTTGGCTCTGGCCAAAGAGCATTCTTTTTTTTTTTTTTTTAATTTTTAGAGAGAGGAAGGGAGAGAGAGGGGAAGTGAGGAAGAGAGAGAGAAACATCAATGTGTGGTTGCCTCTCACGCTCCCCCTACTGGGGACCTGGCTCACAACCCAGGCATGGGCCCTGACTAGGAATCAAACCAGCAACCCTTTGGTTCTCAGGCCAGTACTCAGTCCACTGAGCCACATCAGCCAGGGTGCAAAAGCACTCTTGATAAAGCTATAAAATATCATCAATTTGATCAGATCTTGATCTTTGCATATACATCTTTTTAACATTCTGTGTATGAAATAATTACCCATAGAGCACTTTCACTGCTTACTGAAGTACAATGGTTGTCTAAGAAAGGCACTTGAGCCATTGTTTGAGTTGCAAACTGAATTAGTTACATTATTCATGGAACACCATTTTTACTTTTTGCAACAATTTTACTAAATTTATTCTTACTTGAGTATTTGGCAGGTGTTTTCTCAAAAATGAATGAAGTATGCATGTCACTTTAAAGAAAACCATTGTTAACATTTGTTGCCAATGATAAAATTTGAGCTTTCAGGTGAAAATTAGAATTTTGGAAAACTTGAACCCACCACTATAGTGGGTGGGACTGGAGTGAGGGTTTTCTCATGTAGATCAGATTTTATGTGGTCCGAATTTTTTGTTGGCACAAAGGGAAGGAACTTGTGAGCTTTCTTATTTCTTTCCCAGATATAGGGCAAGAGGAAAAGATGAGTAGAGTTGAAAGTTGTCAGCATTCAAATACCAGAAATGGAGTCAAGCTTACTATTAAAATTCACCCCTCATATGTGGCTGGTGACTGAAATGTGCCATATTTTGTGTAATTGAATTTGAATTTATAACAAATAAGCCATTACCCTGCTCTATGAAACCTGTAGCCTGAGACAGGTGAGGGAGTTCTGTTGAATGCCTTCTTTAAGAGCTCAGCATGGTGTATTATGCAAAGTGAAATGCGTGCCTTGGTTACTGTCAATAATGTTTGAAACTGAAAAGAAGATAAGAAGTGTGTTGGTGAGCCCTCACATTGTGGTTTCATTATGTGCAAAAGTATGTGTGACCTTGGTTTATATTTTAGGTATCTGTGAGGCAACAGATTCCCAGAGTTCTTTTCCCATAAGTAAACAACCTTGGATAAGAAATTGTTGCTACCATTGTTTGGACCCAAGTGTCTGTAAAAATGTGAAGATAGGGTTGATTGTTGGCCAAAGGCCAATGCAAAGTGCACTCACTGAAGTGTAGTTAATTGTGCTGATCCTTGTGTCCCATCTGAATTAGCGATGTCCCAGTGCAGGGATGAAAGGAGCAGATCTTCAGCAAGCACCAGCATGTGTAATATTGGCAATGCTGTCTGCAGGGTGTGAAAACTTCCATTCTGTTCACTCCATCAATGCTCAGGTACTCCCCAGGTAGCCAAAGGGTCTGAAGACTGTAGTATCTGGCAAAAGCTGAGACACATGACCCAGCACAGCTTTTAAAGGGCCTCAATCTCATTTTCTAGGCCCTAAACACCAGTTATTGAAACTACCAACTTCCGTTGGTTATATCTATAATAGACATGGCAGGACACAGCAAAGGCAGCATGGAGCAAGACTGTTCAAAGTACAAGCTCTCCATCAGGCAGCAGTACAGCAAAGAGCACTCTGATGCCTGTTACCAAGCAGCACAAAATACATGTTTGGTAACAGGCAGCAGAGCCAGTTAGCAAGCCAAAGCAAGAGAAGAAAGACCCTTGGTAGTAGTCACCTCCTAGACATCCTGCTCATTGTTGGCTTCATCCTGCCTCCTTGGGGTGACCAGAACAGTTATTATTATGAAAAGTAATAAATGAGTATATTTTTATATTCTCAGTTTTAATTTCTAATACAGTAATACCAATAGGTATATCCCACATAAACAAAAATTTGGGGGGTCCTCTATATATTTTAAGGGTATGAAAGATCCTGAAACCAAAGAGTTTAAGAATCACCAGCATATATATTTATAAAAGTTTTTAAAAAGCCTCACAAACCAATAGTTATTCTTAAATCATGTGATACACCCTGATGTCTTTCTTCTCTATCCTATTTTATTTCATCCTTTAAAAAGTGCTGGTCATGCCAAGTGTTTCATTAACTATAACTTAAAAACACTGAAGTAAAGCATGAGGATAATAAATATAATTTTGGGGGGAAACTTTTTATTTAAAGTAAACATAATTGTTGGAGAGAGGTGTCTAAGGTCATATTGTACCTTAGGATCATATTCTCACTTATAAGCAGAGTTGAGTTTAGTATGAAATTAATGAAGCTGAAGCTTTAAGACCCCTCCCTTGCACAGGCTTCTTCTAGGGTCCTGTACCTATTTTTTATGGGTAATTTGAGATTCTCTAATTAATTAATTAATTAATTAATTTGTCCATGGGTCCTTTATACATGTTCCTTGACCACTCTTTCCTTTCTTTCCCCTGTTATCTCCCTCCCTCCTCTCCTCTGCTTACTGTCAGTTTGTTCTATATTTCAATGTCTCTGGTTATATTTTTCTTGCTTATCTGTTTTGTTGATTAGGTTCCACTTATAGGTGAGATCATGTGTTATTTGTCTTTCACCAGCTGGATTAAATCACTTAATATAATGCTCTCCAGTTTCATCCAAGCTCTCGTGAAGGGTAGGGGCTCCTTCTTTCTGAGGAGTACCATTCCATTGTATAGATGTACCACCATTCTTTTTTTTTAATTGTTCAAGTACGGTTTTCTTTCACTCCCATCCTAGCCCGCACCCAGCCCTCCCCACCTCCCTCCCGTTTCCACTCCCCCCTAGTTTTTGTCCATGTGTCCTTTATACTTGCTCCTGTAAACCCTTCCCCTTTTTCCCTGAAATTCCTTCTCCTCTTCCCTCTGGTCACTGTCAGCCTGTTCTCCATTTCAGTATCTTTGGTTATGTTTTGCTTGTTTGTTTGTTTTATTGTTTAGGTTCCTGTTAAAGGTAAGATCATATGGTATTTGTCTTTCACTGTCTGGTTTATTTCGCTTAGCATAATGCTTTCCAGTTCCATCCATGCTGTCACAAAGGGTAGGAGCTCCTTCTGTTTTTCTTCTGCATAGAATTCCATTGTTGTAAATGAACCATTGTTTTTTGATCCATTCATTTACTGATGGGTGCCTAGCTTGCTTCCAACACTTGGCTATTGTAAATTGTGCTGCTATGAACATTGGGGTGTCTAGGTTCTTTTGGATTGGTGTTTCAGGATTCTTAGGATATAATCCTAGCAGTGGAATTGCTGGGTCAAAAGGCAGATCCATTTTTAGTTTTCTTAGAAAATTCCATACTCTTTTCCATAGTGGTGGTAACAGTCTGCAATCCCACAAACAGTGCACTAGGGTCCCGTTCTCTCCACAACCTCTCCAACACTTGTTTTTTGTTACTTTGTTTTTGATGGCCATTCTGACTGGTGTCAAGTCGTATCCCATTGTAGTTTTAATTTGCATCTCTCTGACAGGTAGTGATACTGAGCATCTTTTCATTTGTCTCTGGATCCTCTGTATGTCCTCCTTGGAGAAGTGTCTGTTCAAGTCCTTTGCCCATTTTTTAATTGGGTTGCTTGTCTTCTTAGAGTGGAGTCATGTAAGTTCTTTATATATTTTGGAGATTAAGCTTTTGTCTGAGGTATCATTGGCAAGTTTGTTTTCCCATAAAACAAATTTGGGAATTTTTTTAATTTAAAATTTTTTTTAATTTTTTACATTTTTTAAAAAGTTGGTTCTCTTTTCATTTTAATACTGCTTTCTTTAGCTGTACAGAAGCTTTTTGTTTTGATAAGATCCCATTTGTTTATTTTTTCCTTTATGTCCCTTGCTCTAGGGGACATATCAGTAAAAATGTTGCTGCATGAAATATCTGATATTTCCCCGCCTATGTTCTCCACTAGGACTTCCATGGTGTCACAGTTTATATATAAATCTTTTATCCACCTTGAATTTATTTTTGTGTATGGTGTAAGATGGTGCTTGAGTTTCATATTTTTTCATGTAGCTGTCCAGTTCTCCCAGCACCATTTGTTGAAGAGGCTATTGTTACTCCATTTTATGTTGCTTCCCCCTTTGTCAAATATTAATTGACCACAGAGACTTGGGTTCATTTCTGGGCTCTCTGTTCGGTTCCATTGGTCTATGTGCCTGTTTTTGTGCCAGTACCAAGCTGTTTTGATTACAGTGGCCTTGTAATACAGTTTGGTATCAGGCATTGTGATCCTGCCTACTTTGCTCTTCTTTCTCAAAATTGCAGCAGCTATTGGGGTCGTTTATGGTTCCATATAAATTTTTGCAGTGTTTGTTCTATGTCTGTGAAGTATGCCACTGGTACTTTAATAGGTATTACATTGAATCTCTAAATTGCTTTGAGTAGTATGGACATTTTGATGATGTTAATTCTCCCAATCCATGAACACGGTATATGTTTCCATTTGTTTGTGTCTTCCTTGATTTCTTTCTCTAGTGTTGTGCAGTGTTCTCCATACAGGTCTTTTATTACCTCTTTGGGTAGGTTTATTCCTAGGTATTTTATTTTTCTTTTTCCTATATCGAATGGGATTTTTTTCTTGATTTCTGCTTCTGCTGTTTCATTGTTGGTATACTAAAATGCATTTGATTTCTGGATAATGACTTTGTATCCTGCTGTTTTGCCAAATTCATTTATTAAGTTGAACAGTTTTTTGGTGGAGTCTATAGGATTTTCTATGTACACTATCATGTCATCTGCAAACAGTGACAGTTTTGCTTCCTTCTTTCCAATTTGTGTGCCTTTTATTTCTTTTTCTTGTCTGATTGCTGTGGCTAAAACTTCCAGTACTATATTGAATAGAAGTGGTGAAAGTGGACAACCTTGTCTTGTTCCTGATCTTAGTGGAAAAGACTTTAGTTTTTGCGCATTGAATATGATGTTGGCTGTAGGTCTCTCATATGTGGCCTTTATTGTGTTGAGGAATGCTCCCTCTATTCCCACTCTGCCGAGTGTTTTTATCATGAATGGGTGCTGTACCTTATCAAATGCTTTTTCTGCATTAATTGATATGATCATGTGTTTTTTGTCTTTGCTTTTGTTTATGTGATGTTTTACATTTAGTGATTTGCAAATATTGAACCATTCTTGCATCCCTGTGATGAATCCCCACTTGGTCATGGGGTATAATCTTTTTAATATATTGTTGGATGCGGTTTGCCAGTATTTTGTTGAGGATTTTAGCATCTATGTTCATCAGCGATACTGGCCTGAAGTTTTCTTTCTTTGTTGTGTCTTTATCTGGTTTTGGAATTAGGATGATGCTGGCTTCATAAAAAGAGTTTGGGAGTCTTACATCATTTTGGATTTTTTGGAATAGTCTGTGAAAGATAAGGGTTAGCTCTTCCTTAAATACTTTGTGGGATTCTCCTGTGAAACCATCTGGACCTGGGCTTTTGTGTGTTGGGAGTTTTTTGATTACTGCTTTAATTTCATCTGCTGTTATTGGTCTGTTCAGGCTTTCTGCTTCTTCTTTATTGAGTTTTGGAAGATTATATTTTTCTAGAAATTTGTGCATTTCACCTAGGTTTTCAAATTTCTTGGCATACAGTTCCTTGTAGTAATTTCTTACAATCCTTTGTATTTCTGTGGTATCTGTTGTAATCTCTCCTCTTTCATTTCTGATTGTGTTTATTTGGTTCCTCTCTCTTTTGTTCTTGATGAGTCTGCTTAAAGGCTTGTTGATTTTGTTTCTCTTTTCAAAGAACCAGCTCTTGGATTCATTGATCCTTAGAATTGTGCTTTTAGTCTCTATGTCATTTAATTCTGCTCTGATCTTGGTTATTTCCTTCCTTCTACTTGCTCTGGGCTGTCTTTGTTTTTGTTCCTCAAGTTCTGGTAGGCTTAGGGATAGGTTGTTTGTTTGAAATGTTTCTATCTTTTTTAGGTAGACCTGTCTCGCTATGAACTTCCCTCTCAGGACTGCTTTCACTGTGTCCCATAAGTTCTAGGTTGTTGTGAGTTCATTTTCATTTGTTTCCAGAAACGTTGTGATTTCTTCCCTAATTTCATTCTTGACCCATTCAGTATTTAATGACATGCTGTTCATTCTCCATGCTTTTGAGTGTTTTGGTTTTTTTCCGTTGGGGTTGGTTCCTAGTTTCAGTCCCTTGTGGTCAGAGAAAATGTTTGGTATGATTTCAAGTTTCTTGAAATTGTTGAGGCTTGTTTTGTGTCCTATCATGTGGTCTCTCTTTGAAAATGTTCCATGTGCATTTGGAAAGAATATGTATTTAGCTTCTTTGGGATCAAGGGTTCTATATATATCAGTTAAGTCCATTTCATCTAGGGCACTGTTCAATGCCACATTATCTTCGTTGATATTTTGTTTGGAAGATCTGTCCATTTTTGACAATGAAGTGTTAAAATGCCCTACCATAATTATGTTGCTGTCGATATATTTTCTTGAAGTCCTCTAGGATTTTCTTTATGTATTTAGGTGCTTCTATGTTGGGTGCATATATATTTACAATGTTTATGACTTCTTGGTGGATTCTTCCCTTGAATATTATGTAGTGACCTTCAGGGTCTCTCTTTATGGCCCTTTTTTTGAAGCCTATTTTGTCCAATATGAGTATTGCTACCCTGGCTTTTTTTCCCCTTTCCGTTTGCTTGGAAAATTTGTTTCCAGCCCTTCACTTTCAGTCTGTGTAGGTCTTTTGTCCAGAGGTGGGTCTCTTGTAGGCAGCATATGTGTGGGTCATGCTTCTTATCCATTCACCTATTCTATGTTTTTTTATTGGAGCATTTAATCCATTTATGTTTAAGGTTATTATTGATAGGTACTTATTCATTGCCATTTTTGTACCTGTGTTCCTCTCTCTCTTTTCCTTCCTTTCCTTAAAGCAATCCCTTTAGCATCTCTTGCAGAGCTGGTTTGGTGGAGGTGTATTCTTTTAGACTTCTTTTGTCTGGGAAGCTTCTTATTTGGCCTTTTATCTTGATTGAGAGCCTTGCTGGATAACGTGGTTGCAGGCCTCTGGTTCTCATTACTTGGAATATTTCTTGCTGTTCTCTTCTGGCTTGGAGTGTTTCCATTGAGAAGTCAGCTGTTAGCCTTATTGGGGCTCCCTTGTATGTTACTTCCTGTTTCTCTCTTGCTGGCTTTAATATTCTCTCTTTGTCTTGAAATTTTGCCATTTTAATTATAATGTGTCTTGAGGTAGGCCTCTTTGGATTCCTCTTGATTGGGACTCTCTGTGTTTCCTGGATTTGTGTGACTTTTTCTCTCATCAAATTAGGGAAGTTTTCCATCATTACTTTTTCAAATAGGTTTTTGATCCCTTGCTCTTCTTCTTCTCCTTCTGGTATCCCTACTATATGGATATTATTATTTTTCATATTGTCTTGCATTTCTCTTAATCCATCTTCATTCTTTCTTTGCCTCTTTTCCTTTTCTTGCTCTTTCTGCGTGTTTTTTTCTACTTTGTCATCTAGCTCGCTGATCCAATCTTCTGCTTCATTGATCCTGCTTTTGAATCCTTCTACTATGTTCTTCAGTTCAGAAATTGTATTCTTCATTTCCTCTTGGCCCTTGTTGATAGTTTCTATTTCCTTTTTCATTTTCATATAGTTTTCAGTGAGTTCATTGTAGTTTCCCTGTAGTTTCTGGTAGTTCATTGTGAGCTCATTGAGCTTCCTGATAACCATTGCTTTGAACTCAATATCTGATAGTTGAGTTGCCTCTATTTCATTTAGCATCCTTTCTGAGGCTTCCTCCTTTTCTTTCATTTGGGGATTGTTTCTTTGTCCTCCCATTGTTTTTGAGACTCTTCTTGTTAGCCTCAGCTTTTTAAATTGATCTGTTCTGGCTCCCTGGGTTTATGGTGTGAACTTCTGAATGTACCACCATTCTTTGATCCACTCATTTACTGCTGGCCACCAAGGTTGCTTCTAGCACTTGGCTATTGTAAATTGTGCTGCTATGAACATTGGGGTGCATAGGTTCTTTTGAAGTAGTGTTTCAGCATTCTTAGGGTATAATCCCAGCACTGGAGTTGCTCAGTAAAAACACAGTCCATTTTTAGTTTTTTGACAAAATTCCATACCATTTTTGACAGTGGCTGCACCTGTCCACATTCCCACCAACATGTACTAGGGTTCCCTTTTCTCCACAACCTCACCAGTACTTGTTTTTTTTGTTGATTTGCTTATGCTGGCCATTCTGACTGGTGGGGGGTGCTATCTCATTGTGGCTTTAATTCCATCTCTCCAATAGGTAGTGATGCTGAGCATCCTTTCAAATGCCTCTGGGCCCTCTGTATGTTCTTCTTAGAGAAGTGTCTGTTCAGGCCCTTTGCCCACTTTTTAATTGGATTGTTTGTCTTCCTGGAATGGACTCCTGTGAGTTGTTTATATATTTTGGAGATCAAACCCTTGTCCGAGGTATCATTGGCAAATATGTTTTCCCATACATTTGGTTCCCTTTTCATTTTGCTAATGTTTCCTTTAGCCATGAAAAAGCTTTTTATTTTGATGAAGTCCCATTAGTTACTCTTTCCTTTATGTCCCTTGCCATAGTAGACATATCAGTGAAAATATTGCTGAGTGGAATATCTGAGATTTTCCTTCCTATGTTCTCCTTATGGTATCCCAACTTTTATGGTATCATGACTTATATTCAAATCTTTTATCCATCTTGAGCTCATTTTTGTGTATGGTGTAAGTTGGTGGTTGAGTTTCATTTTTTTGCATGCAGCTGTCCAGATCCCCAACACATTTGGTTGAAGAGGCTATTTTTACTCCATTGTATGCTTCTGTCCTCTTTGTCAAATATTAATTGACCATAGAGTTGGGTATATTTCTGGGCTTTGTATTCTGTTCTTTTGGTCTATGTGTCTGTTCTTATGCCAGTACCAGACTGTTTCGATTACCATGGCCTTGTAATATATTTTGATGTTAGGTATGGTGAACCCTGCTACTTTCTTCTCATTTCTCAAAATTGCTGAGGCTATTTGAGGCCATGTAAATTTTTAAAATATTAATTCTATATCTGTGAAATATGTCATTGGTATTTTGGTAAGGATTGCATTGAATCTATAGATTGCTTTGGGTAATATGGACATTTTAATGATGTTAATTCTTCCAATCCATGAACACAATATATGCTTCCATTTCTTTGTCTTTCTTAATTTCTTTCTTCAATATTGTGTAGTTTTCAGAGTACTGCCCGTTGATGTTCAGAAACATCAATGTGTGGTTGCTTCCCATGTGCCCCTACTGGGGACCTGGATGACAACCCAAGCATGTGCCATGACTGGGAATCGAACTGGTGATGCTTTTGTTTGCAGGCCAGTACTTAGTACACTGAGCAACACCAGCCAGTGTTGGCCTTTGTTTTGAAGTCTATTTTGTCTGACATAAGTATGCTACCCCTCCATTTTTTCCATCTATTTTCTTGGAATACTTTTTTCCAACCTTTCGCTTTCAGTCTGTGTAGGTCTTTTGTTTGAGGTGGGACTCTTGTAGACAATATATATGCAGGTCATGTTTTCTTATCCATTCAGCTATCTTACGTCTTTTGATTGGAACATTTAATCCACTTACATTTAAGGTTATTGTTAATAGGTACTTACTCATTGTCATTTTTTCCTTTTGTACCTGTGTTTCTCACTCTTTCACTCTTTACCTTCATCTTGTTAAGATAGTTCCTTTAGCATGTCTTGCAGTGCTGTGTTGGTAGAAGTGTATTCTTTTAATCTTCTTTTGTTTGGCAAACTCCTTATTTCACCTTTCATTTTAAATGGCAGCCTTGTTCAGTAGAATAGTCTGGATTGCAGGCCTTTGCTTTTCATTACTTAGAATATTTCTTGCCATTCCCTTGTTGCTTGTAGTGTTTCGGTTGAGAAATCAGCTGCTAGTCTTATCAGAGCTACCTTGTGTATTACTACCTGTTTCTCCCTTGTTGCTTTTAAGATTCTCTCTTTGTCTTTAAAATTTGGCATTTTCATTATAATGTGTCTTAGAGTAGGCCTCTTTAAGTTTATCTTGATTGGGACCCTCTATGCTTCCTGAACTTTCATGGCTTTTCCCCTCTCCAGGTTAGGGAAGTTTTCTGTTATTATTTTTTTTAAACAGGATTTCTATCCCTTGCTCCTTTTCTTATCTTTCTGGTATTCCTATGATGTGAATATTGTTACATTTCGTGTTGTCCTGAAGTTCCATTAAACCATCCTCATACTTTTTTACTCTATTTTCATTTTGTTGCTCTACCTGAGTATTTCTTTCTTCCTTGTCTTCCAGCTTGCCGATTTGGTCCTCTGATTCATTCATCCTGTGTTTAATTCCTTCCAGTATTTTTTATTTCAGATATTGTATTCTTCATTTCTTCCTCATTCTTGTTTATAGTTACTATTCCCTCTTTCACACTATTGTAATTTCTATTCAGTTTCTTGTAGTTGTCACTGAGTTCCTTGAGCATCCTTATAACCATTTTTTTTTTAATTCTATGTTTGGTAGATTGTTTGCCTCAATTTCATTTAGGTCTTTTACTGGGAATTCTTCCATTCCTTTTGCTTTAAGGTTCTTTGTTTGTCTCCCCATTTTAGGTGATTCTTTTTGTTTGTTTCTGCATCTCGGGATGCTCTGGTTTTCCTGCCTGACTTTGTGGGGTGAACTTCTGTGGTAGGAGTTTTGTGGGACTCGGTGGTGTGATCTCTTTGATCTTCTTGTCTGGATGCTCCAGAGTTGCACTTTCTTCTGTTTGTGTGGGCTTTTTTGTTGTACTTGGGCTTTACTTGTTGATGGATTATTTGTTGGTATATTCTCCTCTCTGGTGGGCTTACTGGTAGTTACAACTCCCACCTTGTCCTTTATGCTGTTGTATGGGTTTGGTTAACAAAGCAGTATTAACAGACAAGCAAACCTATGCCAGCCAAAACAACCCCCTTTCCAGATCAGCAATCTCAACCAATTGCTCAACCCAATTGAGCAAAGATTAGTAAAGATGAAGAGGGATTATGCATATTATTAGATATGACAAAGGGAATATGAGATGACTAAAAGGGGAAATGTTATTGAGTGGGAAGAGGGAGGAGAATTGATAAGAGTAGGGATAGAACTGACACAAAGAAAGGGAGATAACAAATTTGAAATGTAAGTAAAACATGGAAGGGCAATGGGAACAATGGGGTAAGAAAAGTAAGGGAAGAGTATACTCTGAGGTTTGAATTAAAATTAAAAATGTATTGGACCAACAGAAGCAAAATTGTAGAAAAATCACAGCAGGGGCAATAGCGACAATAGCTGAATGAAGTTTAATAAAGGTGGAATGGGAAAAAAATGTTGCACAAAAGCAAAAAGTGAATATGAGATGTCTACAATAAAGAAAAGTGATTTTGAGAGGATGGGGGTAGCAAACTATAAGAGTAAGGCATGAAGCCCTGGCTGAGAGAAGGGAAAAATGGAATAAAATTCCTCACTCAGCTGATCAGGGACAGGAGGGAGGCAAAATGGAGTAAGACAGAGGGAGAGTATTCTATGGGATTTAAAGAACAAACAAATAGTGAACAAACTGCAGTTCTTTTGGAGAAGTACAGCAATAACCATGATATTTTGCCCAACTAGTCATTATTTATAAAAGGTAAAAAGGAAATAAGACTCTTATAAGAGGGGGAAAATGATGTGAGTTGATTTAAGAGAGAAGAGCAGTTATGCAAGGTTAGATGCAGGAGAAATAGTGAGAGTAAGGGATAGGAATATGACCTACTGTGAGAGAAAATAAAGTTTACAACAATAGTAATAAAGCTCACGAGGATGGCAAAATGGATTAAGACCATGGGAGGGTGCTGTGTGGGATTTGGAAAAACAATAATATGAAAAAATATATAACCTGAATACAAAGTAAAAGACCAAAAGTAGTGAGTTATTTGAAATACGAGTGAAGTGAAAGAAGAAAAATTAAAATGCTATATGAAAGGGAGCAAAAAAAAAAACCCCAAAACTTAAAGAAGTAAGAGAAATTACAAAATCACACAAGTTTGAGGAAGAGCAAGGTGAACTTTGCCTCAGCTGTTTGTGTTCACCTTCTGACTTCTTTTTGGATCCATCTCTGGTTTTCTCTCAGCTGCAGGTGGGTCATCCCAGCTTCTGACAACACTACCTGTATTTCCTTCCCCGGCCTCTAGAGGGAGCTTTTGTTACAAAGGAGAGGATAAAGTCTCCGTCTCACCTTGGGAAGCACTGTTCAGTATTCTGGGAAAATTGTGGGTGCATTTCCTCTGCCCCAATACCTCCCGTCTTAGTCTGTCCTTAGTCTGTTTATTTCCAATAATGTACAGTTTCTGCTTAAATTGCTATTCATTTCACAGGGTCAAGGGACAATCTGTGTAAGAGTGTCAGCTCTCTCCTGCTTGGCATAGTCTACAGCTCCGTGTGAGAGCCAAGTCTGAGCAGTCCTCTGAATCCCCCTTGTACTTTTTCTTAACTTCCTGTTTTGATGGCCTCAGTGAAATAGGACCCTAGGACCCAGTGTATTTTGTGGCCCTGTGGGGAGCACAAAATGGGCCATTTTAGCCACACCTAATTCTAAACCATTTTTTTCCCCAGATCATAAACTGGAATGTTTTAAAATAAAAGTTGTGCCTTCCCAGTTAGAAACAATGGTGGTACTATGAGAACACAGCTGCTGATGGCATTAGGTACCTTTAAAGAAACCCACATGAGTTTCTATCAAAGAAAAGAGAGTTGAATCTAAGAACACATGTGGACTGGGACCAGAGGACTATCCAGAACAATTCTGTACCTTTATCCCTTAATGCTCACATGCTCTCTCACTCATGGCCTCTCTGCTTCTTTCTTGTCAGTCTGTCCACTCTGTCCTTCCTTTACAAGTGTGCTTTTACATATCCTCACCTTAGCTATAGTTCACAGAGAGCCCTTAGCTCTCACAGCTAGATGACTCTGTTTCACCAGGCCACATCTTACGTTGCTGGCCAGCCTGAAATAAATCACCCTTGGATCAAGTGCACAGTAAGCCACAGCTGGGTGCATGAGAGGAGGGTTATGATATATAATCCTTAGCCTGTCAGGCCCCACAATCTGTAGACAAGGCTTTAGCTCTTACACAGGATTGGACAACAGCAAGCTCAGCATGCACAAGTTACTCTGATCATTCAAACTTTGAGTTTTTGCTCTGTATTCTTAATTAGATTCTAGTTCAATATTAACTTGAATATTTTTTAAATTTTATTTTAATCATTGTTCAAATACAGTTTTCTCCCTTTTACTCCCAGTCCAGCCCCCCTCCCACCCCTCCCCACTTCCCTCCCATTACCACCCTCCCCCTAGTTTTTGACCATGTGTCCTTTAAGTTTGTTCCTGTGAACCCTTCCCAATATCCCCTGAAATTCCCTCTATTCTCCCCTGTGGTCACTGTCAGCCTGTCCTCTATTTCAGTGTCTTTGGTTATATTTTGCTTGCTTCTTTGTTTTGTTGTTTAGGTTCCTGTTAAAGGTGAGATCATATGGTATTTGTCTTTCGCTGCCTGGCTTGTTTCGCTTAGCATAATGTTTTCCAGCTCCATCCAAGCTGTTGCAAAGGGTAGGAGCTCCTTCTTTCTTTCTGCTGCATAGAATTCCATTGCGTAAATGTACCATAGTTTTTTGATCCATTCATTTACTGATGGGCATCTTGGTTGCTTCCAGCATCTAGCTATTGTAAATTGTGCTGCTATGAACATTGGGATGCACAGGTTCTTTTGGATTGGTGTTTTAGTATTCTTAGGATAGAGTCCCAGCAGTGGAATCTCAGGGTCAAAAGGCAGATCCACTTTTAGTTTTCTGAGGAAGTTCCATACTGCTTTCCATAGTGGTTGTACCAGTCTGCAGTCCCACCAACAGTGCACTAGGGACCCTTTTTCTCCACAACCTCTCCAACACTTGTTGTTTGTTACTTTGTTTATGATGGCCATTCTGACTGGTGTGAAGTGGTATCTCATTGTGGTTTTAATTTGCATCTCTCTGATAACTAGCGATATTGAACATTATTTCATGTGTCTTTGGATTTTCTGTATGTCCTCCTTGGAGAAGTGTCTGTTCAAGTCCTTTGCCCACTTTTTAATTGGATTCCTTGTCTCCTTAGAGTGCAGTCATGTAAGTTCTTTATATATTTTGGAGATTAAACCCCTGTCTGAGATATCATTGGCAAATGTGTTTTCCCATACAGTTGGTTCTCTTTTAATTTTGATACTGTTTTCTTTAGCTGTGCAGAAGCTTTTTATTTTGATGAGGTCCCATTTGTTTATTCTTTCCTTCATGTCCCTTGCTCTAGGAGACAAGTCAGTAAAAAAGTTTCTTCGTGAAATATCTGAGATTTTCCTACCTACGTTCTCCTCTAGGACTTTAATGGTGTCACGTTTTATATTTAAGTCTTTGATCTACCTTGAGTATATTTTTGTATATGGTGTAAGTTGGTGTTCAAGTTTCATTTTTTTGCATGTGGCTGTCCAGTTCACACAACACCAGTTGTTGAAGAGGTTATTTTTACTCCATTTTATGTTGCTTCCTCCTTTGTCAAATATTAATTGATCATAGAGACTTGGGTTTATTTCTGGTCTATGTGCCTGTTTTTATGCCAGTACCAGGCTGTTTTGATTACAGTGGCCTTGTAGTATAGTTTAGTGTCGGGTACTGTGATCCCTCCTACTTTGCTCTTCTTTCTCAAAACTGCAGCAGCTATTCGGGGTGGCTTATGGTACCATATAAATTTTTGAAGTGTTTGTTCTGTGTCTGTGAAATATGCCATTGGTACTTTAATAGGAATTGCATTGAATGTGTAAATTTCTTTGGGTAGAATGTACATTTTGATGATATTAATTCTTCCAATCCATGAACACGGTATATGTTTCCATTTGTTTGTGTCTTCCTTGATTTCTTTCCTCAGTGTTATGTAGTTTTCTAAATACAGGTCTTTTACCTCTTTGGTTAGGTTTATTCCTAGATATTTTATTTTTCTTTTTGCTATTTCAAATGGGATTTTTTTCTTTGATCTCTGCTTCTGCTGTTTCATTCTTGGAGTACAGAAATGCCTTTGTATCCTGTTGTTTTGCCAAATTCACTTATTAGGTCAAGCAGTTTTTTGGTGGAGTCTATAGGATTTCCTATGTATACTATCATGTCATCTGCAAACAGTGACAGTTTTGTTTCCTCCTTTCCGATTTGGATGCCTTTTATTTCTTTTTCTTGTCTGATTGCTGTGGCTAAAACTTCCAGTACTACATTGAGTACAAGTGGTGAAAGTGGACAGCCTTGTCTTGTTCCTGATCTTAGTGGAAAAGATTTTAATTTTTGCGCATTGAATATGATGTTGGCTGTAGGTCTCTCATATGTGGCCTTTATTGTGTTGAGGAATGCTCCCTCTATTCCCACTTTGCCGAGTGTTTTTATCATGAATGGGTGCTGTACCTTATCAAATGCTTTTTCTGCATCAATTGATATGATCATGTGGTTTTGGTCTTTGCTTTTGTTTATGCGATGTATTACATTTACTGATTTGTGAATATTGAACCATTCTTGCATCCCTGTGATGAATCCCACTTGGTCATGGTGTATGATCTCTTTAATATATTGTTGGATGCGGTTTGCCAGTATTTTGTTGAGGATTTTAGCATCAATGTTCATCAGTGATATTGGCCTGAAGTTTTCTTTCTTTGTTGTGTCTTTATCTGGTTTTGGAATTAGGATAATGTTGGCCTCATGAAAAGAGTTTGGGAGACTCCCAACTTTTTGGATTTTTTGGAATAGTCTGTGAAGGATAGGCGTTAGCGCTTCCTTAAATGCTTTGTAGAATTCTACTGTGAAACCATCTGGTCCAGGGCTTTTGTGTGTTGGGAGTTTTTGGATTACTGCTTCCATTTCTTTTGCTGTTATTGGTCTGTTCAGGCTTTCTGCTTCTTTTTCATTGAGTTTTGTAATATTATATTTTTCTAGAAATTTGTCCATTTCACCTAGGTTTTCAAATTTCTTGGCATACAGTTCCTTGTAGTAATTTCTTACAATCCTTTGTATTTCTGTGGTATCTGTTGTAATCTCTCCTCTTTCATTTCTGATTGTGTTTATTTAGGTCTTCTCTCTTTTTTTTCTTGATGAGTCTGCTTAAAGGCTTGTTGATTTTGTTTCTCTTTTCAAAGAACCAGCTCTTGGATTCATTGATCCTTAGAATTGTGTTTTTAGTCTCTATGTCATTTAATTCTGCTCTGATCTTGGTTATTTCCTTCCTTCTACTTGCTCTGGGCTGTCTTTGTTGTTGTTCCTCGAGTTCTTGTTTCCAGAAACCTTTTGATTTCTCCCTAATTTCATTCTTGACCCATTCATTGTTTAATAGTAAGCTATTTAACCTCCATGATTTTTAGTGTTTTGGGTTTTTTTCCTTGGTGTTGGTTTCTAGCTTCAGTCCCTTGTGGTCCGAGAAAACGCTTGGTATGATTTCAATTTTCTTGAAATTGTTGAGGCTTGTTTTGTGTCCTATTATGTGGTCTATCTTTGAAAATGTTCCGTGTACATTTGAAAAGAATGTATATTTTGCTTCTTTTGGATGGAGGGCTCTGTATATATCAGTAAAGTCCATTTCCTCAAGGGTATTGTTCAATGCCACAATATCTTTGTTGAGATTTTGTTTGGAAGATCTGTCCATTTTTGATGGTGGGGTGTTAAAATCTCCCACTATAATTGTGTTGCTGTCCATATCTTTCTTGAAGTCCTCTAAGATTTTCTTGATGTATTTGGGTGTTCCTATGTTGGGTGCATATATATTTACAATATTTATGTCTTCTTGGTGGATTCTTCCCTTGAGTATTATGAACTGACCTTCTGGGTCTCTCTTTATGGACCTTATTTGGAAGTGTATTTTGTCTGATATGAGTATTGCTACCCCGGCTTTTTTTCCCTGTCCATTTGCTTGGAAGATTTGTTTCCAGCCCTTCACTTTCAGCCTGTGTAGGTCTTTTATCCTGAGGTGGGTCTCTTGTAGGCAGCATATGTGTGGGTCATTTTTTCTTATCCATTCAGGTATTCTATGTCTTTTGATTTGAGCATTTAATCCATTTACGTTTAAGATTATTATTGATAGGTACTTATTCATTGTCTTTTATGTACGTGTGTTCCTCTCTCTCTCTCTCTCTCTCTCTCTCTCTCTCTCTCTCTCTCTCTCTCCCTCTCTCTCTCTCTCTCTCTTCCTTCCCTTCCTTAAAGCAGTCCCTTTAGAATCTCTTGCAGAGCTGGTTTGGCCGAGTTGTATTCTTTTAGACTTTGTTTGTCTGGGAAGCTTCTTATTTGGCCTTCTATCTTGATTGAGAGCCTTGCTGGATAAAGTAGCCTTGGTTGCAGACTTCTGGTTCTCATTACCTGGAGTATTTCTTGCCATTCTCTTCTGGCTTGAAGTGTTTCCATTGAGAAGTCAACTGTTAGCCTTATTGGGGCTCCATTGTATGTTACTTCCTTTTTCTCCCTTGCTGCCTTTAAGATTCTCTCTTTGTCTTGAAATTTTGCCATTTTAATTATAATTTGTCTTGAGGTGGGCCTCTTTGGGTTCCTCTTGATTGGGACTCTGTGTTTCCTGGATTTGTGTGACTTTTTCTCTCATCAAATTAGGGAAGTTTTCCTTCATTGCTTTTTCAAATAGGTTTTCGATCCCTTGTTGTTGTTCTTCTTCTTCTGGTATCCCTATTATACGGATATTATTACGTTTCATATTGTCTTGCATTTCTCTTAATCCCTCTTCATTCGTTCTGAGCCTTTTTTCCTTTTCTTGCTCTTTCTGGATGTTGTTTTCTACTTTGTCCTCTAGCTCGCTAATCCGATCTTCTGCTTCATCGATCCTGCTTTTGAATCCTTCTACTGTGATCTTCTGTTCAGAAATTGTCTTCTTCATTTCCTCTTGGCCTTTGTTGAGAGTTTCTATTTCCTTTTTCATGTTTATATAGTTTGCAGTGAGATTGATGTAGTTTCCCTCTAATTTCTGATAGCTCATTGTGAGTTCATTGAACTTCCTGATAATCATTGTTTTGAACTCACTATCTGATAGTTGAGTTGCCTCTATTTCATTTAGCATTTTTCCTGAGGCTTCCTCTTTTCCGTTCAATTGGGGGTTGTTTCTTTGTTTTCTCATTGTTCATTGGTTTCTTCTTGTTAGCCTCTGTTTCTTAAATTGATCTGTTCTGGTTCCCTGCAATTATGGTGTGAACTTTTGTGGTAGAATACTTGTGAGATTCAGTGGTGCAATCTCCTTCGTGCATCCTGGTGTTCACAGCTTTCCCCTACTCTTTTTTTGTGATCAGTTGGAGGAGTAAGGCGAAATGGTTTAAGACAGCAAGACAGTGTACTATGATATTTACATTAGCAGCCAGTAGAGAAGAGATGGTTATCCTTTGGCTCCTTATAGTGTTAACTGTGATGCTCCACCCCACTATCCACGTTTTAGAAAGGATGGAAAGAGGGTAAGACTCTTATTGGGGACGAGAGGATTGATAGTTGGATCTAGAAAGCTGTGAGGCTGTGGGAGGTCAGATTCTAAGGTAGGGTTGGATTAAAGATTAGTAAATAGGAGTAGTGTGTAAAAGAATAGAGAGAACCCCCACAATAGTATAGTTCAGAAAGTTGCAAAGTGGGCTGAGATCAGGTAGGGGTATTGAGTAATATTTACAATTGTATGGACTAGGTCTTATTAACAGTAATAGTAAAGTGACAGTCTTGTGGCAGAATTGATGAGATCTAGATAACAAGAATAAAGAGTATAGAACCTTGAGAGGTGTATTAATGGAACACAGATGAAGGATAGTAAATTATCAACACACTGTGACTGAGATACTAGGGGCAACCTATCAAATGACAATATAACCAGCCAAGCAAAGAAGATTATACAAAAAGAAAAAGAATACCAAAATATTATTAAAATAAAAAATGTCAGAAAGGTGAGGAAAAGATAATACAAATTTACAGTAACTTGCAAGATTTTTTAAAAAAAGGAAATAAAAGCAGAAGATGGAGTGCAGGAGAGATAAATTTGGATTGGAAAGAATATTATTAGGATGAATGGAAGAGAAACATAAGGGATTGTGATATAAAAATAGTAAGAATTGAAAAATAAAATGTCACTTAAAACACAAGATAAAATCAATCATCCAACAACAGCCACAAAAACCAAACCAAACCAAACCAAACCAAACCAAACAAAATAAAAAAACCCTTTTGTTGGTTTCTAACTGGCCAGACCAGTTTTTCTGATCTTGCTGGCTTCAGCTGGCTGAAGGACCTTTGAAATGCTTCTCTCTCTTCCCAGCCAGATCTCAGCAAGTCTCTCAGGAACCCTGGGTGCTCTGGAGCATACTCACTCTCCGGAGCTCACTGCCTCGTTCTTCCAGACTCTGGGGTCCCTGCAGGGTTCCAGCTCTATGATCTCAGGAGGCACCCGCGACGTTTTGGGATTCACTGTGCCCTCCCTGGGAGTTGTAAAAGGGCACGCTCCTCCACTGAACTTTTGAGATTCGGGCTGTAGGAAGGCACTAAGCACCCGTCCCTTCCAGGATCACAGCATGCGAGTCAAGATTCCCGATGGGGTGCACACTTCCCCAGATCAGAACTGCTGGCTCCCGAGACCTGAAAGCACCCGAGTCCTTCCCGCTCTGGGTTTTCCACTGGTCCACACTCCCACCGGGCTAGGGGTGCAGGTGCTCTTCCAGGATGCCCCTGGTCATGCCGGCCGGAGGCCCTCACTTCTTCCAGGTCTCTGGGTGGGTGTTCATAGTCCCTGGGCGATTTTTTTCCCAGTCCAACTGGCCAATCTGTGCCTTCAAGCAACAAGTTCTCCCCTGGAGTTGCTCAACCCCCATATTCAGGGGAGGGAGCAGCGACTCCCCTCTCCCAGGAGCCCTGAGGCAGACCCGGGACCACCGGACCTGGGGACTGCACACCCCTAGTCCCCGCGCTGATCCCTAGGTCCCTTTTGTCCTGAAGCAGTCTCCTTACCGTCTGGTTTTTCAATGATCGCAATAATTTTTGATGTCCTGCTTTCAAAAGTGATTCAGTAACCTAGTCCACTTGCTCTGTTTCTCCACCGAACCACGAGTTTCCCTCCTCTTCACAGAAGCCGAGAAACACGCTCCCTAGAGTAAAGCCACCATCTTCCATCTCCAATAACTTGAATATTTTTGAAGTACCACTTTAAGATATGAGTATGTGCATGTTTGTATGTGTTTATCTTACTTTCATTGTTTAATTTTGGAACAAAAAGAATAAGTTTTATTTTTGGCATTTTCTGTTTTTAAAAAAAACATGTTTCTTTTGGAGCATTTTGATTTTTCCAATTGTCTGCCATCCAGATTTCTTGCTAATCACTGGAAATTTGGTTCAAATGAATGGTTTCAAAGGACAATGTGCTTGCAACTCAGTTCTGCCTGCTACTCTAAAAGAATGGTTTAGACAAAAGAATCAATAAAATGTGTAAACAGAAAGCTTAATTATGATATCCTTAGCTGTTAGAGAATTTAGTTTAGTTTGGGCCTGTAATTTGTGAGAAAGACACACAAACTCACTGTGTGAGCCAGTTTCAAAATGTCTCCAAATTTCTTTGTCTTTCTGGTGAAACTCTAATATTCTCTCTGAATGCTCAGTATGCTGTGTGCCACTCCATGTTATTGTTTCATTTTTTAAAAAATATTCCCCCCTTTAGTTCATGTCCATGTGTCTTAAGTTCTTTAGCTTCTACATTTCCCATGCTATTCTTGCCCTCCCCCTATTTTCTACCTACGATCTATGCTACTTATTCTCCATACCATTTCCCCCTCTCTCCTCCTCCCACTCCCCTGTTGCTAACACTCCATGTGATCTCCATTTCTGTGGTTCTGTTCCTGTTTTAGTTGTTTGCTTAGTTTGCTTTTGTTTTAGGCGTGGTTGTTAATAACTGTGAGTTTGCTGTCATTTTACTGTACATGTTTTTTATCTTCTTTCTTAGATAAGTCCCTTTAACATTTCATAAAATAAGGGCTTGGTGATGATGAACTCCTTTAACTTGACCTTATCTGAGAAGCACTTTAGTTGCCCTTCCATTCTAAATTAAAGCTTTGCTGGATAGAGCAATCTTGGATGTAGGTCCTTGCCTTTCATGACTTGCAACACTTCTTTCCAGCCCCTTCTTGCCTGCAAGGTCTCTTTTGAGAAATCAGCTGATAGTCTTATGGGAACTCCTTTGTAAGCAACTGTGTCCTTTCCTCTTGCTGCTTTTAAGATTCTCTCCTTATCTTTAGTCTTCAGTAATGTAATTATGATGTGCTTTGGTGTGTTCCTCCTTGAGCCCAAATTCTTTGGGACTCTCTGAGCTTCTTGGACTTCCTAGAAATCTATTTCCTTTGCCACATTGGGGAAGTTCTCCTTTATTATTTGTTGAAATAAGTTTTCCACTTGTTGCTCTTCCTCTTCTCTTCTGGTACCTCTATAATTGGGATGTTGGAATGTTTCAAGATATCCTGGAGGTTCCTAAGACTCTCCTCAGTTTTTTTTTGAATTCTTGTTTCTTCATTCTTTTCTGTTTGATTGATTCTTTCTTCCTTCTGGTCCACTCCATTGATGTGAGACCCAGTTTTCTTTCCATCACTATTGGTTCCCTGTGCATTTTTCTTCATTTCACTTAGTATAGCCTTCATTTTTTCATCTAATTTTCATCTTACCAGTTCTGTGAGCATCCTGATCACCAGAGCTTTGAACTGTGCATCTGATAGGTCGGCTATCTCTTGGTTGCTTAAAAGTATTGGTCTTCGGGCTTTGATTTGTTCTTCCATTTGAACCCTTTTGGTCTGGTCATGCCTGTTATGTATGAGGGGCAGAGTCTTAGGTGTTCACCAGGGTGGGGCAACCCAGTCTCTGGGTTGTGACACTATATGTGGGGGCAGGGTCAGAGAGGGAATAATAGTGCTTGCTCCACTCTCTGTCAGATATCAATTCCCTCTGTCATTTCCCACAGCAAATTGGGCCCTTCTGGTTCCTGAGTGGGTGGGCTTGTGTATGTTTTAGGACTCTGTGGGTCTCTCCAACAAACTCTCCTGTGAGGCTGGGAGTCTCTCCCAGAACCTCAACTTCCACAAGTGTTTTCAGTGAGTACTTTTTAGGCTTTATTTCCCAGTGCTGGGGCCCTGGGTTGCGTGGTCTGTCTAACTGCTCATTTTCACCTGGTTTATCTGTGCGCATTGTGTGACTACAGACAGCCAGCTGCCTTGCATGCCTCACTGGATCTGCTCATTGCCTCTCCACACCCGTGCCAGGGGTCTGCCACTGGGGTCTGCTAGCCACCACCTGTGCCCTGCCTACCCGGGTCTGCCAGCCACTGCTTTTACCTGCCGTTAACCCTCTCTGCTGGCCACCAACTCTGCCCCTCTTACCAGTCTGGATGAATGGTTGTCAAACCTTTGGTGCAGTTCAATTTTCTGTCTGTTCTGGTTGTTTTTTTGTTTCTAAATTTTGTTTTGTCGTCCTTAATTTTGGTTGTGTGAGGAGGAACAGTGTGCACCTCCATCTTGGCTGGAAGGATTGCTTCACTTTTTGTTGATGACAAAACATGTTCTATGGCATTTGTTTAAAATATGGAAGCAGAAGCACAACATGAAACAATATTTACAAATTTTGAACCCTTCTGCATAATTGTAGGAAAGAAGACAAGAGAGGAAGGGAATTCATGCATAAGAAAGTTGACCATGGGCCTGGCACTATTTTATTTTATAGCTGGTCTCAGTGACTACCCCATTGTTAAGGTCAGGCCTTAGAAGACTGCTAGACCCTGCCCTTCCTGTGGAGCAGACAACCCTTCAAGCAATGGTTAAAACGGATAAAATTTCCAAGTAGATTACTTGGAACAGCAGCATCAGCATCGCCTGGGAACTTACTAGGAATGCCTATCTATGGTCCCTCCCCAGACTTCTAGAACTAGAAATCCTTGGGGTCAGATATAGTCATTGGTTTCAACAAGCCCTCCAGGTGATCCTGATGCAGGCTAGAATTTGTTCAGAGGCTTACACACACACATGCACACACTACTTGGAGCAGGGTCATAAGGACCTGTAATCCACAACACACTACTGTCCTACTTTTAGGGCTTTGTTCATGTTATTCTCCTAACCAGAATATTCTTTCTACCTTCATATCTGTCTGTTGGAACTGCATCTTTTTTTCAAAATCAAACTGTTACTGGTCCAAAAGTCTGTGTGACTGACACTTCAAAGGCCAAAACTCAAAATGTCAGACTCTGGAGTAAGGAAAGGTTTATTTACTAAGAAAGTGCCATTTGTGGTTCCTTAAAACCATCTTAAGGAAGTACAACATTTAGGCTTCTTTTATGTCAAGAGAAGTGAAAATGGAAAGGCAAGAGGTGGTTGAAAACTGCAGATATCTAGCATTAGCAGGGATCTGAGGAAGACCTCAAAATCTCTAAATCTCTTTGTTCCCAGTCCTTTACCCTGGCTGATCTGAGTTCAGTCTTGAGAGGCCCCTGCAAATTTTTGACAAAGTATCATTATTTTTATAATTTCAAAATTATAAGTATCAATCTATACTTACAAACTATTGTAAGTATACTACAAACTATTGATTTGTGATCAATAGTATCACAAATTTCCCCCTCCTCCTTGGGAAAGGCACTTTCTAGCAAGGGTTCTTTTAAAAACTCAAACCAATAGCAGGGGTGATTAGTCTGAAGACAATGAAGGCTAGAATAAGGGAGTTGGAGAGACTGAGCATTTCACTCTGTTATAAAACCAGTTCAAACCTACTTCCTCTAAGAAATAGGAGTTTCTCCAAAATCCATCCAGCCCTCTGAAATGTGGTGTCTGTCTTCTAAAGGGAGTCCAATATAGGACAGATTTGTTCTTAAGATACTTAAAGTTAGAAGGTTGACATAATCAGGTAAAAATAATTTGGAATGAGTGTAGGGAACTGCTTCACAAGATGCAGAAATGTAGCTCAGCACCCACGTGGAAAACCAGTGGGGGGCGAGTCAGCATGTAGGACCAGGTGCCCCTGAAGAGGTTCCCCTCTGGGAAATCAGGCCTGCATTATACCTAGGCTGCTTTGTGACTTGCTCTTGTTAAAACTCTCTCACCCTGAGTTCAGGCAGCAAGCCCTTGCTGCATATCTTTAAAGTTACTTCCTGAAGTCTGTGCTAATTTGACACAGAAACCAGCCTGCAGTGTCCACGGCATTATGGAGGAGACGAGATAAATTCACATGGACTACTGACTCCTGTGGAGGAAAAGAGATGGCACAGCTACTGTCTCAAGGGGAGAGCACCTCCAAGAGGCCTAGCCACTCTCTCAAGAGGAGAGTGCCTCGACCCTTGCTTTGACAAGCTTTTATTGGCTTTCTAATAGCATACATCAAAGAAGGTTTTCATTCATTCTACTTAGGTTTGCTTTAAGTAACTACTTTTTATAGATAGCAGCTGAAGGGATGTTACTGATAATTTCTTACCGATTAACAAGGAAAAAATGTTGCAAATGCAAGGGAACGATAAGAGTAACAGGTCTGGTTACACTTCAATTTTTGGGAGAATTAGCACAGACTTCAGGAAGTTACTTTAAAGATTTGCAGCAAGGGTTTGCTGCCTGAACTCAGGGTGAGAGAGTTTTAGCAAGAGCAAGTCACAAAGCAGCCTAGGTATAATGCAGGCCTGATTTCCCAGAGAAGAACTTCTTCAAGGGCGTGGTCCTACATGCTGACTCGCCCCCCCCACTGGTTTTCCACATGGGTGCTGAGCTACACTTCCACATCTTGCAAAAACGGTTCCCTACACTAATTCTCCAAGGACTGAAGTGTAACCAGACCTGTTACTCTTATCTTTCCCTTGCATTTATGACATTTTTTCCTTGTTAACCTGTAAGAAGTAATCAGTAAAATCCCTTCCATTGCTATCTGTAAAAAGTAGTTACCTAAAGCAAAACTAAGTAGAATGAATGAAAATCTTCTTTGATGTATGCTATTAGAAAGCCAGTAAAAGCTTGTCAAAGCAGGGGTCGAGGCACTCTCCTCTTGAGAGAGTGGCTAGGCCACTCAGAGGTGCTCTCTCTTTGAGACAGTAGCTGTGCTGTCCCTTTTCCTCCACAGGAGTCAGTAGTCCATGTGAATTTATCTCATCTCCTCCATAATGCCGTGGACACTGCAGGCCGGTGTCTATGTCAAATGAATGTAGGGGGTTGTCTTCCACAATGACTAATTGATACCTCTAGATGGACCTTTCCTTTGATTTCTATCAAAGCATGCAAGCTCCTGGTTCTGGGTCTAATGGTTCCCTCTCCTGTAGTGTTTACTTGAGGTCAGTGGTCAAAGATCAGGGGTTGGCAAACATAGCCCATGGCCTATTTGTGTACTGCTTCTGAGCTAAGGATGTATTTTAAATTTTAAAATGGTTAGGAAAAAAGCAAAAGAAAAATAATATTTTGTGACACTTATAAAGTACATGAAATTCAAATTTCACTATCCATAATTAAGGAATTAGTGGAACACAGACTTACCCATTCACTTAGGTTGTCTGTGGCTGCTTTCTTGCCCCAAGGGCAAAGCTGAATAGTTGCAACAGAGATTGTATGGCCTGCAAAGCCAAAAATATTTATTATCTAGCCCTTTTCAGAAAAAGTTTGCAAATTACTGCTCTAGGTGAGGCAAGAGATAGTCAGGAAGAAGGGAAATCCAGAGGTTCCCAGGGCTAAGGTAAAGGACATCCACACAGGACAGAGACCCTGTTCTCTGACTGGTTGTTCTTGCTTTCTGGAAAAGCGTTGAATCATGGTGACTCATGAATGCACCTATGCAGAAGATGCTACATAACCCCTGCTTCATTATAATAGCATTATAATAATGTACAACCCCCTCCTCCAGTGGCCAATCAAGGAAAATCATAGAACACCACATGAGCAGTAGCTTTAAAGTAATACAATTACTTGTACATGCACAATAAAAGCCCACCAAAACTAGTCAGGAAGTATCTGCTCTATAAGAATAGAATCCCTCCAGCCCCTGAGGTCAATCTCTGCTCAGAGCTGGC
This sequence comes from Phyllostomus hastatus, assembly GCF_019186645.2. Lineage (NCBI taxonomy): Eukaryota > Metazoa > Chordata > Mammalia > Chiroptera > Phyllostomidae > Phyllostomus > Phyllostomus hastatus. Next base: position 53,148,713 of record NW_025334041.1, read on the forward strand.
CTGCTCCCATATTCTGTGGAGTGTACTATCACTTAATAAATCTTCTCTCTCTATGCTATAAACTTTGTGTGTTCGGTTCAATTCTTTGTCCTTGATCACCAAGAACCTGCTTACCTGTGCCCACCTGTGACATGGATAACCCCATGTTTCACTCCCTAACTTTATTCAAATCTCTGCCCAAATGTCACCTTATCAGAGTGGTATTCCTAAACCACCCTTCTTAAATGGAACACATGCTTCCCACCTGCTCTTTGCATCCTTATGATGCTTTGTTTTTCTTGTCAGCACTTATCTCCAGCTGATATTATATATCTATTTATTATAGGTTTCCCCTCCTTAGAATCCAGCCTCAGGAGATCAGTGCCTTTGTTTTGGTTCATTATTACATGTCCAGATGCATGTAATAAACATTTAAGAGAATGAAAAAATATTCTCTAATAAGAATTTCCCCTAAGACATTTCCTGGTGGTTAAATCAGTTTACTTTTATTTTTGAAGGTGTAAAGTGTTGATTAATTGTAGTTGCTAGGCTAAGTAACAAGATAGAGAAAATTGGAGATATCGCTTGCCTTATAAAATAATGAACATACCTGTGAAATATTTTAAAATTAGAAGTCCTAGAGGCAAAGCCTTCAGACATGAAGGCCATTTATCCAAATAATTCCTCTGGTTTGTAATGAGAGCATCCAGAGTTGCCAGATGGGATTTTAGAAATTCATTTTTGATCACTTGATTTTGAAAACAGGTTTTAGAAACTATTTTGTCCCATTATTTTTCTGTTTTATTTCAAAATTCTTCCACATTGAATCCTATTTTGCAGAAATAGAATGTGGACAAATGTGGGTTCCAAGATATAACTACTGTTTACTTTGGGTATGGGATTTTCTAGGAAAATAGTAGCCAGCATCACTTAAGAGCCTCAGATGATCTTCCCATGCCCTCCCAATACAAAGTCAGATCAGTTGTTTTTAAAGGAATAATTAATCTGCTTTTCTGTCCTTTTCCTAAGGTTTGTCTTCTATAGTTTGTCTGCACAACACTTTTAAATGGCCTCTAGTTTACCTTATGTTGGGTGAAAAGAATAAGTTTAATAGGAATATGCCTTCTTACCTTCTTCACTCAACTATAATATAAGTGTACAACTGAAAGAGCAGATTTTATCATTATGTTAGAAAATATATACAAATGACTTCTGTCTGGAAAATCTGAATTTATGAGATTACAAAGTTTTGGTGGTTCTATCAGGAAAACTCATTGTCACTTTTGGAAGAATTATGACTTTTTGTATTAAATTCTGAAGAAATTTTCTTTAATATAATGTTCTAACACCCAGAAAGCATAAGTGACTTAGCTGTGGTTACACAGCTAGATAAGGACTGAATGTCCTGCCTCCATCTCTGAAGGCCCATTCCTCTTCCCTGCATCCTTCAGTACCTCCCTGAAACACTGTCCTCTATTTTCCTTCTTTAAACCCACATGAAGAGAAAGATGCAGAGAGGCCATCACTGTGTAGACAATAAAGGGGTTCTACAGAAAGTAATCTCACAAGGTGATCTGATTATAAACTCATAACTCAGCAGTTCATGCTGGGCAATCACTCCAGGCAGGTAACTTCTTTAGTAAAAGGTGTATCTTTGCCCTGTCCACTGTTCTTGTGCATCTAGGTTAATACACCTTTGAAATAACTACCCACAAGAGAGCACATAATCCTGTTAACTATCCTGTAATCTAATCCCAGCCTTGCTTTCTTCCATATTCATGTCATCTTCTTACATTCCCTCCTTAATGGCAAATACATAAAAGAAACTGCAGGATTGTCATTCTCTAGAGCATTTGATATCTTGCTTCTGGCAATTGTCATCAGTTTTGCTGAAATAAATTCTTCTGTTTCCCCAAATACAAGTGAAAGTTTATTTAGAAAGTCACAGAGGTAGAAAGTGACCCTGCTGAGGTGTATGGGCTCAGGAAACAATTACAGAGGCAAAAGAAGGGCCCTTGGAGTTTAGCAGAGAGATAGAGCAAAGGTAAGCACCTTGAGGGAAGAAGGAGAAAGGTGTGGTGTGCTCCAGAGAGAGAGAGAGAGAATGTGGGCAGGCATGCATGTAAAATAAATTCATAAAAATTCTCTACAGGTTTGGACATTTCTTACGCCCACAACTGGGTGTCCTTTATGTAATATTTATCTAATTGTTGATCAGGAATGGAAATAGACTAATTTAAATGGGTTGGGTTTTGGGGTGTTTTTTTTGGCATTTCTGATCTCTGCTGATTGGAAAATAAAAAGTTAATTATGGAAAAGGAGTAGTAGGGCTTTTTGAGGTTTAATGATTAGGGGGATTAAATGTGTGTACTTTAAAGTACACTAAATAAGCACGTAAATTCAGAAAGTACTTTTCCAAATACTCTTTGAATCTAAAACAAGAAATCAGTTTGCTTTGGAAAAGATATCTGGAAGGGTTTCTGTCTCTGGGCTGAAAGAAGCTGTGGAGGAGACAGTGCTGGGAGAAGAAGTGTGTTGGGCTTAAAATCTGTCTGTTATGATGCTAATTGGTCATTCAGAAGTTTGTAGTCAGAAGAAAAACAAACTTGAGAAAAAATGTGGAACAGTAACAAACCATCACCCTATACCAAGAGCTCTCGTGTTTCTGTAGAAGATGAAAATCTTGTCATTCAAAAAGCCAGAAAAACAAACATTCTAACAATAAAAGTTCTTAAGTTTTGGGGTTTTTTTAAAGAAATTATGAGGAAAAATAACACCTAAGTTCTTTTAGAAAGTTCAAAATTTCTGAAGACCTATAATTTGGAAAAACAACAAAACTTAGTTTAAGCTTATTTACTTGAATAACATTTAGTGAAATTTTTTCAAGTAGACACTTTTATTTTTTAGTACATACTTTTCAAAAGTGGGATAAATATGAAATTCTCTGTTGCTACCTAGAGCTGTTGTGAGAATTTATTATATTGAAAATAAATAAATAAAGCAGGCACTAGATAGACCAAAATATCTCTCTTAAAGTAATGCTATGAATAAGAGAAGAGACATTAAAATATTTACTTTATGAAAAGGAAAATTCAATTGAGTCTAGTTGTTTTTTTAAATTTCCAAATATCTTATTCCTTTCCAGCCCATTACATTAAAAAGTACACATCAAATCTACATAGTAAATGAGAACAACATCTGTAAAAAAAACGTGACTTGAACTTATATGTGACTTACATAAAGGAGACAAGAAGGATCATTGTTCTCATCATTCACTATGCTCTAGTTTTGATGTATCTGTCTTTCTTTTGTCAAGCATAGTAGGCATTTGTTGTTTTGGGGTCTATGTATATATTTGTATACATATGTGGGGTATACGTGTATGTTGGCCATCTATATGTGTATGTTTAATATTTTTTTATTGTTTTCACCCTGCTCTATTTTGTAGAAATACTATCTCAACTGTGCTTTGGGAAACCACCATTCCCCCCCTCGGAGCAGCAGCCCCCATCTTGTGCTTTAAGAGGGCCTGAATCCACCCCTGGTCTCCTCCAGAGGAATATGTGACCTAGCCTAAGCTAATTAACACAACCCATTTCTCCCAATTTCTCTCTAAATTACTTAGAGAAACACAATTAAGAATCACAAGGATAATTCAACAACAAAAACAACAAGCCACCTGATTTAAACATTTTCAAGGGACTTGGATAGATTTCTCTAAAGAATACATACAATCTGGGTTTGTTGGTTTTTAAAATGTAAATAAATACTATTACATTGCTCTTTTCACTTGCAATTTGCTTTTTGCCCCTCAAAATATTGCCCTAGTTTGTTAATTTTAATTACTATATGGTGTTTGTTTAAATTTAAACATTAAATTTATTCATCCCTATATTGATGGCTATTTTTAAACAATGCTAAAACAAACATATTTTTTAGTTTTTATATTTTTTAAGATATGAAATAAAAGCTGAAGCAAAAAATAAGACATACAAATATATGTATGTTCATAGATGTATGAAAGATGCTCAACATCACTAATTATTAGGGAAATGCACATCAAAACAACAATGAGATATTATCTGTTACTTATAAGGATGACTACTGTTTAAAAAAATGTAACAGTAAAAAACATGTTGGTAAGGATGTGGAGAAATTGGAACTCCTGTGCAGCACTATGGGTGGGAGTGTAAAATGATGCAACCACAATAGAAAATTGTGGTTCCTCAAAAAATTAAACAAAATTGCCATATGAGCCAGTATATACACAAAATAACTAAAACCAGCATCTTGAAGAGTTATTTATACACCCATGTTCATAGCATTATTTGCAATAGCCAAAAAGTAGAAACATCTCAAATGCCCATCAGTGGATGAATGGATAAACAAAATGTGGTTAAACAAACAATAGAATATTATTCAACCATAAGAAGGAAGGAAATTCTGACATTTTGAATATTTTGTGCCATTCTCTTCTGGCCTGCAAAGTTTCTGCTGAGAAATCAGCTGACAGTCTTATGAAAGCTCCTTTGTAGGTAAGTCACTGCCTTTCTCTTGTTGCTTTTAAGATTTTCTCTTAGTCTTTAACTTTTTGCACCTTAATTATCATGCGTCTTGGTGTGAGCCTCTTTGGGTTCATCTTGTTTGGACTCAGTGCTTCCTGGATTTGTGTTTTTGGACTCTTGTGTCTATTTCCTTCACCAGGTTAAGGAAGTTTCCATCATTACTTTTTTCAAATACATTTGAATTCCTTGTTCTCTCTCTTCTCCTTCCAGCACCCACATGATGTGAATATTGGTATGCTTGAAGTTGTCCCAGAGTCCCCTTAAACTATCATCATTTTTTAGATTCTTTTTTCTTTTTACTGTTCAGATCGGGTGTTTTCGACTACCTTATCTTCCAAAATGCTGATTTGATCCTTTTCTTCATTTACTCTATTGTTGATTTTTTGTAATTGAGGTCTGTCCAGAAGGTATACAACCATGCAATAAAAAAATAAATATTTACTGAAAAAGATACAAGCTACAAAAACAATGTACATAGGACAATGATACCCCGGTCCCCTTCAAAGTAGACACCTTGGGACCTCACACAGTTCTCCCCATCACCATTAGCTGCCCTGTCATATTTTCCTGAATCTCATCGACAGTCTGAAGGTTATTTTAATTTTGTGTAAAGTCAGAAGTCACAGGGCACCAAATCTGTGCTGTAGGGGGCTGAGTACCTGGATGATTTGATATTTTGCCAAAAACTCTGAATAAAACAAGACACATGAATGGGTGCATCATTGTGATGATGCTGCCAATCGTCAGTTGCCCATAACTGTGGCCTTGTGAATTATCCAGATAGTATCCATGGAGAAATGTTGAAGCTTAACACAAAAGCTGATGCAGATTCATTGCTCTACCCACTCAGTCATTTTGAACAGGATGGCCACACAGTACATGTGCTCACTCAATAATGTCTACTGCCCCCACTGACTAGAACAGTGAAGTCGTCATTGTTCATGCATGCTCATTCCAGTCCACTCTTCTTGGCTGCCAGGTTACATCAATGTCACTCAAACTGTTCTTGTTATGCTAACAATGGCTGGACTTTTTTCAGACAGATCTTTTCATATCAGTTATTTCTTCATTTCAGTTATTGTATTCTTCACTTATAAGTGTTTTTTTTTATGTTTCCTATCTCCATTTTTATGTTTCCCATCTCTTTGTTGAAGTTCTCACTAAGTTCACTTACTCTTCCCCTAAGTTAACTGAGTATCCTTGTATTCAGTGTTTTGAATTCTTCAACTGGTAGATTGCTTGTCTCTATTTTGTTTAGTTCTTTTTCTGGAGTTTTGCTTTGTTTTTGCATTTTGGGCATTTTTTTTATCTCCTCATTTTGGATGCCTCCTTGTGTTTGTTTCTATGTATTAGGTAGCTCTGTTATATCCCCTAGTTTTGGTAGAACTGCTACAGTTGTTTCCCAGTCTTGGGAGAGGGGCCTTATGTAGTAAGTGTCCTGTAGGGCCCAGTGGCTCTGCCTTTCTGATTACCAAAACTGGAGATTTTAGGTGCACCCCCATGTTAGCTGTGTTTACCCTCCTGTACTAGTTGAACATTGTTACCTATTGTTACCTATTTGCATATCAGTGGGGAGAATTTACCCCAGGGTGATCAGACACAAAGACTGGCCTTGACCACAGTGGAGGAACTGCTATTCAGGGACTGACCTCACAGAGCAGAACTGCTTTAGCAGGGTTCTGTTGCCCAATAAGCCTGCCCCTTAAGTATACTATGTAGGTGGTTGGGTGGCATTTTGGCATGGTCTGAAGCTATGTACTGGCTGCTCTGGCTCTGAGGCCTACTGGTAGGTGCCAGCCACAGTCATCTACCATCTGTGCTCTGCTGGAGGCCACCAGCATGAGCTACAAAGTGATCTGCTGATGACCGCTACTTGTGCTGGGCTTGAAAGTGCCTGGGAGAATCCAAGCTGTGAACTGACACCAGCTGCCACTAGTGTCAGGCCTGGGGGCCAATTAGAGGAGGTATGGGTATGCCAAGGCCAGGTGCTGCTTGTCTAGGTTTGTAAACCTTTGAGAGATTTTAGGAATGTTTGAAGCATGAGCCAAAACAGACCATTTGTATGGAAAAGCCACTGAAAATGGCTTGAGTGGGACCACAATTTGGGTTAGGCTGTGTCTCAGAGAATCGGCTGGGTGGGTAAACACTGTTAACCAGGTTAATAGAGGCTCAGATGTGCTGCATGCCTGCCTGCCTGCTCTGTGGAGGGAGGACTCAGCAAAGGATCAATGGTCTCTACCAGCATTTCTGTCTGGGAGAAAGCTGCCTCTCCTGCTCTCACCCTGAATCCAGACAATTCAGTTCCTCCCTGTATATGCCTGGCATCATTCAAGCTGCTACTCCAGTGTTGGAACTCAGAGTGAGTCCAAGTATGTCCATAAGTGGACCCTTTAGGAGGAACACCTAGGACTCTAGAAGCCTTCCATCTCACTCAACCACAATCTCTGCTGGTTTTCATAACCAGAAGTTATGGGGGATGCTTCTCTTCCGGGCACACTAACCCTGTGCTGGAGGGCCTGGTATGGACTGGGACACTTTGCTCCCCAGGGAGTCCTCTGCAACCAACATATGACTCCTTTTAAAAATATATATATATACTTTATTGATTATGCTATTACATTTGTCCTAATTTCCCCCCTTCATTCCCCTCCACCCTGCCTACCCTCTCCCACCCACATTCCCCCCCCCCTTTAGTTCATGTCCATGTGTCATAAGTTCTTTAGCTTCTACATTTCTCATACTATTCTTGCCCTCCCCTTGTCTATTTTCGACTTACCATCTATGCTACTTATTCTCTGTACCTTTTCCTCCTCTCTCCTCCTCCCACTCCCCTGTTGCTAACCCTCCATGTGATCTCCGTTTCTGTGGTTCTGTTTCTGTTCTAGTTGTTTGCTTAGTTTGCTTTTGTTTTTGTTTTAGGTGTGGTTGTTAATACTTGTGAGTTTGCTGTCATTTTACTGTACATGTTTTTTATCTTCTTTTTCTTAGATAAGTCCCTTTAACATTTCACATAATAAGGGCTTGGTGATGATGAACTCCTTTAACTTGACCTTATCTGAGAAGCACTTTATCTGCCCTTCCATTCTAAATGAGAGCTTTGCTGGATAGAGCAATCTTGGATGTAGGTCCTTGCCTTTCATGACTTGGAATACTTCTTTCCAGCCCCTTCTTGCCTGCAAGATCTCTTTTGAGAAATCAGCTGACAGTCTGATGGGAACTCCTTTGTAGGGTACTGTCCCCTTATCTCTTGCTGCTCTAGGATTCTCTCCTTCATTTTTACCTTGGCTAATGTAATTATGATGTGCCTTGGTGTGTTTCTTCTTGGGTCCAACTTCTTTGGGATTCTCTGAGCTTCCTGGACTTCCTGGAAGTTTATTTCCTTTGCCAGATTAGGGAAGTTCTCCTTTATTATTTGTTCAAATAACTTTCCCACTTGTTACTCTTCTTCTTCCCCTTCTGGTACCCTATAATTTGGATGTTGGAACATTTCAAGATGTCTTGGAGGTTCCTAAGCCTCTCCTCATTTTTTTGAATTCTTGTTTCTTCATTCTTTTCTGTTTGATTGTTTCTTTCTTCCTTCTGGTCCACTCCATTGATTTGAGTCCCAGTTTTCTTCCCATCACTGTTGGTTCCCTGTGCATTTTCCTTCATTTCATTTAGCATAGCCTTCATTTTTTTCATCTATTTTGCAACCAAATTCAACCAATTCTGTGAGTATCCTGATCACCAGTGCTTTGAACTGTGCATCTGATAGGTTGGCTATCTCTTGCTCACTCAGTTGTATTTGCTCTGGAGCTTTGATCTGTTCTTCCATTAGGGCCAATTTCTTTTTTGTCTTGATGTACCTGTTATGTATGAGGGGTGGAGCCTTAGGTGTTCACCAGGGCAGGGCAACCCATGTCACTGGGTTGTGACACTGTATGTGAGGGTGGAGTCTGAGAGGAAACAATGGTGCTTGTTCTGCTCTCCGTCGGATTTCAATCCCTTCTGCTGCTTCCTCCAAGCAAACTGGGCCTTTCTGGTGCTGATTCCCATGTGGGTGGGCTTGTGTATGTTCTAGGACCCTGTTAGTCTCTCCAATGAACTCTCCCATGAGAATAGGAGTCTCTCCCTGTGCCTCAACCCCCACAGGCATCCCCAGTCGGTGCCTCGAGGCTTTATTTCCCAGCACTGGGACCCTGGGTTGCGTGGTCTGTCTTGCTCCCCAGCTTCACCTGGTTTATCTGTGCATGAATGTGGGACCACCTGGTCAGCCATCCATCTGCACACTGTGCCTCACTTCACAGTCACCACCTCGCTGGGTCTGCCCATAGCCACCCTGTGCCTGGGGTCTGCCAGCTGCCACCTGCTTGCCCAGGGTCTGCCCACTTCCATTTTGTGCACCCTGTTCCACTGCTTTTTGTGCCGCATCCCCTCTCAGTCTGGCCACCTGACTCCACCCTGCCTACTGGTCTGGATGAATGTGTCTATTTTAACTCCTTGGTTGTCAGACTTCCATACAGATCAACTTTCTATCAGTTCTGGTTGTTATTTTATTTTTAAATTGTTGTTGTCCTTATTTTGGTTGTGCGAGGAGGCACAGTGTGTCTACCTACACCTCCATTTTGGCCAGAAATCTCTATGCCTCCTTATTTTTAACCACCATACCTTCATGTGGTACCAGCCTGTTCCAGGTCTCAACCCCTCCTACCACGGTCAATGTAGCTTCTTCTGTATATCCTCAGTTGTAGAACTTGTATTCAGCTAGATTTTAGGTATTTCTGAATGATAGTAGTTCTGTTGTTTAATTGTAATTTTGATGTGGTTGTGGGAAGATGCTAGTACGGTGTTTACCAACTCTGCCATCTTGATAGGAAGCCTGTACTTTGGATTTTAGATATGATCATTGCTTTCTATAAAGTAAGGTCAGGGCAGAGAAGATCCAGAGAACGGCTGGTATTCTGCCCAAAACATGCCTCCATAAGAGCTAAAGGTGTGGTTTTAAGTGAGGGAGATGAGGAGAATGTTTGCAAGAGTGGCAATGGGAATTCCTAAGTTAAAGAAGGGGGGAGGTACTCTCCAAGGGACATAGGTAAAATCCAAGTCACCTATAAATATGAATATATCCTATAAATAAATAAAGAAATTTAGATTGTGCTTATATGTGCCAAGGATATAGTGCTTTACATATATTAACTCAGTTAAACCCTCCATCATGTGAGTGAACTGAGGCAAAGAGCAGTTAAGTAACTCACTCAAGGTTGCCCAGTTGGTAAGTGGTGGGGCTGGCCTGATATATGTCACCAAACCATGGAATTGATAGTGCTTGTGTGACCCTGTTTTGAAGATAGCACAAAAATTAAGGGTTACCAAATTCTGATTGACCTTTCTTCCCATGAAAACTAGATCACCCTTACAATCCTCTTGGTTTACTCAGCTAGGATACTATGGATAACCAACATATTTTTTCCCTTCAAGTCCAGTCCCTGGATCCCTCTTGGCTTGTCCATTGTCTGTTCTTAGATGGGATTTCCTATCTCTGTTCCAGATATCAGTCAGTGTTCAATCAGAGAAAAAAAACACCACCACAACCAGGAGTGCTGTATAATAGGAGACTTATGCTGGGCACTAAATCATTTGGGGAGCTGGTTAAAGAGTCTAGTAAGACTGGTCCTGAAGGCTGCAGGGCAGGGACTCTGGAAGTGAAGATGAAGATGCACATGAAGGGGGCAGGGGCAAGGACAAAGTGGAACCCACAAGCATGAAGAGAGAATCAAGGGACAGATTGCAACCCACATATGTCTTTCAAAAAGCCTCCAAATTTAAGGAAATGGGTGTCCCATCAGAAAAGCCAGAGCCTGCCACAATGGAACCAAACATACACTTGGCCCAGGATTCAGAAGACGAAAGAGGCTCCAGTGAGAGCTGGAGGGGCAGTGAGTCCAGTGGCTGTCCATGCCAACAAGGTAGCCAGCAGATGAGAGCAAGAGGAAGGTGAGCTACGACAGTGCCTCACACCCTGCATCAATCCACGTAGAAGAAATTTGACAGCTGTTTCACTTCCGCCTTCCAAATACCATATTAGATGTCTCCTGCAGCCCAATGCCAACTATGTACTGCAGGGAGGGAAATTATGGAAAATGTAGTTCCAGTTTAACTACATTACTATAATCCAAAGCCGCATACTTAGGATGAGGACACCCTATAGCTGGGGAAGCGCCACCATTCTTTTACTGGCTTTCAAAATCTGAGGGGAAAAAAATCCCCTGTCCAGGAAATTTTACCTCTCTGATATTTACTTTGTGTTTTATTTTAAAAATTAAAAATAAAGTCCCCCCTGGATGTGGTGTGTCATTTTTTGTTTTGGGTTTTGTTTTTCAATTACAGTTCATGCTCAATATTATTTTGTATTAGTTTCAGGGTTATAGCATAGTGGTTAGACAATCAAATACTTTCCTCCTGATATTTCCAGCACCCATCTGGCACCATACATAGTTACTGCAATGTTATTGACTATATTCCTTATGCTGTACTTTATATCTCCATGACTATTTTGTAACTGCCAGTTTGTACTCCTTTAATTCCTTTACCTTTTTCATCTAGTTCCCCAAACTCCCTCCCCTAGGGCAACCATCAGACTGTTTTCTGTGTCTATGAATCTGTTTCAATTCTGTTTATTCATTTATTTTATTCATTACTCCACTCATAAGTACTGTAAGATCATAAGGTATTTCTCTTTCTTAAACTTAGATTCATCCATGCTGTAACAAATGGTAACATTTCATTCTTTTTTATGGCTGAGTAATACTCCATTGTATATCTTTTTTTTATCCACTTGTCTATTGATGGACATTTGGATTGCTTCCATAGCTTGGCTATTGTAAATAACACTTCAATGAACATAAGAACATATATTCTTTCAAATTATATTTTGAGTTCATTTGGATATATTCCCAGAAGTAGAATCACTGGGTCATAAGGCAGTTCCATTTTTAAGTTTTTAAGGATTCTCAATGCTGTTTTTTAAGGTGGCTGCTCCAATCTGCACAACTGCACAAGGGCTCCCTTTTTTCCACATCCTCACCCACATGTATCTGCTGATTCATTGATGACAACTGTTCTGACAGGTGTGAGGTGATATATCATTATGAGAGCCAAACAACTTGGTCTCTGACACCCCCTTGAGTTTGCCCTGAAGAGCCTTTCAAGAAGGTCTACACAACAAGCCCAGTAGCTGACTCTTCTATAGGGCATGAGTTTGGCACGGTGGGGTGATAGGGCATTGAGAGGGCATAGTTAGTGCATCATTCCAGGATGATGCTCTTTGAAGGGTAGTGCTCAACACAGGAATGATGTCATCTGCTGGCAGCATGGGAGAAGGACCTAATGCAGGGCCCCTGAGGCTCTCTCTTCAGCTTTCTCCCCTGAGCCACACAACCCAATTTATTCTTCCACAATTCCAGTCCATTCAGATCTGCCTTCCCCCTGCCACAGCCCAGGGTAAGTGGCTGCAAACAAGAATTTGTGCACTGGCCCTTTAAGAGGGTGCCTGAGTTTCCAGCAGACTACCATCTCTCCCTGTCAGACAGAATCCCCGCTGATTTTCAGAGCCAGATGTTATGTGGACACCTCTTTCCAGCTCTGGTGTGCTGGGCTGGGGAGCCCTACATGAACTCCATGCTCCTCAGAGATCTTTGCTGTTGAGGTATTCCTTTGCATTCTCAACTGTTGCATGTAGGTGTGGGGACCCTTTCTACTTGTGTTGGTGTGGCTTCTTCTGTAAATTCTTGCCTATAAGACTTGGCCCTTATAAGCTAGTCTTCAGTTTGTTATTCAGGTTGATTGTTCTATAATTCACTTGTAATTCCAGTTTGGACCTGGGAGGAGGTGAGTATAAATTCCATCTACTCTGCCACCATCTTGGATTCACTTTGTGTTTTATTTAGAGTCTCTGGTCTGGACACCTAGGTGGATCCTTTAATATCACCTACAACTTCTATCCTTGAGCCTTTTCTTCCCAGAAGAAGGTTGTTATCTCAATCAAGAGTCAGTTATAATGAACAGAGAATCCCTGACAGTCACCAGGGATTTTGATGAGTTTGGGAAGTACAGCTAATTTTTTAGGACCTTAATTATATAAGTATTATATTTCAAGATATATGTTTCTTTAAGCTCTGGATAGTGTCTTTTGAATATGCCACAGCTACATGGCATAACATAAATGACGGTGTAATTATGTCTCCCATTCTGATCTCCAGAGTAGGTCTAGGCCCAGAGCTGCTTTTATTTAAATATTCTAACAACTGGAGGTAGTACAGCCTTCGTCAGTGGTTGTCAAATTTTGGCCTGTGTATGAACCTCCTGGAGGACTAGTCAAAACTCTGCTGGTTCCCATACCCAGAGTTTCTGACTCTGAAGGTCTAGTGTGGGGTCCAAGAACTTTCAGGTCTATCAAGTTTCCATGTAACGATGGTGCTGGTCTTGTGCCATACTTTGAGAACCACTGGCCTTGTGGTTAAGATCACAGGCTTCTAGGCTAGACTCCATGAGTTGGGCTCCCAATCCAACATGTTTACTATGTAACTTTGGCCAAATTACACAATATCTTCATGCTTCAGTTTCTTTATGTGTAAAGTTGGGATTATAATTGTACCTACTTTGGGGGATTACAGTGAGGATTGAATAAATTAATCCCCATAAAATATGGATACTGTATGTATCCATAAGTTACTTTATCCATTAAATACTTTATCCATATAAAATATGGATACAGCATATAGTAAACACTCCAATATTTGCTATTATTTTAATCTAGAATATGTTTTGTGAGTCAGTCATTATGTAGTAAATGCATATTATAAAATATCCCAGATCCACAGATATTTCACACTCATGTTTGTCCCTTTATATTTCTCTAATGATGATTGCGGAGCTTGGAAATATCAAGCAAATGTATTAGGAAAAAAGCATTATAATAAAAATATAGCAAAATATTTTAATGGAAAAGCTAACTTTACAAAAGTTTGAGTTTGATTTCCTAGTTGAACAGAGGATGGCAGCACTAACCAGGAATTGTACAGGAAAGTATTGCTCTGAGCCACCTCCTTACCTGCCTTCCCACCTCCAGCAAAAGACTGCCTGTGTTGCACTTTGAACCTCTCTTTCTGGATCTCAGACTAACCTGAGCTGTGATGCTAAACAGGGTCCAGTGTCCCTCTGAGTCTCAGTTTACCCTGTGTAAAATGAGAACAGTGGAATGGGGGCTCTCTGAAGTCATCAGCCATGACATCCTGGGGTTCCAAGTCCAGGAGGTGTCACAGCAGGTAGTGCCATCTGAGCTCCCCAGAGAGCTCCAGCTGCAGGAATTCGGGATACATGGGCCAGTGCCAGTCTGTGCCAAAACCAACACACTGTCCTCTGGGGCATCCTGTTTACCTGACGTAAGAGATGCAAAACATTGTCTGCTACATTTTAAAACAAACCAAGATGTATCAGGACATTCATTACAAAGTCACATCAATTTTCAACATAAAACTGATGACGTCAACTAAATTGCATACCTCAGAAGATTTTTTCAGGTACCACCTGTCCACTCTCTTCTGTCTTTAGGGTACTTCAGTGGATACTGTGGCTTTGAGCAAGTGTTTTGTTTAATCAAAATCTAATGGGTTTTGTTCAACAGAAATTTCTTTTGGAGAGGGATGTTCTGGTGCCCTCTGGTGACTTAACCCAAGTAAGGCAAAACTCACTCTATAACACCTTTGTTTCAACCTTTTACATCAAATAATCCAGTTTTTCCCCTATCATTAAAATAAAAATGTCCTTTGTCACTTTCTTCTGGGTTATTGCTTTTACAGCTAACTCTGTGATCCTGCAAGTAGCAGCTATGAGATTCTGTGTTGGTAATATGGACTCCAGACAAGCTCAGAGTGGAAGCACTAATAAGGTGCCTTGGTAGAACTGCCAAGTCTCTGGTATTGGTGATGGCTGTCAGTCCTAGCAGGGAAAGGGAACAGTCTGCTAGGAGCCTCACATTTTCTGAGCTGGCAGTCCAAGTAGCTGCCACCCTCGACTCTGCCTGCCCTTTTTTCTATCTCCCACCTCCATGGCTTTAATTCAGTTCTTGTTTGAGATGGCAGTTCCTCACAGGCTGGCTCCTCTTGGGGCCCTCATGCAGTAAATGAGGACTGAGCAGCTCTTGATTCTTGTGCCTAAAGTGTTGCTAGAAATACCAATATTTCTCTAGGGACCATCTTCATCAGAATCTTCAAAAACACTGCTGACATCCAGACTCCTTGTGTCCAGCCCCAGAATTGATGCATTAGAATCTCTGAAAGTGGAAATGAGAACTGGGTATTTTAAAGAAGATCCCTAGGTGATGGTTAGGCAAGCCAAGATTTAGATATTGCTTCATAGATCTGTGACTCATCATTGTGATACCCTCTCTCCACATAACAAATGTCTGCCACTTTCCCACCTCACTGCCAACAGAATTGCATCTTCTTAGATCTCCACACCAGCCAGGGTGCACAAGGTGAACCTCCTGGCTCCCATCCCAGGAAACACATCATAGAGTAAATTTCACAGCTCTTTCCTGAACCCATTTTTGCTTCCATCAGGCTATGTTTCTGAGGTTTCAGCAAAACTCTTCACTGAGCAACTTTAAATTATGCCCCATCATTAAAATAAAAATGTCAAGGAAACTGTAAGATCATAAAAAGCATATTGCATGTGATCTATACATATTCCTAGAATCATTTATATTTAGGCAAAATAAAGCTACTTACCAAAACAATTATTTTGTATTTTGGTAACTTTGCTCAGGTGAGACACCTTTTGTCTTTATTTGTGTCTATTGGTCTTTCTGTCTGTGGTAGGAATGGCACTTAGTTGAATACTTAACAGGAATAACGTCAAAGTGAGAATTTGTTATTTCTGTTAGACAGAAACAGTTCAGGAACCTGAAATCCACACTAGGGTTCAGGGACTCAGTGATGGGAAGGATAGTAAAGTCCAGCCAATTCCCCAGGGCAAGAATCCCTTTCCTACATGCTCACTCAGGGGGCATTATCTTAGATGCCAACTTCTGCAGCTGTCTGCCCTTGGACCTATGTTCATGTGTATTTTTTATCTAAGCACCCAAGTGCTTCCTCACCCAGCAATGCTCACAAAAGAGTCAAAGAACAAAATAGTCTATAAGCTCACTAACACTGGTGAGTAATGCTACAAATGCTGCTGCTCACAGACTCTAGAGCCGTGCTGTCTGACACTGTAGCCACAGACCACACATGGTCATTGAGCTGTTGACATGTGGCTCCTCCAGAGAGTGCTATAAATGTGAAACACACACCAGATCCTGGAGACATAGTACGATATCTCATTAGTAATTATATATTTGAAATAATAATATTCTGGATACATTGAGTTCTACAAAATATGTTTTACAAAAATTAATTTTACTTGTCCATTTGAACTTTTCAAATTTGGCTACTAGTATGCAGTTTAAAATACGTAACATGGCTCAGACCCTATTGGTCTAAACCTGTGGTATTTGCCTAATGTTCTCTACTGTGACGAACTTTTGGGGGCTTAAACAATTTCCCAGACTATGTGATCAGTCTGGTTCTTCTTAGTTCTTATCCTTCTGGCTAGCCCTATCCTATTGGCCATCGAGTTATGTGATACATGATAGGCCTTGTAAGAATGCCCCAGGTTGCTCATTCCATTGCTGCATAACTGTCACTGTTAGAAGATTTAGTCTTGCATATAAGCCAAAATATGCTTTCCTGGAACAGCTTTCTATAAGAATGAATGAATCATGGTTAATGACTAGATAGTAACAAATTTATGCCATTTATTTAACCATTTCTCTATTGCTAGTTACTTAGTTCTCTATTGTTAGTCCACTTTCAGGTTTCTAAACATTGCATTATGATAATTATCCTTACACTTAAATCTTTATATACATGTTAAACAATTTCCTTTAGATGAATTCTTAATAATATCATCTTCACAACTTTTGACTCCATTCTATGAAGCTACATGAAGCTACATAAACAACATAAAATATATTTTTACATTCATAATTGTAATAAAAAGTAACTTTTGTTAAAAATTTTACACTAAAATGATTTAAAATAAGTAAAAAATGGTAATTTATTGTTTTCCTTTTCTGTAGTGGTATGATACTTTAACTTTGTTAATTTACTTAGAACTTAATTTCATCTCAAGCTCCTTTTCTGTTAATGGTAGAAATTAAGTGGAATTCAATTGCTAGTTTTTACATACATGTTTTCTTTGAGATGTGCTCTATGCATTTGTCACACAAAGGTACCATGAAATGCACATTTTTCTATACCTTCAATATCATATTTTTCTTGGAGTTTGCTTTTTAATTTTACTTTTCAATCACAGTTTACATTCAATATTATTTTTATTAGTTTCAGGTGTACAACATAGTGATTAGAAAATCATATGCTTTTCAAAGTTTTTCCCCTGATATTTCAAGTACCCACCAAGCACCATACATAGTTATTACAATATTATTGTCTATATTACCTATGCTGTACTCTACATCATCATGACAATTTTGTGACTACAAATTTGTAGTTCTTAATCTATTCAGCTTTACCACCCAGTCACCTAAACCCCCTCAGGCAACTATCAGTCTATTCTCTGTATCTGTGAATCTGTTTCTATTTTGTTTGTTCATTTATTTTGCTCTTTAGATTCTATATATTGGTGAAGTCATATGGTATTTGTCTTTCTCTGTCTGATTTGTTTCACTTAGCACAATACCCTGTAGTTACTGAATGGTAAGAATTCATTCTTATTCAAGGCCAGGTAATATTTCATTATATATATATATATACACACACATAATCACCTATTTATTTATTTAGTTAGTTAGTTATTTCCTTCTTCCTTTCTTTCCCTCCCTCCCTCCCTCCCTCCCCCTCCCTCCCTCCCTCTCTCTCCCTCCCTCCCTCCCTCTCTCTCTCTCTTTCTTTCTTTCTTTCTTTCTTTCTTTCTTTCTTTCTTTCTTTCTTCTCTCTCTCTCTCTTTCTTTTCTTTTCTTTCTTTCTTTCTTTCTTTCTTTCTTTCTTTCTTTCTTTCTTTCTTTTTCTGCAAAAAGCTTTATTGTTTCCATTTGGTCCAATGCATGGGAGAGGGTTCCAGGGTGGGGTTTCATGGTGAGGCTCAGGCAAAAGCCAGACACCAGGGGAATGCATAGGGGCCTCTCATGGGCCTCTAGGCTGCAAAGGCTTTCTAGTCATGCTTGAGAGTAAGCCTTTCAAAGGAGTACTCATACATCCCAGCCTGGGGACTGCCCAGCCTGTGGATGTTAGTCAGGTGGTCGCCTATCTTCTTGAGGAGTTTCACCTCTTTATCCAGGAAATGGTTCTCCGGGAAGTCACAGAGATGAAGGTCTCTGCAGGTAGAAGCCAGAGCATGAAGATCCAAAAGGGCCTGGTTCAGGTTCTTCTTCAAGGTCAAGGCTGCTTCCATGGCATCCTGAGTTTTACGCCACTCATCTTAGGAAGGCTTTGCCATGTCCTAGAGAAGAATGCGGCCACCACACTGGATTTTCAACTTTATGAGACACTCAGAGCCCTCACATTTCCCCTTGGTCAACTCTCAGAAGAAGTGGCCCATGCCCTACAGAGCCACATTGTCCCAGTCGAAATAGAAGCCCAGAAAGAGGTAGGTATAGGAGGCCTGTACATGCAGGTTGGCCAGGCAGTTGACAGCAGCCTCCACCTCGGTGGAATAATTTTGGTGAATTTGGGAGCTCATGGTTGTTCAGAAATGAAGAATTAAGGTAAAAAAAATGGTGCCAGCTGGTCTTGGAGACTGAGGAAGGCTGAGGTGGTTTTGAAGATGGTGACTAGAAAAGAAGATGGGGGGTAGTTGGAAAGAAGGGGCGCCCCTAGGTCTGTTCCGTCCAAACCCTGTTGAAGCAAGAGAGAGATCCCAGGACTGCCGAGGGCAATGTCCAATTTCTTTTTTTAAGTATATTTTACTGATTATGCTATTACAGTTGTCCCACTTTTTTCTGCCCTTTACTCCCCTCCACCCTGCATACCTTCTCTCACCAGTATCCTCCCCACTTAGTTCATGTCCATAGGTGATACATATAAGTTCTTCAGCTTCTCCATTTTGTACATTATTCTTAACTTCCCCCTGTCTATTTTGTGTCTACAATTTATGCTTCTTATTCCCTGTACCTTTTCCCCCATTCTCCTCCATACCACTCCCCACTGATAACTTTCCATGTGATGTCCACCTCTGTGATTATGTTCTTTTTCTAGCTATTCACTTAGTTTGTTTTAAGTTTTTGTTCTTGTTTTTAGGTTCAGTTGCTGATAGTTGTGAGTTTCTTATCATTTTACTATTCATAGTTTTATCTTTTCTTTCTTAGATAAGTCCCTTTAACATTTCAAACAATAAGGGCTTGGTGATGATGAACTTCTCTAACTTGACCTTATCTGGGAAGCACTTTAGCTGTCCTTCCATTCTAAATGATAGCTTTGCTGGATAGAGTAATCATGGATGTAGGTCCTTATCTTTTATGAATTTGAATACTTCTTCCAGCCCCTTCTTGCTGCAAGATTTCTTTTGAGAAATCAGCTGAGAGTCTTATAGGAACTCCTTTGTAGGTAACTGTCTCCTTTTCTCTTGCTGCTTTTAAGATTCTCTCCTTATCTTTAATTTTGGGTAATGTAATTATGATGTGCCTTGATGTATTCCACCATGGGTCCAACTTCTTTGGGACTCTCTGAGCTTCCTGGACTTCCTAGAAGTCCATTTCCTTTGCCAGACTGGGGAAGCTCTCCTTCATTATGTTTTCAAATAAGTTTTTTATTTCTTGCTCTTCTTCTTCTCCTTCTGGCACCCCTATGATTTGGAGGTTGGAATGTTTAAAGTTGTCCTGGAGGTTCCTAAGCCTCTCTCATTTGTTAAATTCTTGTTTCTTCATTCTGTTCTGGTTGACTGTTTATTTCTTCCTTTTGCTCCAAACCATTGATTTGAGTCCTGGTTTCCTTCCTGTCACTGTTGGTTCCCTGTACATTTTCCTTTATTTCACTTTTCATAGCCTTCATTTTTCCTCTATTTTATGAAGATACTCAACTAATTTTATGAGAATCCTGATTACCAATGTTTTGAACTGTGCATCTGATAGATTGGCTATCTCTTCGTCACTTAGTTGTATTTTTTTCTGGAGTTTTGATCTGTTCTTTCATTTGGGCCATTTTTTTTGTCTTGGGGCACCTGTTACATAGTAAGGGGTGGAGCCCTAGGTATCCACCAAGGCAGGGCAACCCATGTCACTGTGTTGTGGCAATGTATGTGGGGGAGGGTTCCAAGAGGTAACATTGCCACTTGTTCAACTCTCTGCCAGCTTTCAGTCACTTCCTCTGCTACCCATAAGAAAACTGGGCCCTTCTGGGGCTGATTCCTGGGTGGGTGGTTTTGTGTACATTCTAGGACCCTATGGGTCTCTCCCATGAACTCTTCTGTGAGGCTGAGGGTTTCTCCCACCACCTCAACTCTCACAGGTTTTTTTCAGTCAGAGGTTTTGAGGCTTTATTTCCCCACACTGGAACCCTGGGTTGCATGATTTGTCTCACTTCCCAGTTGTTCCTCCCAGTGTATCTGCATGCAAATGTGGGACCACCTGCTCCACCAGCCACCGCTTCACCCTCTCCTCCAGGTGCCACCTTGCCATGAGTCTTCTCCAGTCTGACTGCCTGTCTGTGCCCATCTCTGTCCCTCCTACCAGTCTGGATGAATGTTTCTTCTTTAACTCCTTGGTTGTTGGACTTCCATACAGTTTGATTTTCTTCCAGTTCTAGTTGGTTTTTGTTTTTAAATTTGTTGTTGTCCTTCTTTTGGTTGTATGAAGAGGCACAGTGTATCTACCTATGCCTCCATCTTGGCTGGAAGTCTCTTCCACTTCTTCTTTATTCATTCAACTATTCATGGAAATCTGAATTGCTTCCATATATTGGCTATTGTAAATAATGCTGCAGTGGACATAGGGGTGCATATGTCTTTTCAAATTAATGTTTTGGAGTTATTAGGATAAATACCCAGAAGTGGAATTGCTGGGTTATATGTTAGTTATATTTTTTTTGAGGAATCTTTATATTGTTTTCCATAGTGGTTGGACTGATTTCCAATCACACAGTACAAAACAGTTCCCTTTTCTTCACATCCTCACCAACAGTTGTTTGTTGATTTATTAATGATATCCATTCTGACAGGTATGAGGTGATTTCTCTCTTTGGTTTTAATTTGCATCTCTCTGATGTCTAGTGATGTTGAGCATCTTCCCATATGTCTATTGCCAACTGTATGTCCTCCATGAAGAAATGTCTATTCAGGTTCTCAGCCCATTTTTAAATCAGACTGTTGGTCTTTTTGTTATTAAATAGTATGAGTTCCTTACAAATTGTTGATATTAAACCTTTATAAGATGTATCATTAGGAAATACCTTCTTCAATTCAATAAATTATCTTTTTGGTTTGTTGATGGTTACTTTCATTGTGCAAAACTACTTAGCCTGATGCAGTGCCATGTATGTTTTTCTTTTGCTTTCTTTGCCCAAGGGGACATATTCTTTCTTTCTTTCTATCTATCTATCTATCTATCTATCTATCTATCTATCTATCTATCATCTATCTATCATCATCTATCTCTATATATCTCTATCTCTATATCTATCTGTTTATCTACACACACACACACACACACACACACATGCTCTCTCTACATATATCTAAGAGTAATGTCAAAGAGTTTACTCCCTGTGTTTCCTTCTAGAAATTTTATGGTTTTGAATCTTACATTTAAGTCTTTAATCCATTTTGAGTTTATTCTTGTATATGGTGTGAAAAAGTGATCCAGTTTCATTCTTCAGCATGTGTCTGTCCAGTTTTCCCAACACCATTTATTGAGAAGGCTTTCTTTACCCTGTTGTACATTTTTGCTTCCTCCAACATAGATTATTGACCATGTAAGCATGGGTTTATTTCTGGGCTGTCAATTCTGTTGTATTAACCTATGTGTCTGTTTTTAGGCCAGTACCAAGTTGTTTTGAATACTATAGTATTGAGTATACTTTGATATCAGGTAGCATGATACCACCAATCTTCTTCTTTTTTTCAGATTACTTTGGCTATGCATGGTCTTTTGTGATTCCATATAAATTTTAGATTATTTAATCTACCTCTGTGAAAAATGCTATTGGTATTTTTATAGAGATTTTATTGAATCTGTATATTTCTTTGGGTAGTATGAACATTTTAATAATGTTAATACTTCTTGTTCGTGAGCATAGTATATACTTCATTTATTTGTATCTTCAATTTTTATTTTCAATGTCCTATACTTTTCCAAATACAGGTCTTTTTGCTCCTTGGTTAAATTTATTCCTAGGTATTTTTTGTTGCAGTTATAAATAGGATTGTTTCCTTAATTTCTCTTTGTTATAGTTCATTATAGATGTATAAAATGCAACCAATTTCTAAATAAAAATTTTGTATTCACCAATTGAATTTATCAGTTCTAATAATTTTTTGATGGAATCTTTAGGGTTATTTCTGTGTAGTAGGCTGTTACCTGCAAATAAGGGCACTTTTCCTTCTTTCTTTCCAATTTGGATGCTTTTTATTTCTTTTTCTTGTTTGATTGCTTTGGTTAGGACTTCCAATACTATGTTGAGTAAAGTGGCAAAGGTAGACATCCTTGTGTTTTCCTGATCTTAAAGAAAATGTTTTTAGCTTTTCAATATTGAATATAATATTCACTATTGGATTGTCACATATGACATTTACAATGTTGAGGAATATTCACTCTATTCTCACTTTGCTGAGTTTTTATCACAAATTGTTGCTGGATTATGTAAAATGCTTTTCTGCCTCTATTAATATAATTCTATTTTTTATCCTTTATTATGTTTATGTGGTGTTTCACATTAATTGACTTGAGGATGTCTAACCAAACTTGCATCCCAGGAATAAATTCCACTTGATCATCATGTAGAATCTTTATAATGTATTACTGATTTTGGTTTGTCAATATTTGTTGAGATATTTACATCTATTTTGTTTATCTTTTCAAAGAACCGGCTCTTGTTTTTATTGATCTTTCATTTTGTTTTGTTTTTGCAGACTCTATGTTGTTTATTTTTGCTCTGATCTTCATAAGTTCTGTTCTCTACTCATTTGTGGCTTTTTATTCCTTCTTTTTCTACTTTCTTTACATATAGGTATAGAAATCCTCAAGTCAATTAATGTGAAACACCACATAAACATAATAAAGTATAGAAAATAGAATTATATTAATAGAATTAAAATTTATTTGAAATTTTTCTTATTTCTTGTGGTAGGCGTGTAATGCTACAAATTTCCCTCTTACAAATGCTTTGGTTGTTCCACAGATTTCTTTTTAAGATTTTATTTATTTATTTTTTTAGAGAGGGAAAGGGAGAGGGTAAGAGAGGGAGAGAAACATCAATGTGTCATTGCCTCTCATGTGCCCTCTACTGGGGACCTGGCCCACAACCCAGGCACGTGCCCTAGACTGGGAATAGAACTGGCTACCCTTTGATTCTCAAGCTGGCACTCAACCACTGAGCTACACTTGCCAGGGCTGTTCCATAGATTTTTAGGTCATTGTGTTTTCATTATCATTTGACTCATGTTTTTCTCCTTTTAAAAATTTCTTCCTAGATATCATTGTTAACCTGTAAATTGGTTAGTAGTATGTTATTTAACCTCAATTTATTTGTGCATTTTTCCAGTTTTCTTCTTGTAATTAATTTCTACTTTATAACTTAATGGTAAGAGAAGATTTTTGATATGATTTCAGTGTTCTTACATTTGTAGAGAATTGTTTTGTTGCCTAACACATGGTCTATTCTGGGAAATGTTTCAGGTACACTGGAAAAGAATTAATATTCTGCTGCTTTGGGGTAAAATGTTTTAATATATTAATTAAATCAATCAGGTCTACTCTGTTACGTAATGTGGGTGAACTTTGTTGATTTTACATCTGCATGCTCTCTTCATTGATGTGAATGGGGTATTAGAACCTCCTACTACTGTTATAGTTCCTCCCTTTCAGTCTGTCAATATTTTCTGTGTATATTTTTGTGCTCATGCATCAGGTGCATAAATGTTTATAAGGGTTATATCCTCCTGTTGGATTGATCCCCTTATCATTATGAAATGCCTTTATTTGTCTTTTGTTATGGCCTTTGTTTTAAAGCCTATTTTTCTTACATAATCAGTGCTACCACAGCTTGTGTTTTATATTTCCATTTGCATGAAAAATTTTTTTGCATTCCCTTACTTTCAATCTGTGTGTGTCATTCAATCTAAAGTGGGTCTCTTGTTGGTATTATGAGTCTTGTTTTCTTATCTATTCAATCACCTTGTTCTTTCCATTAAATCATTTAATTTATTTCTGTTTAAAGTAATTATTGAAGGTATATAGTTATTGCCATTTCAGTATTCACAATCTTCATCTTTTTTTTCTTTTCTTCTTAAATAAATCCCTTTAACATTTCTTCAAATACTGGTTCAGTGATGATGAACTTCTTTAGCTTTTTTTTTTTTTTTTTTGGTCTGAGAGTCTCTATCACTCTTCAATTTTTAAAATATTTTTAACTATATTTTATTGATTATGCTATTATAGTTGTCCTGATTTTTCCCCCTTTGCCCACTCTGCCCAGCATCCCCCACTGCTTCAAACAATCCCCCACCATTGTTTATATCCATGGGTCATGCTTATAAATTCTTTGGCTATTCCCTTTGCTATACTGTACTTTACACCCCCATGGCTATTCTGTAACTACCTATTTGTATTTCTTAATCCTTTCACCTTCCACCCATTCTTCCACAGGCTCCTTTCCATCTTTTTATCTTTAAAATTTGGCATTTTAATCATGATGTGTCTTGGGGTGGGCTTCTTTGCATACATCTTGTTTGTGACTCTGTGCTTCCTAGGCTTGCATGTCTATTTTCTTCACCAAATTAAGGAAGTTTTCTTTCATTCTTTTTTTCAAATAGAGTTACAATTTCTAGCTCTTTCTCTTCTCCTTCTGGTACCTCTATGATACGAATGTTGGATTACTTAAAGTTGTCCCACAGGCTGCTTACACTATCCTCACTTTCTTGGATTCCCTTTTCTTCTTGTTCTGGTTCATGTTTTTTGTTCTCTTTCTTCATTATATTTTAATGATTATAATATTATAGTTGTCCTGATTATTCTCCCTTTGTCCCTCCTCCACCCAGCAATTCCCCCACCATTGTTCATGTCCAAGTCCATGGGTCATTTGTATACATTCTTTGGCTAGTCCACTTCCTATACTGTACTTCACATGCCCATGGCTATTCGGTAACTACCTATTTGTACTTCTTAATCCCCTTACCTATTCACCCATTTCCCCACACCCCCCTCCCATCTGGCAACCAACAAAAGGCTGTCTGTACCCATGAATCTGTCTCTGTTCTTGTTTGCTTAGTTTGTTTTTTAGATTCAATTTTTGATAGATTTGTATTTTTGCTATTGTTCATAGTTTTTATCTTTTTTTTCTTAAATAAGTCCCTTTAACATTTCATATAATAATGGTTTGGTGGTGATGAACTCCTTTAGTTTTTCCTTGTCTGGGAAGCTCTTTATCTGCCCTTAAATGCTAAATGATATCTTTGCTGGGTAGAGCAATATTGGCTGTAGGTCCCTGCTTTTCATGACTTTGAATATTTCTTGCCAATCCCTTCTTGCTTGCAAAGTTTCTTTTGATAAATCACCTGACAATCTTACGGGAATTCTCCTGTAGGAAACTAACTTCTTTTCTCTTACTTCTTTTAAGATCCTCTCTTTATCTTTAACCTTTGGCATTTTAATTATGATGTGTCTTGTGGTGGGTCTCTTTGCATCCATCTTGTTTGGGATTCTCTGTGCTTCCTAGACTTGCATGTCTATTTCCTTCACCAAATCTAAGAAAGTTTTCTTTCACTGTTTTTTAAAATAGGTTTCCAAATCCTTGCTCTTTCTCTTCTCTTTCTGGCACCTGTATGATGTGAATGTTGGACCTCTTAAAGTTGTCCCAGAGGTTACCTTTTCTATCCTCATTTTTTTTTTGGATTCTTTTTTCTTGGTTGTTTTTTGCTTCCTTACATTCCATATCATTGATTTGAATCTTAGCTTCATCCAGTCTACTGTTGTTTTCCTGTAAGTTGTCCTTTATTTCAATTAATGTATCCTTTGTTTCTGGCTGGATCTTTTTTATGCTTCTCAGGTTGTCATTAAGTTCCTTGAGCAAGCTTATAACCAGTGTTTTGAATGCTGCATTTGATAGATTGCTTAGCTACATTTTGTTTAGCTATTTTCCTGGAGTGTTGATCTGTTCTTTCATTTGAGCCATGTTTCCTTGTCTCCTTGTTTTGGCAGCCTCTCTGTGTTTGTTGCTATGTATTAGGTAGAGCTGCTTTGACTCCTTGTCTTGGTAGTTTGGCCTAATGTAGTAGGTGTCCTGTAGGGTCCAGTGGTACAGCCTCCCCTATCACCCAAGATGGGTACTCATGGTGTGCCCTTCTTGTGGACTGAGTATACCCTCCTCTTGTAGTTGAGCTTTGTTTGCTGTTGGCAGGTCAATGGGAGGGATTTACCCAGACCAGTGAACTGTAAGGATTGTCTGTGACCACTTAACACCAACCCCTACCCTCTGTGAAGGATCAACTGTTCAGGGACAGGCTGGTGATGCTCCAATGTGGTCTGCAGCAGTCCACTGGGTGTGGTGTCCCTGGGGTTTCCCAGGTGGTACAGGTCAAATTCAGCCCCTACCTGTGTTTTGCTCAGAGCCACCCTGCCTGAGGTTATAAAGCAATCTGAGTTGGCTGCTACTTGTCCTGGTTCTGGAGATTCCCAAGGAAAGCAAAGCTGTGAATCAGGGCTGGGCTTGGGACCATACTAAGGCCAGCTGTTGCTTATTTCATAGGATTTAAGAAGTTGTGCAACATGAACCAAGACCAGCCATTCATATAGAATAGCAGCTTGGTAGGGCCTGAAAGTCAGGTGGGTTGGAGTCTCTGGGGATCTCCAAGGTGTGTCAAACTGTGTTAGCCAGGTTGTTGGAGTCTCGGAAATGGCACCAGCTTGCCGGCTCAAGGAGGAAGGTTTAGAAAAGGTGCAATGGCCTGTGCCCACCTTGATGTCAGGCACTTCAGCCTCTCCCAGGATGCTACTGGTGACTTTCAAGATGCTACTCCTGTGCTGGAGTTCAGAGGGAGTGAGTCTGAGTAGGTGAGTCCATGTGTGGTTTCTTTAAGAGGAAATGCTTGGGGCTCCAGGAGTTTCTTCCATCAACTCAATCCTTACTGGTTTTTGCAGCCAGAAGTTGTGAAGACTTATCTTCCTGGCACTGGAACCCTGGGTTTCAGGGCATGGTGTGGTGTGGTGCAGAACTCCTTGATCCCAAGATATCCCTTCAGAATTTTTTCCATCACACATGGGCGAGGGACCAGCCCATTCCATGCCTATACCCCTCCTACCAGTCTGGATAGACATGGTTTCTCTAATTCCGTAGTTATCAGACTTCCATTCAAGTCAATTTCAGATGACTGTAAGTGATGGTTAATCTATACTTTAGTTGTGATTTTGACATGATTGTGTGAAGAGGCGAGCCATGTCTGACTATGCTGCCATGTTGACTAGAAGCCTCTCTGCTTATTTTTAATTGGATTTTTTTAGTGTTGTATGAATTCTTTATAATTTTTGTATATTAACCCCTTATCAAATGTGTCATTGATGATAATGTTCTCCCATTCAGTGGGTTGTCTTTACATTTTGTTGATGGTTTCCTTTTCTGCACAATAACTTTTTAATTCTATGTAATCCATTTCTTTATTTTTTTTTCTTTTGTTTCCCTTGCAGTATGAGGTATATGCAAAAAATATTGCTAAGAGAAATGTCTGAGATTTTATTGCCTATGTTTTCATCTAGGAGTTGTGGTTTCAAGTCTTACATTTACGTCTTTAATCCATTTTGGTTTTATTCTTGTATATGGTGTAAGAAAATAATCTAGCTTCATTCTTTTGTATGCATATGTCTACTTTTCCCAACACCGTTTACTGATGAGGGTCATTACCTAATGTATATTCTTGCCTCCTTCATCATAGATTAATTAACCATATATGCATGGGTTTATTTCTAGGTTCTCTACTTCATTCCATTGATTTATGTTTATCTTTTATACCAGTATCATGCTGTTTTGATTATTATAGCCATGTAGCATATTTTGATATTAATAGCATAATAACTCTAAATTTGTTCTTCTTTCTCAAGGTTATTATGGCTATTTGTGGTCTATTGTCATTCCATATAAATTTTATAATTATTTTCTCTAAGTCTTTTAAAATATTACAATTTTGATAGGGGTTGCATTGAATCTGTAGATTGCTTTGGCAATATGGATATTTTAATGATGTTAATTTTTTCTATCCATGAGCTCAGTATATTCTTTCATTTATTTGCATCTTCTTAAATTTCTTCTTTGATGTGTTATAATTTTCTGAGCATAGGTCTTTTACCTGTGTGGTTAAATTTGTTCCTAGGTATTTTATTCTTTTTGATGCAATTATAAATGAGATTGTTTTCTTCCCTTGCTGATAGTTCATTATTGGTGTGTAAAATGTAATGATTAATTCTGTACCTTACTACTTTACTGAATTTACTTTTCAGTGTAATAATTTTTGTTGGAATCTTTTTAAAAATATTTTATTTATTTACTTTTAGAGAGGGGAAGGGAGGGAGATGCAGGGGAGAGAAACATCAATGTGTGAAAGATACAATGATTGGTTGCCTCTCACATGCCTCCAACTGGGGTCCAGGCCCACAACACAGGCATGCACCCTGAGTTGGAACTGAACCAGCAACCTTTCCTTTTACAGGCCAGCACTCGATCCACTGAGCTCCACCTGTGAGGGCTTTCATTGGAATCTTTAGGGTTTCTCTATATAGTTACATTGCATCTGCAAATAATGGCTGTTTTACTTGTTCCTTTCCAATTTGGATGCCTTTTATTTCTTTTTCTTATCTGAAGTCATTGCCTATGGTTATGACTTCCAATACTAGGTTGAATAAAAGTGGTGAGAGTGGGCATTCTTGTTTTGTTTCTGATTTTAAGGAAAATGCTTTTAGCTTTTATACATTGAGTGTGATGATAGTCATGGGTTTGTCATATACGGTCTTCATTACATTGAGGTATATTCCCTCTATTCTCATCTATTGAGAGTTTTTCTCTTGAATGTTCATCAGATTCTGTCAAATGCTTCTTCTGTATCAAGTTTATTTTGTCTGATATAATGATGCTACCTCAGCTTTTTGTTGACATTTGCATGAAATATTTTTTCCATCCTTTTATTTTCAGTCTATGTGTGTCTTTTCAGTCTGATGTGCCTCTCTTACAGACAACATATGCATGGGTCCTGTTTTTTAATTTATTTAGCTACCCTATGTCTTTTGATTGAAGCATTTAATTCACTTACATTTAAAGTAGTTATTAATAGGTATGTAGTTATTGTCATTTTATTATGCTTACTTATCTTTCCCTTCCTTCTTTTTCTTAAAGAAGTCCCTTTAACATTTCTAGTAATATTTATTTGATGGTGATGAACTTCTTTAGCTTTTTCTTGTCTGGAAAGCTTTTTATCTTTTCTTCCATTTTAAATGCTAGGCTTGCTAAGTATAGTAAACTTGGTTATAGGTCCTTGCTTTTCATTACTTTAAATGTGCCATGCCAATCCTTTCGGCCTGCAATGTTTCCATAGAAAAATCAGCTGACAGTCTTATGGGAGCTCCCTTGTATTGGGTTGGCCAAAAATTCTGTCCAGGTTTTCTACAAAATAGAAGACAAATTTTTCATTTTCACCAATGACTTTATTGATTTGGGTATTTTGAATATGTCAGCTTTCTCCCACTATTTTGGCTTCTAGTGGGTAGTGGCCGGGGGTATTGCTAAACATCTTCTGATGCATAAGACAGCCCCACAGCAAAGAATTATTGGCCAAAATGTTAATAGTACCAAGGAACTTTGAAAACCACTTTTGACATGTTTGATCAGTCACAGCAACTTCTCTATACACTGCACAAATCTTTGTGTGTGTGTGTGTGTGTGTGTGTGTTTCAGTTGCATTTTTACCTTTCTTGAATTAATAAAGCATAATATGCTGAAAATGTGTATTTCTTCCATCTTTAATATTAAAATGGCTGCACAAAAGTCAACTGATTTTGATAAGTCTTTTTAAATGTATGCTTGATATGACAGCTGTCACAATACAACCTAAAAAATTGTTTTGAATGATGTTAAAGACAACTAAGCAATGCTAAAGCCATCATACAGAAAAAAACTAAATGAAATGTTTGTCTAACCCAATAGTATCTAACTGCTTTTCTCTTGCTGCTTTTAAGATTCACTTGTTTGTCTTTAAACTTTGGCATTTTAATTATAATGTATCTTGGTGTGGACCTTTTTGGGTTCATTTTCTTTGGGACTCTCTGCACTTCCTGGACTTCTATGTCTATTTACCTCACCAGGTTAGGGAAGTTTTCAGTCATTATTTCTTCAAATAAGTTTTCAATACCTTGCTCTTTCTCCTCTCTTTCTGTTACCCCTATGTTACAAATGTTGTTATTCCTGCTATTGTCCCATAGGTCCTTTATGACTATCCTCATTTTTTAAAACTTCTTTTTCTTTTAAGTGTTCCAATTGGGTGTTTTCTGTTACCTTGTCTCCCTAATTGCTGATTTGACCCTCTGATTCAGCTAATCTGCTGTTGATTCTTTCTAGTGTATTCTTCACTTTAGTTATTGTATTTTTCTTTTCTGAATGATTCTTTTTGATAGTTTCTATGTCCATTAGTATGCTTATTTTGAAGTTTTCAGTGAGTTTATCTATTTTTTTCCCTAAGATCATTGATCATCATTATTACCAGTGTTTTGAACTCTGTATCTGGTAGATTGCTCTCTTCATTTCGTTTAGGTTTTTTTTTCTGCAGTTTTTCCTAGTCTTTCATTTGGGACATGTGTATTTGTCCCCTAATTTGTCTACCTCTTTGTGTTTGTTTATATTTATTAGGTAGGTTTGCTATGTCTCCAAGTCTTGGAAGGGTGGCCTTATATAGTAAGTGATCTGTGGGGCCCAGTAATGTAATCTCCCTGATTACCTGAGCAAGGTGCTGCAAGAGTGTTCCTTGTGTGGGCTGTGTATCCCCCCTCCACGCCCCCCCGCAATGTAGTTAAGCTTTGATTGCTGTTGTAATGTCAATGGGTGAGTTTGATCCTTAGGCTGACTGGCAGTGAGGATTGGCCATGACCACAGTATACAAGTTGCATGTAGGTGTAGACTCTATGGAGTAAGATTTTTGTTAGTGGGCTCTGGTGCCTGCTGAGTCCACTCTTTAGTGTGTCATTTGTGGAGCTAATCAGATGGTGTTCTATTGTGATAGAAGCTGGCCACTATGTGTGCTGGTTCTGGGACCTCTTGGGAGAAGCTCCCATACAACCCTACTTCAGTTACTCTTAGTAACCAGCTTGGGTTCATTTGGTAGGTGTTACAAAGCTGGGCCTGCAGGAATGGGAGAAGCCACACTGCAAATTGAGGCTGGCTGCCATCAATATTGAGTACTGGTTTACTTATAAAAATGTAAAGGATCCCCAAAGCCAGCCACCACCTGCCAGCTGTCCATAAGGCAGAGGTGCTGAAAGATCCTCAGGCAGTATATGAGTTGGGTTGGGCAGGGTCTCAGGGATCACCAGTGTGGGGTGAGGGATGTTGACCAAGTTAATGTAGGTTCATTAAAATGAAAAGAGAACCAACTATATGGGAAAACATATTTGCCAATGATACCTCAGACAAGGGTTTGATCTCCAAAATATATAAACAACTCACATGAGTCCACTCCAGGAAGACAAAATACCCAATTAAAAATGGACAAAAGACTTGAACAGACACTTCTCCAAGGAGGACATACAGAGAGCCCAGAGACATATGAAAAGATGTTCAGCATCACTAGCCATCAGAGAGATATGAATTCAAACCAGAATGAGATACCACCTCACACTAGTCAGAATGGCCATCATAAACAAATCAACAAACAAGTGTTGGAACGGATATAGAGAAAACGGGACCCTAGTACACTGTTGGTGGGAATGCAGACTGGCGCAGCCACTGTGGAAAACAGTATGAAATTTCCTCAGAAAGCTAAAAATGGAACTGCTTTTTCACCCAACAAGAGCCCTGAAACTCTAATCCAAAAGAACCTATGCACCCCAATGTTCATAGCAGCACAATTTATAATAGCCAAGTGCTGGAAGCAACCTAGGTGCCCATCAGTAGATGAGTGGATCAAAAAACTATGGTATATTTACACAGTGGAATTCTACACAGCAGAGATAAAGAAGGAGCTCCTACCCTTTGCAACAGCATGGATGGAACTGGAGAGCATTATGCTAAGTGAAATATGTCAGGCAGTGAAGGACAAATACCAGATGATCTCACCTTTAACTGAAACATAATCAACAAAATAAAAAAGCAAACAAAATATAACCAGAGACATTGAAATTAAGAACAATCTAACAATAGCCAGAGGGGAGATGGGAGGTAACAGTGGGGAGAAGGGTTTTCAGAAACGATTATACAGGACACATGGACAAAACCAAGGGGGAGGGTGGAAGCAAGGGAGGGAGGTGGGTTTGGCTGGGGTTGGGGGGTAGTGGTGGGGAGAAAATGCAGACAACTTTAATTGAACAACAAAAAAGTAATTTAAAAATAAAGAATACTTTGAGGAGTCTATACAAAAAAAAGTTAATGCAGATTCAGATTTGGTGCCAGTGTTAAGCCTAGAGCCACACAGCAAGAGGCACAGGGCACACCAAAGTCAGCTGCTGCCTGCCTGGAATATGTGGACCTTTTAGAATTTTTTAAGACTGCAACAAAGGCCAAGTCCAGCTGCCGGCCAGTGCAAAAGCCTCTGGTGGTATGCAAGTTGGGTAGGGTGGGGTCTTAGGAAGTCATCAGGTGGAGTGAGTAATGTTCACCAGTTTAATGCAGATTCAGATTTGGGGCCCATCTATGCATGCATGCCATGTGGAGGGAGGGCTTAACACAGGGACAATGGTGGGTGTCCCTCCAGTTCTCACCCTGAAACCACACAATTCATTTTCTCCCTGTATGTCTCTTGCACCTTTTGTGCAGCTGTCTCTTCACTGGAGCTTAGGGTGACTGCTTATGAGGGAGTGAATCTACATGGACCGTTTAAGAGGATGCCAGCAGCCCTCCATCTCACTTAAATGGATGAGATCCCCACTGATTTTCACAGCCAGACATCATGTCTTCTCTTCCCAGCACTGGTGTTCAGGCTGTGGAGCCTGATGTGGGGCTGGGAACCCTCACTTTTGACAAGAGACTTCTGCAGCTGAGGTATCTCTCCCAATTCCCAAATACCACACTTGGGTGTGGGACCAGCCTATTTTGAATCTCTATGCCTCCTACCAGTCTTGGCATGGGTTCTTTATACATTTATTTATCAGATTTCTGTTCAGCTTGTCTTTAGATGTTTCTCTAGGTTGATTGTTCTGTAATTTAGTTATAATTTTGATATGGTCATAGGAGGTAGTGATCACGGCATTTACCTAATCCATCATTTTTACCAGAAGCCTCATCAGAATTAATCTGATGTGGTAAATTTGCATGGATAGACTGTTTCAAAAACCTGAGCCACAGGCATCAAGTTGTGGCATTGGAATCTATCACTTTATTCTTAATTTCCTTGCTCCTCCCTTTATTTTATTTACCTGATATGCAGGATATCTTCTATTTGTCCCTCCAGATTTACCCTTGACCCTTCTCTACCTAGCTTTGTGCCCTGGAGATTGACGTATATGTCTACACTCTACAGTCATCAATGATTCCCTTTTTCTCTGGGTGCCACTGGGGTTCAGCCCATAGAAAACTCAGAAGGAGATCCGAGAGAGGGAGAAAAGTGGATAACTTTTCTCCCAACTCCTTCTCTAAGAAGTCACCATGGGCTTCATCTCTCATTGGAAGGACTCAGCTCTTGAAAAGCCTTTAACTAGTCTGTTCAACAACAACAACAACAACAACAACAACAACAACATCCTGGGTTACTATTGGATCCTGACAAACCCAAACTGCCCATCATTAACTGGGTGTTATACATCCCACAAAAACACCAAAATTGAATATGCACAGCAGATTTCTTATAAAATAGAAATATTATGGCCAGTCTCGTAAGCAGATCTGGAAACACAAGTCAACTGCATAAGCAGGCAGCAGACTTTCATGCTGCTGCTCCTACTGCTTCGTCACCTCTTTCTCAATTCACACCAGTGCCCTGTGAGGAGTTCCATGTGGCCAGTTAACAGAGGGGAAAACAGGCTAGATTTATTGGTGGATCTGACTTTTATGCAATCACCACAGGAAGTGGGCAGCTGCTACACTAGCACTCCACCAAAGGGTGGCCCAGAAAGTCAGTAGTGAAGGGAAATTCCCATGAAGAAACTCTAGCCTCAGATTTACTTATTCACTTTGTGTTGAGGAAGAGGTAGCCTGAGGTACAGAACTATAGTGACATATGAACAGTGACTTGGAAAAAATTAATTTTGGAAAATCAGTTATAAGACTTCAGTCTTACAACAGTTTTTAACTCTTACATCAGTTTTTAACTCTTAGAACACCTTATCCACTGCCATGACATTCCTAAGACTAGGGGATGTATTTTACGACAAAAGAGGTGGAGCAATGGGCTTAGCATATATGAACTTCCCTGATCTTACCACAGGCTCCATGACACAAAAGTAGCCGGTTTGAAAGAACAGTGGAATGGCCTGCTAAAGGCTGTCATAACATCAACTGGGAGTCATCACCCTGTAAGGTTGGTTGGGCTGCTGATAAATAAATGAGGTATGCTTTTAACCAGTGAGCAATATAAGATGTTTGTTTGTTTGTTTTCTTAGCCAGAATGCATGACTCTGGGAACCAAGGTTTGGATCTGGGAGTGGCCTCTCTAACTATTACATGAGTATAGTACTTGAAGAACTTTTGCTTTTTATCCCTGTGACCTAATCTTCTGTAGATTTAGAGATCTGAGTGACCAAGAGAGCAATGGAGCCACTATACTGACTGGGGTCATTGGTCTTGATTGCCAGGGAGAAATTGGGTTGTCAATACATAAAGAAGCCATAGAACTATATCTGGAGCCCAGAAGACTTGCTGGGTGCTGCCTAGTACTCCCTTGGTCACTTGTCCTAGCTGATGGGAAACTGTAGCAACAGAATAAAACAAGACCACCTAGGACTCAAATCTCGTAGAAATGAAGGTCTGAGTTATCCTACCAGGTAAATAAGCCCATATAGCTGAGGTACTATCATAGGGTAAGAGAAACATGAAGTGAATGTGACAGAAAACAGATATGATTACCACCTGTTTAAACCTCATGACCAGTCAGAGAAGTGGGATAATAATGTTACATATTATTTTTCTATATCCTTTCCTCTTATCCTAGTTATCCAATTTGAAGAGTACTAGTATAGCCCTGGCTGGTGTGGTTCAGTGGATTGAACTGTGTCCAGAGAGGAACCTGAAGTTTGTCAGTTCTATTCAGATCAGGGCACATGCCTAGGATGCAGTTGCGGGCCGGGTCCCCAGCTGGGGGCATTTGAGAGTCAACCAATTGCTGTTTCTCTCACACATTCATGTTTCTCTCCTCTCTTTCTCCCTCACTTGACCTCTCTCTAAAAAAATTAATAAAATCTTATTTTAAAAAGGCCAGTAGTGTTGGCTAATGTTTTAGGTTTCAGGTGAGACATATATGTATATGTATATAATGACATATTACTCAGCCATAGAAAAAAATTAAATATTGTCATTTGCAACAACATGGATGTACCTAAAGGGTATTATGCTAAGTGGGGTATGTCAGACAGAGAAAGACAAATACCATATGATTTTACTTATAAGTGGAATATAAAAAAATAAAACAAAACAAAAAACATGAACCAACAAAACAGAAACAAACTCACAGAGGTAGGGAACATTTTAATATAGCCTGATGGGAGTTGGGGAGATGGGTGAAAAGGGGAAGGCATTAAGATGTACAAATTTCCTGTTAAAAAAAAGAGACAATTACAGGGATGTAAAGTACAGCATAGGGAATATTATCTATAATATTATAATAACTATGGTGTCTGATGGGTACTGGGCTTATCAAGGTGACCACTTTGTAAGTTTATATAAAGGCCTAATCATTATGTTACATACCTGAAACTAATATAATATTGTATGTCAACTATAACTGAAAAAACTTTAAAATTATTTTTTAAAAAGATGAGTGATTTCCAGAGGTTTGAGTGGAGTAAGAGAAGTTTGAATAGGTGAAGCAAAGGGAATTTTTTAGGGCAGTTAACCTATTCCATATGATACTCTAATAGTAGATACATGAACTTCATAGCTGTTTTATTTATAATATCCCCAAACAAGCAACAATCTGAATGTCCAACCACAGGTAAATGAATATACGATGTGGTATATCCATACAATGGAGTGCTGCTCAGCAATAAAAAGGAGGGATTACTGATACAAGCAACAACATGATGAATTTCAAAAACATTATGCTGAGCAGGAGAAGACAGATCCTCATAGTCTATGATTCATTTTATCAGAAGTCTCAATCATGAAAACTAATCTATAGTTAGTTGCCTGGGACCAGGTGGTGGGGATGGTGGTGGTGGTGGTGGTGGTGGTGGTAGTGAGAATTGAATGCAAAGAGGCAGGAGGAAACTTTTGTTTCTGTAAATGAAATATTCTTAACATAGCGTTGTGATTACATGTTTTACATATTTGTCAGTATATTATACATAAATTAAACATCAACAAAGTTGATTTTCTCAAAAACAGAGGCAACAGTAAGACTGACTGGATAATTTGTGCATAAGGCAGAAGATTCTCAATTGATAGGCCTTCTTTGAGAATACACATAAAGGACTGGCTTTTATGCTGGAAACTTCTTACATGCCAGAATGGAAGATTTTCTCTGCTGCACTGACTCCTTCCTAGCACTCTTAGTTCTCTTTAGGCAGTTCTTTAAAAAGGAATTCTTCTGTCCACCATAACCTCCACCACTACCCATCCAGATGTAATCACTTAGCTGCTGACTATTCTGTGTTTTAGGTTGTGGATGTGAGTTGGTCTGTTCCCTATACAGCTTCAAATCAGTCTCATTCTGACTCACCTCTCTTTCCTTCCCTCTGTAATACTTCCTATACCCTAGTACTTTGGATTATGCAAATCCAAAGGTGTTAATTTGTTCTTAGGATTTTTTTTTTTACTTCTTGATGTGTATCCATTGATTTTATCCTAGTGGAAGGGCAGTGTATTAATTATCTATTGCCTTAAAACAAATGCCATACAATTTAGAGACTTAAACATAATGAAAAGAGTTCAGAATCATTGGGGATCATCTTAGAGGCTGGTTAATACTGTCAAATACTTGAGTGTTTATGTTCATCTATTGTACTTCACTTTTATTTCTCACAAGTGTTTCACCTGCCACTTGTGAAGACAATACTACTTAATTTTTATTAGTATAATAGCTAGTATTATAAGCACAACTAAAAAGTTTATAGTATTTAAAAATTACAATTATACATGCTTCTTTTTAAAAAAAACGTAAGAGAATTTTTCAGCAGTTTTAGACTTCCAAAAAAATTGAGCCAGAAGTATAGAGAGTTCCCCTATACTCCACCACCACCAGTTTCTTCTGGTAACACCTTGTTACAATTAATAAGCCCATGTTGATACATTATTGGCAACTAAATACCATAGCTTACATTAGAGTTCACTCTTTGTGTTGTACATCTATAGGTCTTGACAAATGTAGAATGACATGTTTTCATACAGCATAGTTTCACTTCCTTAAAAATATTCCTTTCTCCCCTAGTCACCCCATCCCCCTTCCCCCTGAAATTCCAATCTTTTTGCTGTTTTTAGTTTTGCCTTTTCCAAAATGTCATATACAGTAGTTGGAATCATACAGTATGTAGCCTTTTGAAATTGGCTTCCTCCTTTTAGTAATATGGACCTAGGATTTCACCATGTCTTTTTGTGGCTCAATAACTCAATTCTTTTTATTGCTGAGTAATAATCCATTGTATGGATGTACCACAGTTTGTTTATCCATTCACTTATTGAAGGATATCTTGGTTGCTTCCAATTATGAATAATTGGTCTAAACATTGATTCCAGGCTTTTGTGTAAATAAATACTTCTTTTTCATCCCTGGTTCTTCAAGTTTTCTCAGATGGTTTGTATCTCCCACATTGGAGAAAACCATCTTGTATATATGAGCCCAAATTCTTATTAAGTTCTCAGTAAATATTAACTAATATAAGATTTCCTCAAAATTCATACAAAAATTTAAAAATGTGATGAGTGATTTTTCAAAGTCCTTTGAAAAACTCTGGACATTTTCACAGAAAGATAGAATTGTGTGCTTTAATTGAGATTGGAGCACTAAAAACTTTTGCATGATACAACCAAAAGTATTTTAAATTCTTCTCAGTTGATGTTTTGAATGTTTATTTTATAACTTTTTCCACCCTTACCTGAGCACTTCATTAAGTAAAACTTCTAGCAATAAACACATTTGAGGCCCTGGCTGGCGTAGCTCAGTGGATTGAGTGCAGGCCGTGAACCAAAGTGTCGCAGGTTCGATTCCCAGTCAGGGTACATGCCTGGGTTGCAGGCCATAACTCCCAGCAACCGCACATTGATGTTTCTCTCTCTCTCTCTCTCTCTCTCTCTCTCTCTCTCTCTCTCTCTCTCTCTCTCTCTCTCTCTCACTCCCCCTGTCCCTCTCTGAAAATAAATAAATAAATTTCTAAAAAAAAGAAAAGAAATGCTTTGACTCTTAAAAAAAAACAACACATTTGAATTACTGAAGTACAGAAGACCGTTTCTCTAAAAATACCACACTCAATTCATGTGTTTTTATTACCTTTAAGCCATTCCAGAGGCCCTACGTATACCAAACTACACTGTCTTGTATGGGAACACATATTTCTATTTAGTTTTAGACATCTTTAACAGACAGATGTACTTTTGTCACTGCTCCATAACAAACCCTTCTTCCTATTTGAGGGCATTCCCCCACTGTCTTGTTGAGAAGGATGCCCTCCTTTCCACTCTGGTAGTGTGAGGGATCATATCCTGATGTTCCCCACCTCTAGCAGTCTGAGTATCGTCATATAATATTTAGCTAGTGAACATTTTTCCAGAAATTTAAATCTTGACCAAGGGACAAAAAGACAAAGAGGTGATGAGATATAATTCACAGCAGTGGGCAGATTATCTCTGAGGGCATTGAGGTGGAATCCCAAGGAGGTGGAAGCAGTGCCCTACAACAGAGGTGGTTGTGCTCTGCTATCCTGGCTAATATTTTCCAGCCTCCTGGCTTCCCAGAGTTACCTGGGTCTTTCCATATTTTTTTTAGCTGTTAGTATAGCTTTCTGTCAATTTGTAAGCCCTTACACTATTCCAATAAATTCCTTTTTCACTTAAGATTGTTAAAGTAGATGTTACTTTGAATAGAAGTATTTTAAGTGATTAATCAGCAAAATCAATCCATTCATTAATTCTCCCAATATTCACTAAGCACTTACTAGGTACCATACATTGCACCAGGCTTAAGAACATGATGGTGAGTAAATTAGTCACTGTCTCTACTGTCTTGAAACCCAGAGTCTACTGGAAAACACAAATGAGGAAAGAGATGACTGCAATACATGCTTGTGGGGGGAAGACGCTATTCTTTTACAACAGAAAAGAGGAGTATTTAATCCAACCTTAGTGATGGCAGTAGTGAGGGTATCAGGGAAAGGTTTGAGTGATATCTACATTGAGATTTAAAGAGGTAAAATTAGACCTGGTTGAGATGTAAGAAGTGGGGTGAGTATTTCAAATAGTGGGGAGAGTTCATGTGAAGATCTAGAGTTGGGAAAGGTCCAGAACCTTCAAAGAACTGAAAAAAAAAAGTCCCAGAAGTGCAATGTTCAAGCAGAATTAGAAAGATGAGTCTGGAGTGATAAGTGGGACTCAGATCATGCAGAGAAATATGAGTCCTATGAAGGTGTTAGCATATTCTCATATAAGCATTTGGGAGCAATTGAAGGGTTTTATGTGATGCCTGGGGAACTTGTGTATTAAAAGGCTTCAAAATTTAGGACTGAAAGCAAAATCTTTGACATTTCATGACATTAAAATCTTTTTTTAAAAAAGAACAATAAGAATAGACTTTTCTTTATGTGTGGAAGTAATAATGAGCAAAAAACATAGCAGATGGGTTTATTGAGAAAATATTTTTACAACTCTAATAAATTTACTCTGAGCCATCAGTATTGTACAGATTTCCTGTGACAATAGTCACTGATTTTCTTTCTGTTTTTTTGGTTCTACTTCCTAAAATAATTTTGAGAGCCTATATATCATCCATCTGCACCTTTTTTAAACTGGCATGTGAGATTCTTTTAATTATAAATTTAAGTAGTTGCAAAGGATGCAATTTTCTGTGGTATTATAAATATTAACATTTAAAAATCAAACTATTTTATCACTCTCATGTATATCCAAAAGACTCTCAAACAATAACTATTTGATACTATCATTTTTTAGTAAATCAACACCAATAGGCAGAATTTTACATTATTCCTTTCATTCTTTGAATTTGTATTTTCATTCTATTGCTTTCACAAATTTATACTAACATTATTTTGCTGTAAAGCCTTTTATTGATAACCTCATAAAACAACCTGCTATAAAAATATGTACGTAAGTGGAAATTTATGTTAATTTTTTCTAAATTGAGTTATAGTTACAACTATCAGTAATATAGAATTGATTAAAACAGGAGGTGTGTTTCATGTTTTAAGAATTTTTTCAATTTTATATTTTTTATTTATTGTTGTTCAGTTATAGTTGTCTCACATTTTCCCCCAATGCTCACCCCTACACCATCCCCCTCACTCCCACAGTCAATCCCCCCTCCCATTGTCCATGAGCCCTTTATTCATGTTTCTTTGCTTGCCCCTTCTATCCTTTCCCCAATTATACTCCTCGTCCAGCCCATCTGATCACTGTCAGTATGTTCTTTATATCCAAGTCTCTGGTTTTATTCTGCTCATTTGTTTCTTTTGTTGATTAGGTTCTACTTATAAGTGAGATTATATGGTATTTCTCTTTCACTGCATGGCTTATTTCACTTAGCATAATGCTCTCTATTTCCATCCATGCTGTCACAAAGGGTAGAAGCTCCTTCCTTCTTTCTGCTGAGTATTATTCCATCATGTAAATGTGCCATAGTTTTTTGATCCATTCCTTTACTGATGGGCACTTAGGTTGCTTCTAGCACTTGGCTATTGTAAATTGTACTGCTATGAACATAGGGGTCCACAGGTTCTTCTAGATTGGTGTTTCAGTGTTCTTAGGATATAATCCCAGCAGTGGAATTGCTGGGTGAAAAGGCAGTTCCATTTTTAATTTTCTAAGGAAATTCCATACTGTTTTTCCACAGTGGCTGCACCAGTTTGCATTCCCACCAACAGTGTACTAGGGTTCCCTTTTCTCCATATCCTCTCCAACACTTGTTTGTTGATTTGTCTTTGATGGCCATTCTCACCAGTGTGAAGTGGTATCTCATTGTTTTGAATTTGCATCTCTCTGATGGCTAGTGATGCTGAGTTTCTTTTCATATGTCTCTGGGCCCTCTGTATGTGCTCCTTGGAGAAGTGTCTGTTCAAGTATTTTGTCCATTTTTAATTGGGTATTTTGTCTTCCTGGAGTGGACTCATGTGAGTTGTTTATATATTTTGGAGATCAAACCTTTGTCTGAGGTATCATTGGCAAAAATGCTTTCCCATATAGTTGGTTCTCTTTTCATTTTAATGCTGTTTTCTTTAGCTGTGCAGAAGCTTTTTATTTTGATGAGGTCCCATTTGTTTATTCTTTCCTTTATGTCTCTTGCCCTAGAGGACATATTGGTGAAAATATTGCTCCATGGAAATTATGAGATTTTCCTGCCTATGTTTTCCTCTGGGACTTTTATGGCATCATGACTTAAAATACTTAAGTCTTTTATCCACCTTGAATTTATTTTTGTGTATGGTGTAAGTTGGTGATCAAATTTCATTTTTTTTTTTACATGTAGCTATCCAGATCTCCCAACACCATCTGTTGAAGAGGGTATTTTTATTCCATTTTATGATTATGCCCCCTTTGTTGATGATTAATTGACCATAGAGACTTGTGTTTATTCCTGGGCTCTCTATTCTGTTCCATTAGTCTATAGGTCTGTTCTCATGCCAGTACCAGGCTGTTTTGATTACAGTGGCCTTGTAATACAGTTTGATATCAGGTATGGTGATCCCTCTTACTTTGTTCTTCTTTCTCAAAATTACTGAGGCTATTTGGGGTCATTTATGGTTCCACATAAATTCTTCAAATGCTTGTGCTATATCTGTGAATATGTCATTGGTACTTTAACAGGGACTGCATTGAATCTATAAATTGCTTTGGGTAGTATGGACATTTTGATGATGTTAATTCTTCCAATCCATGAACATGGTACACGTTTCCATTTGTTTGTGTCTTCCTTAATGTCTTTCTTCAGTGTTGTGTAGTTTTGTGAATACATGTCTTTTACCTCCTATGTTAGGTTTAATCCCAGTTACTTTATTTTCCTTGTTGCTATATCAAATGGGGTTTCCCCCCCATTTATGTTTCTGATATTTCATTGCTGGTATATAAAAATGCCTTTGATTTCTGCATATTGACTTTTTATCCCACTGTTTTGCAAATTCCTTTATTAGGTCAAGTAGTGTTTTGGTGGAATCTATAGGATTTTCTATGTACACTATCATGTCATCTGTGGACAATGACAGTTTTGCTTCCTCCTTTAAAATTTAGACACCTTTTATTCCTTTTTCTTGTCTGATTGTTGTGGCGAGGACTTCCAATACTATGCTGAATAGAAGTAGTGAAAGTGGACATCTTTGTCTTGTTCCCAGTCTTAGTGGGAAAGCTTTTAGTTTTTGCCCATTAAGTGTGATATTGGCTGTTGGTCTCTCATGTATGGTCTTTATTATGTTGAGGAAATCTTCCTCTATTCCCATTTTGCTGAGTGTTTTTACCATAAATGGGAGGTGTGCCTTATCAAATGTTTTTTTTGTATCTATTGATATGATCATGTGATTTTTGTCTTTCCTTTTGTTTATGTGTTATATTATGTTTATTGATCCATGAATACTGTGCCATCCTTGCATCCCTGGCATAAATCCCACTTGATCATGGTGTATGGTCTTTTTAATGTGTTGCTGGATGCAGCTTGCCAATATTTTGTTGAGGACTTTAGCATCTATGTTCATCAGTGATATTGGCCTGAAGTTTTATTTCTTTGTTATGTCTTTATCTGGTTTTGGGATTAGGATGATGCTGGCTTCATAAAAAGAGTTTGGGAGTTTTCTATCTTCTTGGACTTTTTGGAATAATCTGTGAAGTGTAGGGGTTAGCTCTTCCTTAAATGCTTTGTAAAATTCTCCAATGAAACACTCTGGTCCAGGGCTTTTGTGTGTTGGGAGTTTTTTGATTACTAGTTCAATTTCATTAGTTGATATCCATCTATTCAGACTGCTTCTTATTAACTCCATTTTAGAGGTATATGTTACTAGAAATGTGTGCATTTCATCCAGGTTTTCAAATTTCTTTTTTAAAATTATTTTATTTAAATCATTGTTCAAGTACAGTTTTCTCCCTTTTACTCCCATTCCACAAATTTCTTGTCATATAGTTGTTCATAGTAATTTCATATGAGCCTTTGTATTTCTGTGGTATCAGTTATAATTTTGCCTCTTTCATTTCTGATTTTATTTATTTTGGTCATCCCTCTTTTTTATTGATGCATCTGGTTAAAAGCTTGTCAATTTTGTTTCTCTTTTCAAAAAACAAGCTCTTGGATTTATTGACCTTTGGGATAGTTCTTTGTTTGTTGTTGTTCCTCTAGGTTTGTAGATATAGGGTTAGGTTGTTTAACAAAATTTTTCTATCTTTTTTTTTTAGGTAGACCTGTATTGGTATGCACTTCCCTCTCAGGACTGCCTTTGCTGTGTCCCATAGGTTTTGGGTTGTT
Source organism: Phyllostomus hastatus (assembly GCF_019186645.2). NCBI lineage: Eukaryota > Metazoa > Chordata > Mammalia > Chiroptera > Phyllostomidae > Phyllostomus > Phyllostomus hastatus. The sequence continues at coordinate 53,192,500 of NW_025334041.1, forward strand.
GTGTGTTCATTCTAATTTGTTTCCAGAAACTTTATGATTTCTTCCCTGATCTCATCGTCTACCCATTTATTTTTAATAACATGTTATGCAGCCTGCATATATTTGACTGTTTTTGAATTTTTCCTTGAATTTGGTTTCTAGATTCAAGCCATTGTGATCTGAGAAAATGCTTGATATGATTTAAAGTTTCTTGAATTTGTTGAAGCTTGTTTTGTGTCCTATCATGTAGGCTATCTTTGAACATATACCATGGGCATTTGAAAAGTATGTGTTTTTGCTTCTTTGGGGTGAAAGGTTATATATATATATAACCAGTTTATTATATAATATATATATGTGTGTATATATATACATACACACACACACACACACACACACACACATATATATATAATCAGTGCCCATTTGACTTAGCATGTTGCTCAGTGACACAGTATCCTTGTTGGTTCTTTGTTTGAAAGATCAGTCCATTGTTGACAGTGGGGTGTTAAAATTCCCTAGTATAACTATGTTGCTGTCTATAGCTTTCTTGAAGTCTTCCAAGATTTTCTTTATATATTTGGGTGCTCCTATGTTGGGTGCATATATGTTTGCACTTTTCCTAGCTATCGGATGGATTCTTCCTGTTAGAATTATGATGTGACCTTCTTTGTCTTCTTATGGCCTTTGTTTCAAAACCTATTTTGTGTGATAGAAGTATTGCTAGCCCTGCTTTTTTTTCCTGTCCATTTGCTTGCAATATTTTGTCCCAACCCTTCACTTTCGGTCTGTGTAGGTCTTTTGTTCTGAGGTAGGTCTCTTGTAGACAGTATATATGTGGGTTATGCTTTCTTATCCATTTAGCTATCCAATGTCTTTGATTTGAGTATTTAATCCATTTATATCTATTGAAAGGTATTTATTGAAAGGTATTTATTCATTGCTATTTTTTCCCTTTTATGCCTGTATTCCTCTCTCCCTCATTCTCTACTTTCATCTTCTTAAAGCAGACCCTTTAGCATCTCTTGCGGGGCTGGTTCAGAGGAGGTGTATTGTTTGAGGCTTCTTTTGCCTGGGAATCTCCTTATTTTGTCTTCTATTTTAAATGACAGCCCTACTGGGTAGCACAGTCTTGGTTGCAGGCCTTTGCTTTTCATTACTTGGAATGGCAATTTTCTTGCCATTCCTTTGTGACCTGTAGTGTTTCTGTTGAGAAATCAGCTCCTAGACTTATCAGCGCTCCCTTTCATGTTACTATCTGTTTCTTCCTTGTTGCTTTTAAGATTCTCTCTTCATCTTTACGTTTTGGCAGTTTCATTATGATGTGTCTTGGAGTAGGCCTCTTTGAGGTCATCTTGATTGGGATCCTCTGTGCTTCCTGAACTTGTATGGCTTTACTTCTCTCCAGTTTAGGGAAGTTTTCTGTCATTTTTTAAAATGGGCTTTCTATCCCTTGCTCCTTTTCTTCTCCTTTTGATATTCCTATGATTGGAATATTGTTGTTTTTTATGTTGTCCTGAAGTTCCCTTAAGCTATCCTCATACTTTTGAGTCATTTTTCATGCTGCTGGGTATTTCTTTCTACCTTGTCTTCCAACTAGCTGATTCTATCCTCTGCTTCACCCAGCCTGCTTATAATTCCATCTAGTATGTTTTTTCTTTTTAATTTCAGATATTGTATTCTTCATTTCTTCATGGTTCTTGTTTATAGTTTGTATTTTTTTCTTATGCAGTTGTAGTTCCCATTCAGTTCCTTGTAGTTGTCCAAGTTTCTTGAGTATCCTTACAAGCATTCTTTTTAATTCTGTGTCTGATAGTTTGCTTGCCTCAATTTCATTTAGGTCTTTTACTGGGAATTCTTCCATTCACTTTGCTTAGGGTTATTTCTTTGTCTCCCCATTTTAGGTGACTCTTTTTGCTTGGTTTTTCATTCCAGGCTTTTCCTGCCTGTCTTTGTGGGGTAGACTTCTCTGGTAGGAGTTCTGAGGGACTTGGTGATGTGGTCTTTTTTATCTCCTTTTCTAGATCCTTGTGTTGCCCTTTATTCTGTGTGTGTGGTCTCTCTTGTTGTACTTAGACTTTACTTGTTGGTGGCTTCTTTGTTGGTGGGTTCTCCCCTCTAGTAGGCTTAGTGGTAGTCACAATTTCCAGCATTACAGACAACCAAACTTACACCAGCCAAAATACACCCCCTACAACATCAGCAATCTCAACCACATTGATCAAAGATTAATAAAGGTGAAAAGAGATTATGGATATTATAAGATATGACAAAAGGAATATGAGATGACTAGAAGAGGGGAAAATGTTATTGAGACATAAGGGTAGAACTGATAAGAGTTGGGACAGAACTGAGGCAAAGAAAGGGAGAGAACAAGATTTGAAGCATAAGCATAACACAAAAGGGTAATGGGAACAATGGGGTGACAAAAGGGAAGAGTATACTATGAGGTTTTAATTAAAATCAAAAATGTATTGGACCAACAAGAACAAAATTGCAGAAAAAAGAGTCAATAGCAATGACAGCTAAATGAAGTTTAATAAAGGTAGAATGAAAAAAAAAAGAATATTGTACAAAAGCAAAAAGTGAATATGAGGTGTATACAATAAAAAAATGATTTTGACAGGATGGGGAAAGCAAACTAATAAGAGTAAAGAGTAAAGCCCAGGTTGGTAGAGGGTGATAAAAATGAAATAAAATTCCTCATTCAACTGATTTGGGCCTGGGGGAAGGCAAAATGGAGTAAGAAGCAGGGAAATATTCTATGGGATTTAAAGTACATACAAATATTGAACATATCACAGTTGCTTTGGAGAAGTACAGCAATAACTACGGTATTTCATCCAACTAGCCACTGTTTATTAAAGGTAGAAAATACATAAGACTCTTATAAGTGGGGAAAAAGAATGTGAACTGAGCTGAGAAAGAAGACTGCTCATGAAAGGGTAGATGGAGGATAAATAGTGAGAGTAAGGGATAAAAACATGGCTTAATTTGAGAGAAAATAAAGTTTACAACAGTAATAAAGTTCAGGAAGACGTGAAATGGATTAAGACCAGGGAAGGGTGCTGTTTGGGGCTTGGAATAACAGCAATATCATAAAAAATATATAATCTGAATAAAAAGAATAAAAAGTAAAAGACCAAGAATAGTAAGTTATTTAGAATATAAGTGAACTAGAAGAAAATTAAAGTGCAACATGAAAGGTAGAAGAAAATCAAAACAAACATAAAAATCTAAATAAATGAAAAGAAGAAAGAGGAATACAAAAAAATGCAAGTTCTGATGAAGAGCAAGATGAAATTTGTCTCAGCTGTTGGTGTTTGCCTCCTGACTTCTTTCTGGATCTGTCTCTGGTTTTCTGTCAGCTCCGGGTCTTACTGTTTTACTTGTCCATGTTGAAGCATCCTCTGCACACTTGACTTCCAAACTTCATGTAGCTGAGATTCTGTTAGCTATTCACTTTGTCCTTTGGAAGACCAGCTAAGTGTCCCTTTTGGGTGCACAAGCAAGTGGACTAGGCTCCCACCTAGTTCACTGCCATCTTCTCTTCTTCCTGATTAATAATTTTTAAACATTAATGTGCCCCTCATTAATTTATGTGTCCATAGAAGAATATCATTTACTATGAGACAGATTGTCTTAATTAAAAGGGTCTTCCTCATACCAATGTTTTGAATTATGGTTTGGTTTGTCTTTGTTCTTACATTTTGGGCAACATGCCATTAATGTTAGAGAATGAGTGACAGTTATGTCTTTGTTATATAAAGTGGGATAAAGAGGACCAGCAAGATACCCTGACCACATCCTCAGGCAGATCAATGTTAGAAGTATTGAAATTTAGGATTTGGAAACTGGTTTGTTCAAAACTATCCAGGCTATGTACTCTTGAAATGTCTTTGAGTACCACTAGTGAGTTTGAAAATCATAAGTCTAATGTAAACAATACTGAAGAAAAGATCAAATAAACTGGGTTCCTTTGACAAAGTAGCAGTAGGACCTTAGACATTTGATTTGTGTAACTCCCAGTTTCCATCAATCATGTGAGGACAGGGGAATTGAGCTAATTTTTGAAGATTCTTGACAGCTCTAAATTTCTTTAATTCCTCCTGGAAGTTTTTAGCTATGTCCAGGACACTGGGAAGAAGGCCACATACCAATACAGAAAGGACAAAAAGGAAAGAAGGATTTGTGTGATCACTGAGGACACAATAAAGGACAAGGGAGGGACTGTTTGGATATAGATCAAGGAACCTTTTTTTAAAAAGTGTTTTTGTGTTTCAGATGTATATTTGGGTTAAAATTCCAGTTTCACATTATTGTTTATATGGCTGTACACAAACCAATCTGTGAGCTTTACTCTCCTCAGCTGTTAAGAGGAAGTAAGACTGTCTACTTTGCACTTTAATATTGAGACAGAAAATAAAACTTTTCTTCACTTAGCGTAAAATTTTCAAAGTTCATCCATTTTGAAGCATGTATCAGAAGTTAATTCCTCTTTATTCCTTGACAAATACTATATTGTACAAACATGTCATATTTTGTTTATCTATTCACCTGCTGATGGACACTGGAATTGTTTCTACTTTCTGGTTATTATGAATTATGCTGGTATAAACATTCATGTACAAGTTTTGCATGAAAATATGTTTTAATCATATCTTGTGGGTGTATAGCCAGGAGAGGAATTGCTGGGTTGTGTTGTAATTCTATGTTTAAAATAGTTGAGAACTGCCAAACTGTTTTCCAAAGTAGCTGTACCATTTTTGCATTCCCATCAGCAGTGTATGAGGGTTTCAGTTTCTCTACATCTTTGGCAAAACTATTGATTATAGTCATTCTGGTATTTGAAGTGGTATCGCATTGTGGTTTTTACCTCAATTTCCTTAATGGCTACTGATATTGAGCACTTTCTCATGTCCTTGTTAGCCCTTTGTATATCTTCCTTGGAGAAATGACTTTGTGGATCCTTTAACCATTTTTTAAATTGGGTTGTTTATCATTCCATTATTGAGTTGTAGTAGTTCTTTATATATTCTAGATATAAGTCCCTTAATAGGTATACAAATTGTAAATATTTACAGGCTGTCTTTTGCACTTTCTTAATGATGTCATTTGAAGAACAAATTTTTTTTTTTTTTAATTTTGAGAAGTCTAACTTAGCCATTTTCCTTTTTGTCATTTCTGCTTTTGGTTGGTGTCTCATCTGAGGGTTTTATGTAACCTAACAGTACAAATATTTATTCTTATCTCTACTTTTAATTTCATAGTTTTAGCTCTTATATCTCTGATTCATTTATGTGGTATGAGATTGGGGTCCAACTTCATTCTTCTACATGTGGCTGGCTATTCAGTTGTTCCAGCACTATTTGTTTCAAAAACCATTCTTCCCCATTGAATTATATTGGCACCCTTGTTGAAAATCATCTGACCATAAACGTAAGGGTAAATCAAATTTTAACTGCTAATTCTAATACTTTTATTGTAATACTCTGAAAACAGAGTCACATTGTCAGTTAAAAAAGTTCTAGTCAAAATCATTTCTTTTGACATACTTTAAAATTATAATGACCTTATTTACAAGAATTTTTAACACAATGTAGATGAATTATTCATGTTTGTTTATGCTTTCTCCATTAACTGTTAGTTGATGTAATTAGAAATTTAAAGTATCCAGCCCTGGTTGGCGTAGCTCAGTGGATTGAGCGTGGGCTGGGAACCAAAGTGTCCCAGGTTCGATTCCCAGCCAGGGTACATGCCTGGATTGCAGGCCATAACCCCCAGCAACCGCACATTGAAGTTTCTCTGTCTCTCTCTCTCTATCTCCCCGCCTTCCCTCTCTAAAAATGGATGAATAAAATCTTAAAAAAAAAAAAGAAATTTAAAGTATCCTTGATCTGTAGTTGAACTTCCAAAAATTCCTAAATATTTTGTCAGATTACATATCTTATGAAATTAAACATTAAAAAAATGTTTTCTAATACATTATGTCTCCTTTAAATTCTGACATACTCCAATGTACTGATTTATCTCTATAAGGCATAATTAATATCACATAACTGTAATGTATATAGTATTGTTCCTGGGCATGAATCCTAAATTTGTGGACCAACCAAATCCCCAAATAATCACAAGAATTGCTCCAGAACAAGCATGAAAAATAATTTTATTGATGGTATAGCTTTTACCTGATGGTAATGGGCCTCTAAATGTGTCAATGATGAATGTGGGAGCAGAGCAAAATTTAAGCTTCAGTTTCACTAATGAAATTAATCTGAAAATTATAAATTTTGAATTATACTTTTATTCTAGAATATATCACACTGTGTTGTGTGCCAAGCTTCTTTATTTAAGAACAAAGTAATGAGTGATGTGGGGATTACAATCAAGAGCATCCTTGAACTTCACCTTCCCTCCAACCAGTTCCCCAAAACTCCCTACCCCTTTGTGAGAACACAAAGGGTTCTCAATTCTGTTCTTATTGAATGAAAAACTTAATCCCCAAAGCCCTGGTATAAACCCAGGGTTCTCTTTCTCTAGCTTTGCCCTTTTCTTTGCACCCCCATTACTAGGACAGACAGGTATCATTTCAGTATAAATTCGTGGGAAAACCCAGAGTAGTAAAAGACACAGAGGGAATGTTTTCTCTCTCAGGGAAAGGGACTGACTACAGCACAGTGAACCCATAGCCTGGGGTACCAAAATGGGACCCTGGTACTAGAGGAAAGGATGCTGGTTACACCCTGAGAAAGAAGACTACAGCAGCCTCAGAATCTGCTCATTGCAAATAGTCATTGCTTGATAGTTTGCCCTTCTGGTGACAGTTGCAGAATAACACTCAGGCCACATCCTTCTCAAGCTGCTGGGTGATGTGGCTGATCTTCAGAGTGGGTTTCAAACACCTATGTCAAGGTGGATTCTGAGCCTATATTTAGATTAGCAGGAAAGAGTGTTATTAAATAAACTCCTTCACAGAATTAGATACCCATCATGGAAGTAAAATGGGAGCATGGGGTCACATTGTAATATTTAGGAATTTAGTTTGGCTGTAATAAAACTGGAAAAAGCAGTGGCTTAAACATGTTACCAGGTTTATATATCTTTTTCCATACAGGGGTGGTTTGATAGATCCACAATATCCTCAGGGAGCCAGGCCCTTATATCTTTTTTTCACCTAGCCATCCTTAGTATGTGCTTGTTCCTTTGTAGTCACAAGATGATTGATTGAACTCCAGTATCACATTTGAGTTCCAGAAGTAAAGAAAAGTAAGGGTAAAGGGTAAGTTGGTCTTCTATTTTAAGAAGAATTCCAAGAAGCATCATCCAACAACTTGCATTTACATTGCATAGGCTAGAATTAAAACAGTCATGCCCTTCACTTGCACCAATGGCCAGGAGATGTAGTTTTTACCTAGGCACATTTACACCCACAGAAAGTCCAGTTTTCTGTTACTTATGATCAGGAAGAAGCTATATAGGGAAGACCTTCAGCAGTTTAGTTTATCTTTCCCGTTCATAAATAGGTATCCTTCTTCTGTGTTCATTGCAGCATTGTTTACAAAAGGCAAGATATGGAAGCAACTCAAGTTCCCATCAATACATGATTAGATAAAGAAGATGTAGTACATATATACAATGGAATATTACTCAGCTGTGAAAAAGAATGAAATCTTGTTGTTTGTGACAACATGGATGGACCTAGAGGATTTTGTGCTAAGTGAAGTAAGTCAGAGAGAGACAAACCATATAAATCTAAAGAACAAAAATCTCAAGGACAAGATAAATGAACAAACACAACAGAACCTAAAGAACAAAATAAAAAAATACAGAAACAAACTCATAGATACAGAGAACAAAGTGAGGGTTGCTAGATGGGATGGGGGGGTTGGGTGAAAAAAGGTGAAAGGATTAAGAAGTACAAATTGGTAGTAATAGGGATCTAAAGCGCAGCATAGGGAATATATGTGTATATCAGGGGTGTAAAACTCATTTTCACTGGGGGCCACATCAGCCTCATGGTTGCCTTCAAAGGGCCGAATGTAATTTTAGGACTGAATAAATACAGCTACTCCTTAACTAGGAGCAAGGAGCTCAGCACTGCCGCCAGGTAGAAACAAGATGCTGGGCCAGAATAAACAAGGTGGAGGGTCAGATTTGACCCACGGGCCTTGAGTTTGCCACCTGTGGTATATATAGTCAATAATACTGTTAATAACTATGTATGATGCTAGGTGGGTACCAGAATTATCAGGGAGATAATTCTATAATTGTCTAACCACTATGCTATATACCTAAAACTAATATAAAATAATACTAAATGTCAATTGTAGTTGAAAAATAAAATAAAAAAAATAGGTATCCTTCACCTTTACTGGGCCATAAGAATTCCCCCAACTTCCCCACATTGCTCTTCTGCAAAGAGTTGAGAGCAAATGTGGGCCTCTGAACTGTGCCAAAGATGAGCATGGGAGAGGCACATTTATTACTTCAATTTTGTACTTCTTTGATTGTGGAATATTTACTGTAGTTGAGTTCAACTTAAATTTCAGGAGCACTGTTATCACTGTGAAACAGCTTGTAATTCTTAAAAGACTGGACTACTAGGCTAGACAGACAGACTTGTTTCAGGATCCAAGATCTATGTTTACTAGCAGTATACTATGGGCAAGACACTCAATCTATGCTTGTTTTCTCATTTGTGAATGGGATAATAATTTTTACAGATAGGTTGATAATTTATATCCAAACTTAGAAACTTATGTACTGAAAAGGGGATACTATTAATAATTGTACTTGAACAAGAGGCAGAAACCAGGGCCAACCCAGGCAAACTCAGGACTTATGGTCACCCTACTTGTAGGCATTGTTGAGAAGATTAAATGAGCAAATAGATATAAAACAGCTAGCACAGAGCCTGACAACCAGTAGGTACTCAGTAAATACTAGCCACAACTTGTGTATATCATGAATTGAAAAGTTCCATTATTTCAGCTTTGCTTTTCTCTCTTTCAGTAATAAAATATGCTTGGTAGTCTTCCTTATGATGAAGAGTAGTGGGCTGAAAAAAATGAGAGCTTAAATTTTTGCAAGACTAAGAAAAACCCTATTTGAAATCGAATAACCAGCCTCTCTAAAGGAGGAAAAATGTTGAAAGACACTGCAGAAATTCCTAGTTATAAGATTCTGGAATGACAGTGCATGACCCATCTGTGAACTCTTTGTACCACTTAGAAGCATGAAGGGGAGAATCAGAATTTTAATGATTTTCGTATTTTGCATTTCTCAAAGGTTTTGGTCTGGGAATCTCTTTATACTTTTAAAACTTTTTGAGGTCACAAAGAAGCTTTTCTTTATCTGAGGTATATTTATTGATTATAAAAATAAAAACTGAGAAAATTTAAGAATATTCATTTAAAACAACAATCCCACCATATATTAACACACATGACACATTTAAATGAAGTTAATTATCTTTACAAAACAAAAAAAAATCACAGGATTATTGCTTTGCCTTTCTGTAAATCTTGTTATTACCTGGTTTAATAGAATTAAAACTAATTCTCATGACTGACTTTTATGCAATTTGTTGAAATATGTTGTTTTGCTAGAAATACATGAATATTATATATTTTTGAAAAGGGGGGATATATCAATAACCTTTTAAGATAATTATATTTACTCTTTGACACTACACCAAAACTCCACTGTAGATTCTTGAGGGTTAGTTGTAAAGTGGAATATAAATTTATTTATTTATTTTTTAAAATTTTATTTTAATTATTGTTCAAGTACAGTTTTCTGTCTTTTACTCCCATCCCAGCCCATCTGTGGAATATAAAATTGTATCAATGAACTTTTTGTGCTGTTACATTAGAACCTATCAGTACATCTAGTACTTTGAATGAATCTTTTATTCATTCTTTTGTAATATCCATTAGTCATTTGGAAAATACTAGTTCACTGAGTTATGCAGATATTTAAAATATTCACACATTTCAGAAACCTAATACCTAACACATTCTAGAAAGCAATGTGAATACACAAGCACATATTCCATTAGCCATTAAAATGACGTCATATCATGTCATATTGCCACTGGAAAACTCCACTATACATTTGTGAAAGAATGAGAGTGAAAATACAAATAATTATTTGCATTATTACTATGAAAATAATAACAAGTCATTATTATTATGAAAATAGTCTTGACTGTGCGATCCAATGAAAAGGTTTTAGTCTCAGAGCACATTTTAGTAGCTGATATGGTATGATATGAACTGTTGGATAAAATAAAAGAAAAACAAACCGCCTTTCTTTTTTAAAAAAACCAATTTGAAGTAAAAAAAAACCCCAGAAAATAATTAATTATAATACAACCAGAAAAATACTAAAATATCGTCCCAAGTGCAATTTCAAGTCTCTTTATATGCAGGCAGGTAGACATTATTATAATGTATTATAAGATTATTATAAGATGGCTTCTAATATAAAGGTCTCATTTTTTGGAATTTGAATTCTATTAATTACTAGTATTTCACAGCATGTGGGCAAATATCTTTAGGGAGCTCAAAATGCTTCACTCCTTCCTCTTCTCCCCACCTCCCCCAAGATAGAATCTTTGTGGAAATCTGTAGATGGCCAAATCCTGTTTAAAGACATTTTAGTACATGTTGCCTGTTTGCAGCCTTCTTGCAATTTTGTTTGCAAAGTCCTATCCCTTTACTATGGATCTAGTTTTCTTTGCAAGTATAAGATAGAAGATGACGTTCTTAGATGGAATTGGTTACCGATGTGAAGACGTGTTATGTAGACCTTGTATTTTGTTCCCTTTGTTCTGTTACACCAGGCTTTTCAAAGTAGGATGGTGGGGCAGGTTGATCTTTCATGGAAAAAAATCCCTTGCTAACTAGTTTTTAGCAGAAGGCTGGCTATAGGCCCTCCACTCAGCATTTGTCAGCCATGGAGAAATTTGTTTTAAGCATCCTGCTCCAAACTTTTCAATTTCAAGTGCCACTTCCTTTCGCTACACAGTAGGTGCCACCAGGTGGCTCACCTGTGGCCTACCCTCCTGAGAAATGCTCTGACTGATGTCTAGACTACCTATTCCTTTGCCTCCTCCTTTATCCTTCAGCGACAAACATCCTTTGTATTCATTCTTTCACTTACGTTGTTCTTAGTTTAGATCAGGCCAATTTGAGATAGTGTTAATAGATGCGAAGCCTATTAAAGTTACTTACACTAAGGTATGAGTGATAGACAACCACGTTTAAGAACAGAAAACCAACTGAAGGTCTGAACGAATAAATCTGTAAGTGGGTGATTACATGTAGCCATTTGGATGGACTGCTTAGCTTTTCTTTTCAACTGAGCCATATTAAAAACCAATAAGCCACTTAGATTTTAACTCAGTTATTCTAAGCGTCCAACCTGTAAATGAAAGGACAGCCTGGTAAAACAAGAAAAGAGATGTGAGGTCCCTAAATGTTTACTTTCGGCTGCATAACAGATTTAGATATTAAGGAGAAAGTGCGTGAAGTGCTAAGAGGGCAGCCCTCATTTGAGCAAGTTGTTTTGATTTCGAATCCTCTGTTAATAATTCTGAGATTTTTCAGTAGTCTTTTTTGACATTTCATTTATTCCCCCGATTAGTTTAAGGCCTTTTTTTTTTTAAAGCCTTAAATTTCCGTGTTATCAAAACTTGACACAGTGATTTGTAAGTGTGGTTTTAGGTAAGATGGGGCCTCGATCTTGGGTATACGTGAATCAATTTACGTTAACGCCATCTCCGCCCTCTTTTGCAGGGTGCTGCCTTTCTGTTCTCTCCACTATTCCAAACCCAGGGCTTGGTTGAAGGTAGATAGTGGGTTAACTACCTAGCCCGAAGGACCACCAATGGCATTATTCCTGTCAAAGTCTCCAGAGTTTGGTCTCTTGCCGTGAAATTTCAACAGGCAGGAAGTGCGGCGCCCGCGGACCATCGGAGCCAGCACTGCGCGCAGGACGGCAAGCAACGGGAATCACTAGCAGTCTTCACCACGAGTCTCAAACGACTGCAGCCAGCAGTGAAACATGCCTCTCTTTCTTCAGCCCTTCTTCACAAATAGTCCCACCCTCACCGGAAGTGGAGAGGTTTGTACGTTACACCACGTCCGGTCAGAACGACCCGTAGCTGGCTGGAGCGAGCACGCTGGTGTGTGGCAACTTTGTTCCCGCCTCCTTTGCCCCCACACCACTCACCTTCGGCTTCCTCGGAGCGTGACTTGCGTGCGCGCTCCCAGTGTTGCGTCGGGGACCGGAGGAAAGGCCGAAAGAGTGAGGCGGAAAGGAGGGGTTGTAAAGGTTGGGGCCCAACCAGCCAGTCCCGTCGCCCTCGCTCCCGCAGTCGGGAGCGTAGAGGGAAGGGGAGGAGCAATCCGGGGCCGGCCGCGTAAACGAGAAACCTCCTCGTGGGAGGGGGAGGGAGCGGAGGAGAGGGGCAGCTCCGCCACCTTTGCTCCCGCCGGCGGAAGAAGAAAGTCAGGGCTCAAACCCACCGCCACAGACTCCGAAAAGCCTTCCCCACCCCCCTCTCCCCGGAAACAACCTCTCGCTCAAACCCGCACACTCGCAGCCCCAACCGAGAGTCGAAGCCCGGTTGCCTCTGCTTCATCTCGCTGCCCGGGCCGCAGAGTGCGCGAGGCCCTAGGCCGGGAGTTGTCAAGACCCAGCTACAGCCGAGGCGTCAGCCGTGTGTCGCCGCCACCCCTGGAGGACGACGTCGACGCTGAGGAGGCGGTGGTGGAGGCGTGTTGTTGTCTCGCCCACTCCCCTCCCCTGAACTCGCACCCAACGTCAGGGCGCGATGGAGTGAAGCGAAGGCGAAGGTGGTACTTCCGTGTTGCGCTGCTAAAGCTGAGGGCGGCCAAGGCCGTTCCCCAACCCTCGGGGGCACTTGGAGGACTCCGGAATCCCTCGCAAGTCAGCGCTGTGCATCTGGTGTTTTTGCTGCTGAGGATAGGGCGACAAGCACGATCAGGACTTCTGCCGCCCGGATTCCTGCTGCCTTCAGGCCTGGAGGCCGCTGCGTACCTCAGTGTGATCTGGAACCCAGGGACCCGAGTCCTGACCCGGATTATCGTGGCGTGTCTCACAGGCCTCCCTGGTGCTCAGTGTCCCTCCGCCGTCTCCTCTGTTGTTTCCGGCGGGAGAGATGGCCAGGATCTGATCCGGGAGGAGGCCGCACCCGCGCCGCGCTCTGCGGCGAGCTCTAGGCAATGCCGAGCAGCTCGGACACGGCGCTGGGGGGAGGCGGGGGCCTGAGCTGGGCGGAGAAGAAGTTGGAGGAACGCCGCAAGCGGAGGCGATTCCTGTCCCCTCAGCAGCCGCCGCTGCTGTTGCCGCTCCTGCAGCCGCAGCTCCTGCAACCGCCGCCGCCCCCGCCGCCTCTGCTCTTCCTGGCTGCTCCCGGCACGGCCGCCGCCGCCGCAGCCGCCGCCGCCGCGGCCTCCTCCTCTTGCTTTAGCCCGGGCCCCCCTCTGGAGGTCAAGCGGCTGGCGAGAGGCAAGAGGCGCCCAGGAGGGCGGCAGAAGCGGCGCCGCGGGCCCCGCGCCGGGCAGGAGGCGGAGAAGCGTCGGGTCTTCTCGCTGCCCCAGCCGCAGCAGGACGGCGGTGGCGGTGCTAGTAGCGGTGGGGGTGTGACCCCACTGGTGGAATACGAGGATGTGAGCTCTCAGTCCGAGCAGGGGCTGCTGCTGGGGGGAGCCAGCGCGGCAGCGGCGGCGACGGCTGCCGGGGGAACGGGGGGCAGCGGCGGGAGTCCGGCCTCCTCCTCCGGCACCCAGAGGCGCGGGGAGGGGTCCGGGCGCAGGCCCCGCCGAGACCGTCGCCGCAGTAGTGGCCGCAGCAAGGAGCGCCACCGCGAGCACCGGCGGCGGGACGGGCAGCGTGGCAGCAGTGAGGCTTCAAAGTCCCGCAGCCGCCACAGCCACAGCGGCGAGGAGCGGGCCGAGGCAACCAAGAGCGGTGGCAGTAGCAGCAGCAGCGGCGGCCGCCGGAAAAGTGCCTCGGCCACGTCTAGCAGTAGTAGCAGCCGCAAGGACCGAGACCTGAAGGCTCACCGGAGCCGGACTAAGTCGTCCAAGGAGCCGCCTTCGGCCTACAAAGAGCCGCCAAAGGCCTACCGGGAGGAAAAGACCGAGCCCAAAGCCTACAGGCGGCGGCAGCGGTCCCTGAGCCCCCTGGGAGGCCGGGACGACAGCCCAGTTTCCCACAGGGCCTCGCAGAGCCTGAGGTGCCGCAAGTCCCCCAGCCCGGCAGGAGGTGGCAGCAGCCCTTATTCGCGGCGGATGCCGCGCTCCCCAAGCCCTTACAGCCGCCGGCGCTCCCCCAGCTACAGCCGCCACAGCTCTTACGAGCGGGGCGGCGACGTGTCTCCCAGCCCCTACAGCAGCAGCAGCTGGCGTCGCTCCCGGAGCCCTTACAGCCCTGTGATCAGGTGAGTCGGCTGTCTCTTGCGTTTGTCTTTGGCTGGGCTGGCCGGATCCCCAGAGGCAGGGGCTCTTTAAAACTACCCAAGACTAGAAAACCCAACTTCGGACACGCTTCAAGTAAGTGTTAATAGGCGTTTGGCGCCCCTGACACCTTTTAGGAGGTTGGAAGGACAGAGCAACAGGCTCAACAGAGCTTTTCTTCTCGCTGGTAAGGAAGATATGTAAGGAGTTGAAAGTTTTAAACTTGTTGCTTTAATGTACGAACAGGTTTCTTTCGACTGCTTTTGGTTTTTCGGCGGAATTTGTCATTATTTTGGAGACCCCGAAGACATTTCATTGTTGGAGATTTAGGAATGAACTGGAGTTTAGAGGCTAAATATAAAGGATAATTTGAATCACGTGCTGATGTCAGAATTAAATACAGATTGTAAATGTGTCAACGATGGGAAAGCAGCCTTTCTGTAAAGTTCATTCTTTTAATATATGCATAAAGCTTATAGTTTTAAATTCTGAAGATAAGGAAGATAATCCACTTTGTGATATTCTTGTGTGGAATAGTTTCTTTTGCAGTCTTTCAAGGTCAGAATTTCAGAAAGAAAAATAGATTGTGGTTTCTGTGTTGATTTGTGATGACATCCTGTTGCTAATAACATGAATGTAATCTATCTAGTTGATGTAGTCCAGTGTAATCAAGTGAATGGTTTAGAACATTGTAGACTCATTATTTACACTTTCTTTCAAGTAAAATGAACCTTTAAATATCAGAGTCTTTGTTCAGAAATTTTTAAAAGGTATAATTTAACCTAGTGAATGAAATTGGAGTAAATCTGTCATATAGTTATTAGACCTTGCTGGTTATATAATATTCTCTAAAAGATGTATGAACGTTGCTATATACTTATCTGTTAAGCAAAGTCAATTAAAAATAACTTTTTAGTATTTTGCATGTTCTCGTATTTCTTAAGATATCTGGAAATTCTAGGCCTTATAGTTTAGAATTTTGCAAAATGACCTTTGCATTGATTGTTTTTTTACTGATCTTAGTTTTCAGTAATGAAAACTAAGATCAGCAAATGAATGCTGAGTACCTCAATGTATGAGTTATGTTGCCTCTCAGTACAGAATATGTACCTGATTAGCAGATGTTTATCAAGTGTCAACCTAATAAATGTTTGTAAAGATGTGATGTGTATAGAGGTAAAGGTGTGAGTTTGTCTTTAAACCAAAACAGCTGTATAAATCTCTTCATTCTCAAAATGTTCAAGCACACTTAAAATGCTAGTTGATTGATGCTTTAAGCAAAGACTATCAACATTGAAAAGTTATTTCACCAGAGTTATCCTTTACATCTTGTAAGACCTTATATTTTACTTTTCATTAAGATATTTTAGGTTTGCCAAAAGTTTTGCTGTTTTGGGTTTTTTTTTTTTTTTAGTAGAATTTGTTTTTGAAAACTGATTAGGTTAAATTTCAGGACGTTAGATAGGAATTTTAAGTGTATGATGTAATTTTGAGAATTGATTCTGTGTTTATTGGGCTTTTTAGTTGCCGGATACTTTAGTCAGTTCCTTTATTATCTAATAGTGCTATGTATTTTATGTTATGTGTGATTAGGATTATTCATATTTAGCAAATATTTATTGAGCATATATTACATGCTAGATACTGTTTAGGGACTTCGATATAGCAGTGAAGAAAGACAAGGTCCTTGCCCTCATGAAGCTTGTGTTCTAGAGGACAGTTCATTACTGAAATCTTTTCATGGTGTTTATATTGACCACTAGTATTTTCTACAGAATTGTCTTTGGAATAAGCTTTAGAATATCTTAGTGAACGTTCTTGACAGCAGACCATTTGGTGTGTACCAGAATACATCTAGAGGTGGGAAGACGTTGCTTTGAAGACAGCCTGTTTCATTAGATTTGGGAATCAAGTTCTAGTTTTGGTTTGCCCAGGGTCTTAGAAAGACCCTGGAGGCTCAGTTCCCTAAATCATAGCAGGGAAATACTTGTGGTTTCATTATTTTTTTTAATTTCAAGAATTAAATGAAAATTTGCATTTTGTGATGTGTAGAGTCAGACTTACAGAAGTCTGATGTGATTGAGCTATTATTAATAGCTTGAGTTGTTAGAATTCTTTATATTGAAACAGAAGTACACCTCTGTCACTTCTCATTGCTTCAAGTTTAACAATTTGGAATGATAGGGAGCAAACATGTATGCTACCTCTTTAAAATGTAAAGACAGTTGCTATGTTGTCTTAGTCTTCTCTTGGTCAAAAAACTAATTTTTCATAAGGTATAGTTTTTAGATTTTCCACATTATATGTCGTTTGTCAAATGTCCTGCATAAAATGTGGGGCCCAGAATTTATAGCTAAAATAGTTCATTGAAAATTTTAAGATTTTTAAATATAGCAAATGTATTAACTATTGTTTAGGAACAATTACTTGAACTCACTTGTCCAGTTTAATACAAAACTTTTATTTACTTTTAGAATTGAGTAAATGTGGTAGGTGGCCTGTGTTGTTTAATGAATAGGCTGTTGGATTGGGAGGTCCATGAAGGCAATCAGCCTCTTGCCCACCATTGAAATCCTAGTGCTCAGCATAGTGTCTGGCACAAGTAGACTCTTAATACTTGTTGAATGGGTAAATGAAGGGAAGATGGAGTTTACTGAGCATATGAAATATTATGGGTCATGTGTGATGCTGCAGGAAATAGCATTGGGTTTTTTCCCAGCCCACATGGAGCTTATGTATTACTAAGTTGTCAATGTAGATATTTTTAAGGAAATGCATACACATTCAAAATACTAGTATTGAAACCATGATATTGATATTTTTCTTGGTGTTAGTTTCTAGAATAAATCCTCTTTGCCTTCATCTGAGTCTTCACTTCAGTTTTTTGCTCAAGCTTTTCTTTTAATCAGTCCCTTAGCTTTACTTTTTCCCTTATATAACCAATTTACCATACTTTCTTTACTACTTTATTGTTGGAGTATAGGAAGTCACATAATTTTGCTCATTGGCCCTATAATAAATTTGGGGGTGTATATAAAGAGAAGGGGCTGTTTAGGGAGGGAGTGGTACTAACACTTGTGTTTTACTATGTGCCAGGTATTAATTAATAAATATTTAATGTACATTTACCTCCAAAACCCATATGGTAGTTAAACATTTCTATTGATAATTTGGGAAATGAAAACTCTAAAAAGTTAGAGATTTGTTCCAAGGTCAACTTGGATTGGTCTGATTCTAAAGTACATGCTCTTGATATTATGCTGTTGAGAACCTCACCTGGCATTCAAGGAGCTGACTACCTCACATAATGATTTGTTTTGCTAAAATTCAACCTCTATTTTGATATTTATGTATTAATTTCTCTTTTCCTGGACATCATTGCAGCATTTTGAAGATTAAAAAAAAACCCAATTCCTCTAAAACTTATTTCAGCTCATTTTGTCTTTACTAATTTGTAGCTTTTATGAATACAAAGCTAAAAACATTTAGACATTAAAGACATTACTTACACTTAGTTATTGATGGTTGTTTTCCAGTGAGATTTCTTGATCTGAAGTCACTCAAGTCAGATCAGGCACAATTAGTACAGTAAATTGTTACACATAATTGGTTCTCTCTTTGAACCTGTGGAAGTTCTATTCCACCAAGAAGTAGCAGAGACTCAATTATAGAATAATTTCAAGACCCCAAAAATCTAATGCTGGGTAGACCCTAGATGTAAAGAAGTGAATTTACTAGTATTCACTTGCATATGATATGGGGTACCTCTGTCATGGATTATTTAGTGTTTTGTCCTAAAAACTAGTGTTGTAAAATATGTAAAATGAAGACATTCCAGAATTTTAAAAAAGAAGCTCCTAACACTCATAAAATGCTACTGATTTAATGTGTACTTAATAGAAATGTCAAAGTATCTTTAGATGAAAGAAATTCTTAAAATGCTTTTTAAAAGTGTCCAAAATATAGGATACTAGAATAAATGCAGAAAAACTCAGAAGGGAGGAAAATTGAGATGAACTCTCTGAAGTCTCCAAACCATTAATCACTCTTCATTCTCAAGAAGACCTTGGGGTTTTCTCTGACCAAACCTTATAGTGTTTACATCTACTCAGTCCTTACCACATTTTTGTTCTAGTACTAGTACTTATTCATTCCTAGCACCTTAGTTCAGGCCCTAATTTTTTATCATACTTCCTCTTACTATTATTTTCTTCCCAATTCATCTATTCTTTTCTTCCTAATTCATTCTTTATTAATAGAGTTTTCCTAAAACCTTGGTTAGATTGTGTCACTTTCAGTATATAGAATTAAGTCCAAGCTTTTTAATGTGTTATCAGGTAATATCTTCTATGATCAAATCCCATTCTGTCAGATTCTATTTTTAGAGGCACTTTTATTTCTGTGCATTTTTATTTATGCTGTTATTTTAGTTTAAACACCTTTTTTTCCTCTTTTCTACCTCCAGGTTTGCATTCAAAACCCAGCTCAAATTTCACCATCTTGTGACCTTTTTTCATTGTCTAGAAAAAGTTAATTCCTTTCTTATATTCCATAGCACTTGGCTTTATCATTGTTATGAGTTTTAAAAAAACCTCTTTTATGTTCTGATTATTTGATTGACTATGTTTGTATTTTTCTTGCTAGATTGTAAGCTCCTAGAGGATAAATTCCAAAGTGTATTAGTGGTTGAATTAATTGACATATTGGTAGCATTTTTCTTCACAGATTTATGCAAATCAACCTTTGCACAGATACTGGTTGTGCTTCTAAACTTACTTGTGGTTTTAGTTCACACACACTCTAGGACAGGGGAAATAATTCCTTTGATTTATAAGAAGAGAATGTAAGAACCTTCTAGCTTTTTCTTTACTGGAATGAGTGGAGGATGCTAGGAGTCACTTTTAGCGTGAATAGAATAAATTCAGACCTAGTGTTTATATTTTATGTTGTGTACTGACTATGATAAATAACGTGGTTCTTTTGGTGATAACTTTCTGAGCAGTTTGTATGTCAAGCTTTTCTTTTCAAGATTTTATTTGTTTATTTTAGACAAGCAAAGGTGGCGGAGAGAGGGAGAGAAACATCAGTGTGTGGTTGCACTTGTGCGCCCCCTGCTGGGGCCTGACCCATGACCCAAGGCATGTGCTCTGACTGGAAATTGAACCAGCGACCTTTGGTTTGCAGGCGGACACTCTCAGTCCCCTGAGCCACACTAGCCAGGGCTCAAGCTTTTATTTCTTAAATCTGAAAAATTGTAGCTGTTTCTCAAAAACCAGTTTAAAATAGATGTTATTTAACATTCACTGTTTAAGACCATTTTAATATTTTCTCTTGTATACTTTTTCTATAATTATCACTTAAGTTTTTGGTATTTTCCTTTTGGTTGGCTTTGTTTCGTATGTAGATATTAGTAAGCTTTAAAGTAGAGGTTAGAAGCAGAAATATCAAGCTAGAATCAGAAGTATTTGCTGTGATTTTTGTTCCTTAAATTTCTAATTGTGCACATCTAAATTGTGAGATAATCTGATATTCTTAATATATTTGGAAAATAAAATGAATGTAGATTAGAGGGTAAAATGTAGGTTAAAAAACTGCAATTTTTAGAAAATGGAAAAGAAAATGGTAGTAAGGTAAAGTGAAAATAGTTAATGGGCTACATGCCTCCACTTTTCTGTTTCTCGTTTGTAATTGCAAATGGGCACTTTCACTGAGATATTTTATTAATACTCCAAACTTAATTTATCTAACGTTAAATTATTTTGCTCTCATGGAGTCATTTTTTCAGACATTCCTTGTCATTTTTCACTTGTTCACAAAGATAATAGAGGCTTATGGTAGAAATTTTCAGTTCGTATAGAAAACTGTAAGAGATTAAAGTCCCCTTGAGTCCAACCACTTGAGATGATCATTCTTGATATTTTGATGAATAGTCTTCTAGATTTTTCTGTGTATATATACATAGGAACATAGGATTTTACATAAATGGGGACATACTACAATGCTGTTTTGTACCCTGTACTCCATAGTATATTCTTTTTATTGGCTCCTAGTATTCCATTGTATGGATATACCATAACTTTTGGGCCAAATCTGTTTTGCTGTCATCATCATCATCATCATTTTGCTACGTGTATGTATTTGTTGCAAATTTTGTGTGCATTTGTTCCATATCTTCTAGATTGGATTTCCCAGGGGTAGAATTATTGGGCCAAAAATGTGTGCACATTTGTAGTTTTGGTGATGCATATTCAGAAGGCTTTTTATCAATTTGTGTCTTCAGCATTGTGTGAGTACCCATTTTCTCAGTCGCGCCATCAGTTGGCGTTGTCAGTTATCCATTATTGTTTTCCTTTGCATTTCTTTAACATCTTATAAGACTGAATTTATTTTCATCTGTTTTTTGGATGTTCTAATTTCTTGATTAATTTTTGTTTGTTTTCTTACTAATTTATAAGAGCCCTTTTTATATTAGAGAAAGTAACTGTGTGTGTAGCATAAGCAGATATTTTTATGAGTTTGCCTTTTAACCTTGTTCGTGTTTTAAGAAGTTTTTATTTACATATGTGTGCATGCATTTTTAAAAGGCAGTAGTTTCTCCTAGGCACCCAGTGCCCAAACAAGTAATACTTACCTTTTCTCCCTCCCCACTTCTAATTAATTGCTTATTCTGCTGATCCTTTTGCAGTGGTCTCTAGTCCTCAATTACTTTGACATGCCTTGGTGTATGGGTTGGATCTACATGATTTGGGTCATTACTCTCTGAGCCCTTCCTGTTTGCTGCATTCAAATTAATCTTAAAATGCCATTTTGGTTCTGTCATTTTCCTATAAAACATATTTACAGAATCAAATTCTTGAACTGGACTTTTAAGATTCACCACTCCAGACTATCCCTTTTATAAATATGCTGATCATAATACAAACTGGACTCCTTACTCTTCCCTCCCCTCCCCTTCTCTTTTCTTCCCTTCTTCCTTTCTTCTTTCCTTCCTGCCTCCCTCCACTCCATATGGGTGAATAGAATTTCCCCCTGCCCCTTATTGTATGTCATTCAGTTGTCATACTGTCTTGTGTTTTTTATGTAAATAAAAGCAAGTATGAATATATGTTCTCATTTCCTTTTGTACGCTTTTATACAAAAGGTAGCATGTTATTATAACCTGTTCCGTAACTTGTTTTTTTGTTCTTAAGAGAATGTCCTGGGATCATTCCATTTTGGTACAAGAAGAGCTAGCTTCCTCATTTCTTTTATCAGAGCTGCATAATATTCCATTGTGTGGATGGCTGCCTCCTAGTTTATCAAACCAGTTCCTTTCAAATGAACACTTGAGTTGTTTCTAGTATTTGCTATTACACACAATACTTCAGTGAACAAAGGCAGATTTTTAAAGGGTTGCACAGCAATGCATTTGTTATTTAAAATGAGATTATTCTTCATTCTTAGAATGCTGGTTGGTTTTATTCTTTGATAAATTCCAAATTACTGGTTTTCATTGGTGATGGGACAGACAGCCCTTCTTAATTCAAGAATCATTACCCTGTGGAGGCCTACTGCTCTATATTAGGTTTATTTTAATAATAAAAACTGGAAATTTTAATAGTGAAATCTACCTAAAGCCCTTTTGCTCAAGAAGTCTGTAATAACTGCCAATGGCAGCTGTAGAGCAATTTAATAGCATAATTGTGAATAAGATAAATTGTACCTCCAATTCTTCTTTAAAAAAAATTTTACCCATCTCCCCCAACATCCTCCCCTTTGACAACCATCAGCTTGTCCTTTATATATATGGGTCTAGACTCATTACTATTTAAAAAATGTGGAATTGTAAGCCCCTATACCTTAGTGTATGCCCTTTCCTCCAATTCTGTTGCCAGTTCTTCCAACCATAGTTCAGGTGTCATCTAATGTAAGAAAGAAGCCTTTATTAATCTCATCCAGAAGTTATTTCTCTTAATTCCTTTAGCACTAAGATCACTTTTATGAGTGCTTACTACATTCAGATTGTATTAGAGTTGTCCCCCCCGCCCCACACTCCTGACTTCTTAGGTATATTGGACATGTTTCAGTAATTCATTTAAAAAATCAGTTATATTGAGGTATAATTTAAATACACTATAATCGCCAATTTCAATTGTACAGTTGAATTAAAACAAAAACAAAAACACTTGAAACAACCTAAGTACTATGAATAAGGGAGCAGTTAAGTTGTGATACAGATATGTGACTTGCAAAAACTTTTTTCTGTATCCCTTTGTTGATGTCCATCAAAGCACAAAAATTTGACATTTTGTTGAAGTCCACTTTGTGTTTCCTTTTGTTGCTTGTGCTTTGGTGTCATCTGAGAGGGCTTTGCTTAACTGAAGGTCACAAAGATTTATCCTTATATTTTAAGAGTTTTACAGTTTAAGCTTTTACATTTTGGTCTTTGATCTGTTTAGAGTTTTGTTTTTTGTTTTTTGTTTTTTTGTTTGTTTGTTTGTTTGTTGTTTTGGGGGGGGTATGGTGAGAAAAAGAGGTCCAGCTTCATTCTTTTGCATGTGGATATCTAGTTGTCCTAGTTGTTAAAAAAGACAATTCTTTTTTCATTGGCATTCTTCTGAAAATTCACTGACCATAATGTGGGGGTTTATCTCTATACTCTGTGTTCTATTACATTGATTTATATGCCCATCCTATGCCAGTACTATGCAGTCTTGATTATTCTAACTTTGCAGTGATTTTTGAAATAATAAATATGAGACCTCCAAATTTGTTCTTTTAGATTGCTTTGACTTTGGTTTTTTTTGGGGGGCGGGTGGCTTTCATTTCCATTTTAATTTTATGATCAGCTTGCTAATTGTACAAAAAAAGGTAGCCGGGACTTGGATTACATTGAATCTGTAGATAAATTTGGGAGTATTGCCATTTTAATAATGTTAAATGATCTAATATATGATCATGAAATTTCTTTCCATTTGTATAGGTATTCCTTAATATTTTCAAAGGTGTTTTGAAGATTTTAGGGTACAGTCCTTGTACTTGTTTTAAGTTTATTCCTATCTTATTTTTTAAAGCTATTGTAAGTAGGGTTATTTTATTTTTGGAATTTCATTTTAGTTGTATATAGAACTACAGTTGGTTTTTCTATATTGATCATTCATTTTTCCTAACATCTTGCTGACTTGTTTCTTAGTACTGATAGTTTTTTAGTGGATTCCTTGGAATTTTCTATATACAAGATTTTGCCATGTTTAAACAGAGATAGTTTTACCTTTTTCCCCCCTCAGTCTGGATTTCTTTTATTTTTGTCTTGTCTAATTGAAATGGCTAGAATCTGAAGTACAGAAGTTGATTAGAAGTGGCTAGATTTAGCCCTGGCTGGCATAGCTCAGTGGATTGAGTGCAGGCTGTGAACCAAAGTATCGCAGGTTCAATTCCCAGTCAGGGCACATGCCTGGGTTGCAGGCCATGGCCCCCAGCAACCGCACATTGACGTTTCTCTCTCTCTCTTTCTCCCTCCCTTCCCTCTCTAAAAATAAATAAATAAAATCTTAAAAAAAAACCAAACTGATTTGGGAGCCTCCTTGCTCCTTTAAAAAAAAAAAAGGCAAGATTTGACTTTCTTGTCTTGTTCCTGATCATATAAGGAAAGTATTCAGTGTTTCCTTACACAATGTTAGCTGTGAATTTTTTCGAAATGCCTAGTTTTATTTTTTGGTAAAAATTGTTTCCCTCAGTCTAATTTTTGGTGTCAAAAAAAAATTCTAGGTACTTTGGTTGACCCTTAAACATGAGCCTGTGTAATTATTTATTACTGTCCTAGAGACTAGAAAAAGAAGAAATTTCCTATTTGTTATGAAAATATATATATTAATATTGGTAGTATTTTTTTAATTAGCTTTACTAAAAGCACTTAGGATTTTGGAGATTTAATTCTTTGAGGTTAAGCAGTTGTAGTAGATTACAAATAAATCTGTACAACCTTTTTATATTTATTCATACTGTGCATTTTGGTTTGTAGTAATTTCTAGTGGTGTTTAAACTTTTCTGTTACTTTCAGTTTTCTATAATAATTTTACTTCCTTTAATCTGCCCTTTCTTTATGTTTAAAACACATTTAAAATGCTTGTAAACAGTACAGAAGCATACAGGATAGGAAGTAAAAGAAACCTGTCATGCCTTTTTCATTCCCATTTCCATCCAAATACATAACCATGTAAGTATTGGGTTGGCCAAAAAAGTTTAGATTTTCTGTATGATGGCTCTAGTAGTGCTTATTTGTCTTAATTCAAAACAGTTTTGTTGGATTGTATTATGACAGCTATCATATCACCGTGCATTAAAAAAAAACTTACCACAATTAGTGGATTTTTGTGCAACCATTTTAATATTGAAGATGGGAAATGATATGGAACATTTTGACATATTATGCTTTATTATTTCAAGACAGGTAAAAATGGCTCTGACTGGTGTGGCTCAGTGGACCCAGTGCCAGCCTGTGAACCAGAGTCTCCAGTTCCATTTCCAGTCTAGGACATATGCAAGGGTTGTGAGCCAGGTCCCCAGTTGGGGGGCGCACAAGAGACAACCACACATTAATGTTTTTCTCCCTCTCTTTCTCCCTCTCTTTCCCTCTCTAAAAATTAAGCAAATAAAATCTAAAAAATAAGGTAGAAATGCGCAAAGGATTTGTGCGGTGTATGGAGGAGGTGCTGTTACTGATCTAATGTGTCAAAAGTGGTTTGTGAAGTTTCAGAAGTGGTTCTTGAAGTTTCTTGGTAATGTTGGTGTTTTGGCCAAATAATTCTTTGCTGTGGGGGACTGTCTTATGCATTGGGAAATGTTTAGCAGCACCCCGGCCTTTACTCACTAGAAGCCAATATAGTGAGAGGTAATGGACATACTCAGAGTATCCTAATCAGTCAAGTTATTGGTGAAAATGAAAACTGTGTCTTTTATTTTATGGAAAAAAGAAACGAACCTTTTGGCCAACCCCATAGATTGATGTACATCTTTTTTCTGTGTGTGTACTTACATAAAAAAATAAGTACATATACACGTTAGAAATGTTATACCATAAATCAAGGGGTGTCAAACTCATTTTCACTGGAGGCCACATCAGCCTCATTGTTGCCTTCAAAGGGCCAAAATGATTTTAGGACTGTATAAATATAACCATTCCTTAACTGCTAAGGAGTTGAAATTACATTTCGCCCTTTGAAGGCAACCATGAGGCCAATGTGGCCCCCAGTGAAAATGAGTTTAATACCCCTGCCATAAATGTTGTTACTCACATGCTTTTTTAAAGCAGTATGATTTTTGAAGGTCTTTCCAAAAGACTATATAAAATTTTATAAAGAAATTTATCAAATTTTATTTAACCATCTATTGTTAGGTTCTAAGCTATATTTTTTTTCTATATTACAAACAACCCTTTTGATGGATGGGAATTTATTACCATTATTTTATTTTCCTATTTCTGGTTATCATAGAGAACAGACTATTTTAATTTTTTTACTAGTGATTTATATTTCTTCTGTGACTGTATTATCTTTCTAATCACAAAGACCCGCTAATTATTAAATAAGGAATGTTTTATGTTAGGGAAAAGTAGTTTTGCTCATTTAATCCTTGTTGGATAATGGATGTAAAGTGGTTAATAAAAATAATCAGTTATATAAAACGTTTTGCTAATATTTGCAGGCATTTAGAATAGAAGATAACCTATTTACTCTTTTTTATTCATCAGTTCAGTAGAATCATTTGACCCTTACTGCATGCCAGAAACAGTTTTAAACACTGGTGATATCATGATACAAAACTGGGGAGGAAATGAGTATAGAAGTACTCTTTTATCTTTCTGGTAAGGCAGAGTCTTACTGTGGAGTTGATAAGTGGAGACCTGAATGCTGAGAAAGAGCCAGCCATATAATGATCTAAGTACCCTAAGAGAAAACAGTATGTGTTAAGATACCAATTCAGGAAGAAAGTGGGATCTTTTGAAGAATCAGAAAGAGTCTAGTAAGTCTCGTATGACTGGAGCCTAGTGAATGAAGAAAGGTGTAATAAAGATGAGAAGCAATTTGGGTCGTGGATCACAAAGATTTTTACTTTTGTTCTAAATGCAGTGAGAAGCTATTAGAGTTTTAGGCAAAGGCATGACATAATCCAACTTATGTTTTTAAAAGATAAAGACATAAAATACAAAGAATATGTAACAAGTGTTATGTCAGCAAATGGGGAGGTTATAGAGGAGATGGATGGTACTTTAGTTTGATCCATGAAGATAGAAAAGAATAAATGGAGGGTAAGGATGATATGGTAGCAATAAATAGTGCCTGGATTTTAACTGAAGACTTGGTCTTGTGTTTGGCTCTCCTTCTTTATAGCTCCTGGTCTCTAAATAAACTCCTTAACCCTCTTTATTTTAGTTCCCTCATCTGCTTTCTCTCTACCTTGGTTGCTATGAAGAGCATGTCAAATGAAAAATGCCTAGAAAAGTGTTTTGTAAACTGTTAAATTCAGCGTAGTATGTTTATTTATTTAGTAAAAGGCTATTATGCTGAGGGCTATGGAATGATTAAAAAAATAGACTTTGTTTCTATTCCTCCAAGAGGATGTAGTCTAGTAAATAATGTGGTAAATACAAAGTTGAGTGTAAAGATCATGTAAAGTGCTATGGGATTCAAAGAAAGAGCTTACTTCTTTCTTGGAGTTGGTGGTAAGGCCTTCTGTACTAGGAAGGACTCTTGAACTATGCCTTTAATGATGGCTGGGTCTTTAATAGGAGACGGAAGGAAGAGAATTCCTCAGGAAGTGAATCTGTGGGAGTAAAGGCATGGAAAGAAGCAATAGCCAGATTCAGAACTTGATAAGGAAAGGTAGGGTAGGGCCAAACAGATCATGTAACATGTTAATACCAGGATAAGTAAGGTGAATTACATTCAGTAGGAATACTATCAGCAGTATACTTAATGCTGCAAATATTTATTGAGCATCTACTATTGCCATGTTTGTGCTAGGCAGGGCTATGAAGAAGATACAGTGATCTCAGTTTAGTTGAGGAAGACAGATTATCTAATTATTACTATAGTGAGATATCATCAAAAGGTGGTAGGATCAAAAGACAAGGAATATCTCCAGCTGCCTGGCTTAAGTAAAGGAACACTTTAGAGGTGTGGTAGACCTTATGCTTTGATAAGTGAAGAGGGAAATGTGAGAGAAACATTCTAGGCTGGGCACGTCATGTGTTTTGGGATGGCTGGACAAGTTTGTGTGCCGTTAAAGGCTGTGAAGAATTTGGTGGAGGAATAAGTGAAAGATTGAGGTGGCACTATGGACAGTAAATTGGAAAGATTGAGGTGGCACTTGTCTGAGAAGTGGGGAACCTGGCAAAAGGATATTTTGGAAATGATTGTTTTATACTGATTGGGCCAAGCGAGAGATGATGTAAGACACAATATGAAATAGTACCTATGGGGATAAAGAACCTGGAAAACTAGAGAGATGCTTAAATGTAGAATTGGCAGGACTTGGATATTAATTGATATGGAAGAAGGGAGAAAAGATACATGAAGAATATAGAATGACTTCTGGATTTCTATTTCAGTGGATGCCATTGCCTGAGAATAGGGTATATTTAAGGAGAAAGGGGGAGGGTTTGGAGAGGAAATTTAATTGTTTTATAACTGTATTGTGTTGAGGGTGTATGTAGGATAGTTGGGAGGGGGAAGGATGACTTGGGGTAATCAATGTTTAGGTAATAATTTAATCCATACATAAACATAAATTAAATTAAGGTCGTTAAAGGGCAATGAGAAACAGCCATAGAAGAAAATAATCAGGAAAAAAGTTAGTGGAAGTGGTAAGGATGTGTTTTTAAAGGTGTGGTCAACATTGTTATCACAGATACCAATATTTTTCTTTCTTCATCCACCTCTAAAAAAGGAAAGGTAGGTCATTGGTCACCTCAGTAATTTCAGTGACAATATGAGCTGTAATTTAGTTGTAATTGGAAGATGAAAATATAGTATCAAGTTATCATTTGCTTGTTTTTTTTCCTGGTCTTTTTTTTTTTCTTAAAAATTTTTTTTATTGTTATCTATTATAGCTGTCCCAATTTTTCCCCCTTTGCCCTCCTCCATCCATCTCACTCCCACTCCCAGTGTCAATCCCCACACTGTTATCCATGTCCATGGGTCATTCATACATACTCTTTGATTAGTCCTTTCCCCTTCTTTCCACCATTATTCCCCTCCCCACTTCCCTCTGGTCACTATCAGTCGTTCCATGTTTCATGTCTGTGGTTCTGTTTCGTTTGTTAGTTTATTTTGTTCATTGGATTCCTCTTGTAAATGAGATCATGTGGTATTTGTCTTTCACTAACTGGTTTATTTCCACTTAGCATAATATTTTCTCTAGTTCCATCCATGCTGTTGCAAAAAGATAAGAGTTCTGTTCTTGTGCTGCATAGTATTCCATTGTGTAAATGTACCACAGTTTTTTGATCCACTCATCTACTAATGGGCATTTAGGCTATTTCTAGTACTTGGCTATTATAAATAGTGTTGCGGTGAGCATAAGGGTGGGTAAGTTCTTCTGAATTGGTGATTGATGATTCTCAGAGTATATTCCCAGCAGCAAAATTGCTGGGTCAAAAGGCAGTTCCATCTTCAGTGTCTTTTTTGGGGAAATTCACTACTGTTTTCCACAGTGGCTGCACCAGTCTGCATTCCCACCAACACTAGGGTTCTCTTTTCTCCACAACATTGCCAGCACTTGTTTGTAGATTTATTAATGATAGTTGTTCTGACTGCTGTGATACATCATTGTGGTTTTAATTTGCTTCTCCCTGATGGCTAGTGATGCTGAGCATCCTTTCATATGTCTCTGGGTCCTCTATGTGTCCTCCTTAGAGAATTGTCTGTTTAGGTCCTTTGCCCATTTTTGAATTGGATTGTTTTGAATTGGATTGGTGTTGAGGTATGTGAGTTCTTTATATATTTTGGAGATCAAACCCTTGTCTGAGGTATCATTGGCAAATATATTCCCCCATACAGTCAGTT
Source organism: Phyllostomus hastatus (assembly GCF_019186645.2). NCBI lineage: Eukaryota > Metazoa > Chordata > Mammalia > Chiroptera > Phyllostomidae > Phyllostomus > Phyllostomus hastatus. Next base: position 53,222,012 of record NW_025334041.1, read on the forward strand.
CCCTTTTCATTTTAATGATGGTTTCTTTAGCCATGCAGAAGCTTTTTAATTTGATGAGGTCCCCTTTGTTTATTCTTTTATTTCCCCTGCCCTAGGAGATGTATCAGCACAAGTATTGCTATGTGAGATATCTGAAAATTTCCTGCCTATATTTTCCGCTAGGACATTTATGGTGTCACAATTATATTTAAGTCTTTTTTCCATTTTGAGTTTATTTGGATGCATGGTGTAAGTTAGTGGTCTAGTTTCATTTTTTGCATATACCAGTCCTGTTCTCACAATACCATTTATTGAAGAGGCTATTTTTACTCCATGTGCCCATTCTCTCTTTGTCAAATATTAGTTGACTCTAGAGATTTGGGTTTATTTCTGGGGTCTGTATTCTGTTCCATTGATCTATGTTTCTCTTCTTAAGCCAGTACCAGACTGTTTGGATTACATTGGCCATATAGTATAGTTTGATATAAGATATTGTGATTCCTCCTACTTTGTTCTTCTTTCTCAGGATTGCTGAGGACATTTGGGGTCGTCTTTTGTTCCATATAAATTTTAGAAGTATTTGTTCTATATCTGTGAAATATGCCATTGATATTTTAATAGGAATTGCAATGAATTTATAGATTGCTTTGGGTAGTATGGACATTTTAATTGTTTTAATTCTTCCAATTGATGAACACAATATATGCTTCTATTTTATTTGTATCTTCCTCAGTTCTTTCTTCAGTGTTCTGTAGTTTTCTGAGTTCAGGTGTTTTACCTCCTTGGTTAAATTTATTCCAAGGTACTTTATTTTTCCTATTGCTATAGTAGATGGGATTTTTTTCCTAGTTTCTCTTTCTGATAGTTCATTGTTGGTGTACAAAAATGCCATCAATTTCTGAATATTGACTTTGTATCCTGCTATTTCACAAAATTCACTTATTAAGTTGAGTAGGGTTTTTTTTTAAGATTTTATTTATTTATTTTTAGACAGAAGGGAAGAGAGGAAGAAAGAGAGGGAAACATCAACGTGTGGTTGCCTCTTGCATGGCCCCTACTGGGGACCTGGCCCGCAACCCAGGCCATGTGTCCTGAGTGGGACTCGAACTGGCAACCCTTTGATTCACAGACTGGCACTCAATCCACTGAGCTACACCAGCCAGGGCTTAGGTCGAGTAGTTTTTTTTTGGTAAAGACTATGGGGTTTCCTATGAACACTGTCATGTCATCTGCAAATAATGACAGTTTTACTTCCTCCTTTCCACTTTGGATACCTTTTATTCCTTTTTCTTATCTGATTGCTGTGGATAGAACTTGTAGTACTCTGTTGAATAAGAATGAAGAAAGCAAACATCCTACAGGATAAGCTTTCAATTTTTGCCTGTTGAATATATGTTAGCTATAGGTTTCTTTGTATATGGCCTTTGCTATGTTGAGGTATGCTCCCTCTGTTTTCACATTGCTGACTGTTTTTTTGTCATAAACGGGTGCTGGATTTTATCAGATGCTTTTTTAGTATATAATTACATGATGTGATCGTGTGATTTTTGTCCTTTTTTTGTTTGTTTCTGTTGTGTATTATATTTGTGAATATTGTACCATCCTTGCATCCCTGGGATGAATACTACTTGATCATGATGCATGATTGATTTATTTATCTATATATCTATCTTTTTCATGTACTGCTGAATCCATATTCCCAATATTTTGTTGAGTAATTTAGCATCTGTGTTCATCAGATATATTGGTGTGTAGTTTTCTTTCTTTGTTGTGTCTTTCTTTGCTTTTGGTATTAGGATGATACCTCATAAAAAAAGTTTGGGAACCTTCCTTCTGCTTGAATTTTGGAATAGTTTGGGAAGGATAGGAGTTAGTTCTTCTTTAAATGTTGGTTGAAATTCACCTGTGAAGCCATCTGGTCCAGGGCCTTTGTGTGCCATGAGTTTTTTAATTACTGCTTCGATTTCACTAGTTGTTATTGATCTATTCAGGCTTTCTGCTTCTTCTTGATTTAGTTTTGGAAGATTGTATGTTTCTAGAAATTTATCCATTTCACCCCGGTTGTCCATTTTCTTGGCATATAGTTAGTTATTCATAGTAATTTTTTACAATTCTTTATTTCTGTGGTATCAGTTGTAACTTCTGTTTCATTTCTGATTTTATTATTTGTGTCCCCTTTCTTTTTCTTGATGTGTCTGGCTAAAGGTTTGTCAATTCTGTTTATCTTTTCAAAGAACTAACTTCTGTATTTATTGATCCTTTGAATTGTTTTTTTAGTTTTATCATTTAATTCTGCTCTGATGTTATTTCCTTCCTTCTCTTTGCTCTGGGATTTGTTTGTTGTTGTTCTTCTAGTTCTTTTAGATGTTGGGTTAAGTTGCTTATTTGAGATTTTTCTATCTTCTTTAGGTAGGCCTGTAATCCTATGAACTTCCCTCTCAGGACTGCCTTTGCTGTTCCATGTAGTTTTTAGGTAGTTATGTGTTCATTTTTAGTAGTTTCCAGGTACTTTTTGATTTCTTGCTCTCATTGTTAACCCATTCGTTATTTAATAATGTCTTATTCAGTCTTTGTGTAATTGAATATTTTTGAGTTTTTTCCTTGAGGTTGGTTCTAGTTTCAATTTATTGTGATTTGAGAAGATGCTTATTATGATTTAAATTTTCTTGAATGTGTTGAGGCTTGTTTATGTCCTGCCAGGTAGTCAGGACATAGTCAGTGTTCTATGTGCACTTGAGAAGAATGTATACTTGGTTCTCTGGGGTGACAGATTCTGTATGTATCAATTAAATCCATTTGATGTAGAGTATCATTCAGTGCCACAATATCCTATTGATTCTTTGTTTGAAAGATCTGTCCATTGTTGACAGTGGAGTGTTAAAATCTCCTGTGATGACTGTGTTGCTGTCAGTGTATTTCTCTAAGTCCTTCAAGAGTTTCCTAATATATTTAGGTGCTCCGACGTTGGGTGCATGTATGTTTACAAGGGTTATATCCTCTTGAGGATATCCTACTCCCTTAAGTTTTATGTAGTGACCTTTTCTCCTTTTATGGCTTTTGTTTTGAAGTCTATTTTCTATTTTGTCTGATAAAACTATTGCCACCCCTGCTTTTTTTTCCCCATGTCTGTTTGCTTGAAATATTTATTTCTATCCCTTTACTTTCAGCCTGTATAGATCTTTTGTTCTGAGATGGGTCTCTTGTAGACAACATATATGTGGGTTGTGTTTTATTATTATTAAGCTACCCAGTGTCTTTTGACGGGAGCATTTAAACCATTTACATTTAAGGTTATTATTGATAGGTACTTATTCATTGCCATTTATTCCATACCTGTGTTCCCCCTTTTATCTCTATCTCCATCTCCTCCTTACAGCAGTGCCTTTAGCATCTCTTACAGTGCTGGGTTGGTGGAGATGTATTCCTTTAGCCTTCTTTTGTCTGAGAAGCACTTTATTTCACCTTCCACTTTAAATGAGTGCTTTTTTGGATAGAATAATCTTGGTTGTAGGTCCTTCCTTTTCATTACTGGATTATTTCATGCCAGTCCCTTCTGTTTTGCAGTGTTTCTGTTGAGAAATCAGCTGATAGCCTTGTCAGAACTTCCTTGTATATCACTAGCAGTTCCTCTCTTGCTCTTTAGGATTTTCTCTTTGTCTTTAAATTTTGCCATTTATTATGCTTTGTCTTGGAGTGGGTCTCTTTAGGTTCATCTTCATTGGTACCTTCTTGTGCTTCTGGAACTTGTGTGGCTTTTTTCCTCATCAAGTTAGGGAATTTTTTTGTCATTATTTTTTTCAGACAGGTTTTCCATCCCTTGCTCCTTTTCTTCTCCTTCTGATATTCCTATGATGTGAATGTGGTTTCGTTTCACGTTGTCCTGAAGCTCTCTTCAAGTATCCTCTTTCTTTTTGAATCTTTTTTTGTTTTGTTGCACTGACTGGGTATTTTTTTTCTGTCTTGTCTTACAGCTTATTTGGTCCTCTACTTCTTCTAGCCTGCTTTTGATTTCTTCTATTGTAATCTTCATTTCTTCCTGGTTCTTATTCATAGTTCCCATGTCCTTTTTTATGCTGCTGTAGTTCCTAGCAAGTTCCTTGTAGCTCCCATAAAGTTCCTTGTAGTTCTCAGTCCCTTGAGCATCCTTATAACCATTATTTTGAATTCTGTGTCTGATAGATTGCTTCCCTCAATTCCATTTAGCTCCTTTTTTCTGGGGATTCCTCCTTGCCTTTGATTGGGGGTTCTTTGTTTCTCCATTTTAGGTGACTCTTTTTGTTTGTTTCCCTGTCTCAGATTGCTCTGCTTTGCCTCCCTGTCTTCATGGGCTTGCCTTCTATGGTAGGAGTTCTGTGGGACTTAGTGGTGCAGCCTCTTTGATCTCCTTATCTGGATGCTCTAGTGCTGCCCTTTATTCAGTTTATGTGGACTCTGTCATTGTACTTGGGGTTTGATTATTGCTGGCTCATTCATTGTTGGGTTCTTCCCTCCAGCTCACTGACTGGGAGTCACAGCCCCTGCTATGTGTTGTATGCTGTTGAACAGGTGCTCCTTTTGTAAAGAGTCTTCTGTACTCCTTGGATCAAAACTTCATATCAGCTAAGATTCTGTTGATTGTCCAGGTGTTTTTGTTGATCAGGTGAGAAGCCAAGTTGGGTGCTAGAGCAAGCGGACTCAGCTTCCACCTCGTTGGCAACCATCTTGACCCCTTTCCCTAAAAAGACCTGGGATCCAACAGAGGGAAGAAAGAGAGGACTAGAATCACATGAAGAGAGACTGGGGTTTATGTCTCTGTGGGAAGAGCTGAAGAAACAGTGACCAGGATCCTTATGCTGAGTCCCTCTTCCACACTGCAGCCATCATCTTTCTTCTGGCCTGTTTTTAAAGACTTAAAGACTTGAGTTATTTATTCCTTGAGGGAAAATAGCAAATGGACAATTGCAATAGAATAGCCCAGTGTTGTGCATCCCAACTGTAATGGGGGAGTTGTTAAACACAGATTCTGTATCAGAAGGTCTGTGTTGAGACCTGAGATATAGCGTTTCCGACAATCTTTCAGGTGATGGTGATGCTGCTTGTCTGCGGTCCACACTCAAGTAAAGATCTAAATATATGATATTGATAGCATTTTAGAGGGCTTAGCCTTGGATAGAAAGAGAAACACCTCTATTTAAGTGGAATGTAAGTTGGGTGGAGATACAGATTAAGTTTGCAGGTAGGAGACATACCTGATAATCTTTGTTTTCTCCACAAAACAAGTACGGTGATGTTAAGGAAAGACTTTAGGAATGATGTATGAGCTTGAAAAAAGTTGTGGAGGTTTGGAAAAAGTACTAAAAAGAGAAGGAAGGTGAGTGAATTTGAGACACATAATAATCACTGAACAGTGAGGATTAGTTTGGTTATGGTGTCTGTAGAAATAATTGGAGCAGGAAGAGATTAGATATGAGAAGTTCCGTTATTTTTAAGATGTTAAGGAAGCCTAAAGGAGAAGTGATGAGGTCTGAAATAGAACAGGGCCCTGGAGAATTGGTGTGGTGGGTTAAATATGCCCTCCCCCAAAAGATGTTTGTGTGTACCTGTGAATATGTTACCTTACATGGCAAAAGGGACCTTGTAAGATGTGATTAAAATGGAGATCTTGAGATGCAGGGTTGATCTTGGGTGGGTACTGTGTAATCACAAGGTGTTTATAAAAGGAGGGAGGAGGGTTATCGTCAGAAAAGGCAATGTGATGATGAAGTAGAGGAGGAGAGAAAATGTGATGATGGACGCAGAGGATGGATTGATAATGGAACTATGGGTCAAAGAGTGGACAGCCTTTAGAATTATAAGAGACAAGGAAACAGGTTTTCCCAAGAGATTGAAGAAGGAACAAAGCCCTGGTGACATGTTGACTTTAGTCCACTGAGACTGATTTTGGACTTTTGACCTCCAGAACTATAAGATAATATGTTTGTGTTGTTTAAGCCACTAAATCTATCATAACTTGTTACAACAGCAATAGGAAACCTGCAGAGAAGTATGGATGTAAGGGAATGTAGAGTTATAATCTACAAAATGAGACAAGTGATGGGATGTGGTATGGGCACAAGGAAACTGGGAAGATTTCCAGCCTGGATAAATGGGTGGAGGAAAGTGGTAAAATTAAAAGTAGCAAGGAACAGGTATTAGAAGAAGGTGTTCACTTTGCATGTATGTATGGGTCAGATAGGGTGAAGGAAGATTTGAAACAAGAGATGAATTTAAGAGACTGCCTAATATTGTTATAGTTAATAGAACTGTTACAGTACCAGTACCATGGCATAGTGTTTTGGTTACTATAGCTTTGTAATATAGTTTGGAATCAAGAAGTATGTATTCTCCAGCTTGTTCTTTCTCAAGTTTGCTTTAACTGAACTGTTCAAGGTCTTTATGTGGTTCCATGTGAATCTTAGAATTGTTTTCTTCTGTGAAAAATACCTTTGGAGTTGAATATGTAGATTACTTTGTGTAGTAAGGACATTTTAATGATTAATTCTTTCAGTCCATGAGCATGGAGTATCTTTCCATTTATTTTTATTTTTAATTTCTTTCACCACCTTTGTTAACTTTATTCTTTTTGATGGTATTGTAAGTGAAATTCTTCTCTTAATTTCTCTTTTTAATAGTTCATTGTTACTGTATAGAAACAGCTGATGTTTGTATATTGATAATGTATCCTGCAACTTGAGCAAATTGATTCACTTATTAGTTCTAACCACTTCTTGGTATGGACTCTTTAAGGGTTTTCTGTTTGTAAGATGTCATCTGTAAACAGAAAATTTTACTTCTTTCTTTCTGATTTTGATACCTTTTATTTCTTTGTCTTGCCTAAGTGCTTTGTCTAGGACTTCCTTTACTGTGTTGAATAAAAGTGGTAAGAGTTTGGGCATCATTGTCTTGTTCCTGATCTCAGAGGAAAAGGTATCAGCTTTTCACTGTTAAGCGTGATGTAAGCTGTGGGCTTGTCATATATGGCCTTTGTTATCTAGGCATGTTCCCTCTATACCTAATTTGTTAGTTTTTATCGTGGATGTTGAATTTTGTCCAATGCTTTTTCCACATCTGTTGAGATGATCATAGAATTTTTATTCTTCATTTTGTTGATGTAGAGTATCACATTTATTGATTTACATATGTTGAACCATCTTTGCATGGGAAGCATTTTGCAGGTTGTCAACACATTTTTGAAATGGACACAGCTGCTGTTAGTATGTAAAATAAACAGGGTAGAAAAAGTAGGCTAAAAATTACTGCATTGGATATTACATGTATAAAACATTTCTGTCAACCCAGAAAGTTCTACTGGATAGCACTGTTCTATAATGAGGGATTGGATATTATTGTAGCAAAATTTTTAAGAATCAGAGTTTGCTAATGAGGCAGAATTTCCAAAGACCTGGACTCTTCAAGGAATTTTGTGATATAGTCGAGTGAACAGTGCACCATCCTCACTTGCTCTCTCTGAGGAACATTAACCTGAGTAACAGTGAGCACTAACCATTTGTGTTTCAGGATCCTGGGTTTTTATACTGGTCCTGCTTTGTATTGTATGAAATTGTGAAAATCTTAGAAACATAAAAAGGTCTCTGAACTTCTTAAAGAGATCTTATAACCTCTTAAAATTTTTAAAAACAAACAAGAGCCCTGACTGGGTGACTTGGTTGGAGTGTCATCCCATGCACCAATAGGTAAATTCCTGGTCAGGGCACATACCTAGAATGTGGGTTCTATCCCCAGTTGGGGTATGTATGAGTGGCAACTGGCAATTGATGGATGTTGCACTCTCATATCAATGTTTCTGTCTGTCTCTCCCCACCTCCCCAGCTGTCTCTGAAATCAATAAAATATCCTTGGTTGAAGATTAAAAAACAAACAGCTAATATATGTATTCACTGAAGAATATACAGCATAGAAATAGTAGAAAAAAATTTTTAAAGAAGAAAAATCTTATCTATAAAACAGGGACTTGATATCTATACCAGCCATTTCAGTCCTTATAGTAGGACATCATGATATAGTTCATCAAATAGTCTTAGAGATCTGCTTCTCTTTTCCCCTAGTAACTTTGCATGGCTGAAGTATTAGATCATTAGTAAAAATTACGTAAAGTACCTTGAGTTTTACATTTATATTTAGTTTTAAGTTTCCAATTCATGTTGGTTATAACAGTGTGTATATAACTGAAATTTATTAGCAGATATGCAATATCTGAGAGAACACAAGTTTATTACTACTTAAAAAGTTAAGGAACTTCTGAAGAGAAATAAAGGAATTGGAGAGGAAAGCAGGGTTTGTCTGGAAGAATTCTATTGGTATAGAGACCAAATACCATAAAAATGTCATTTTCAGAATATCCTTTTTTCCAGAATAACTTTTTCATAGAGAACTTTTTTTACTTTACTGATACCTCTGCTACTCAGATTCTGTCCAGAAGAGAATAATTTAATAGGTTAAAGGAATTAATTGTGTTGGGATTTTACCTATACCTTTGTGTATCTTTTCTCAGGTAAAATTTATTGATCATAAATCTTCCAGTTAAATATCATTTATGTGTCTGTATGTTAGGATAGGAAAGTTAATTTAAGAAAATTGCTGTGCTGTTTACACTCTGATGAGATGACAGCCTCTTTGTTTTCCTCTGCTGTGTACTTTTCTGCTGCTCATTAGTATTTCATCAGGGTATGGAGACACAACTTATATAGGGCTTGTTTAGACATCCAAGAGTCTCCCCCCCCTTATTGAATTTATTGGGGTGGCAATGGTTAACAAAATTATACAGGTTTCAGGTATGCAATTCCACAGCATATCATCTGTATACTCTAGAGTGTGTTCACCACTCTCTTAATCGAGGGGTTCCAAGAATCTTAATGGAGAGGAATTTTAAAATGTAGCCAATTATTTCATATTATGGCACTTTTGGTTCCTATATTAAAGTTATCCAAAATGTTTTATAACCAAACATTTCCTCTCGTTTCCATGAATAATTGTAAGCTCAATAACTTTATTGATTGGTATATATGTATATTTAATTATAAGCAAGTGTTAGATTATAATGCTTTCTACAGATGTTTTCATTAATCTAAAATAATGTGACATAAATACTTTATGTGAAGTTTGTATGCAACACTAGCTCAGTGCTGAACACTAGTTGTCCTTCAGTACATTTTGAAATGTTTTGAAAAAATAAGGAAGAAGTTGAATTTGTATTTGTGTTTATTCTAAAGCTTATTATTATTTTGTTTTATCAGAATTCTAGAATCTTCCTGCGCTTTTTCCTTTCATACTGTATTAATGTTAGAAATAAGGAAAAATGTACAGTTCTTCCTTTTCTTTCTACACATTTTAATTAAGGTTCTCAGGAATTTCTTTGCTTTCTCCTCATTTATCACCACCCCCCGCAACAGTTTCAGCAAAATTACAGGAAGAGCTCTCTCCTACCAAGCTCCCTCTAATGCATTAATTGTGTTAAGGCACCTACTTCAGGGTCAAAAGGTCTGAATTTAGGACCTGGCACACAACTAGATCAGGCAAGGTTTTAGAAGAAAACTAAATCAAACTCAGACGGTTCGAGACGCTTGAATGAAGGACCACAGAAATGGAATGCATTAAGGGAACCCACAGAGTGTATTTTCACTATTTATAGAGGGAATTTTGAAGGGGTGAGGAAAATACAATGTTATCAGAGCCTAGTGAGAGCTATGGAAAGAGGTGTGCCTGACAGGAGCCATGGTAGTAGAGGGACACAGCTTCTGTCAGAAAATGTGGTCCAGAGAAAGGAAGGAGCTGGGAAGAAATAATCCAGACTTTCTCTGCCCTGTGATCTGCCATTGACAGCCCTGGAACCCAGAAGATGTATCTATTGAAGTTAGCCTCCTTGTTTACAGAATAGAATAGAAGAGTATTGGAGGGATTAGGGTAGTAGCAATAAGATAATAACCAGTGTAACTACTAATTATGAGATTGATTTATGTAATCTAGTACTTTAGATTCAGTTTTTGTCTGTAAACTATAGATGCTTTTACTGGGTTTGATGTGAGCTTAAATGAGATAACATGCTAAAATAGCGCCATAGTGTTTTGTCTTGTGAGTATAAAGCTTTGATAAGGTATAGATTTGAAAAGCTCAACCTCATTTTATTTGGTGCTGTACTGCATGTTTTATAGGAGCTTTGATTGCCTCTATGCTTTTAAATATATGGTAGTTTTGTGTTTTCTAGTAATCTTTGAGAAGTGCATTGCACAGTGATTAAGTAGTTTCCAAGATTTAGAGACTTTTAGTTATTGCCTAATGACAGGTTTTCTTTTTCACTCTTCTTGTAGATAGACCTACTTCTGAACTTAATGGGTGAGAGTGCTTTTGATATGTAGAGATTGTCTCCCTGGTCGCTGCTACCAGTACTTCAGTATTGATAACACTGTTATCCTTGTTGCCAGTACTTCTGTTGTCCTAGCAGTGATGCCTTGTCCCCCTAATTAGTAACAGTATTTCTTTTCACAGATATTACTTTCATTCAACCTCTCTTTGAGCATATAGCCTAGATCAAGATTTAGACAATCCCTGTATTTTCAGGAAAACTTATAGCCACCAGATCACAGATAATTTACTTAAAAGCACTTAAAAAATCCACAAAAATTGCCCTGGCTGGTGTAGCTTAGTGGATTGAGCGTGGGCTGCGAACCAAGGGATCACTGGTTTGATTCCCAGTCAGGGCACATGCCTGGGTTGCGGGCCAGGTTCCCAGTGGGGGCACGTGAGAGGCAACCATACATTGATGTTTCTCTCTCTTTCTCCCTCCCTTCCTTCTCTCTAAAAATAAATAAATAAATCCACAAAATTATACTATGATTTTGAAATTAAATAAATTACTTCACAGGCTCAAGTTATCAGTTTTGGTAAATTTCAACTGAACTTTTCTGATTACTGATTAAATCTTAATTATTTTCCACCAGACGGTCTGCCAAATCCCGAAGCAGAAGCCCATATTCATCCAGGCATTCAAGATCTCGTAGCAGGCACAGATTGTCTAGATCCAGAAGTCGTCATTCTAGTATTTCTCCTAGCACACTAACTCTGAAGAGTAGCCTGGCAGCTGAATTGAACAAGAATAAAAAAGCACGAGCTGCAGAGGCAGCAAGAGCTGCAGAGGCAGCTAAGGCTGCAGAGGCAGCTAAGGCTGCTGAGGCTGCTGCCAAAGCTGCCAAAGCCTCCAACACTTCTACACCTACCAAGGGGAGCACAGAAAGTGCTGCCAGTGTATCACAAACAAACCATGTGAAGGATGTGAAGAAACTTAAGATTGAACATGCACCTTCTCCCTCCAGTGGTGGAACTTTGAAAAATGACAAGGCAAAAACAAAGCCACCTCTTCAGGTAACAAAGGTGGACAATAATTTGATCGTAGATAAAGCTGCCAAGAAAGCAGTTGTAGTTGGGAAGGAGAGTAAACCTGCTGCTACAAAGGAGGAACCAGTATCTCTTAAAGAGAAAACCAAACCACTTACACCAAGCATAGGAGCCAAGGAGAAGGAGCAACATGTGGCTCTAGTGACTTCTACGTTACCACCATTACCTTTGCCTCCCATGCTGCCTGAAGATAAAGATGCTGATAGGTAAGTGCAAAGAATTTGGTCAGTAGCTATTTAAAGAAAAATATTCGTAAGTTTGAAATAAGAAATTATATGACCTTCCCCTGCCAAAAAAAAAAAACCCTGTACAAAAAGAGACCATAAGCAACTAGATTGATTCTCTTTCTAATGTATGTCTTAATAAAATTTAAATATATGTCTTAAAATGCTGTATATTGTTTGTACAATGACAAAATTACAGCTTATGCTAAGAATTCCAGGAAAAATTTGCCATTGCTTTGGGATACAATGTATTATCAGTTTGAGTTTGGGAATTAGAAATGCCAGTATTTACTTTGGTTTAATACTCCTCAGTGATATGTCAGAGACAGGACATTTTATGAAAGCATCTGTCCTGGGTGATACAAAGCATGTATCTTGGTTATTTCCAAGTTTTTTTCAGTGGCCTTTTAAATTTACCAGTTTTGGTGGCTCTACAAATTTAACACTTTAGTCTTTTCTTGACTTTAAATTTTTGCAAATAGAGATTAATTACATATTACAGAAAACCCATAATGTGGTTATGCTTTCCTTTAATATGTTTACATATATCTATTATAAATATTGGGGGTGTGGCTTATTTTTTATTTGAACATTTTTAAGAGGATAAAGGTATAAGAGGTAAATGGAATTCTAAGTTTGTTTCTTAAATATATGCTCGGATAGGAGAATTATGCTATTGTGTTCTATCTGCCTAATTATATCACTTAATTTATTTTTATTTTTATGAAGAAATTAGAGCTGTTTCTCCCCTTACTTTCTGTTATGAAGCAACTATATGGATGATTTTCCTGGCTGATAGAGTAGAAAACAAGTAGGTTAAAACACCACGTGGGCAGGTCTTTTAAGTGCTCACTTTGGTTAACATTATGAAAATTTTGTGACTTAAACCAAAAAATATTTCCTGTTTCATGCCTCATAAGGCCAATTTTTTTTTACAAAAAAAATTGTTGTAAATCAGAAATGTTGCCCAGAGATCCCATGCAATTTAATTAGGTGTTATCTCATTATGGTACTCTAATTGTGTTATTTCCATGCTTGATTGTTACGCAGGAGCACTGAAAGTTTATAACAGTAGTGATTTATAATTTTGATGAGTGGTAGAATGGGCTTTCCAGCACAATGAGTGCAGAATTGAGTCACTTATTAATACCTGAGAATCCAGTGATTCTGAACTAGTGACTCTTTCTCCACTTTATTCTTCATATGTGCTATAGGGGTAAATTTTTACTGGTGGTATTTTCAAGAACTCAGGACATTCCTATTGAGTGGTTAAGGAGGATATTCTTTGTGCATCTGTTTGTAATTCACACAGATTGCACATTTCATAGTTGGTCATTAAGAAATTTTTGACCCACCTTCTTTCCTGTCTTTTCTACTTTGCTCTTTTGTTGTATCTCTGCTTTTTTTTTTATTTTAATGTGTTTGTATGTTTCATGGACATAGAAGTTTATGGCTCTTGAATACTACTACTAACATGTGTGGCCAAAGACTATAACACCAGTTACAGTTACCTTTTGATGATCCAGCTGTCTGAAATTTGGCCAGTGGGAACTTTTTAAACTGGCTCCTTTGTCCTTTTGACATAACTGCATTGGTTTTTGAGTGCTTTCTTGTTTCCTAGCCAAATAATATCTTAGGCTTACTTTGAACTTCTTTACTAGACCTAAAATTCATTAATCTCTGAAAATCATAAAATAGACTGTTACCTGTATGTTTTCATATAACATTGTTTTCTTTTAAAAATATATTACGATCATACTGTACATAATATTCTTTGACATTTTTTTTCATTTGGTATGTTGGAGATTTATTCCTACCTATAGAAATGGATGCATCATGCTCTTATTAACTATTCTGCTGTTGGGTAATGGATACTTAGATTTATAATTATTTGCTAGTAAAGTCACCTTACATTAATACTTCATGTACATCCGAGCAATTTTTGTAGGATAGTTTCAAGGCCAAAGTATGCACACTTAAAGATTTGATAGAAACTGCCACCATGTATCTCAGTAAGATTATATAACAAGTTATACATCCAATGTATGAACTAACTTCAACAACACTGTCGATTTTGAATTTTTGATAATCTTTAAAATATGTAATGATTTAATTTTGCATTTTTTGCTTGTTGAGATATAGCATCTTTCTGAACATTTTTTGGCTATTTATTGTTTCTAGTGAATTGCATGTTCTCATGTTACGCTGACTTTTCCTTAAGATTGATTTTCTTTTTCTAATTGATTTGTAGGTATTCCTTATTTAGGGATCTTAATCTTTGCCTCAGAGGCTGTTTTTTGTCTTTGAGATTTATTTGTTTTGTTTTTGGATATATGGATGTTTTCCATTTTAAAAATAGTAGCTATTATTTTTCCTTTAAAACTTTAGAGTATATAAATTTTAAAAAGACTCATATTTTGCAAACATTTTTTTGTTTTTGTTTCTTATTAACCCTCCTGTGTTTTTGGTTTTTAAGTGAAGAAGAAAGACTTGGCTCTCCTCTATCACCCTGTGGACCAACAGGTCCAATTAGTAACATCATTTATTGAATAATCCATCTCACTGATTTGTGGCACCATATATAAAAATTCTTATAGATATCTGTGTTTATGTACTTTCTTTTCTATTAACATATTTAATTATTTCTTCGCCACTACCTTTTTAACATTTGTAGATGCATGGTATGTTGGCTCTCAAACTCAAATTTCTATTATAGTGGTAGGCAGATAATGTAAAAGTGAAGGAATGGAATAAATTACTGATCAGCGAACAGCCCTGCTATTCAGCCTCAAATTTAGTGCTGCTATACATGGATTTGGGTTCTGTGTGCCTAGAGTTTTTCATTTTTTTTTTAAGAAGCCTGGGATCTCAATATTTATGCAAATCTTCTGATTGATTTAAAAATACTGATAGTTACTCTCTCCGCCGGCCATCTTGTGGGAACAGCTGAAGCAGGCGCTCTTGCCTCGGCGTGGCCCACTGCAATCTGTGGAGGAACACGCAGCCGAGCCAGCATCATGCCTGGGCATGTATAGGAAGGCTTTGGCTGCGTGGTCACCAACCGATTCGATCAGCTATTTGACGACGAATCAGACCCCTTCAAGGTGCTGAAGGCAGCAGAAAACAAACAAAAAAAAGCCGGCAGGGACGGTGTTGGGGGGCCCTGGGGCCAAGAGCGCAGCTCAGGCAGAAGCCCAGACCAACTTCAACGTGGCAGGCGAACAGCTGCATGAAGAGAAAGATTGCAAAAACCCACTGCCGTCCAACATTGGCGTGGCTAAAAAGAAAGAGGACATGCAGCTGCCAGTGGCACTTAAGAAAGAAAGCATAAGACGTGTTGGAAGAAGATCTGATCAACAACTTCAGGGAGAAGGAAAAATAATTGAAAGGAGACCAGAAAGGCGACTACCTCGTGGACAATTTGAAAAGCCAACTTGAAGAAAAGGATGAAGGAGAATTCTTAGTTGATAGACTGATTATTGACCAGCCTATCCGAGGTCGTGGTGGTCTTGGAAGAGGTCAAGGAGGCTCTGGGCGTGGAACGTCCCAAGGAGATGGATTTGATTCTCGTAGCAAACGAGAATTTGATAGGCATAGTGAAAGTAATAGATCTGGCCTGAAGCACGAGGATAAACGTGGAGGTAGCGGATCTCACAACCGGGGAACTGTCAAAGATAAATTAACTGACTTGGAGCAATCCAATGTGACTGAGGAAACACCTGAAGGTGAAGAACATCCAGTTGCGGACACTGAAAATAAAGAAAATGAAGTTGAAGGAGTAAAGGAAGAGGGTCCGGAAGAAATTACTTTGGATGAGTGGAAGGCTATTCAAAATAAGTACCGGGCAAAAGTAGAATTTAGTATCAGAAAACCAAATGAAGGTGCTGATGGGCAGTGGAAGAAGGAATTTATTTTTCCTAAGTCAAAGAGTGAAGAGGCTCATGCTGAAGATTCAGTTATGGACCATCATTTTCGGAAGCCAGCAAATGATATAACTTCTCAGCTGGAGATCAATTTTGGAGACCTTGGCCACCCAGGATGTGGTGGCAGGGGAGGACGAGGTGGCCCTGGGTGTGGTGTGACGCTCGCTCACCGGCCTGCAGTGAGCACGGAGCGCTGCGGATGGCTTGTCTACACATGAGAAAAACATACACAGAGACAACCAGGTCCTGTGAGGAAGTAGGAACAAAACAGCCACTCTCTCTTGGGGAGTGCCCCGTATCCATTCCCAAGCAGATTTTTATTGAGAATACAGACTTAGTTTGTGAATTCACTGTCTGGCAGAAAAGATCAAAAGAAGTAGGTAACTTACAAAGGTGCAGACAGAACCCCCGTTGTGATTCTGGAGTTTGGAATGTTAACATATTGCTTAGAGGGCTAGTTTTGGTTTCCTGTCTTTGCCTCCATATTCTAATCTAATAACACCCTCCAGCAAACAGATCTCACAGGATCTTGCATATTCTATGCCCCAGGCCTGATTACCCTGGGGGTCTGCCGTTTCTGGTCTGGGCTGCACCGCTCCTGCTATTTCCTGCAGGCCTGAGTCAACAGAGGAGAA
The DNA here is from genome assembly GCF_019186645.2 of Phyllostomus hastatus. Taxonomy (NCBI): domain Eukaryota; kingdom Metazoa; phylum Chordata; class Mammalia; order Chiroptera; family Phyllostomidae; genus Phyllostomus; species Phyllostomus hastatus. Next base: position 53,238,200 of record NW_025334041.1, read on the forward strand.
AAGGCAGCCAGGAGACTTGGATTTTTTACTTCTAAGAACAAGGACTCAGGCTTTGACAAAGCCGAGGGGGCAGGGGTTGATGTCCATCACCCCTTCATTTCCACAGCCCCGAGTCTCTTCCCAGAGGCCTCCTCGTGATCATGCCTGTCTCAGGTGATTCCCTCCATGGGAAATCTTACCCGTCATTGGCTAATTGATCAAGCTTAGGAGGTCAGGCACAGAAGAGGCAGCGTTCATGCCAGGGAAATAAGTTTTTGGCTCCTTAGTGGCTCCTGGTTTGGAGGTCTCTCACTTAGCCTAAGTCACGGGGGGTTACAGCTTCCTGAGACCAGGCAGGGTGGTCCCCAACAGTGGTGGACGTCCAAACCATGGCAGCAGGACTGACAAGTCCAGTGCTTCAGCTCCTGATGTAGGCGACCCAGAGGCATTCCCAGCTCTGGCTTAACTGGATGCCATAAGACAACCCTGGTTCCTTTGTGGACCCTACTTCTCTGAGGTTTTGCATGCTTAAGGATCCTAACCAAGAAGTTTAAAAAAAAAGAAAAGACTGTCATTCATAGCATTTACACCTAGAGACTGAATTTTATCTGTTTTGAAAATGAACGTCTCTCGCTACATGGAAGTAACAACATGGTAGTCAGTTTTGTATTTAGAAATGTATTGGTAGCAGGGACGTTTTCATAATTTTCAGAGATTATGCATTCTTCATTAAAATTTTGTATTGCTACTTACAAATATGCATTTCCAAACTTGAAATATAGTTGTGAACATGTGTACCAGTTTAAAGCTTTCACTTAATTTGTGTTTTTTAATTAAGAATTTAGATGTTTCCCCAGTTACAGACTGGTTTTAAATATTGGACATAATATCAGTTTTAGTAACTGCTTTGCATTTACACACATGGTCAACTGGGACATGTAAACTCTTGATTGTTAAAATTTATGCTGTGTGGAATACTAATGACTTTATGTATTTAACTTTAGTTTTAATATTTCATTTCTGGGGAAATCTTTTTTCATTTTTCATTATTGCTGTTACATGCTAAATCTTTATATACAGAACTATGACTTGAACAAATTTAAAGCACATTGGTTTATTAATCCTTCTGCTTGCATGGTTCATTAGGTTCAAATTATAATTGACAATTGGAATTGTCAATTATATATATACATTTATATACAATTATATATATACAATATATACATTTTAAAATGTGTCAATTTCCCATTTTAAAAACCAAACTAGTTTCCTTACTGTCTAGTAGTAAGATGTTTAAGTTACTTATTGTTGAAGAACAAACACATCCTGTCAGGTAAAGTAGTTTTATGAGTGCTGGGCTTTTCCCCCTCCAGCAGGGTGGGTGTAACAAAGTTGATTTGGCTAATGCATGATATTTAAACTGGGTCTGGCTACTTGGTGTGATTTGTGTGTGTGGAAAGGTCCCAAATCAAAGTTGTACACCCATAATCAATGACCCTTTAACCCTTCCTGTTATAAAGAAACCAAACGGCACTGGTTAGTATGTTAAGATGTGGAAATGTGTTAATATTTGGAATTTGGAAAGCAGACAGCTTTATTTTATAAGGTTGGAATAGCAGCACCACTCATGAAATATAAACCAAAAATCTTACTGTTTCTGAGTTTCCTGTATTGCTATTAATTTTGAACTGTTCCAAAGAAGGTGGTAAGTATCTTTTACCTCTTCCTCTATTAGAAAATTAGGTTAATAATGGATTCCTGAATGGGAGCAGCAGTGCACTTAGTAAAACATACATAGAGAGAATGATCAATAAACAGGTTTTCTAGGACTTTATTTTCTGAAATATTTATTGATAAGCAGAGATTAAAAAATTGTCACTCATTAACTTTTAGTAGTTTTCTACCTGTGTGTGATAATGTTCAGTTTTTAAAATATTGAAAATCTTAAATCATCAAATGTCTTTTGTTTGCTGATTAGTTCTCAATATACTTCTAAAAGAGAAATTGTACAGTACAATAGTTAATCAGTTGAAATAGATTTATTAATCTAGTTATCTACCAGCTTGACATATATTAGGAAGGAGATAATTAGTTTTAAATGATGAATAACTTGTGTTGGTGTTTTGGATCTTATGATGCTGAGCATGTTTTATACTGGTACTAATGTCTAATATGATTTTATATTTACAAACATACCTGCTACCCAGAGGCAAGTATTAATTTAATCCATGTGGACTTTTGACCCCTCTTAATAGGTTAGTATGTTCGGACTTTTAAGTATCTTAACTCATTTCTGGATGTGTAACATGTTTATAAACTTAATTTCTAGAAACATATAGAAAACACCTATTAAAAACACTTCACAAGTTCCACTCACTATCAGCCATTGCTGGCATTCTGTTTCTAGAGACTACACAGCAATATCTGATATGTTGGAAGCTTTCAAAATAGCTTGAACTTTAAAAAGTTGGTCCATTAGTTGTATCTGGTGAATGTAAATTTGCCTCCTAGTTCACTTTGTGTCAAGAGCTAAAACTGTGAACCTAACTTTCTTTTATTGGTGGGTAATGACTGAAAATAAAGATTTTATTTTCATGCTCAAAAAAAAATATTGGTAGTTAAATCAGTTAGACAGTTATACATCGTCTTTGGCTTCATCCAGCCTTTGGCTTTTTGTTTGAGATCTTTTTAGATAGGTGACTATAAATGACAGGACAAATCCCATGTCATTATTCTCTTTAAAAAAAGTTTCTTTGCAGTTTTTGTTTTTATTTTTAGATTTTTTAGTCAATCAGCTTGTTAAGTTGTATTTAACAGACTATTCCTGGGGTTTTGTTTGGGACTCTATTAAATGTTATAGATTAATTTGGAGTCTGACAGTACTATTATAGTTTCCCATGCAAAGCATGGTTTGTTTTCATTCAAATCTAGTGTTATGTTCATCAGTCATATATTTAAATTTTATTCTGTTGCGCTTGTACATTTTCTTGTTAAGACATTTTAGTGTTTTTGTTGCTGTAGTAGTATATGGAAACTTTTAAATCACATTTTCTATTTGGTTATTGCAAGTGTTCGGTGAAAATACAATGTCTTAGTTATATAATTTTATTCTTGTAAAACAGTATTTCATTTATTTTAAGCCTGGGAATATAGCTGAATTTGATAGTTCATATAATGATATATTGGAATATAGGCAGTCTTTTAAATTTTAAATAATAAGTAAAATTAAGACTTTTGACTTGCCCAGGTACCTCAGTTGGTTAGAGCATTGCCTGGATAAACCAAGGTTTTTGGTTTGATTCACAGCCAGGGCACATAGAGGAAGCAACCAGTGAATGCATAAATAAGTGGAACAGCAAATCATTGTTTGTTTGTCTCTCTTTTATTTTTTGAATATATTTTATTGATTATGTTATTATAGTTGTCCCATTTTTTTCCTCCCCTTTAATTCCCCTCTGCTCTGTACCCTCCTCCCACCATCATTCGCTTGTCTTAGTTCATGTCCATGGGTCAAACATGTTAAGTTTTTTGGCTACTCCATTTCCCATACTAGTCTAAACCTTCCCATCTATTTTGTACCTATCATTTATGCTTTTTATTCCCTGTACCTTTCTCCCCATTCTCCCCCCTCACTCCTCCCTGCTAATAACCCTCCATATGATCTCTATTTCTGTGAATCTGTTCCTGTGCTAGTTTTTGTGTAGCTTGTTTTCATTTTTGTTTTTTTCAGGTTCAGTTGTTGATAGTTGTGAGTTTGTTGTCATTTTACTGTTCATAGTTTTAAATATCTTCTTTTCTTAGATAAGTCCCTTTAACATTTCATATAATAAGGGCTTACTGATGATGAACTCCTTTAACTTGACCTTATCTGGAAAGCACTATCTGCCCTTCCATTCTAAATGATAGCTTTGCTGAATAGAGTAATCTTAGATGTAGGTCCTTTCCTTTCATGACTTTCAATACTTTCCAGCCCTTTCTTGCCTGTAGGGTTTCTTTTGAGAAATCAGCTGATAGTCTTATGGGAACTCCTTTGTAGGTAACTGTCTCCTTTCCTCTTGCCATTTTTAAGATTCTTTCCTTACCTTTATCTTGGGTAATGTAATTTTGACGTGCTTTGGTGTGTCCTTCCTTGGGTCCAACTTCTGAGGGACTCTGTGCTTCCTGGGCATCCTGGAAGTCTGTTTCCTTTGTCAGATTAGGGAAGTTGTCCTTCATTATGTATTCAAATAAGTTTTCCATTTCTTGCTCTTACTCTTCTCTTTCTGGCACCCCTATGGTTCGGATGTTTGGAACATTTAAAGTTGTCCTGGAGGTTCCTAAGCCTCTATGCATGTTTTTGAATTCTTGTTTCTTTATTCTGTTCCAGTGGAATGTTTCTTTTTCCTTCTGCTCCAAATCATTGATTTGAGTCCTGGTTTCCTTCCCATAACTGCTGGTTCCCTGTGCATTTTCCTTTATTTCACTTTTTATAGCTTTCACTTTTTCATCTATTTTGTGATCATACTTAATCATTTCTTTAAGCAGCCCGATTTACCAGTGTTTTGAACTATGCATCTGATAGGTTGGCTGTCTCTTCATCACTTAGTTGTATTTTTTCTGGAGCTTTGATGTCTTCTTTCATTTGGGCCATATTTTTTTGTCTCAGTGTACATATTAAGGGGCAGAGCCTTAGGTATTTACCAGGATGGTGCAACTCCACTTTGCTGCGCTGTGGTGCTGTATGTGGGGGAGGGGTCTGAGAGGGAACAATGTTGCTTGCTCAGTTCTCAGCTGGCTTTCAGTCATTTCTTCTGCTACCCACAAGGCAAATTGGGCCCTTCTGGTGCTGATTCCTGGCTGGGTGTTTTTGTGTACATCCTAGGACCCTGTGGGTCTCTCCAACAAACTTTCCTTTTTTTTTTTTTTTTTAAGATTTTATTTATTTATTTTTAGAGAGGGAAGGGAGGGAGAAAGAGAAAGAGAGAAACATCAATGTGCGGTTGCTGGGGGCCGTGGCCTACAACCCAGGCATGTGCCCTGACTGGAAATTGAACCTGTGACATTTTTGTTCGAAGCCCATGCTCAATCCACTGAGCTACGCCAGGCAGGGCCAAACTTTCCTTTGAGGCTGGGAGTTTCTCCCGCTGCCTCAAACCCCACAGATTTTTTCAGTCAAAGTTTTGAGGCTTTATTTCCCTGTACTGGAACCCTGGGTTCCCTGTTTTGCCTCACTCCCCAGTAGTTCTTCCCATTTTAACTATACGAAAATGTGGGACTGCCTGCTCTGCCAGCCTCCGCCTTTCCTAGTGCACCAGCCATCCCCTGCCCACCCCATCCTCTAGCCCCCACCTTGCCATGAGTCCTTTCCATCCCTGCTGCGAGCATCTGCCCCTCCTGTCTCAGTATGAATGTTTCTTATTTAACTCCCTGGTTGTTGCACTTCCATACAGTTCGATTTTCTGGCAGTTCTCGTTATTTTTTGTTTTCAAGTTTGTTGTCCTTTTGGTTGTGGGAGGAGGTAAAGTGTATCTATACCTCTAGCTTGGCCAGAAATCTCTCTCTCTCTTTCAATCTCTTTCTCCCCCTGCTCCAACCCACCTCCCTCTCCCTAACCCCTGCCTTTTCCCTGAGCCCTCTCACTAAAATCACTAAATACATTTTTTTAAATTAAGATGTTTAATTTAGTTTCCGCCCACCAAAATTTCTTTTAATCCTCAGATAAATGACAGTTTTGAGAAAGCCTAATTACAAGTTAGCAATTTCATTTTTCTAAACAAATTATCTTGAACAGGCTAGTTTTCAGACAGAGTTAAAATGTTATCTGTTCTAGAAAGAAGCTTTTACTATCTTGCAATACTCATTAAGTTATCTGTTAGCTACTACATTACTATGGGAATCCATTTGTATAGTACTTTATCCTGTGGCTCACCTGACTTCCAAAAAACTAAAAGCTCCTTTCTGAGGGGAATTCTGTCTTAATTGTTACTGTTTTTTATTATTATTAAAGATTTTATCTATTTATTTTTAGAGAGAGGGGAAGGTAGGGAGAAAAAGAGGGAGAGAAACACTGATTTGGTTGGTTGTCTCTTTTATGTGCCCCTACTGGGGACTGAATCCACAACCCAAGCATGTGCCTTGACATAGGATTGAACTGATGACGTTTTACTTTTTGGGATGATGCCCAACCAACTGAGCCACACCAGTCCAGGCTGGTTTTTTTGTTTGTTTTGTTTTTGTTAGATCTCCAATGCCTTATGTAATATCTAGAACATAGAATACCCAATCCGTATTTGTTGAATGGGTAATAGTAATGTTGAAAAGGGAATTCTGATACCATTATTTTAAAAATAAAACTGCAGAAAAATAAAATTGTAAACTAGTTTCTTCTGAGCATGTTTTTTTTTTTTGGTTACAGAACTTTCTAATAACACAGGGTTATGAAGAAAAGGTACAATTTTGTTTTGATTAGTGATAGTTTTTATCAAGTGGTTTTAAAGGATCATTTGTTGTATAATATTAATGTTAAAAATTAATATAAGTTTTGTTATAAGAAATTAAAATTCAGTGATATATATTGATAACTTTGTTAGTAACTTAGGACCACAGCAGTGTAGTTTCACTAAGTTTTTCATTATGGGACTCATAACTGCTATGAAAGTATGTGAAGTCCAAGTTTTATTATTGTTTTGAGATTCTCTTTCAACATGTCATATTATCAGATAAAAGATTTTATAAGACCTGGGAGGTTTAAAATAATCAGTTACCAAGTAAAGATGTACTTTAAAAATCAGAACTGTTTATGCATCCATAAAAATTACAAAACTGAGCTAAACTTTTCACCTGTGATTCTAGTAATTGGAGCCTTAAAAATGAAAAGAATCAGTGTCCAGTTGAGAAAAGTTAACATGAAAAGGGAGGGGTGATGCTAAATTACTTGTTTGTGGTTATTTTGGTGGGCAAGATGCATAATAGCTTCTAGTTTTATTTCTTACAACAAAACAGCTTTTGCTCTTTGATAGAATTATACCAAAACTACAATGTTAATGAATTGTCTTATAAAACAATTGAGTTTCAATTTTGATGTAGGTTTATAGTAATTATTTAACAGTTAAAAAATAGACCAATTTTTTATAACAGTTTTAGGCTCACAGAAAAATTACAGACTCCCTGTATATTCTACATTCACTTTTCTCAACAACATTAATAGGTACATTTGTTAAAATTAATGAACCTGCTCAGTGTATTCAGCGTGGGCTGGGAACCAAAGTGTCCCAGGTTCGATTCCCAGCCAGGGTACATTCCTGGGTTGCAGGCCATAACTCCCAGCAACCGCACATTGATGTTTCTCTCTCTCTCTCTCTCTCTCTCTCTCCCCCCCTTCCCTCTCTAAAAATAAATAAGTAAAATCTTTAAAATTAATGAACCTATATTAATATATACTTTGTTCAAGTTTCCTTAGTTTTGATCTAATTCCACATCATTTTACCACCCAATTTTATACTGTGCAGTTGGATATAGTATATTATTTTATCTGGAAAGTAAAGTACTTAGTGGTATTTTGCTATTGATTGATGTAAGATGTAGGTGCATTTTTATTTCTCATGGAAATAAATTTTTGTATGTGTATTTTTTTTTTGTCTGACTTTCTTTTTTAGTTTACGAGGAAATATTTCAGTAAAAGCAGTTAAAAAGGAAGTAGAAAAGAAACTACGGTGTCTACTTGCTGATTTACCACTGCCCCCTGAGTTACCAGGAGGAGATGATCTCTCAAAGAGTCCAGAGGAGAAGAAAACAACAGCACAATTACATAATAAACGGAGGCCTAAGTATGTGCTTGCTTTCTACCTACTCTTAAATTGACCAGAGATGATTCTGGATCATCATAATAAACTCATAAAACACACAATTAAGATTTAAAGTAATAAACAGTGTACTTTTTTTCTTTCAACTTAAGTATGTGAATAAACTCCATTAGAGTTTTGAAAAAAAATTCATGATTGCATGCATACCTGTTTGAAATGACTAATAAAACCAAATTTAATTTTCTCTCAGAGTTTGTAATATATTAATTTTGTATTGTGCCAAAGATAACCTTTATAATTAAGATATTTAAATAACATAGAATCACTAAAATTGGACAAGGTGGAAGTCAGCATTAAGTGAGCTGGAACAGAATTAGTAATGGGAATGCTGCTAGGCTTTCCTTGGATTTGCTGCCATAATTAAATCCCTTTATTTTTACAAGAGGTTGAATGAAAGAATGGTTAAATCTGTATGCTACACTCCTTCAAGTAAGTCCCTGGAGATAACTCTTTCCCTTGATACCTGTTCATCAGTTAAGTTGGGAGAATATTGATTCCTTTTTTTCTTTTTTTTTAATGTAACCAATTGAAAGTATAAGACTTTGAAATAGGTCTGATTTAAGCATTGCTGTTCCAAGGAGCACCTAGTATGAGGTTATTTTTCTACTATGGAGTAGAAAATTAGAAAACTTTTTAAAATAGTGTTTTCTTGAGTGTTAAGAGCTTTATTCCTTTACTTGAATTTCTGATAGCTACCAGAATATTAAAATACTACAAAATTACATGTCTTTTTGAAGAATGTCAAATATTTATCACATGTATAACACACACACTTAACGTGTGGATTACTGAGAGTTGATTTTATTAATACTTTCGTATTCTCTTAGACTAAAAGTCTTTTTGGTATTTCCACTGTTAAGATAATTTTATCTATCGTAAGTCTGAATTTATCAGTGAGCCTTATGATTAGATGTTTGGTGATTTTTATATCAAAATTTTGTATTTTGAAAATGTGTGTGTGTGTGTGTGTGTGTGTGTGTGTAAAACTTTCTGGAGGTTGGTAAGAACTTTAACTCTGCATATTAATGTTGGATTTGTCCACTCACTACAAAATGATGTTTTATTTATGGAAGTCCTTCATATAAGCTTTACTTTTACTCTTTCTCAATTTAAGTGCTAGTCTACATAAAAAGAGTCACTGTGGCGAATGATACCTTGCCTTTCATGATAATTTATATTACCAAATCCCAGAGTTACTTGTCTTAGATCACAAATGTGGAAGGGTGGGGAAATAAGGATGTAAGATTGGGTGGCAGGTAGATATTGAATATTTAACAGGTTATTCAATTTGCTTGATTGTATATAAAAACTTCAGAACTATATTTGATAGAATATGTGGGCCTCGCTTTGGTGAAATCAAAGAAAAAGATATTGACTGGGGAAAACGCTGCGTGGATAAATTCGATATCATTGGAATTATTGGAGAAGGTACCTATGGACAAGTTTACAAGGCCAGGGATAAAGACACTGGTAAGGATGTCAAATGCTCTGAATCTTCAGGTCAATGAATGTATTGATTTGTGTTTCTTTTTTAACGTATAACTTCAGGAATTTTCAGGAAAAAGGTTAAATTATTATTTCATCTTGGGATTTTTAGGCTTAATTAATTCTGACTTTTCATTGTATTTTTTATTGCCATTTATCCCCCTTAGACCTACCATCTTCCACCTCTACCAACCTGCTTCCCACAATCACCGCACTGTTGTCTCATGTCATTGAGTCCTTTTTCTGTTTTGCTGATCTTGTTTTTTTATTTTATTTTACAAATGCACTTTTGTAAATTGAGTATATGTAAGTGGATGTGCATACATTTATGATCTAAAAGTGTTCCTGTAGTATTCGTGATGTGTAGTATGGTGGGATTTAGGTTTCTTTTCTTTTATGGTGAATAGATTCTTAGGTTGTTAGTAATCATAGGGAAAAGGTATATTGACGTTAGGAGTCTTAGTAGTAAATTTTGTTGTAGTAATTATTATTGCAACATTTTTATTTTAGCCAAAAAAATTTTTTTATAGAAGTTATGCTTTATTTGGAGGTCTTTATTTATTTAGCAGCTTAATCTTTCAGATTTAAGCAGGAACTGAGAGAAAGCTTTAAAAGGCTTTGCAGAAGAGGAAAAAGTAACTGTCAGAGGAAATTCATTTTAAAGTAATGCCCTGAGCCAGAGTATAACCTTAAAATTCCTTGTTGAAATAACCCAGTAGGTTAAAATAGCATAGCTGTTTCTGAACATTTAATAAAGGGAGACTACCTGATGCTTAGAACCTCCTTTTAAGGCATTTATAGCATGGACTAGTAATACGTTGATAATAATGATTCTGCATTATTAAAAAGAAGTTAAATTATATCTTTCAAAGCTGTTTAATAAAATAAGTAATTGCCCCACATTTTAGAATGTATGCCCCCCCAAATTAAATATGTTTTAAAGATTAAAGAAATAAAATTCTTCTTTCGAACAGTTTGTACGTACAGAATTCCTTTTTATCTCCAAAGACGTGGAATCAACAAACCTTTATTATAGTGATGAATATTTTCTTATAATGGAATTGTATGTGTGTATGTGTATGCTTTATTTGATACAAACTTACTTATATCTAAATTATGAAGCTATTTTATGCAGTGGGAAGAGCATATACTTTTGAGACAGCTAAACCAGACTTTGAACCCCACTTTCACTACTGAATAACTGAGCAAGTTTAGGCAAGTTAATGTGTGAAAAGTTTTTCACCTGTACAATCTACAGAATTTTCTCATCTGTTCAGAGAGATTTTATGCATATATAAGTATATTGGATATATTTATCCTTTCCTCCATTACTTTTTAACAATGACAGTGTAATGTATCTAATCTGTCAACATTATGTGGTATGTTGGAAACTAAGTATATGCTTTGTGGGTTTTAATTTGAAGAGGTAGGAACAGAAATTATGAATTAAAGTAAATTTAAAATTAAGAAAAATGTGTTGTGGTCAGCTGGTAACCTGATTTTATTTAATTTCTAATAGGAGAAATGGTAGCCCTAAAAAAAGTACGTCTAGATAATGAAAAGGAAGGCTTTCCAATTACAGCAATTCGAGAAATTAAAATTCTCCGGCAGCTTACTCACCAGAGTATTATCAATATGAAGGAGATAGTTACTGATAAAGAAGATGCTTTGGATTTTAAAAAGGATAAAGGTATGTGTACATATTTACATAATCAGTTCTGTGTACTCATGATTTATCTGTCTTGCAGATTTTGTTATAGATACTGACCATTTTAGTAAATGTAGTTGAGTTGAAAAGTTAATTTATTTACTTTAGTGGGTTTTATGTCACCCAAGTAAACATCAGTACATTTACCAGTATCATACATAAAGTATTCACTAGCAGTAGTTGCTTTTTCAAGCAGCACTGTATAATTTTTTTCCTCATTTTTTTGGTGATTGAGAAACAGTGTATAGTGGTATTAGAATTTATATACCTTATATTTTTAATGTTATAATGCGTAACATAATGGGAAACTTCAGGTAGGGTTATACATTATTTCTAAAAGTGTGGAGGCAAAAATCTTACCTGAAATTGCATTTAATAAACTGCACCTGGTATATGGTTGGCTTTTAGCAGAAAAGCCAAAAATAAATTGGTGTATTTTTAAAGTGATTATCATTAGGGCACATGATGGGTGAAAGAAAGGCTACATTTCCAGTACGTTTTAGATCTTCAGAGTAAGATTTTGGAGTCAAGGCTGACTGCTTTATAATCTGTGGGTTTTGAAGAGCAGATTTTTTTTCAAACTAATTCTAATATAAAATAGATTAAAGTACCTATGTTCTGATTCAGCATGCTACTTAGACTCTGAGTGTTCTCAGCCACATGCACTCACACAGTCTTATTCCAGGAAAAACAGTATAAAATGATTGATATGATATATGATAATTGTTTTGTATAAAGGAATATCTGTTTGAAAGTATTATGTATGTACTATGGAGATCATCAGAATTATTTTTATTTTTCCTTTTTACTTAGAAAGTAGTTGCATTTTTTAAAATAATCTTTATTGTATTTTTTTTTCATTTCCATTTAATCTCCTTATATCCCCCTCCTCCCAGCAATCACTACACTGTTCAGAAATATTTTTTAAATGATGTCACTTCCATTAGTTTGTATTTTTAACTGTATTTTTCATCACTACTTTTTAAAGTATATTTTATTATGCTATTAGAGTTGTCTCAATTTTTTCTCCCCTTTATCCCCCTCTGCCCTGTAACCTACCACCCTCCAGCATCCACCCCCCACCCTTTTAGTTCATGTCCATGTAAGTTCTTTGGCTTCTCCATTTCCTATGCTCTTCTTAACCTCCCCCTGTGTGTTTTGTGCCTACCATTTATGCTACTTACTCCCTGTACCTTTTCCCCTCATTCTCCCCCTTGACCTCCCCACTGATAACTCTCCATGTGATTTCCATTTCTCTGATTCTGTTCCTGTCCTAGTTTTTGTTTTTGTTTTATAGGTTCATTTGTTGATAGTTATGAACTTGTCATTTTTCTGTTCAGTTTTTGATCTTCTTTTCTTAGATAAGTCTCTTTAACATTTCATATAATAAAGGCTTGGTGATCATGAACTCCTTTAACTTGACCTTATCTGGCAAGCACTTTATCTGCCCTTCCATTCTAAATGATAGCTTTGCTGGATAGAGTAATCTTGGATGTAGGTCCTTGACTTTCATGAGGAACCCAGAGGTTCCTCAACCTCTCCTCATTTTTTTGAATTCTTGTTTCTTCATTCTGTTCTGGTTGGATGTTTGTTTCTTCCTTTCGTTCAAATCATTGACTTGAGTTCCAGTTTCCTTCCCTTCACTGTTGGTTCCCTATATATTTTCCTATATTTCAATTGGTATAGCCTTTGTTTCTTCCTTCATTTTGCGACTGAACTTGTTCTTTTCTGTGAGCATCCTAATTACCAGTGTTTTGAACTCTGCATCTGGTAGGTTGTCTGTCTCCTTGTTGCTTAGTTCTTTTTCTGGCGTTTTGGTGGACCAAATTTCTTTGTCTTGGAGTACCCATTACATTGAAAGGGGCAGAGCCTTAGGTGTTCAGTCAGAGCTAGGTAACCTACTTGTGTTGTGGCACTGTCTGTGGGGGAGGGGTCAGAGTGGGAACAATGCCAACTTGCTAGCTTTCTCAGCTTTTGCCCCACTTTCTGTCACTTCCCTTGCTTCCCACAAGCAGATTGTGCCCTTTCAAGTGCTAATTCCCCGGTTGGTGGGCTTGTGTATGTTCTAGGATCCCAGGGGCCTTTCCAGTGGACTCTCCTACAAGAGTGGGAGTTTCTCCCGCCACTACAACCCCCACAGGTTTTCATGGCCAGAGTTTTTGAGGCTTTATTTCCCTGTGGTGGAACCTGGGGTTGTGCAGTTTGTCTTGCTCCACAGTTGTTCCTCCCAGCTTATCCAAATGTGAATGTGGGAAATCCTGATTGCCAGTTGCGATGCTGTGAGTCTGTCTGCCCTGGCTTCCAGTCTCTGCCCCTCCTACCAGTCTGGATGAAAATTTCTTCTTTAACTCCTTGGTTGTTGGACTTCAGGCCCTTGATTTTCTGGCAATTTTGGTTGATTTTGTGTTTAAATTGGTTTTTATCCTTCTTTTGGTTGTATGAGGAAGGGAAGTGTTTCTACCTATGCCTCCATCTTGGCCAGACCTCTCATTACCTCTTATTGTGTAGTTGATAGGGTACTGGTTTGACTTAGGTTATTATGTATGGGATTTGTGACTTAGCTTATTAGCAGTGTTAATAAGACCTTTTTAGCAAGATCTTTAGCCCTTCTGAGGCTGTTAACCTTCCATGTATTTAAGGGAAACATTATTTCTCTTACTGTGTTAAGAATTAAATTAAAATTTTATAACTGAGAATTGTATGGATATGTTGCTTTTCATTAACATTGTACTATAGCCAAATTAATATATTCGATTTTCCTCCAAACATATCCTGAACTTCCTGCTTCTTTGATCTCTGAGATCATGCCATCTGCCTATTTCTCCAGTCCCATCTATGCCAATTTTCAGAGTGCTCACCAAACTTCGGTCACATTGGTCTTTTGAATTGTTACATATTCCAATGCACTTCTCAGCTTTAAATATGCTTCTTCCCTGGACTTAAACATCTCTACTCCCACCACTCACACACCACATACATACACACAAACATGTACGCACTTGATTTGAAAAGTTGACTTTTCACCTACTAGGTCTCAGCCTGAACGTTGCTTTATCCATTAGTAAGGCCTTACCTGAGCAGTCTTCCCATATTCTACTGAATATAGATAGACACACATAATTTAAGAGCCCTAGCTAGTTTCTTTCTTCATAACTTTTTTAGAATAACTGGATTGATTTGTTACCTATTTTTTTTTTCCCCATGAAGGTGGGAACCCTACCTGTTCTATTCACTGTTGTAACCTCTTACTGAGCTCAATGACTAGACTGTAGAAGGTATTGTATTGCTAATTGCTGAGTGGATAAATGAGCTCTACTTACTATAATCCTGTCCATACTTTAACATTTTTAAAAATATTACTACCTCTGAACATATACAGTGTTCATAGTTTCCATATATTTCTGGTCATAATTGATTTTCCATACCAGATTATAAATTCCCTGAACTCTTTGTTTTGCTTTGATTGCTGCATAGTGCCTAGCACTGTATCTTACAAATCATAGATTTCATGTTTTTGTACCTCATCGTTTTTTTCACCATAGTTTTGTTTGTAATTATGAGGTTTGATAAATAAGAAAGTATGTTCTGTGAGAATTTTCATTTAGATACTAGTTATTAGTTAACTGTATTGGAGTACATGAGAAAGTATTAAGTGTAAAAGATAATCCCTTTTAAAAATTATTTTATTGAGATATAATTGACATAACATTATATTAGATTCAACAATTAATATTTGTACATATGAAATCATCACAATAAATGCAGTTAATATCACCCAAGCTAGTTTTTCTTGTGATATCTTTTGAGATTCACTGTCTTAGCATCTTTCAAATATACAGTACAGTATTATTAGCTATAGTCATTATGCTGTGCATCACATCCCCATGACAATGTATTTTATAGCTGGGAGTTTGAGCCTTTTGACCACCTTCATCCATTTCACTTACCTCCCACCCCCTCCTGTGGCAATCAGTAATCTTTTACTTAGCATAATGGCTTCAATATTATATTATAGTAAATGTCAACATTTCCTTATTTTTTATGGCTGAATATTCCATTGTAGGTATATATATGTGTGCATCACTTTTTTAAAAATCATTGTTCAAGTAGTTTTCTCCCTTTTACTCCCATTCCAGCCCGCCCACCCATCCCACACCACATCCCTCTCATTACCACCCTCTCCCTGGTTTTTGTCCATGTGTCCTTTAAATTTGTTCCTGTAAACCCTTCCCATTCTCCCCTGAAATTCCCTCTTCTCTTCCCCCTGGTCACTGTCAGCCTGTCAGAGACTATATTTTGCTTGTTTCTTTCTTTTGTTGTTTAGGTTCCTGTTAAAGATGAGATCATATGGTATTTGTCTTTCAATGCCTGGCTTATTTCGCTTACCATAACACTTTCCGCCTCCATCCATGCTGTTGCAAAGGGTAGGAGCTCCTTCTTTCTTCCTGCTCCATAGAATTCCATTGTGTAAATGTACCATAGTTCTTTGATCCATTCATTTACTGATAGGCATCTACATTGCTTCCAGCACTTAGCTATTGTAAATTGTGCTGCTATGAACATTGGGGTGCAAAGGTTCTTTTGGATTGGTGTTTCAGGATTCTTAGGATATGGTCCGAGCAGTGGAATTGCTGGGTCAAAAGGCAGATCCATTTTTAGTTTTCTGAGGAAGTTCCATACTGTTTTCCATAGTGGTTGTACCAGTCTGCAGTCCCACCAACAGTGCACTAGGGTCCCGTTTTCTCCACAACCTCTCCAACACTTGTTTGTTGCTTTGTTTATGATGGCCATTCTGACCAGTGTGAAGTGGTATCTCATTGTGGTTTTAATTTGCATCTCTCTGATAGCTAGTGATATTGAACATCGTTTCATGTGTCTTTGGATTTTCTGTATGTCCTCCTTGGAGAAGTGTCTGTTCAAGTCCTTTGACCATTTTTTAATTGGGTTGCTTGACTTCTTAGAGTGGAGTCATGTAAGCTCTTTGTATATTTTGGAGATTAAACCCTTGTCTGAGGTATCATTGGCAAATATGTTTTCCCATACAGTTGGTTCTCTTTTTATTTTGATAGTTTCATTTAGCTGTGCAAAAGCTTTTTATTTTGATGAGGTCCCATTTGTTTATTCTTTCCTTTATCTCCCTTGGTCTAGGAGACATATCAGTAAAAATGTTGCTGCATGAAATATCTGATATTTTCCTATGTTTTCCTCTAGGAATTTCATGGTGTCACAGTTTATATATATATCTTTTATCCACCTTGAATTTATTTTTGTGTATGGTGTAAATTGGTGCTTGAGTTTCATATTTTTTCATGTAGCTGTCCAGTTCACCCATACCATATGTTGAAGAGGCTGTTGTTACTCCATTTTATGTTGCTTCCCCCTTTGTCAAATATTAATTGACCACAGAGACTTGGGTTCATTTCTGGGATCTCTGTTCTGTTCCATTGGTCTATGTGCCTGTTTTTGTGCCAGTACCAGGCTGTTTTGATTACAGTGGCCTCGTAGTATAGTTGAGTATCAGGTATTGTGATCCCTCCTACTTTACTCTTCTTTCTCAAAATTGCAGCAGTTATTGGGGGTCATTTATGGTTCCATATAAATTTTTGAAGTGTTTGTTCTATGTCTGTGAAATATGCCATTGGTACTTTAATAGGTATTGCATTGAATCTGTAAATTGCTTTGGTTAGTATGGCCATTTTGATGATATTAATTCTTCCAATCCATGAACATGGTATATGTTTCCACCTGTTTCTGTCTTCCTTGATTACTCTCCTCAGTGTTAATGTAGTTTTCTGAATACAGGTCTTTTACCTCTTTGGTTAGGTTTATTCCTAGGTATTTTCTTTTTCTTTTTCTATTTCAAATGGGATTTTTTTCTTGATCTCTGCTTCTGCTGTTTCATTGTTGGTATTCAGAAATGCCTTTGCTTTCTGGATATTGACTTTGTATCCCGCTGTTTTGCCAAATTCATTTATTAGGTCAATCAGCTTTTTGCCCAAGTCTATAGGATTTTCTATGTGCATTATCATGTCATCTGCAAACAGTGACCGTTTTGTTTCCTCCTTTCTGATTTGGATGCCTTTTATTTCTTTTTCTTGTCTGATCACTGTGCCTAAAACTTCCAGTATTATATTTCATAGAAGTGGTGAAAGTGGACAGCTTTGTTTTGTTTCTGATCTTAGTGGAAAAGATTTTAATTTTTGCCCATTGAGAATGATGTTGGCTGGAGGTCTCCCCCTTTTTTAGTTTTTAAAATCAATTGTGGTCGTTAAGCCTGTGAAACCTACTTTTGCTGTTTTCGAATGCAAATCAGAAGAAAAGCAACATCTACATACATCAT
Organism: Phyllostomus hastatus; assembly: GCF_019186645.2. Lineage (NCBI taxonomy): Eukaryota > Metazoa > Chordata > Mammalia > Chiroptera > Phyllostomidae > Phyllostomus > Phyllostomus hastatus. The sequence goes on from NW_025334041.1 coordinate 53,255,553, forward strand.
AAGGCAATAATAGAAATATAAAGCAGAAACTAAATTCTATGGGTGGTGAATACCTAAATTTCTAAATTCAGTGCAAGAAAACATATTAAGGGAAAAACAAAAGTAATAGGTCTGATTACATTTCAGTCTTTGAGAGAAATTACATAGATATCAGGAAAGGCAAATTACAAGGCAGTTTGAGCATAATGCAAGCCTGACTTCTTACGAGAGGATTTCTTAACAGGTGCAGTTCTGCGCACCGACTCATCACCTACTTTCTTACGTGGGTGTTGAGTTTTAATTTTACGCCTGCCAGAGTGGTTTCTCATACCTTCTCCCTTGTTTTCAGTTAGGACTGCTAAGGGTTCCATAAAGGTGGCTACCTGCTGGTCTCTGATACGACCCTGGGAAAACAATTTGCAAATACACCGAAGTACACAAATCAATATCACAATCAGTAAACAACCAGCAGCTCCAAAAACCCAAATTCTCAAATTAATTCCATCAAACCATGTTTTAGGATTCAGCCAATTAATATTTTCATTAAGGGCTCGAAAAAATGTCCTGTTTGGTTAAACGTTGAATGTCCTGCAGCTGATGATGTAACTCCAACTGCAATTTATCAATTTGTCCTTTTAAGTTAGTGGAGAAAGCTCCCCTCAAGCGATGTTGTATATCAGTCCAAGTATGTTGGCTGGAATTCCACTGTAGCAGTGTGACACACAGTCTGGAGAAACCAGGGTCACAGGTTAGGTGTTGACGAATCACGAGAGCGTCCCTGGCGTTCGCCAATCCAGTCCAGTGCTGATTCAACTGCAGAAAGGCGGGTCAGGATCTCCTGATCTATTTGAGCCTGTTGGACTAATTCTGAAGTAGCATTGATTAAACAATAAGTGCAACCAGGTGTTAACAAACTGTCGGACTCATAAAGAGAGTAGTGCATTGTTAAATGCTATAATTCCATTTGGATTCATTCATTTTTTGGTCCTATTCTGGAGATGACAGATTTGGAAAGAGTTGGATGGCACAATTAAATCATATCCACTATTAACAACTGGTCTTGTTAGATTTATGCAAAGAAACCTTATGTCATTACTTATTCCTTTAGAATGCCAAATTCTGGAGGGATCAGGTAGGGAGAAAAATATAAAGTGTGAAGGAAAATCCTTTTCCTTCTGATATCTACCAGGCTTCTTAAAACTTTCACTTCCACAGACCTTCTGCAACATTCACAAACTCTCTATTCTTTTTCATACACTTTCTGATATCCACCAAGATTGTATCTCCATGCCTTATACCTTCCATTACTAACACACTCCACACAATTCTTTCTTAAAACATTTACTTCCACAGACTTTCTGAAACATTCACAAACCTTCTAATCTTTCTTTCATACTCCTTCTGATATTCACCAAGATTGCATTTCTATGCCTTATACCTTCAATTATTAACTAACATCACATAACTTCTTTCCTAAAACATTTACTTTTCCATTTATCTTTACAGTTTCCCATTTACATTCCTAGAGTGTGAAGTTTCAACCTTCCCTGGAATCCTCAATTTCCTTTTCAGAGCAGATACAGAGCAAAATCCATCCTTCTATGTGGGGGTGAAGATGGGGCCTCCGTGATCTGCTCACTCAATTTGCACACCGTTTCACTGTCAGAATCAGATTCCTCATCATCTAGCTCTGTTTTCTTTGTCCAAATGAACTCGAGAGAATCCCTGACAAGCCTCCAGGTTACAAAGGTGTGCGCACCAATAGATATACCACTGTTTTGCAAAGATTTCAACCTTTCACCCACTTTTTCCCAAACATCAATGTCTAACGTCCCTCTATCAGGAAATGAAGGACAACATTTTCTTATAGATTGCAAAAGCTGAACCAAATGCTTTTCTTTCACCTTATACCTTGCTTCTTTAAGAACTTGTTGTAATATACGCAGAAAAGATTTCTGCCCTTTAGATAAGTTACAACCCGTGTTTACCTTCCTTCCTTTTTTTTTTTTTAAAGAAAAAGCTTACTTTTATTTACTTTTAATTGGCCAAAACAAATCACCTGATTACCTTTTTCAAGGCAAATCGTTTGTTTTTTCAAACTTGAGAATTAGATTACTATTTACCCAACTATAGGCGGTCGCGAAGAGAGAAACGACCTAGAAAAGAAAGACCTACTTCCCTGAAAATTCAACGCATCCCACGACATGCCCGAGAAAGAGTTCGGGGACGTCGGCCCTTACCTGGGCTGTTAGCGCGCAAATCCACCCGAAGTTGATGCGTTGTCCACAGCGACGGCTCGTAGCCGCTGGTTCCAAGTGGTCTCGAACGGGGTCCCACCTCTGTGGTCCCGAATCGCTGCCCCACGTTGGGCACCAGCTGTTGCGCGTGGGTCACCGGCCAGCAGTGACCACGGAACACTGTGGATGGCTCGACAATAAACACGCGAGAAATAACAACATGCACAGAGACAAACTAGTTTCTGTGGGGAAGTAGGGACAGAATGGCCACCCCCCCTAGTGGGGAGCGCGCTGATCCACCGTCCATACTTGCTTTTATTAGGCTCATTTTGCATAATAACTCAGGTAACGTACAATACTCATTAGGGGGAAGTAAGGAATATAGGAAACAAAGAACTCTGCCGGTCTATTGAGTTGGGGGGTCAAAGAGCTGTAAGGCTGAGGAACAAACTAGCTTCCTCCTAAGACCCTCCTCATTCAACTGAGAGCATTCTTGAACAAAGAAGGTTTCACAGTAATTTACATGTTCTTTCTTAGGCCTGATCACCCCGGGAAATCCGCACTTCCCAGTACCGAGCTGTACTTCCCCGTCATTGTTTCAGGCTTAGGTGGAGCGCGGGAACTAAGGCCACCGAGAGATAAGGAGATTTTCTTCCGGACGCTGAGAACTCAGACTTTGTCAAAGCCGAGGAGTGAGGGTCCATCACCCCCTTTTGCTGCAGCCCCCCCCAAGTCCTTCTTTTGGGGGGCCTCCCAAAGTGATCGTGCTTGGCTTGGGTTGTTCCCCCCGTGGGGAATCTTACCCGTCTTTGGCTAACCGACCAAGCTTTTTGGGGTTCAGCAGCAGAAACAGCATTACTGCCAGGAAGATAAGCTTTTGTCTCCTTGCCGGCTCACGGTTCCAAGGGCGTTCCCTTAGCCTTAGCCTAGGCGGGGGTCTCAGTTTCTGATACCAGTCAGGGCGGTTCCCAACAGAGGTCTCTCATATATGGCCTTTATTATGTTGAGGAATGCTCCCTCTATTCCCCCTTTGCAGAGTGTTTTTATCATAAATGGGTGCTGTACCTTATCAAATGCTTTTTCTGAATCTGTTGATATGATCATGTGGTTTTTGTCTTTGCTTTTGTTTATGTGATGTATTACATTTACTGATGTGCGAATATTGAACCATCCTTGCATCCCTGAAATGAATCCCACTTGGTCATGGTGTATGATCTTTTTAATGTATTGTTGGATGCGGTTTGGCAGTATTTTGTTGAGGATTTTAGCGTCTATGCTCATCAGCGATATTGGCCTGAAGTTTTCTTTCTTTGTTGTGTCTTTATCTGGTTTTGGAATTAGGATGATGTTGGTCTCATGAAAAGAGTTTGGGAGACTCCCATCTTTTTGGATTTTTTGGAATAGTCTGTGAAGGATAGGGGTTAGCTCTTCCTTAAATGCTTTGTAGAATTCTCCTGTGAAACCATCTGGTCCTGGGCTTTTGTGTGTGGGAGTTTTTTGATTACTGCTTCAGTTTCTTTTGTTGTTATTGGTCTGTTCAGGCTTTCTGCTTCTTTTTCATTGAGTTTTGGAAGATTATATTTTTTCTAGAAATTTGTGCATTTCACCTAGGTTTTCAAATTTCTTGGCATACAGTTCTTCATAGTAATTTCTTAAATCCTTTGTATTTCTGTAGTGTCAGTTGTAATCTCTCCTCTTTCATTTCTGATTGTGTTTATTTGGGTCTTCTCACTTTTTTCCTTCATCAGTCTGCTTAAAGGCTTGTTGATTTTGTTTATCTTTTCAAAGAACCAGCTCTTGGATTCATTGATCCTTAGAATTGTGCTTTTAGTCTCTGTGTCATTTAATTCTGCTCTTATCTTGGTTATTTCCTTCCTTCTGGTTGCTCAAGGCTGTCTTTGTTGTTGTTCCTCAAGTTCTTGTAGGCTTAGGGATAGGTTGTTTGTTTGAAATGTTTCTTTTTTAGGCAGGCCTGTATCTCTGTAAACTTCCCTCTGAGGACTGCCTTCACTGTGTCCCATAAGTTTTGGGTTGTTGTGACTTCCTTTTTATTTTTTTTCAGAAACATTTTTATTTCTTCCCTGATTTCATTCTTGACCCATTCATTGTTTAATAGCATGCTATTTAATCTCCATGATTTTGAGTGTTTGGGGTTTTTTCCCTTGGGGTTGGTTTCTAGCTTCAGTCCCTTGTGATCCGAGAAAACACTTGGTATGATTTCAATTTTCTTGAAATTGTTGAGGCTTGTTTTGTGTCCTATCATATGGTCTATCTTTGAAAATGTTCCCTATAGATTTGAAAAGAATGTGTATTTAGCTTATTTGGGATGAAGGGCTCTGTATATATCAGTTAAGTCCATTTCATCTAGGGTATTGTTCAATTCCACAATATCTTCGTTGATATTTTGTTTGGAAAATCTGTCCATTTTTGACAGTGGGGTGTTAAAATACTCCACTATAATTGTGTTGCTGTCCATATCTTTCTTGAAGTCCTCTAAGATTTTCTTGATGTATATGGGTGCTCCTATGTTGGGTACATGTATATTTACAATATTTATGTCTTTTTGGTGGATCCTTCCTTTGAGTATTATGAAGTGACCTTCTGGTCTCTCTTTATGGCCCTTTTTTGGAAGTCTATTGTGTCTGATATGAGTATTGCTACCCTGGCTTTTTTTTCCTGTCCATTTGTTTGGAAAATTTGTTTCCAGCCCTTCACTTTCAGCCTGTGTAGGTCTTTTATCCTGAGGTGGGTCTCTTGTAGGCAGCATGTGTGTGGGTCATGCTTTCTTATCCATTCAGCTATTCTGTGTCTTTTGATTGGAGCATTTAATCCATTTACCTTTAAGATTATTATTGATAGGTACTTATTCATTGCCATTTATGTATGTGTGTTCCTTTCTCTCTGTCTCTTTTCCTTCCTTTCCTTAAAGTAGTCCCTTTAACATCTTTTGCATAGCTGGTTTGGTGGAGGTAGGTATATTGTTTTAGACTTTGTTTGTCTGGGAAGCTTCTTATTTGGCCTTCTATCTTGACTGAGAGCCTTGCTGGTTCAAAGTAGCCTTGGTTGCAGACCTCTGTTTCTCATTACTTGGAATATTTCTTGCTGTTCTCTTCTGGCTTGGAGTGTTTCCATTGAGAAGTCAGCTGTTATCCTTATTCGGGCTCACTTGTATGTTACTTCCTGTTTCCCCCTTGCTGCCTTTAATATTCTCTATTTGTCTTGAAATTTTGCCATTTTAATTATAATGTGTCTTGAAGTGGGCCTCTTTGGGTTCCTGTTGGTTGGGACTCTCTGTGTTTCTTGGAGGTATGTGACTTTTTCTCTCATCAAATTAGGGAAGTTTTCCATCATTACTTTTTCAAATAGGTTTTCCCTTGCTCTTCATCTTCTCCTTCTGGTGTCCCTATTATATGGATATTACTGCATTTCATATTGTCTTGCATTTCTCTTAATCCCTCTTCATTCTTTCTGAGCCTCTTTTCCTTTTCTTGCTCTTTCTGGGTGTTTTTTCATTCTTTGTCCTCCAATTCGCTCATTTGATCTTTTGCTTTATTGATCTTGGTTTTCATTCCTTCTACTGTGTCCTTCAGTTCAGAAGTTGTATTCTTCATTTCCTCTTGGCCCTTGTTGATAGTTTCTGTTTCCTTCATCATGTTGATATAGTTTGCAGTGAGACTGTTACAGTTTCCCTGTAGTTTCTGGTAATTCATTGTGAGCTCATTGAGCTTCCTGGTAATCATTGTTTTGAACTCAATATCTGATAGTTGAGTTCCCTTTATTTAATTTAACATTCTTTCTGAGGCTTTGTCCTTTCCCTTCTTTTGGGGATTCTTTGTCTTCTTATTGTTCGTGAGACTCTTCTTGTTAGCCTGTTTCTTAAATTGATCTGTTCTGGTTTTCTGTGTTTATAGTGTGAACTTCTGTGGTATTATACCTGTGAGATTTAGTGATGCAGTCTCCTTCATTTATCCTGGTGTTCACAGCTTCCCCCTACTCTTTTTTGTAATCAGTTGGAGGAGTAAGGCAAAATGGTTTAAGACAGCAAGACAATATTCTGTGATATTTACAGTAGCAGCTAGTAGAGAAGAGATGGGAGATCCTTTGGCTAAGTATAGTATTAACCATGATCTTCCACCCCAGTAACCATGTTTTAGAAAGGATGGAAAGAAGGTAAGACTCAGCCCTGGCTGGCATAGCTCAGCAGATTGAGCGCGGGCTGGGAACCAAAGTGTCCCAGGTTCGATTCCCAGCCAGGGTACATGCCTGGGTTGCAGGCCATAACCCCCAGCAACTGCACATTGATGTTTCACTCTCTCTCTATCTCCCTCCCTTCCCTCTCTAAAAATAAATAAATAAAATCTTAAAAAAAAAAAGAAGGTAAGACTTATTCGGGAGGAAAGGATTGTTAGTTGGATCTAGAAAGCTGTGAGGCTGTGGGAGATCAGATTCTGAAGTAGGGTGGGAATAAAGAATAGTAAATAGTAGTAGTGTGTAAAAGAATAGAGACAAACCCCACAATGGTAGAGTTCAGGAAATTGAGAAGTGGGCTGAGATCTGGGAGGTGTGTTGTGTAGTATTTACAATTGTATGAAATAGGTCTTATTTACGGTAATATTAAAGCAACTATCATGTGGCTGAATCTATGAGATCTAGATAACAAGAATTAGGAGCATAGAACCTTGAGTGGTATAGTAATGGAACACAAATGAAGGACAGTAAATTATCAACACACTGTGAATGAGATAACAGGGGAACCTATCAAATGACAGTATAACCAGTCAAGCAATGAAGATTATACAGAAAGAAAAAGAATACCAAAATGTCAGAAAAGTGAGAAAAAAAAAGAATACAAATTTGCAGTAACTTGCATGCTCAAAAAAAAGCATAACATGTAATGCATGAGAGATAAATTTGGAGTGGAAGGAATAGCACTAGGATGAAAGGAAGAGAAACATAAGGAATTGAGAGGTATAAAAATAATAAGAACTAAGAAATAAAAAGTTACTTAAAAAACAAGATAAAATCAAACAATCAAACAACAACAGCTGCAAAATAACAACAACAACAAAAACCCTTCTTGTTGGTTTTTAACTGGCCAAACCAGTTTTTCTGCTCTTGCTGGCTTTAGCAGGCTGAGGGGTGATTGGAATGCTTCTCACTCTTTCTAGTCAGTACTCAAATCAGTCTCTTGCCTACTGTCCCCGGGGCTAGCACAGCGCTCTCCCCGTAGCCGATCTGATGCCTTCCCGCAGGACCCTGGGTGTGCGTATGGGTGCTTCAAAGCACGCTCTCTGGAGCTCACTGCCGAGCTCACTGCCGTGGTCTCCTGGGCTCTGGGTATCACAGAGCGCCCGTATCTTTTCTTGTTCACTGTGTAAGCTCTGGGTATCGCAAGGGTTCGCGCCCTTCCCCCAAATTTCACCACTGCGGGCTCCAGGAACTTGGGAAGCTCCAGGAACTCTCGAAGCGCTGCGTCTTTCCCAGGTTCATAGTGTGCGAGTCAGGAATCCCGAAGGGGTGCGTGCTTCCCCGAGTTTACCACCGCAGGCTCCAGAAACCCGGAACACCCGTGCCCTTTCCTTGCTCAGGGCTGTGGGGTCTGGGTCTTCCACAGAACCACACTCTCACCGGGTTGGGGGTGTGGGCACACGGCCAGGCCGCCCTTGGTCGAGCAAGCTGGAGGACTCACTCTTCCCAGGGCTATGCGTGGGTGCTTGCAGCCCCATTTTGATTGTCTCTCAGTCTCACCCTCCTCTCTGTGCCTTCAAGCAACAAGGCCTCCCCCGGTGCTGCTCAATCCTTGTCCGGGAAGGAGCAGTGACTGCGCTCTCCCGGGTGCCCTGAGGCAGACCTGGGAGCACCGGTCCTGGGGGCTGCAACCTCCCTGGTCCCTGTGCTGATCCCTGGGCCCTTATTATCCTGAAGGAGTCTCCTTACCGACTGGGTTTTCAGTGTCCACTATAATTTTTGATGTCCTGTTTTCATAAATGTTGCGATATCGTAGGCCCCTTGCTCTGCTCCTCCGCAGATCCGCGAATTTCTCTCCCATGCATAGAGGAAGGGGATCATGCGCTTTCCAACAAGGCCACCATCTTCTAGAAGACCACATTTTCTTTAATCATTCATCCTTCATCGGATACTTAGGTTGGTTCCATGCCTTGGCTATTGCAAATAATGCTGTTGTGAACATCGGGCTGCATACATATTTTTGAGTTAGGGTTTGGTTTCCTTTGAATGAATACTCAGATGTGGAATTGCTGGATCATACTTCTTTTTTAACTTTTGGGGGAAACTTTATATTGTTTTTCATAGTGTATGCACCAATTCACATTCCCACGAACAGTGCACAAGGGTTCTCTTTTATCCCCGTCCTTACCAGTACTTGTTATTTCTTTCCTTTTTGATGATAATAGGCATTCTAACAGATATGAGGTGATGCCTGTTATAATTAATGACTCTATTACTTTTGACAAGAATCATGATGAGTCAGCATAATTGGTAAAAAGGGAAATAGATTTGGAGTCCCTGAGTTCTAATCTTGATCATTTTACCTTTGTGACATACTAATTGTTATTGCCATGATGGAGCAGAAAGACACTATGGGAACTTTGATTTAATTATATATGAGAATTTATAACATTTTACAAAGTGAAACTAAATATATAAAACATCTTTAATATGAAAATTATAAATGCCACAAAATCCTGTAAAATATAGTACATCTAGTAAGATATAAGTAAAATCCAGTAAAAAGCTTATTAAAATATAAACATGGGCATTTTTTAAACTATTTTTTTATTTAAGATTTTATTTATTTCTTTTAGAGAGGGGAAGGGAGGGAGAAAGAGAGGGAGAGAAACATCAGTGTGCAGTTGCCTCTCATGTGCCCCTTGTTAGGGACCTTGCCTACAACCCAGGCATGTGTCCTGACTGGGAATCAAACCCGGTGGCCCTTTGGTTTGCAGGCTGGCGCTCAATACACTGAGCCACACCAGCCAGGGCTAACCATTGGCATTATTATAACACAAACCATTGGCTATATAAGAATGTCTGCATAAGCTCTGATTTGGCAGTGGCTCACACTACCAATCTTATCCCTAAGAAGCCACCTCTCATATCTCTAGATGCAAATATATTACATCCTGAAAAGGCCTGTCCACTCTGTGTCTATGATTGGACTCCTATTCTCACAGGGACAAAAAAGAAGAGGAATGGAATGTGGTCCTGCTGCTTAAGAGGAGCTGGCTTAATGAAAATGTTCTCCAATTTGGGATGCTGCCTAAAAGACTTTGGAGATTTGAGTTGCAGTCCAGTCTCTAACAACCTGATAGTGAATCCTCACTCAATAGATAGTGCCAACCAGGAACTGTCTGAGGTAGTTAGTAGAGCAGTGTCAAATGCCTATAGCTGCATCACAATGGGAGGAGCCCACAGCTTGGTAATTGGTACTGTTAGTGGCCATGCCCAACAATGTCCAGACCTTTGTGTGATCTGGGATGCCCACACTGACATCAGTACACCCCTCACTACTTCATCTGAACTGTGATTTTTCATCCCAGGAGCTGTGATTTTTCTAAGTCTAACCTTGTACCTCTTCCCCAAGTATGTACATTGGTCTAAGAGACATGGACCCTCCTGAACATTTTCTTTTCTTTTTTTATTTTATTTTAATTGTTTTTCAAGTACAGTTTTCTGCCTTTTATTCCAATCCCAGCCCACCCCCCAGCCCTCCCTCCCTCCCTCCCATTTCCAACCCCCCCAGTTTTGTCCATGTGTTCTTTATACTTGTGAATATATTCTTTTAATGAATTATGATAATCGCTATTTTCCCATGAGAGACATAGGTTGACTTGATATCCAGAAGGTGATGGAACAGACATTTGGGCTGCTGATTGGCAAAAAACAAAGGCCACGTCTGAATTTTGGTATCAATGAATTTGACCCTGCACTTGCTCTAGCAACAGGAACCCTTATTGTAGGGGGACTAGCCTGTTGAGAAGGCATGTACATCACAGAAAATATACAATTCAATGCTGAATTTTGTTGGAGTCATTCTTCAGTTGGCTATTCAGAGATGCCAAGGCCTGGCAGTGGATGTGATTGCTTTAAGTTTGGTCAGACAGGGAGGGAGGGCACAATGCCTTTGACAGACTTTCTACTCCCAGTTCACCAGATGAGTCAGAAAATGAACATGTTAGAATTTACTGTGTGCTGACATATGTTTGTCACAGTGTACAGACATTCCAGAGTTGTGAGGCATTTTGAGGGGACAGACACTCCATGACCATCTTGAACAATACTGCCTTACTGATAATATTTACCCATTCACACAATTGTAAGATTTTCTTTCCCCTCCAGTTTGGTGACCAATAACACTGTAAATGTATTTTGTAGTTGACAGGGTATTAATATGTTAGAGTACAATGTAAATTTTAAGAAGTCATAAGTAGCATTTACTACCTCGGTAAAAAGAAAAGGAATAGCAGCATATATGAATTTTTTAAAAACTTGGCTCTACTTGAAATTTTTTTTAAAAATCAAGAAAAAGTCAATATAAAATATTATTCAGTCTTCAATAAGAAATTATTGTCCTTATGAAAATAGGGTTAAATGATATCACCAAATGAGTGTATATTTGTGTAAAACCTTAGAAATCATGAAGGGGTTTTTTTTTTTTTTTTCTTCCTGAAACAATAGGGGAAAATGAAGAGGAAATAAACTAATTCTAAATTTTTTTCTTCATTTTAGGGAGTTCTGTCTCTTTTTAATAACTTTGAGGGGATTTCTAATCTTTTTGTCTGTTTTCAGTCTTTTTACTGTTAAGAAGGGGGAGTTTTGTTTCAAAGAATTTTGTACCTCTAGTTCTTTAGTTTCTTCAAGTATGGAAGGAGAGTAGGATGTATTACTTGTATTAATTTCAGTACTCTCATTTTCATATTTTTTGAACTAGCATGCGAATTTGCAATGGAAGTTTTGCTGTGTTTTGTTCCTTTCACTGATGATTATAAATTTATTTAAAAAAGATACTTTGTCAATGAGTTAATAATATTTAATTAAAAATTTTAATGCAGTTTATAATTCTCTGGGGAGGGTAGACTTTGTTTTGCAGTTATATGTGTATGTATAAAGTAAAAACATGAGTCATTAACCTCTATCTCAAGATGTAAATATTTCAGTATTCAGATGAAATAAAACAAGGAAATAATATCACTCTAACAAAATAGTATTTTGGCATTTAAAATTAACATAATATCCTAAAGAACCGAAAACCAGTATTATAATTGCTCTATAAAAGTATTTGTTTAATGTGAAAAGTTGAGTGACCTTTTAATGTGAACGTTTCCTAAAAATCAAGAAAACAATTTTCTGTAATAAATGTTTTTGGCAAGGTATCACTAGATGATTGAGGGAAGATTCTCAAATGTCACTTCCTCTGTAGTCTCTGATTCACACATGGTGCTCCCTTGCATTTGCATTTCATATTATACAGAGTTCTTAGTTTTTTCTATTTCTACTTGTCATTATGTTTTCATATCATATTTCCATTGAAATCAGTGAGAGCAGGGTCTGAATTTTATTCTACTTCATATTCATAGTGTACAGCACACAGATTATTAAAATTTTGAGTGAATGAATGAATGAAATGCAGAAGTGGGAAGGTTCTGTCGAATAAGTGTAATATTTAAGGTGGATGTAATGTGGATAGGTGAAGAGGAGTGTATTCTAATTCATGGCTGTCATATTTGTTTTATGAGGTGATGAAAGATTGATTGGTATATTCTCTAAAAAATATCATGTTTTAAAATGACATTCATTTTCTCATTTTCTTAAAAATCTGAACTCATTTCCACCATATAGATGTGCTAATAAAAATTTTGTGAAGGAAGTATTACTGATTGACTTGTATATTCTTTTACTACTCACATGTTTACTTTACTAGATCCTAGACCTGGGCAAATTCAGTTCCTTAGTTGCCTTAGCCACTTTTCATGTGCTCTGTAGTTGAAAAATGTTTATTGTACTAGGTCCTAGATCTGGGAAGTTCAGTTTCTTAACTGCATTGGCCACCTTTCGATTGCATTTGGATACTGACTACATTTTGGATTTGGTAGAACATTTCTCTGAAATCATCAAGTTCTATTGAATAGTGCTAGGATTTTAAAAAAATAATGTCTGATACCTGTCTCAATCTAGTGTCTGGGAACCAAAAGGATTAGTACTTGTTAGAGGTAAATCAGATTAATATATGAATGACAAACTAATTTCTGTTCAAAAGTTTTTCTTTATTGTTATTAATTTGGTTTATATCTAGTTGTTAAAATGTTAGTTGGAGGTGTTGAGTTTCAGAAGAAATGAAAACAATTAAAATAATAGAGGCTGTACAACCTACCAAATAAACAAGAGAACTTTGCTATGGAGTCTGTTTCTACCAACTGCAAACTTCTTTTTTCTCCACCTTAAAAAAAGAATGAGCTTACAGGTTATTAAGAATATAATTTTTTTCTGTTACATTGGGTGTCCAGCCACATATTGAGGCAGGATTGAAATTTTTTATTTACTGGGGACTGCTTATATTTAGTGTTGTTCATTATGGCATGTAAAAGATAAAGCTTATAAAATAGTCTCATTTGTACATTTCATTTGTATCTGGAATTTTATGTGAATTTCCAGTTAAGGGTACCAGGCCAGAGATTTAGTGTTAAGATCCTTCTACCCTCTTCCTGTGTAGCACTATCAGAATTACTATGTAGCAGCCATTTTTCAACAAGTGTGCCGCAAGAATTTTTTCCCTTAGATTGCCAAATAAAATAATGACAACAGACAACAACAGATAGCTCTTAGGTGTGAATGAACCAAAATTATGCCTCTTTTTTTTTGGTCACATTGGCAAAAAATACAGTTTTGGTATGCTGCAGAATTTTAGTATTAGTTTATGTGTCATGAGATGAAAAAGGTTGAAAATTGCTGCCCTATAGAATTAGTAACTTTTAGTGTGGGGCAGAGGAGGAGAAAGATTTAAAACGTTAATGTATAGACTTTCTCTACTTAATTATAAAAGTAATGTTTCTTTTCATAAACTTGGAAAATAAAATATAAAGATGAAAATAAAATGACCCAGATATTATCATTATAATTTTTCTGTATATTTTCCCAGTATGTCTTTCCTTACAGTTATGATTATTTAGTCCTAAACTGAGGTTCTGCTTCTTGCATAAGTAACAGGATTTTTTAAAATTGTCATAATTTGTCACTCACTGTAATGGACCATATTTTATTTCTCCATTGTTGTATATTTAGGTTCTTTAGGCATTTTTTTGCTTCCTATACTGAAATTGTACACTGGGAAACTCAGGCAGTGGTGTGCAGCTATTCATATTCCTATAGACAAAGAGGGACTTTATTTGCTCAGAAAAGTTCCAACCAACTTTGAATTATACGTTTGGTTAGGAATTATGTAGTGACTCACAAAGGTTCTGGAATTAAATAGCAGATATTCCATCATTCCTAGCAGTCAAGTGAATCCATGGACACTGGACCCATATTCCTTTCATTCCATTGTTACTATGCATAAAATTTTTATCTACATCTGATTACTCCCTCAAATTATTAAATATAGGAATACAAGGTCAAAGGATTTGAACTTTGAACTTTCTTGACATATATCACCAAGTTACCCAGAACGGTTGTGCCAATTTACATTCTCAAATATAGGTTGGGAATAGAATAAACTACGAATAAAAAGGAATTGCCTCAACCTGTATAGGGCAACTATGAAGAAAAGAATGCCCATTCTCATGACTTCTGTTCAACGTCTCCAGGGCAGTTAGGCAAGAAAATGACGTAAAAGGTAACCAGATATGAAAGGAAGAAGTTAAAGTGTTTTTAATTGGTTTGTGTGTTTGTATCTGTGTACACACAGCACAGAAAATCCTATGGAATTCATTAAAAAACTCTTACAACTAATAAATGAGTTTAGCAAGATAGCAGGATACAAGAGGAATATGCATAAATCTGTTTTAGTTCTGTATACTAACAGTGTACAATCCAAAGCAAAATTAAAAAGCAGTTTAGAGTTCCAGTCAAGAAGGAGCAGTAGGTAAACACGACTTACCTCCTCAAACAACCACAGCAAAAATTACAACTGGACCATAAAACAAATATCATGCAGAATTGTCAGAAAATTCCTTGGTTGTACAGAAGTCTGACAACCAAGGAATTCAAGAAGTCACATTCATTCAGACAGGTAGGAGCGTGTGGTGGATAAAAATCAAGAGGGAAAACTTGGGAGCCAGGGATCCCAGCCCCACACTAGGCTACCCAGCCCAGTGTTCCATTGCCAGGAAGATAAATCCCCATAACTTATGACTGTAAAAACCAGTGGGGGTTGGGGTGGCAGAAGAAATGGTGAAATTCTTGAGTTGCCTGTTAAAGATCCCACAACAGACTTGGGACTTAGACAGACTCACTCCCTCTAGGCTTTAGTGCCGGGTCAGCAGCTGGAAGGGCATCAGTGGCATACAGGGAGAGATTGAAGTGTTTGGTATCAGGGCAAGTGCCAGGGGGCAGCTTCCTCCCGGACAAAACTCCAGAGCCAGGCATCAGCATTGACCCCTTCTTGAGCCCTCCCCTACACAGAGTCACAGAGCAGCAACAGCATATAGGAGACTCCATCAACCTAGTTCATGCAGTTGCTTCTCCCTGGTGGTTACCTAAGGCTCTGCCCCAGCTACCTAACTGGTGTGCTTTTCTACTAAGGTGGAATCAGAGCAGTTCTGCTTCTAATACAGAGGTACTCAATTTTTTGATACCAGAGACTGGTTTTGTGGAAGACAATTTTTCCACAGGTCGGGTTTGGAGAGGAGGCAAAGCTCAGCTGGTAACGTGAGTGAAGTGTTGCTTGCTGGCCTGCCACATACATCCTGCTGAGCAGCCTAGTTTTTAACCAGCCTGTGTCCTGGGAATTGGGAACCCCTGACTGATAGGGGTCTCCCATAGAAACAAACACAAGGAGGATGCCAAAATGAGGAGACTAAGAAATATGGCCCAAATGAAAGAACACAACAAAACTCCAGAAAAAGAACTGAGCAAAATGGAGACGAGCAATCTATCAGATGCAGAGTTCAAAACACTGGTTATTAGGATGCTCAGTGACCTCACTGGGTACTTCAACAGCATAAATAAGACCGAGGCAGAAATGAAGATTACAGTAAATTAAATAAAGAAAATTTACAGGGAACCAACAGTGAAGTGGATGAAGCTGAAAATCAAATCAATGACTTGAAACATATAAGGAAGAAAAAAAAGTACCACAAAAAAAAGGATAGGCTAAGGAGCCTCTGGGACAACTTCAAATGTGCCAGCATTTGAATCATAGGGGTGCCAGAATGAGAAGAGGAAGAGCAAGAAATTGGACACTTACTTGAAAAAAAAATGAAAGAAAACTTCCCTAATTTGATGAAGGAAGTAGACATACAAGTCCAGGAAGCACAGAAAGTACCAAACAAGATGGACCCAAAGAGGACCACACCAAGACACATCATAATTAAAATCCCAAAGGTTAAAGATAAAGAAAGAATCTTAAAAGTATATAGTTACCTACAAAGTAGTTCCCAGAAGATTACGAGCTGACTTCTGAAAAGAAATTTTCCAGGCTAGAAGGCACTGGCAAGAAGTATTCAAAGTGATGATAAGCAAGGACCTACAACCTATATTACTCTCTTCAGCAAAGCTATCATTTAGAATTGAAGGGCAGATAAAGTGCTCCCTAGGCATGGTAAAGCTAAAGGAGTTAATCATCACCAAGCCCTTATTATATGAAATGTTAAAGGGACTTATCTAAGAAAAAGAAGATCAAAACTATGAACATTAAAATGGTAATAAATTCACAACTATCAACAGTTGAATCTAAAAGACAAATGAAGTAAATAAGCAGAACAGAAATGGAATAATAGATATGGAAATCATTTGGAGGGTTATCAGGAGGGGGCAAGAGGAAGGTTGGGGGAAAAGGTGCAGGAATTAAGAAATACAGATTGGTATATACAAAATAGATGGGGATGTTAAGAACAATATAGGAAGTAAGGTATCCAAAGAATTTATGTGCATAACCCATGGGTATGAACTAAGGGGGGTGATTGCTGGAGGGGGAGTATCAGGTGGAGGGGGCAAAAGGGGAAAAATTGGGACAACTCTTAATAGCATGATAATTAAAAAGTTAAAAAAGAAAAGTTTAATTCATTATAATCTTTAAAAAATCAAATATTTAGGAATAAATTGACAAAAGAACTGTAAGACCTATACTTTGAAAACTACAAACATCATTGAAATAAATAGAAGACCTTAATAAATGGAAAGACATTTCATGTTCATGGGTCTCCATACTCAGTGCAGTCTCTTGTCAAAATCCCAGTTGGCTTTTTTTCATAAACTAACAAACTGATCCTAAAATTGATATGAACATTTAAGAGAGAGAAAGTAGCCAAAAAAAATTTTTTTAACAAAGTTAGAGGATTCATTCTTCTTAATTTCAGATTTTACTGCAAAACTAGAGTGATCAAAATTGTGGTGCTGGTGTTTAGATACACATATATACCAGTGGAATAGAATTGAAAGTCTAGAAATAAGCCCTTGCATTTATGGTATTTTAAGAGATACTAGGACAATTCATTGGAAAACAATAGCCTCTTCAGTTGTCAGTGCAGGGTCAAGTGGATTTCCACATGCAAAAGAAGGAAATTGGACCTCTTCCGAACACTGAACACAATTATTTAACTCAAAATGGATCATTGGCCTGATAAGAGCGAAAACTAAAAGCCTCATAAAAAAATATGAGTAACTTTTTGTGACCTTGGATTATCCTTTTTTAGTTACAGCATTTAAGGAAGGCACAATGAAGGTCATTGACCAAAAATATAGTATATTGAACTTCATCAAAATTAAAACCTTTGCCCTGGCTGCTGTGGCTCAGTGGATTGAGCGCCAGACTGTGAACCAAAGGGTTGCTGGTTTGATTCCCAGTCAGGTCACATACCTGGGTTGCAGGTCAGGTCCCCAGTAGGGGGCACTTGAGAGGCAGCCACACATTGATGTTTCTCTCCTTTTTCTTCCTTCCCCTCTCTATAAATAAATAAATTATTTTTAAAAAAGTTTTAAAAATTAAAACCTTTTATTCATTAGTGGACAGTACTGAGAACGTAAAGAGACAAATCATCAAATGGGAGAAAACATTTTTGAAATCACTATCTAATAAGGGAGTTGTATCTAGAATGTACAGTTGACCTTGAACAATGCAAGGGTTAGGGATACTGACCCCACACATAGTTGAAAATCCACATATAATTATTAACTCCCTAAAAGCTTAAGTTGTTCCTTAGTATTTGCGGGGCGTTGGTTTCAGGATACCCTGTGGTACCAAAATCCATGGATGCTTAGTTCCCTGTGTAAAATGGCATAGATCAGTGCATACAGTCAGATCTCCAAAACTGCAGATTGAAAACAATACAAGTATTTATTGAAAAAATCCCTATATAACTGGACCTATGCAGTTCAAACCCATGTTGTTCCAGAATTCTTTAAAACTAAATTTACAAAAGAAAACCTTCAGCCCTGGCTGGGGTAGCTCAGTGGATTGAGTGCGGGCTGCTAACCAAAGCATCACAGGTTCAATTCCCAGTCAGGGCACATGCCTGGGTTGCAGGCCATGGCCCCCAGCAACTGCACATTGATGTTTCTCCCTCTCTCTCTCTCTCTCCCTCCCTTCCCTCTCTAAAAATAAACAAATAAATAAAAGTCTTTTTTAAAAACTTAAAAAAAAAGAAAACTTTCTTAAACGGAGGAACTGAATAGACATTTCTTAAAAGAAAATATGCAGACAGCGAATAAGCACATGAGATGTTCAACATCATAACCACTGGGGAAATGCAAATTAAAACCACAAAGAGATAACACTTTTTCACACTCTGTAGACTGTAAGATAACCATAACAAAAAGATACTGATAGCTGTTGGAAAAGATGTAGAGAGACTGGAGGACTTTCATATTTTTTTATGGGATTGAAAAATAGTATCCCCACAATTGAAAACAGTCTGGCATTTTGTCAAAATTTTAAGAATTACCACGTGACCTAGAACTTCTATCCCTAGGGATACATCTCAGAAAAATAAAAACATACGTCCACAGAAAAACTTCCATACCAGTGTTCATAGCAGGATAATTCATAATAGCCAAAAAGAGCAAACAACATAAATGTCCATCAACTGATGAATAGATAAAATCTACTATAGGTATCCTACTTTCTGAATGTTTTTGTTGTGACACTTTGCTTTTATGAAGGACCCACATTAGTACCTGTTTTTGTTAATGGAAAGAAATCTAAAGAGCATTTTAATTTTTACATAATGCAGATCTTCTGTAAAACTGAAGTGATTTATCACAAATTTGTGAAAAGTATGGAATACTCTTAGCTTTATACCATTGACTTATAAAAAGTTTTGTAGGAATCCTCTTCTTTCAGGTAGCGGGGGGGGGGGGGGAAATCGGTGTGTCCATGTAGTGGAAGTTATTCTGTCATAAAAAGGAATGAACTAAAATCAACAAATTGGATAACCGAGATGAAATGGACAAGTTCATAGAAACAACCTACCGAGAATCATGAAGAAGAAAATCTCAACAGACCTATAACTAAAAGGTGATGAATCTATAATCGAATCTCCAACAGAAAAAAGTCCAGAACCATATGGCTTCACTGATTAATTCTACCACTTAAAGAATTAATACCAGTGCTCTTCAGATTCTTCTGAAAAATTGAACAAGAGGAAATACTTACCAGCTTATTCTGTAAGGCCAGCATTACTTTGATACTGAAACCAGGCAAAGACACTACAAAAAAAACTACAGAGCAACATTCCTGGTGAATATTTACACAAAAACTTTCAGCAAATACTTGCAAACTGAATTCAGCAGTTTATTAAAAGGATTATACATTATGACCAAGTAAGATTTCTGGATTGCAAATATAATTCAACATATGAAAATAAACCAGTGTAATATACTACATTGTAATATACTACTTAATATACATTAACAGGATTAAGGACAGAATCACATGGCCATCTCAGTATATGGCAGAGAAAGCATTTGACAAAGTTGGGCACCCTTTCACGATAAAAACACTCAACAGACTGGAAATGGAAGGAAACTATATCAACATATTAATTGCCATATTAATATGCAAAAAGTCTGCAGCTAACATTCTCAGTGGTAAAAGACTAAAATTAGCATTTCTTATAAAATCGGGTAGAAGAGAAGGATACCTGCTTTTGTCACTTTTATTCAACATAATGCTGGAAGTGAGTAGTCAGCAATTAAACAAGAAAAAGACATTCAAATTGGAAAGGAGGAAATAAAGTTATTTCTGATTGTAGATAACATGAGCTTATATGTAGAAAATCCTAAAGAGTCCACATACCAAAAAAAGTGAGAATAAATAAAAGCACCCAGAAAGGTAGCAGGGCAGAAAATCAACATGCAAAAATTTTCTGTACCCTCAACAGTGAGCAATTTGAAAAAGAAATGAGAACTATTCTGTTCATAATAGCATCAAAAGAAATCCATTTATAATAATATCAAAGTAATAAGATTGGAATAAATTAAGGAGATGAAAGACTTGTAAACTGAAAGAAGACTCCGGTAAATGAAAGACATCTCTATTCATGGATTAGAAGACTTAATGTTGGTAGGGTGTTAATACTATGCAAAGCGATTTATGTACTGTATTTTTCAGACCATAAGACACACCTAGGTTTTAGAGGAAGAAAATAGGAAAAAAATTTGAAGCAAAAAATGTGGTAAAATATTTCATAACATAATATTTCACCAGTATAAATGTAAACAGAACTCAACAGCAGCATTGACAACCATTATTCCTCCCAAATTTTGCAGGGGGGTACATCTTACAGTCTGAAAAATATGGTAGGTTCAGTGCAATTCCTATGAAAATCCCAACAATGCTTTTTTGCAGAAATAGAACAGTTCACCCTAAAATTCATATAGAATCTCAAGGGACTCCTAATTACCAAAGTAATCTTGAAATAGAAGAACAAAGTTTGAGATCTCACACTTTCTGATTTTAAAAATCACAAAGCTACAGTAATCAAATAGTGTAATACTGGCAGAAACACAGACATAGAGAAGAGTGGTACAGAGTAGAGAGCCCAGAAATAAGCTGTTGTGTCTATGGCCAAATTATTTTTGACAAGAGTGCTAAGGCATTCAGTTTCAACAGGTGGTATGGGGAAAACGGAATATGTACATGCCAATCAATGAAGTTGGACATTTACCTAACACCATATACAAAAATTAACTTAAAATTTAAAAATTAAAAATTAAAACTTAAAATGATTGAAGACCTAGACTTATGAGCCAGAACTACATAACTGTGAACAAGAAAACATTAGGGGGAAACTTCATGACATTAGAAGTGACAATGGTTTCTTAGGTATGATGCTAAAACCACAGGCAACAATAAAATAGATAAATTGGACTGCATCAAAAGTAAAATATGAATCAAAGTACTGATCAGTAAAAAAAGCAACCCATGTTAATGGGAGAAAATAATTTGCTTATTGTATATCTGATAAGAAAGGGTTCACATCCAGTTTATATAAAGAACTGCAACCCAACAACAACAAGATAAAAGGACTTACATAGACATTAAACACATGAAAAGATGTTCAACATCACTAATCTTTAGAAAAATGGTAATCAATACCACATTGAGTTACTGTTTTATAAGCATTAAAATGACTATCAAAAATAAAAGTAAAAGCAATAGTAGAAAATATCAAGTGATGGAAAGGATGTGGAGAAATTGGAATTGCCCCTGGGATGTACAATGACACAGTTACTGTGGAAAAATACGGCAATTTTTCAAAAATTCAAAGTAGAACTACCACATGTCTATACTCAAAAGAATCGAAAGTAGCATCTTGAAGTTATTTGTACTCCATGTTTACAGTAGCATTACTTAAATAGCCAGGAAGGAGGTGGCAGCAATCCAAGTGTCCTTGGACAGATGAATTGATAAGCAAATAGTGGCATATACATACAGTGCAGTATTATTCAGCTTTAAAAAGGAAAGCAATCCTGTCAAATACTACAACATGGATGAACCTTGAGGACATTATGCTATAGCGAAATATATGCTATACTCACTATAAGCTATAGTGAAATAAGCCAGTCACAAAAGGACAAACATTGTATGATTCTACTTGTGTGAGGTACCTGAGGTAGTGAAATTCATAGAGACAGAAAGTACAATGGTGATTACTGAGGGTGGAGGGAGTGAGGAATGGGAAGTTACTGTTCAATAGGTACAGAACTTCATTTTTGTAAGATGAAAAGTGGTCTCCAAATAGATAGTGGTGATGGTTGCAAACAGTGTGAATGTACTTAATGCTAGTAAACTGCACATTTAAAAATAAGATGGTAAATTTTCTTATGTATATTTCACCACTGTTTTTAAAAATTAAAAAAGGAATGAAGTGTTGCCTATGCTACAACATGGATGAACCTTAAAAGCCTTATGTTATGTGAAAGTAGCTAGTTATAAAAGATTGTACTCTATGTTTCCATTATATAAGATGTTCAGAATAGGCAAATCCATAGAGACAGAAAGTAGATTGGTCATTGTCAGAGACTTGGAGGGGCATTGTAAGTGGAGACTGACTGTAAATGGATACAAGGTTCTTTTAGAGGTGATGAAAATATTCTGAAATTCATTGTGGTGATGGTTGCACAACTCTGTGAATACATTAAAACCAATTGAATTGTACACTTTAAATGGATGAATATGGTATGTGAATCACCTGTATTTTGCCATGTATAATGCACACTTTTTTGCCCAAATTTTTGAGGCAAAAATAAGGATGCATAGTATACATGGGTAGTCCTACTTCTGTATCTTTATAGATGTTTTTAATTCTTCTGTTTATGTTTATGCATTAAAAGTACAACTCTAGAAAGCAATAATGATATCTGTATGAAAATTAATACTCTGGAAGCAATAATTGGTTTTATTTCTAAACTTAAATAAAAATTGTATTAAAAAATTAAAGTGAAAGATTGTTTTCCTGAAAGTTAGGGCCAAAAACATGGACATACATTATACATGGGATTGTACTATACATGGCAAAATACAGTAGATTTCAATAAAGCTGTTTAAGACAAAAAGTAAAATCCCCAGCTAGCTCCCAGGAATTTTGTGTTTTCATGAAAAATTCTGTGTAAATTTAAATGGCTTACTGTTGGGGGAGGAGAGGCAGGTTAGGACCAAAAATGGTGCTTGACCTTAAATACTATGCCAAGGAACAGAAATATTAACTTTTCCTTTAAAAACAATACTGAAGTGCTTGTTGTATATTTCAACCAGCATTTATAGTAATTTTATTTGATCTTTGGCAAATTTGACAGATTAAAAATTTTATTGTCTTTTTAATAATTCTTATTACTATGGAGATTGGATGGTTTCTTGTGCTTAGATGCCATTTATATTTCTTTATCCATGTGATACCTGTTTATGTCATATGCTTATTTTTATTAGGGGACTAGTGTTTTTCTTAATTGAGTTGAAAAATTTTTTACATAGTAAGAGTGTTCACATTTTGAATAATTTACGTAAACACTATTCCGCCATCTGGTTTCCTGTTTTCCATGTGTTTCTTATGTTAGTGTTCAATAAATGTTGAGTTGAATTGAGGAGAAAAGTATTTATAAAACAGATTTTAGTCTCTTCCAGAATAACCAAATGACCTTTTATGGTTGTGAGTTCCATATATACAGTAAAAGATATAGGAAAGCGCTGTAGTTATATTCAGTGAAATATAGCAAACAATGTTTTTCAAGGAATAAAAATCAAATCTTACAGGAGTGACTTTCTTCTGGGTCACAAGGAACTATTGAGTTAGTACCCTGTGCTGAAATTTGAAGTTTAAAGAACACAAATTGGAATATATAGATACCCACCAGGAAATGACCTATGGCAAAGGATTGCTAGGCATTTAAAGGAAAAGGAATCTGTCGGAAAGTAGGGAAGGGGTAATGGGAATAGAAAGGGAGGGGGCAGGGAAGGGGCAAGTTTCTCCTAGTAATATTTCCTAAATAGCTGAATAAGAAATAGGTTCTTTTGAGGCAGGTGTGATAATAGTAATGGGAAGTATGTGTAGTGGTTAAGAGTATAGTTTGAATTCTTGCTTCTTCCATTTTACATACTCTTTGTTTTCCTTATCTGAAAAATGTGATAATACTACCTAACTCATAGATGTGTTGTATTAAATGAAATAATGCATATGAAACACTTAGCCTAGAATATTGTACATAAGTACACAGTAAAATTTGCTGCCATTACAGCTTGTTGGTAGATTGTGAAGGCAGAAATAAATCAGCAATGTAATTGTTTATAATTAAGCAGAGAGGATGGGGTTTAGGAGAAAATATTTCAGTTTTAGTCCTTTAATGAAATTTATGTGGAGATCAGACATTAGAAATTTAAAAAAAAATTCTGAAAGCTTAGAAGTACTCTCTAATTATTAATAGTAAAAGTTGTCAAGAAGAGTGAAAAAAGTTCAGTAACATCTGACTAGCTGTGATTATTTGGTTTAACCCACTAGCTGTGATTGGTTAAAAAGTGAGCTCATTGGCTGAATCAAACCCCAGGCTGGGAGAAGGAAATCAAAAGAGTGACAGAAACTCATTAACATGCAATAAGATAGATGCCCATTATGTTTGAAATGGGGAGGAAAAGGTGGAAGTGAAGAAGTGGATGATCTCACATTGAGACTAATGGCCATCAATAAAGAGAATTCTGCATTAAATTCTGCAGTGGGAAAAGGCAGATTACCATTTAGGGCAGTAAACTAAAGGAAAGCTATTAGATTGTTCTGTGGTTTTTTAGTCCTCTCTCAGGAAACCAGTAACCCCTGTTTCTTCATGGTGAAAAGAGGAACGGGACACTCAGGTTTGGGGTATTGTTTTACTTTTATCATTTAGTAGTGTGAGGATGAGCAAATTATTTAGTGTCTCTGTGCCTCATGTATTATAAAGAGATAATATTTTTATTTGTTATTGTGAAGCTTAAATGAGATAAATATGTGAAATTTTTACCTTTTTAATTGTTTACCATTTTTTCTTTATGCTTATTACCATAACGTCAACCTACATACCAGGGTGTTACTCTTAATGTTACAGGAGAGACTTAATACAATAGTTGATCTGTCTTGCAATGACCACATAAGAGTTTCTAATTTCTTACTTTTATTTTTTAGCTTGTGTGTAGAACTCTGTTGAAAATCAGATATTAGAATTTGGAGGGTATTATGCCAGGTTTTACATCTTTAGAGGTGAAATATCTGATGTTTAAAAGAGATACAAACTCTGGCATAAATGCTCTTTTAAACAGATAGGCACAGTTCTCCTTTGTAGTTTATAAAAGGTTTACTAGAAAAAGACATAAATGGGTAATAAGATCAGTAATTTCCAATAAATATTTTTAAAAATTCATCCTCACTCTAATAAATGAAATGTAACTTAAATATATTTTTATCTATCAAATACTTTGATAGATAAAAATATATTTAATGGGTAGTTTTATTAATATATTATGGATAATGAATATATTGATAAATAAATATATATTTATCAATATATTCATTAATATATTATGGGTAGTATTTTTAAAAACTTCTCTGTCTTAATTCTTTTTAAAAGTATAAAAATAACATCTGGTTGAATTAAAACACTGAACTATAGAAGAAAGAACATAAATGAGTAGAAAGGACCTGTATGCATAGAAGCTCTGACATTTGGCTAGCAGTGTGAAGAGACACCAGAGGTTCTCCCTCTTTTTCAATTTCTTTCTAAACTTTTTTTTTGTGTTTTTGCAAAATAAGTGTCTGTGTTTATCATGGACCCAGTTTACAAAAAAAAAGATAGTGTTCTGCAGTTTTGTAATTTGGATATGGTCTCTTTTATACGGCTTTTTCCTGTAGATAAATATTTAGGTTATTGGTTTTTAGTTTTCACCATTAGTGCTTTACCAAACATCATTAACTATAAATCTACATGTATTTGTTTGGATCTTTTTGTAGGGTACTTTCTTAAAAGTGAAATTGTTAGGTTAAATGATATCTTTGTTTAATGTTGATAGTTGCAGCCAAATTAATTTATAAGAAAGCTTATACCAATTTATAGTCTTAACTAAAATTTCATGTGAATATCTAGTTTATTGAAATACAGTATATTATGCCCTGGCTGGCGTAGCTCAGTGGATTGAGCACGGGCTGCGAACCAAAGCATCGCAGGTTCGATTCCCAGTCAGGGCACATGGTTGGGTTGCAGGCCAAGGCCCCCAGCAACCACACACTGATGTTTCTCTCTCTCTTTCTCCCTCCCTTCCCTGTCTAAAAATAAATAAATAAAAAATTAGAAAAAAAGATAAAAAAAATACAGTATATTATGAGTTTTATATTTTTGTCCATCTGATAAGAAAAATTAATACTTCTCTTCCTTATTAAAGTAGTAAGTTTACTTTATGAGTATTAAGTTTATAAGTTTTATGAGTTTAAAGTTTTCTCTATTTTGTGAATTGCCTGTTCTTCTGATATTTTCTTACGGACTTGAGACTTCTATTATAACATAGGT
Organism: Phyllostomus hastatus; assembly: GCF_019186645.2. NCBI lineage: Eukaryota > Metazoa > Chordata > Mammalia > Chiroptera > Phyllostomidae > Phyllostomus > Phyllostomus hastatus. The sequence goes on from NW_025334041.1 coordinate 53,281,463, forward strand.
ACTAATGGTTACTTCATGTGTTTCACATATCACTTTCTTTATGTGTTTCACATAATATTCCCCATTTCTGTTGCTTGCCTGAAACTTTGTTTTTCTCTGTTCTTTGTTACTCTAAATCTCGTATGTGGTTGGTCACGTTGGTTGGTTTTGAGGTTTTTTGGAGGGAAAGTGATTTGTCTCAAACTTATTAAGTCTCAGCCCTCTGGAAAATTATGACTTTTTCAGTATTTTTTCAACTTCTACTTTAGTTTTAAAAACATATAGATATTTAAATATTTTATTTTTATCTTCCTCTGTTCTGCCAATTTTTACATATATAGAACTCCCACATGTTTTGGGCTCTCCTGTTTTACTGATCTTTTTGTATGTCCTGCTGCCATACCATGTTGTTTTAATATTTGCAGCCTTATATTACATTTTTATTTCTGGTTGTTAAAGGTCTTCTCTCCCATCCCCTTAAAAAATCTTGCTTATTTTCATGCAGTTAGAAAAATACAAGGTATGAAAACTTATTTATAGGAATTTGACTGAAATGATATTAAGAATCATTTGAGGAAGAGCAGGGTTTTTTTTTTTATGCATGGTTTATGGGATCATACACAGGTATTATTCATGTAACACATGAGAGTGAAAACTGGTATAAATTTCAGAGAGTATTTAAGGGCATGGTATGGTGCTTGGCACATAATGATGCACAAACATTTGTTGATATAATGATTCTTTAAAATGTAATATGCTTTAATTTGGCAATGTATTTTTAGAAACGTAAGGAAGTAATCTTGACTTTTCATAGATAAAGCTATGGGAATGTTCTTTATAGTTTGCTTATAATTGCAGAACTTTAGAAATAAATATCTAACAATAGAGTTATTGAACAGAACTATAACATATTATTACTGTGGAATACTATATGGCCATTAAAATTATGTAAAAGTTCAATGATAAGGAAAATTATTCACTCTATAAGTTAGAGGGACCCCCAAAACAATTTATTTTTAAAAATTGTGTATGTATTCTTACATGTTTAAACTTCATTCACTTTTCCCACCACCACCATTCACCACCACCAGCACACCACCCACCATCTCCCCACTAAAAAGGAAGGAAAAAAGTTGCAGTCACCTTCAAAGTATTCTCTCCATTTGATGCAGTACACCTATTGTGATGTTTTTCCTAGTGCTCAAAATAGTTTTTGAAGTTGTCAATTTTGATACTTTTTAGTGCTTCCACTGATTTTTGTTTCACTTCTTCCACATCATCAAAACATTTCCCTTTGAGGACTTTTTTCATCTGGAGAAAAAAAAAAATTTCACTTTGGGTAAAGATTGAGTAAATAGGGAGGACTAGGCATGAAGGTCATGCCATTTTCACTCAAAAACTGAGCATTCAGTATGGTGTGGGCAGGTGTGCTCATAAATAACGCATGAAATGGGCAATGATGTTGAAAGAGTCTTCAGAAAAAAAATTCACTGAGGCCGAATGCAGCCTCTTCTAACAATGTCAGCTGGTACACTGATACAGATGGGTTCCTAGAACACTCTGCTAGCGGGGGAATCCTGTACTATAAAGGGATCCCCCTTCCAGAAAGTAATTCTGAGATTTTTGGGGTGCCCCCTTATATTATAAACTGGAAAAAGTTTACAAAGGAATATGTAAATAAGTCTCCAGTGTTTGTATTAAAAATGTATTCCAGGAGCATAAGGAAATCTTTGGGGGTGGTGAATATTATTATTAGCTTAATTGTAGCCATATCTCAGAGGTGTATACTTTGTGAAAACTACTTAAATTGTACCTTCTAAATATGTGCAGTTTATTGCCAACATGTCAGAGGTGTAAAAATTTACTTTCCCTGTTTAAATGTAATAAACTTCAGGAAAACTATTTTTGTTGCTTCAAGAAGTAAAACCAATAGGATATATACATATAGAGAGAGATTTATTTTAAGAAATTGGGTCATGTGGTTATGGATGTTGGCAAGTCTGAAATTTGTAAGGCTGACTGGTAAGCTGGAAACAATGGCAGGAGTTGATGTTGTATTCTTGAGTTCAAAGGCAGTCAGATTTCCTTCTTCTTCAAGGGTCCTTAGTCTTTTCTCTGAAGGCCTTCAACATTATTGAGGGTAACGTGCACCTCAGAGTCTACTGATTTTAAAGTTAATCACATCTGGGCTTTTTGTACTGGGCAAGGAAGCAGTTTCAGAACTATAGCTCTAGTGTTACTGGGACCTTAAGGAGGCTGTCACCAGCTCTGCACCTCTGCTGGCCATGAGGGTGTGTTCAGCATTGCCGACTTGTACTGAATGTTTGGTGTGGGGTGCAAGGCAGGTCCCACACGGCTACCACACCCTCAAGTGCATGTGGATTGGGTGGGTGACTATGACAAGGAGGATACCACCTGCTACTTTCAGATTCTCAGAAAAGTCTATTCCATTTTGAGGGACAAAGAGTAGAGTGTGTGTACGATGAGCAGGGAACAGGGAACAGCAGGGAACAGTGGATGAGGATTCTGATTGTGTGCACAGCCAAGATTGGGTCTGGGAGATGTATTGAGGGTTACGCTTTATAAAGATATCTCTAGCCCTGGCTCGTGTGGCTCAGTGGATTGAAAGCTGGCCTGTGGACTGAAAGGTCACTGGTCAATTCCTAGTCAGGGCACATGCCTGGGTTGTGGGCCAGGTCCCCAGTTGGGGGCATGTGAGAGGCAACTGATCAATGTTTCTCTTGCTCATTGATGTTTCTTTCTCTCTCTTTCTCCTTGTTTTCCCCCCTCTCTAAAAATAAATAAAATATTTTTTTAAAATAAAAAGATACCTCTACAAGGCATTCAGACTTTTGAGAAGACATACCAAGGTTCTGAAGAAGAGCTGGCTGATAGTAAACAGGCCTGTCTGCACTTCAGAGGGGATCAGATCATGAAGTCTGCTGTATGTGCAGTACACATTGGATCCCAGGATAAGGAACATTATTTAGCAAGCCATTGGTGTTGGGGAGGTCCCATCCTTAATGCCTTCATCAAAGAATTGAAACAAAAGATGAATGCTAGGAAAAAGGAGGGCTCAGGAACTGGCTAAAGAAGTAGAAATAAACAGGAAGGAGTTGGGACTTGAAAAAGAAGATAACTTGAAAGCAGTCATTCAGAGCAGACAAAGGAAACAGGAAAAGGAAATGGACAATATTCTGGCTCAGATGGAAGCAAAGTACTGTAAAATAAGGAGTAGGAAAAAAAAAACAACATTTCTCAATAAAGAAAAGAAGTAATGGAGCCCTGGAAGGTATGGCTCAGTGGCTTGAGCACCAGCCTGTGAACTAAAAGGTCACTGGTTGGTTCCAGGTCAGGACACACGCCTGGGTTGCGGGCCAGGTTCCCAGTTGCGGGTGTGGAAGAGGCAACCAATCCATCAATGTGTCTCTCCTTCTCTTTCTCCTTCCCTTCCCCTCTCTCTAAAAATAAAAACATTAAACCTTAAGAGGAGATAGTAATGGAATTTTCTTTTCAAAAGTCCTTAGGTGTTACTTGGTGGCATTGTAGGCAAGGTACAGTCAAAATGTGAAGACAAAAGTTAATTCAATCCTTGAGGAAAGTTGTCTTTCCTGCCTAAATTATTCAGATTGAGGATGTAAATTAGAGTCTCTCAACCTGATTTTAGCATATCCTAGAAATCTCTGACATTCTGTGAAATCCTCTTGTGAAGGAATTTGGTGGTGATTATTGAGGGAAAAAGGGGAGGTTAGTATACTTCTGACAGTGCTTGCTTCTGTAGATCTGTAAAAGGAACTTCATCTAGAATGTGAGTCCATACTTTCCTTACCAGTTGTCATTTTGTTACACACGAGTGACCTATACAGTATTCTGAGTAATGTGTGTGTTTATTAGAACAGGTACTGTACTTAGCTTGGGTCTTAATATTCTGGAATAGATCCTCTCTTTCTTTCTTTTATTCAGTCAGGTTTTATATTTTTTGCTTGACAAATAGGGAAAACAGGTGTTCACATTACTTCAAACATCTTTATAAGACCTAATGTTTTATTTCTAAGTGTTTTTTATAGATTATGCTATTACGGTTTTTCCATTTTTTTTCTCCCTTTATCCCCTCTCCACCCTGCCCCCCACAACCCTCCAGCATTCCCTGTCCCCTTAGTTCATGTCCATGGTTTGTACATACAAGTTTTTTGAGTCCTCTGTTTCCTATACCATTTTTTAATCTCTCCCTGTCTATTTTATGCCCTCTAATTATGTCTCTTCCCTGTACCTTTCCCCCCATTCCTCTGTTCTCAATCCCCACTGAAATCCCTCCATGTGATGTCCATTTCTCTGATTCTGTTCCTGTTCAAGTTCTTCACTAATTTTTTGTTTTTGTTGTTTTTCTTTTAAGTTCATTTGTTGATAGTTGTGACTTTGTTGTCATTTTAGTGTTAGTATTTTTTATCTTTTTTTCTTAGATAAGTCCCTTTAACATTTCATATAATAAGGGCTGGGTGATGATGAACTTCTTTAACTTGATCTTATCTGGCAAGTACTTTAGCTGCCCTTCCATTCTATAAATGAAAGCTTTGCAGGATAGAGTATTCTCGGATGTAGATCCTTGCCTTTCATGAGTTGCAATACTTCTTTCCAGCCCCTTCTTGCCTGCAAGGTTTCTTTTGAGAAATCAGCTGATAGCCTAATGGGCACTCCTTTGTAGGCAAGTCTTTCCTCTTGCTTCTTTTAGGATTTTCTCTTTTTATTTACTCTTGGATAACTTAATGATGATATGCCTTGGTGTGTTCCTCCTTGGATACAACTTCTTTGGGACTCTCTGAGCTTCCTGGATTTCCTAGAAGTCTATTTCCTTCACCAGATTGGAGAAGTTTACCTTCATTGTTTGTTCAAATAAGTTTTCAATTTCTTGCTGCTGTTCTTCTCCTTCTGGTACCCCTATAATTCCAATATTGGTAAATTTCAGGTTGTCCCAGAGGTTTGTAAGACACTCTTCACTTTTTTAAAAATATATTTTATTGATTATGCTATTACAGTTGTCCCATTTCCCCCTTTTCACTCTCCTCCACCTTGCACACCCCCTCTCACCCACATTCCCCCCCTTTAGTTCATGTCCATGGGTCATACATGTTAGTTCTTTGGCTTCTAAATTTCCCGTGCTATTCTTACCATCCCCCTGTCTATTTTCTACCTACCATCTATGCTACTTATTCTCTGTACCTTTTTTTTTTTAATTCTTGTTTCTTCATTCTGTTCCAGTTGGATGTTTATTTTTATCTTTTGTTCCAAATTGTTGCTTTGAGTCCTGGTTTCCTTCCTGTCACTGTTGGTTCCCTGAATATTTTGATTTTATTTCATTTTCGGTATCTTTCATTTGTTTTTTCATTTTTCAACCAAGCTCCATCAGATCTGTGAGTATTTTGATTACCAGGGCTTTAAAGTCTCCATCATATAGGTTGGCTATGTCCTCATCATTTAGTGTTCTTTCTGAGGTTATACTCTTCTTTCATTTGGGCCATATTTCTTTATCTTGACATACCTGAGAAGTTGTAAGGGGGCGGGGCCTTAGGAATTCACCTGGGCAGGGCAACCCTCTTTGCTGTACTGTGGTGCTGCCTGTCAGGGAGGTGCCAGAGAGGGAACAATGGAGCTCACTTGCTTGTGCCTACCGTACTTTCCAGTGGACTCTTGTGTGAGACTGGGAGTTTCTCCTGCTGTAGCAACTGCTGTAATCAACCCCGAGTCTCAGTTTACCCTTAAGTAAGCCCCACCCTTGCAGCCCATCACCATGCCACTGCCAACTCTGCCCCCAAGGTCCGCTGACTGGACTCACCTGGGGTTTTTCTTGGCTGGCTGGCCCACTCAGTCCTCTGCCTTACCAGTCTGGTGGTTCTGATTGATTTTTTTCTTTAATTCCTTGGTTGTCAGAGTTCAATGCAATTTGATTTTCTGGTGCTTCTGGTTGTTTATTGATTTTAGACTGGTTATTATCCTCCTTTTGGTTGTGCGAGGAAGCAGAGGGTTTCTACCTATGCCTCCATCTTGGCTAGAACTCAGACTTAATGTTTTAAATGATCACTGCAATATTACTGCTGAATGTCCTTAGACTTGAAAGACAAACCACCAGTGGTTTGTTATCATGCACTCACAATACTGCTTTGTGAGAATAAGAGATTTTCACTTATATTTAATCAAATAGTATGTATTCACTAGAATATATTGAAGTTTTTTAAGGACTGTTCAACTTAAAATCTCAGATTTATAGACGTAATATACTCAATGCTGTATGCATGAAACAAGCCTTTTGACACTGAGGTTTATATGTCATAGATCATATCTGAGATAAGTGCATGACATTTTTAGTTTGTGGTTATAAACAGGTTAACATACTCTTTAATTGTATTAAAATATCTAATGCAGGTTGTTTGAAGCATCTGTCTTCATATGATAGCCTTAGAACACTTCAATATAATAAAAAATTATTCCTCCCAGGAGTAAATATTAATGATATAAAAATACCTTGGCAGCAATATCTAGACTGGTTTTGACCGCACAGCTGAGCACTATAGCCTAGCCAAGTTGACACATAAAATTAACCACCACACTGTATCATAGTGACTCAGCAGAGTAACAGAAAATCCAGTTGAAAGCATTTAAACCATATGGGACTGTATTAGCCTACTTAAGAGGTCCAGAGAATGGGCAGACTTTAGTTGATTCAGTGGCTTAAGGGTATGATCAAAGACCCAAGTTATACCATCCATGTATTTGTTTCATTCTTACTGTAGTATGACCTGGAGTGATAGTTGTTCTTACTTGGTGAAAGATCCTTGGCTTCCTCATGGCCCTGTTCCGTTCCTCATAAGCCCAATCTGAGTATGCCTGCACATCTTTGAACCAGTTACCAGGAGAAGAATTACTAAGAACCTACTTAAACAAAATGTACCCAAATTAGAATATAATAAAAAGAGAAAAGAACCTAAGAAAAGTACCACTTTCAGAACTCAGGAGCTTGTTAGAAAGTAAGGAGATAGCTGAATTGTACAGAGGCCAGTTCATTGGCTTTACATGAAATCTGATGGCACATGAGTATTATGGTAGAAGATTCAGAATATACCTATTTGGCTATGCAAAGTAAAAGTTACACAAGCTCTTTTCCAGTTAAGTTATTCTGTATCTCTAGGTCAGGTAGGAATTGGCAGCCAAACCTGTTGAATCATACAGTTAATGGAATCACCGACCATTTCTAGTTTAGGATGTGGAAAATTGAATTGACATTCTTGTTTTTAATATTCTGATTTTACTGTTTTATTTTAGTGAGTGTGATAATTATTTTCTGATTGTTCTTTCATTACTGGGCTTATTCATTAGAGTTTAAGTTCATTTCACTTTTGGTGTTTCAGGTACCAAACCTTTCTTCGTTTGATTTTTTAAATAATTTTAAATTATAGTTGATATTCAGTATTATTTTATATTAGTTTCAGATGTAGAACATAGTGGTTAGGCAATCATAATTCAGAAAGTGGTTCTCCCCATATTTCAAGTACCCACTTGGCACCAAGCTTTAACCTGGGGATTTTTTTGTGTGTCATTTTTAGTATAATAAGATTTTCTAACAAATGTTACACACTTGTGAGATTTTTCCATTTTTATAGGTACTTGGGGTAACAGGAATGGAATGATTTTTCATTTCAGAAGGCTTTTTTCTTGTCTCTGGCTATAAATAAGTTTTCTGAAAGTGAATTGGAATTTTACGTTATATTCTAGATTTAATATAACTAGTAAACTTTTCAACTTCTGTGATTTCAAATTTTTTTAATCACCTCATGTTATTTCTATAACAGCCACTTTACTAACCTGGATTCCCTTCATTGATTCTTATCACACCTTTACTCTTCATTTTTAGACCTCCACTCCCCCAGTATATGAGTGTTTTCTTGCATAAGAAAGGCTGGGCTGGCATGCTACCCTTAAAATACTAAGTGATTACATTTGTCTTGTCCTTGGATGTCATTGAGTTTGCACATACATCTCATTGTATATCTAACTCTTACAGCAGAAGTTACATTAAATTATGGCAGTTTAATGGAGCACTCATCAATAAGCTAAATAAAAGTTACGTAAACCTAACAGATAGGCTTCTTAGGTAGTGCAAGTTATAGGTGAAGTTTTTAAATAGCAAGGTAACTCTGAATGATTAGATTGTTTTAAACATGTTAAAGTTACAAATTAAATTACTCTGAGATTCCCAAAGGTTAGTTCTAGTTTCTATAAATAATAATTTTGACTATTTTAACTCCATACAATTCCTTTGAGGTAGACCAAAAAATTTATAAAGACATTTCTAAAAAAGTAGAACCAAATATCTTTTTAGAAAAACTTCTAACAAATGTAAAAAGTAAATTACTGTTTTATGTAATTTAAAAAAGTACACTTCCAGCTAAGACAGAGGCATAGGTAGATAGACTTTGCCTCCTTGCACAAACAAAGGAAGGACAACAAAAAATTTGAAAACAGAAAATAACCAGAACTGCCAAAAAATCGAACTGTATGGAAGTTCAACAACCAAGGAGTTAAAGAAGAACATTCAGACTGGTAAGAGGGGCAGAGATAGGCAGCTGGGGTGGAAAAGACACACAGCTAGGTGGCGGCATTGCTGGAGGACCAGGCCAGAGAGGCAGCAGCTGGTGGACCTGGTAGTCTGAGTCCCTCATTTGTATGTGGATAAACTGAGAGGAACACTAGGGTGCGAGACAGACTGTGCAACCCAAGGTTCCAGTGCTGGAAAAGAAACAGCCTCAGAACCTCTGATTGTAAAAACCTGTGGGGGTTCAGGTGGCAGGACAAACTCCCAGCCTCACAGGAGATTTTTGGAGACACCCACTGATTTCTAGAATGTACACAAACTCACCTACCTAGGAATGAGCACCAGAAGGGCCCAATTTGCTTGTGGGTAGTGGGGGAAGTGACTGAAAACCAGCCAAGAGCCAAGCAAGTGGCATTTTTACCTCTCTGATTCCCCCCGCCCACACACACACACATACAGCCCCACAACACAGTGAAGTGGGTTGCTCCACCATGACAAATACCTAAGGCTCCCCACCTTACACTATAACAGGTGCACAGACATAAAGAAATATGGCCCAAATGAAAGAACACATCAAAACTCCAAAAACAGAACTAAGTGATGAAGAGATAGCCAATCTATAAGATGCAGAGTTCAGAACACTGGTAATCAGGATGCTCGTAGAAGTGGTTGAGTATGGTCGAAAAATAGAGGAAAAAGAGAAGGCTATGCGAAGTGAAATAAAAGTAGGGAACCAACAGTGAAGAGAAAGAAGCCAGGACTCAAATCAACCATTTGGAGCAGAAGAAAGAAGTAAACACTGAACAGAATGGAATCAACCATTTGGAACAGAATGAAGAAACAGGAATTCAAAAACGTGAGGAAAGGCATAGGAACCACCAGGGCAACTTTAAACATTCTAATGTCTAAATCAGGTGTGTCAGACGTAGAAGAGGAAGTGCAAGAAATTGAAAACTTACTCAGAAAAATAATAAAGGAAAACTTTCCCAGCCTGGCAAAGGAAATAGACTCCCAGGAAGTCCAGGAATCACAGAGTCCCAAAGAACTTAGATCCAAAAAGGAACACAACGAGGCACACATCATTACCTTGCCCAAGATTAAAGATAAGGACACAATCTTAAAAGCAGCATGAGAAAAAGAGACAGCTACCTACAAAGGAGTTCCCATATGACTATCAGCTGATTCCTCAAAAGGAACTCTACAGGTAAGGGGCTGGAAAGAAATACTGAAAGTCATGAAAGGCAGGGACCTACAATTCTCCCTTGCTATTCGCAGTTCACTTATTGCTGCTTCACTGTATCATGGGTTTTTAAAAAAAAATACATATCTAATTCTGTATCGTGGAGTTTTTGCTATATTATGGGATTTTGCAGTATACTGTACCTGTATAGAATTTTATGTGTTGTTAAAATTATGTAGGTTTAAGAGTGTAGAAAGTGTTTAAGAGCATATGAAGTGTTTTATTATAAGAGTGTGAGGAAGGTTAATAAGAGAGTGGGAAAGGTTTATAGGAGTGTGGGAAGGGTTTATAAAGCCTTAAAATATATATGAATAGTAAAATACAACGCCACTACTTGGCAGATTTTCATCTATCTCAAGGAGGTGAGGGATCACTGTACATCCAAGAATACTCTATCCAGCAAAGCTATCATTTAGAATGGAAGGGCAGATAAAGTGCTTGCCAGATAAAGTCAAGTTAAAGGAGTTCATCATCACCAAGCCCTTATTATATGAAATGTCAAAGGGACTTATCTAAGAAAAAGAAGATGATCAAAACTATGAACAGTAAATGACAACAGACTCACAACTATCAACAAATGAACCTAAAAACAAAAATGAAAACAAACTAAGCAAGGAACTAGAACAGGAACAGAACCACAGAAGCGGAGATCCCATGGAGAGTTATCAGTAGGTATGGGTCGGGGAGTGGATGGGGGAAAAGGTACAGGGAATAAGAAGCGTAAATGGAAGGTACAAAGCAAACAGGAGGAGGTTAAGAATAGTATAGGAAATAGTAAAGTCTAAGAACTTACATATACAACCCATGGACATGAACTAAGGGTTTGGCGGGGGATTGCTGATAGGAGTGGGGATACAAGGAGTGGAGGAGTAAAAGGGAGAAAAAATAGGACAACTGTAATGCCATGATCAATAAAATATACTATTAAAAAATAAGTGAAACATAAAATTAAATTTAAAGAATTCTTCCCTAATAGATGATTAACTGCCCCAATATAAATAAGTTCTTACTATGTGCCAGGCATTGTCTGTCCTAATCTCCTTACATATATTCACTCACTGAATCCTCTTTAAAATTTTTGAAGAACAGGTGAGTGGGTATGGAAGAGGGCATGGGGAGTAAATGGTATGGAAAAAATACAATAAAAAGTAATATAAAAATTTAAAATATATGTATTAAAAAATCTATGAGAAGCAGAGAAGGAAATGGGATACAGGAAAAATCAGAACCATTCTGATACAATACCTGATATATGAAAAATAGTGATTGGAAATAGTCTTTTTTAAGCAGATAGCTGTTTCAGTTTGATTTCTTTTTTTTTAAGATTTTATTTATTCATTTTTAGAGAGGGGAGGGAGGGAGACAGAGAGAGAGAGAGAGAGAGAGAGAGAAACATCACTGTGCGGTTGCTGGGGGTCATGGCCTGCAACCCAGACATGTACCCTGTCTGGGAATCAAACCTGCGACACTTTGGTTCGCAGCCCGAGCTCAATCCACTGAGCTACGCTAGCCAGGGCCAGTTTGATTTCTGTAGGATGTGGAAAATCTGACTTGGATGTATCACCGTGTATTTGTGGGAAAAGATTGGAAATTCAAATTTTGAGGCTAGGTACACACCTTTTCCCTGCCACTCCCAGTTGTGGTAGCATTAATAGATTTCTACTTATTTTATTCCTATTGCTTTTCTTATAGTGGGAGCACATTTATTTGATCAGCTTACTGTCACTGGGGGTAGCCTCAGCAGCCAGAGTAAGTTAGGAATGGAGACCCTGAGGTGAAGAGCCAGGAGCTCTCAAGTTTTCAGAGTTTGAAGCTTAGAGGGCTTTTTTTTTCTTTGGACTTTTTTTTGTATAAATACTTCTGAATTTGATATATTTTCTGTGAGGCTAGTATAATCATGAAACCTTTCTCCTCTGCCATTTCAAGAATTGATATATTTCTCTCTGTTGCTTCTGCCACTCTTGGCCACAACTTCTTATAACATGTAATGTGCATGTATCCATTTTTAGATTTTCTACCACTAATACCAACCAGAGAGAGAGGATATAGGTTCCTTCCTTTTCTGTGAACACTCACACCCCAACCCCTACCTCGCATTTTTTTCATCCTCTCTGACCTGTGGAAAGTACAGAGATGCGATGTGATTTGGGGGTAAATAAAAAGGCTGAAATAAGATCCCTGAATATTTTTAGAAGACATTATTTAATATTTGTTCAGCACCTATTATATGCAGTGCAGTGTTCTAGTTCCTGGAAACAGGTGGTAAATTAGACAAGTCCCTACTCTGTGGCCCTTATATTTTAGTGAGTATGACTGGCTGTCTTGGATATTTTACCCTACTAGCGAAGGACAGGAGCTGGGGTAAGGTTCAAAGAATAGGGAAAAGAAGTTATTCTCTCTTCATTTTGAATTGAATAGAACTCCTTCAGAGGAGAGTGGAGGAATGTCCCCATCCACCCTCAGTGATAATATATGGCTCGGGACTCCTAATGTTAGGTTAATTCACTTCTCTGGTTAAAGCTAGAAATGTTTTCTAGTAATTACAGGTTAAAGGCAAAGATGGTCATAGGAAGAAATGTTTTATTTTCTTTCTTTGCAGATTTCAGGCAGAAATGTTTCTGAATTTCATACAACTATCTTGAAAATTTACACATTACAAATACTTAGTAATGTGTAATTATTGGATTCTTTTACTTGTTAATCCAAGTAAAAACCTATAATTTTTTCAGTCTTAGTTTTACAGTTAGAACTGGTAAATCATGTCTATTATTTCATTATTTCTGATGTTGAATTGGAGAAAGCAGAATTCAGATACAACTTATACTTTATATTATACAGTTTCATAAAGCAAAGATATTTAGAATTATAATTAATGATTTCTAAGACTCATCAGGAAACTCATACCATTTAATTTGTCTTAACCTTCAATTTTAGATGGATTAACTTTTTAATATTAAACTTGGAGAAAAATCATAAAACTGTACATTATTTTCTTCTCAGATTTATGGTCTGCAGAGCTGGAACTTAAGGGCTACTGGACAGTCCATAGTCGTTGTCTTCTTACATTAGTGAGCTGCTTCTTCTTTTCTATAAAACAGTTTCCTGTTCTTTTAAGAGAAGACATCACTTTACTCTCTACAAAGAAACTCACACTTGTGAAAATTTACCCTCTTAACTTCTAACTTTCCATGCCCTTCCTTCACTCTTGACCCGTTTCACTCTTTTGTCTCAGAGGAAATAGTAGTTCTTCTTCCTGCTTGGAGCTGCAAGTTCCAAGGAACTTCCTAGGAACTGCACTGTGTATTATATCGTCTGTATTTTCAAACTTACCCCTCTTCACTGGCTTCTTACTTTCAGTACTAAACCTACTCAAATCTCTATCTGAAACAAGCAAATCTTTCTCTTATTTGAGTTGGCCAATGTCACCATTACTCTGTGTTATTCCTTTTTTTTTTTTGCCAAAATTTTTGAAAGAGTAATTAGCACTTGCAGCCTATACTTCCTCTTTTTTATTCATTAATTAGTCTAAATTTTCCTACCACCTTTTAAAAATTAGTTTACTAATGATCTCTTCCCAAACCAGTAATAATTCCTCAGTTTTTTCTTACTTAACATGGACAACATTTATTATGTTGATTTGCTTTGAATGTGGGTGGTTTTTCTGGAAAAGCTCTAGCCAGATTTGTCTGTCTAGCCAAACTCTTGCTTCCTAGCCTTACTCAGTTGCCCTTTCTTTGCCTTTTAATTAAATGTTGGTGTTCCTCAGAGTATGTCCTTGGTGTTCTTTCTCCTTCACAGATACTCTCATAGCTCTAAGGTTACCATCATCTTCAGCTCTGTGCCATTATTTCGTAAGAATATTTCTGGGCTTCAGATAGTTCCAACTATTCACTATATCTCTCCATTTCCACATTTCGCAAAGGTATCTCAAACAGAGCATGCCTCTCACCCACATCAGTCCCCTTGCTCCCAGCCCTGCTCAAAATCTCAGCTTAAATTTCTTTTCTTCCCCAGTCAGGTTTCATGTTATAGGATACAATAGCATTTTTAAGCCTATCAGTTAAAGCATTACAATACAATTACTTAGTCATCTATCTGCAGTATCATCTTATTAGGCTAATGATATTAGCAACTCTTACTCAGCTTGTACTTACTAAAAATAAATTTCTGTTGACCATTTTGTCATATAAAGTCTCACCAAGGTAAAATTCTAAAACAGTTGATATGGTATAAAGAGTTTATATAAAACATATATTATAAAATATAAATTAGGATCTTCAAATGGAAAGTGGGTTTTTGGTACAGAGTCACTATTTTTATTCCTTTTGTCTACTTTCAGCCATTACTGATTTATTGTCTTTGGACAAATAGGGTCTAGATTAATATAGACAGATCAGTTATAGAATAGATAATTGGAAGTAGATGGTTTTTTCACACCCTTTTCTTGAAATTGTTTTTGTATTAGGATTAATTTTACAAGAATTTTGTAAAGATTTTATTCATTTATTTTTAGAGAGAGGGGAAGGGAGGGAAAAAAGGAAGGTGAGAAACATAGATATAAAAGAGAAATATCGATCTATTGCTTCTCGTATGTGCTGTGGCTGGGAATCAAACCCACAATCCAGGCATATGCTCTGACTGGGAATCATACTCGGGATCTTGTGCTGACAATGTCAACCAACTGAGCCATACCAGTCAGGGCACAAGAATTTTAAAACACATTTTTATAAATTGTTCTAGCTATAATTTCTCTTTTTATAATGTTTTGGTCATGTGTGAAATATGATTTCAGAATTAGTAATAAGTAGACAATCAGTTTCATCTTGTATTTAAATTGATGTGCCAGTGAATTTGTTTATTTTCTTGGTGTATCCTTCCCTCTTGCCATACATTTTAAATATGTAGTTATATATTTTCTTCTTTCAGTTTTTAAAATATACTTTTATTTTACACAAAATCTTATTTTACCATGTAATGAATGTTTAAATTGGAGGGTATTTTACATTTTTTGTACTAAGTTTTCAAAATCCACAGCACATCTCATCTCAGTGAGTCCGACCACATTTCAGGTGCTTCATAGGTACATATGACTAGTGGCTTCTGAATGGACAATGTAGTCACAGATAGAAGAGAGCTTGATATTGGCCCTTCTTTGGGGTAGATAATGTATTTGACATGTTTTGGTGTCTCTTACCAACAGTTTACCCTATTTACTTTAACTAGTTACCCTCCTGTTTACTTTCCTCTTTATAATAGCCTTGGGCTTTTTATTGAGGATTCATTTTTATCTTATTCTAAGTCCACAAGCTGTGGAGCTGACTCCACTTCCATTTCCCTACAGGCATGTCGCTCAGATCCTTACAGTTCTCCTGTCCAGAGTTTAAGATTCTTCCTAAGTTTTCACATATAGAATGGTATCTTCTTAACTGTGAGATGTGATCCTAAGAGCTAGAAGGGTCTGTTCTTACAGCAACCATCTTGAAGCAGTATGGGTTCTGAGGTAGAGCCAGCACTGAGAAATGGAGAGAGGGAACTTGGGCTTTTGTCATAAGATTTCTGAAAGCTCTATGTTACCCCGTACCCAAAAACCAAAGAGAATTTTTGGAAGACATTTCCTTTTTTTGTTCAAGCCAATGTGCATTAGATTTTACAAAGTCCAGGTTTGACTAAAACTTGGATAAGAGATATAATCATAAAGGTCCATCTTAAAATAGCCTGTGGTCTTAGAATACCCTATAGCACACAGTTCTTTTGGGTTGCTAATGGGAGGGTTTCCACCAATTAGAGTCAGGTCAATTTGTGATTCTTAGGCTTCAAATGTCTGGTTTGACTTCTTGTCAAGGGTTACTCAGATCTTTTGGTGGGACAGGTATTGAAGGATTCAATCTAACTGAAGTGAACAATAATGATTGTACTGTCTACTACTCAAAGAAGGGGATCAGAGTGCAATTAACACAATAATTTATCCCCCTGGGGTGTTACCATTGAATTTTATTGCTTTGCCTATGAGTATAGAGCTTAATGTGCTCAACTTTTACTGAATTTAAAATCTCTTGTATTTTAATGGCTTTTAACTTACAATTCTTTAATATTTCTCTTACAAAAGTAAAGTTCTTCTGTAAGAAGTATAAAAGTAAAGTGAACTTACCATAATCATTGAAATAATACCAGTCTATATGAGGAAAAAATTAATTTCCCATTTTCTCTTGCTACTTTCTACTCATCACAGTGTTAACAGCCTGTTTTATCCTTTTAGACCCTCTGAGCAAAAAACTGAAAATAGAAATAATAGAAGTATATATTTAAATATGCATATTTTTAAATAAATCCTAATTTATATATTATATAAACTCTATACCATATCAGTAATTTTAGAATTTTACTTTTGTGAAAGAGACAATCAGAGAAACAGATAGGGTCAGTCAGGCAGCCAGTCAGCAGACATGCGGAGTCTAACAGACATACAGAGTTCAGTGGATTCTAAGAGAGATCCACAGGTCAGGACACAGAAATAGAGACAAAGGCAGGCATGGTAAGTACCACAAACACAAATACTCTCTCACTCTCACTCTCTCACACACACATGCACACAGAATACTTTCATTGTCTTAAAAATTCTCTTGTGTTCCACCTATTAATTCATTCATTCCCTGAAACCCTGGCAGCCACTGATTTTTTTACTATCTCCATAGTTTTACCTTTTTCAGAACATCATGTAGTTGGGAAACATATACTATTTAGCCTTTTCAAATTGTCTTCTTTCACTTACTACAATGATATGCATGTAAGCATGCTCCATGGATGTTCATGGCTTCATATACCTTCACTTTTTATTTTTTATTTTTTTAGTGCTGATTATTATTTCATTGTCTAGATGTACCACAGTTCATTCATTCATTCACCTAATGAATGACATTTTAGTTGCTTTCCAATTTTGGCAATTATGAATAAAGCTGCTATAAACTTTTACATGCAGGTGTCCATGTGGACATAAGTTTTCAGGTTTTTTGGGTAAATATCAGGGAATGTGATTGCTGGATCATATGATAACAACATGTTTAGTTTTGTAAGAAACTTCTATACACTCTTCAGAACTAGCTGTACCATTTTATATTTCACAAGCGATGAATGGTAGGTTGTTTCTTACCAGCATTTGATATTGTCAGTGTTTCTGATTTTTGCCTTTCTAATAAAGTATTTATGATATCCCTTTATTATTTTAATTTTCCATTTGTCATTCTCTAATGAAATAGGTTGAGAACATTTCCATATGTTTATGTGCCATGTGTGTATTTTCTTTGGGGACATACCTCTTCATTTTTTTGCCTACTTTTTAATTGTACTGTTTGTTTACTTACTGTTTTAAGACTTCTTTGCATATGTATATTCTCCTAATGGTACCTTTCTCAGAGCCAAAGTTTTATATTTTAATGAAGTCCTGCTTCTTCCACAAGAAAACCATTTTTTCTTTACAGGTTATGATTTTGGTGTTGAATCTGCCAAGTCATTATCAAACTTATGTTCACCTAAATTTTGTCCTATGATATCTTCTAGGAGTTTTATAGTTTTGAATTTTACCCTTAGGTCTGTGATCCATTTAGAGTTAATTTTTGTGAAGCATGTAAGATCTGTATGGATATTCTTCTTACTTCTTTTTTTTTTTTTTTGCATGTCTATGTTTACTTGTTCCAGCATTTGTTGAAAAGATTATCCTTTTTCTATTGAAACATCTTTGCTCTGTTGCCTAAGATAAGTTGACTTTTCTTTTTAAGAGTCTGTTCATGGGCTTTCTGTTTATCAATCTACTTGTCTCTTCTTTTGTTAATACTACATTGGATTGATTATTGTAGCTTTATAGTGTTTTTTTAAGATTTTATTTATTTATTTTTAGAGAGAGGGGAAGGGAAGTAGAGAGGGAGAGAAACATCAATGTCTGCTTGCCTTTCGCATGCCTCCTACCAGGGACTGGGCCTGCAACCCAGACGTTATAATAAGTTTTTAAGTCAAATAGTAACAGCCCTCTAAATTCGTTCTTCTTTAATACTGTATTCAATATTGGGTTGGCTATCACAGGTCTTTTACTGTTCCACATATGAACTTTTTCAGTTTTTCAATATCCACAAAATAACTTGTTGGGATTTTTATTTTGATTGTATTAAATCTGTCGATTTGGACTTCCAGCCAAGATGGAGGTGTTGGTAGACACACTGTGCCTCCTTGAACAACCAAAACAAGGACAACAACAAATTTAAAAACAAAAAACAACCAGAGCTGACAGAAAATCAAACCGTATGGAAGTCCAGCAATTAAGGAGTTAAAGAAGAAACATTCACCTAGACCGGTAGGGGAGGGGTGGAGGCGAGACCAGCAGCTGGGTAGAGAGGACTCATGGCAAGACAGCAGCTGGTGGACCCAGCAGCCCACAGTTTGCATGCAGATAACCTGGGAGGAACAACTGGGGAGCGAGACAGACCTTGCAACTCAGGGCTGCAGTGCAAGGGAAATAAAGTCTCAAAGCCTCTGACTGAAAACACCTACACCTTTGGGGGTTGAGGTGGCAGCAGGAGAAATTCCCAGCCTGACAGGAGAGTTCTTTGGATAGACCCACAGGGTCCTAGAACACACACAAACCCACCCACCCGGGAATCGGCACCAGAAAGGCCCAATTTGATTGTGGGTAGCAGGGGAAGTGACTGAAAACTGGCAGAGAGCGGAGCAAGCAGCATTGTTCCCTCTTGAATCCCTCACCCACATACAGCATCACAATGCAGCAACATGGGTTGCCCTGCCCTGCTGAACACTTAAGGCTCTGCCCCTTACTACATAACAGGCATGCCAAGACCAAAAAAAAAAAAAGAAAAAAAAATGGCACAAATGGAACGACAGTTCAAAGCTACAGAAAAAAATACAACTAAGTGACAGAGAGCCAACCTATCAGATACACAGTTCAAAACATTGATTATCAGGATGTTCCAGGCAGCAATAAAGGTCACATTATGTAAAATAAAGAAAAACCTACAGAGAACCAAAGTGAAGGCAAGGAAACCTGGACTCAAATCAATGGTTTGAAGCAGAAGGAAGAAAGAAACATTTAACCAGAACAGAATGAAGAAACAAGAATTCAAAAAAATGAGGAGAGGCTTAGGAACCTCCAGGACAACTTTAAATGTTCCAATATCCAAATCATAGTGGTGCCAGAAGGAGAAGAGGAAGAGCAAGACATTGAAAAGTTATTTGAAAAGGTAATGAAGGAGACCTTCCCCAATCTGGCAAAGGAAATAGACTTCCAGGAAGTCCAGGAAGCCCAGATAGTCCCAACCAAGTTGGACCCAAGGAAGCACACACCAAGGCATATCATAATTACATTACTGAAGATTAAAGATAAGGAGAGAATCTTAAAAGCAGCAAGAGGAAAGGAGACAGTTGCTTACAAAGGAGTTCCTAAGACTATCAGCTGATTTCTCAAAAGAAACTCTACAGGCAAGAAGGGGCTGGAAAAGTATTTGAAATCATGAAAGGCAAGGACCTATATCCAAGACTACTCTATTCAGCAAAGCTTTCATTTAGAATGGAAGGGCAGATAAAGTGCTTCCCAGATAAGGTCAAGTTTAAAGGAGTTCATCATCACTAAGCCCTTATTATATGAAATGTTAAAGGGACTTATCTAAGAAAAAGAAGATAAAAAAAATATGAACACTAAAATGACAACAAACTGACAGCTGTTACTGAACCTAAAAAAAAACAAACAAACAAAGTGAACAATTAGAACAGGAACAGAATCACAGAAATGGAGATCACATGGATGGTTATCAGTGGGGGAGTGGGACAGGGAGAGAGGAGGAATAGGTACAGAGAATAAGTAACATAAATGGTAGGTAGAAAATAGATAGGGGGAGGTTAGGAATAGTATAGGAAATGTAGAAGCCAAAGAACTTATATGTACAACCCATGGGCCTGAACTAAAGAGGGGGAATTCGGGTGGGAGGGGGTGTGCCTGGTAGAGGGAAGTAAAGGGGGGGATGGGACAACTGTAATAACATAATCAATAAAATATATTTTAAAAATATAATAAAAATAAATCTATTGATCTATTTGGGAATAACTGACATCTCGACAATGTTGAGTCTTCCTTTTCCATGTACATGGAACATTCTCATTGTTTAGTGCTTGGTTTCTTTTATCAGAATTTTGTGGTGGTTCTTATATAGCTCTTGTACATATTTTGTTAGATTTATACATGTTTTTTTGTTTTTGTCCTGTTGTGTAAATGGTGAAATGTTTTTAATTTCAAATTCCAGTTGTTCATTGCCAGTATGTAAGAAAGCAGTTACCTTTTATATATTAACTCTGGACCTTGCCATCTTATCATAATTACTTATTAGTTCCATTACTTTTTTGTTGAATTTTGGATTTTCTACATAGATAGTTGTATCATTTGTGAAGAAAGACATTTGATTTCTTCCTTCCTAATCTGTATATCTTTTACTTCCTTTTCTTATCTTCATTTGCTAGGTACGATGATGAATAGAAGTGGTGAGAGGGTATATCCTTGTCTAATTGATATTATTGGAAGTTCTCTCACTATTAAATATATTAGCGACAGGTTTTTGTAGATATTTTTCATCAAGTTGAAGTTCTCCGTTGTTCCTGGTTTCTAAGTTTTGTTTATTTGGTTTTTGTTTTTGAATCATGAATGGTTGCTGGAATTTGTCAGATGCTTTTCTGCATCTGTTGATATGATCATAGTTTTCCTTTGTTAGCTTCTGTTGATGTCATAGCTTACATTAATTGATTTTTGCTTTGTATACCTATACTAAATTCTGCTTAGAAACGGTATATAATTCTTTTCATATGTGTTGGATTCAGTTTGTTTATATTTTGTTAAGGATTTTTGTATATATTTTCATGAGAAACTGTTCTTTAGTTTTCCTTTCTTGTAATGGCTTTGTCTTGTTTTGATCTCATAGGCTGAGTCAGGAAACTGTCTGTCTCCTTGAATTTTCTGGAAGAGATTGTAGAGAATTGGTATAATTTTTTCCTTAATTTTTTTGTAGAATGCATCAGTAAATCCATCTGAGCACCTGGTGCTTTCTATTTTGGAGGGTTATTAAGTATTGATTAATTTTCTACAGCAGGTATATGAGGTCTGTCCAGAAGGTATCCAGCCATGTAATATGAAAAATATAAACATTTGTTGAAGAAGATACAAATACAAGAAACATTGTACATAGAACAGTGACGCCTCAGTACCTTTCAAAGTAGGCACCTTGGGACCTCACACAGTTCTCCTATTGCCATTAGCTGCCCTGTTGTATTTTCCTGAAGCTCATCAATGGTCTGAGATCTCTTCCCTTTCAAAGGTGGTTTTAGTTTGGGGAAAAGCCAGAAGTTGTAGGGTGCCAAATCTGGGCTGTAGTGGGGGCTGAGTCACCTGGATGATTTGATGTTTTGCCAGAAATTCTGCATAAGATGTGACACGTGATCAGGTTCATTGTCGTGATGAAGCTGCTAATCACCAGTTGTCCACAGATAGCTGTGGTCTTCTGAATCCTCCGAATAGTTTCTGCAGAAGTATATTCAAGCTTAATGCAGAATTTGATGCAAGTTCATTGTTCTACTTGCTCAGTCATTTTGAATAGACAGCCACACAGCACACATACTCAGTCAAGGGCATGAACCACCCCCACTAAGTACAGTAAACTTTACTAGTACAGTAAAGTTGTCATTGTTCACACATGTGTGTTCTCCATTCCACTCTCTTTGGCTACTAGGTTACATGCGTAAACTGTTCTGGTTATATTTACAATCACTGGACTTTTTCTGGACAGACTTTATAGGCCAATTGAAATATTCTATTTTTTCTTGTGTTAGTTTTGGTAGACTGTGTCTCTCAAGGTATTAATTTGTTTCATCTAGATTATCAGACTTATGGGTATTCAGTAGTTCACATATTTAATGTTCTTGGGAGCAATAGTGATAACCTGATATTAGTAATTTCATTTCTGATATTCATAATTTGCACTTTTACCTAGCTACAGATTTTTCGGTTTTATTGATCTTTTCAAAGAATCAGCTTTTAGTTTTGTTGATTTTTCTGTTAGTTTCTATTTTCAATTTCATTGAATTCTGTTCTAATTTTTATTATTTGTTTTTCTGCTTACTTGTCATTTAATTTTCTCTTTCTCCAGTTCCTAAAGTGAATAGTTGTTATAATTTCTCTTTAAGGAATAGCTTTGCTTTATCCCACATATTTTAGTTAAGTTGTGTTCATTTTAATTTATTTCAAAATATTTTAAAATTTGTTTTTAGTCTTTTTCTTTAACCCATGTGTCATTAAAAAGTTTTTTTTTTATTTTTTAAATTCCAAGTATTTTTCTGCTTTCTTCCTATTACTGATTTTAGTTCAATTTCATTGTGGTCTGATAGCATACTCTGTATAAATTTGTTTTCTTTTAAAATTTTTAGGTAAATTTTATAGCCCTTAGTGTGCTCTGTGTTGGTGAAGGGTTCATGTGAATTTAAGAATAATATGTACTTTAAGAACACATATCTATTGTTGGAAGAATTACTACATAGAATCATATATGGAAATCATTTCTATGTGTCTATGTAGTTCTTTCACTTTTTCCCTGATGTATTTTGGCAGCCTTTTATAAGGAGTGAACACATTAAAGGTTCTTTCTTTTTGGAGAATGGACCGCTTTATCATTAGTTAATGCCCTTCTTCATTTCTGATAACTTTCCTTGCTCTTAAGTCTGCTCTGTCTGAAAATAATGTAGTTACTCCTGTTTTCTTTTGATTAGTGATAGTATGGTATAGCTTTCTCCACTTTTAATCTCTCTGTGTTTAATGTGATTGTTTTGTGAGCCATATATAGTTGTGTCTTACTTTTTTATCCACTTTACCAGTCTGTGTGTTTTAATTCGTATATTTAGACCATTGGCATTCAAGGTGATTATCGATACAGTTAGATTAATATCTACCATATTTGTTAATGCTTTCTATTTGTTATCTTTTTTAATTACCCTTCCACTCTTTTTCTGCCTTCTCTGGTCTTAGTTACGCTTTTTATATGATTCCTTTTTTTTCTCCTTTCTTAGCCTATCAATGATGCTTTTTAAAATTACCTTTAGTTGGTTGTCCTTATGTTCACAATATACATTTATAGCTTGTCCAAGCCTGGTTTTTGTTTTCTTCAAGGTGAATTTTAGGAATATTTTGTCAAGTTGAATGTCCCTTCAGCAAAAGAAAGCAAATGTCATTTTTTAAAATTGAAATAGCATTAAAATGCAAATTTGTAATTTGGTATTTCATAAGAATTTGTATAATTCTTTTTAAAGTTTATTCCCAGTCATTTGTAGTATAGTATTTTTCTGCTGTGCAGTCATTTAAATTTTATTTCTAATTGTTGTTGGCATATATGAAATCTTTTGCTTTTTATATATGATTTTCTCTTATTTACCTACTGTCTTTTTATTCTTTTGGATTTTTAGGAGGACAGTCATTATATCAACCAATAGTTGTATTTTTATCCCTTTTAGTATTTATATTTTGTCTTTATTTTACTTGCCCTGCACACGATACTTGCTTTGGATCTTACTAGTTTTAGTTGATTATGGTATATACATAAACAAGTTCATTGGACACAAAAACAAAAACAAACCAGTACAACAGCTGCTCCTTAAAAGGCAACCTTCTTGAAAACTTCCTCTGTAATCTCTGCTCTAATTCTTTCCCTCCTACTCATAGCCTGAACCTGCAATTTGACTTCTGACCCTATTTCTTTACTAGGACCTTTTAGAACATTAATAATATTAAGTGCTACCATATCAAACAATTGCTTTTCAGTTTCCACCTTATTTAACCCTGCTTCAGTATTTTCTTAAGGCGGGGGAAACGTCTTTTATTCCAAAGCATTTTGTTTAATTTTTTAAGTATATTGTATTGATTATGCTATTATAGTTGTCTCATTTTTTTCTCTCTTTTATTCCCCTTTCCCCTGTACCCCACCGCTCCCACCAGCATTCCCTCCCTTAATTCATGTCCATGGGTCATACATACAAGTTCTTTGGCTTCTACATTTCCTATACTATTCTTAACCTCCCCTTATTTGGTACCTACCAGTTATGCTTCTTATTCTCTCTACCTTTTCCCCCGTACTCTCTCCTGCCTACATCTCTGCTGATGATGCTCCATGTGATCTCCATTTCTGTGATTCTGTACCTGTTCTAATTGTTTGCTTAATTTCTTCTGGTTTCTGGTTTGTTTGGGTTTTTATTTTTTTAGATTCATTTGTTGATAGTTGTGAGTTTGTTGTCATTTTACTGTTCATAGTTTTGATCATCTTCTTTTTCTTAGATAAGTCCCTTTAACATTTCATATAATAAAGGCTTGGTGATGATGAACTTTAACTTGACCTTATCTGGGGAGCATTTTATCTGCCCTTCCATTCTAAATGAAAGCTTTGCTGAATAGAGTAGTCTTGGATATAGGTCCTTGCCTTTCATGACTTCAAATACTTCTTTCCAGCCCCTTCTTGCCTGTAGGGTTTCTTTTGAGAAATCAGCTGATAGTCTTATAGGAACTCTTTTGTAGGTAACTGTCTCCTTTCCTCTTGCCATTTTTAGGATTCTCTCCTTACCTTTATCTTGGGTAGTGTAATTTTGATGTGCTTTGGTGTGTGCTTCCTTGGGTCCAACTTCTAAGGGACTCTCTGTGTTTCCTGGACTTACTGAGAGTCTTATTTCCTTTGCCAGACTGGGGAAGTTTTCCTTCATTATTTTTTCAAATAAGTTTTCAATTTCTTGTACTTTCTCTTCTTCTGGCACCCCTGGTTAAGATGTTGAAACATTTAAAGTTGTCCAGAGGTTAAGCCTCCCCTCATGTTTTTGAATTCTTGTTCTTCATTCTCTTCCAGTTGAATATTTATTTCTTCCTTCTGTTCCAAATCAGATTTGAGTCCCAGTTTCCTTCCCTTCACTGTTGGTTCCGTATTTTTCTTTATTCCACTTTGCATAGCCTTCTCATTTTCCTCCATTTTATGACCATACTCAACCAATTCTGTGAGCATCCTCACTACCAGTGTTTTGAACTCTGCATCTGTAGATTGGCTGTCTCTTCATCACTTAGTTCTGTTTTTGGAGTTTTGATGTGTTCTTTCATTTGGGCCATGTTTCTTTGTCTCGGTGCACCTGTTATATTGTAAGCGGGGGAGCCTTAGGTATTTGTAATGGTGGAGCAACCCACTTCACTGTGTTGTGGGGCTGTATGTGTGGGAGGGGTCAGAGAGGAACAGTGCTGCTTGCTGGGCTCTGGGTCAGCTTTCATTCACTTCCCCTGCCATGCACAAGCAAATCTGGTCCTATTTCCCAGGTGGATGGGTTTGCATACACCTAGCACCCTGTGGGTCTCTCCACAGGGTGGAGAACTCTCCTGTGAACTCTCCTTGTGAACTCTCCTGTGAGGCTGGGAGTCTCTCCCACCACTGCAACCCCCACAGATTTTTATAGCCAGCAGTTTGGCGGTTTTCTTTTCCTGTGTTGGAACCCAGGGGTGCAAGGTCTGTCTCTCTCCCCAGTTGTTCCTTCCTATTTACCCACAGGGAAGTGTGGGACCTCCAGCCTTCTCCTTACCCCACCTGGTTATCCAGCCGCTCCATGGCTGCTCATCCTTTCCACCATCAGCTGCCCACCTCCACCGCTCCTACCTGTCCAGATCAATGTTTCCTTAACTCCTTGGTTGTCAGACTTCTATACAGTTTAATTTTCTGGCAGTTCTGGTTGATTTTTGTTTTTAAATTTGTTATTGTTCTTTTGGTTGTGCAAGGAGGCAAAGTGTATCCCTACCTACGCATCCATCTTGGCCAGAAGTCTCATGCTCCAGTATTTGATAACACTGATCTATCCTCAGTTCAGGGAACCTACCCCTTCGGATTACTTTTACTCCCTCATTCAGGCTTTTCATACACTACCCATACCTTAACTGTGAGGAAAGTTTTGGTATCCACATAGCACTAAATATTTGGAGCACCAATTTTAGGTATTTTTTAAAGTGTCACTATAAAAGAGTAAAAATATACCCAAAAAAACCACAAAGAAATATTTTGATTTTATCTTTAACTAACTCTAGGACAGTTAGTAATAATGAATGCTTTCATTTTGTGTGCAACACCTGGCCTTTTACTAATAAGCATATCATTAGTTATTTGTTTCAGAGGAGTATTAATATAAACTTTTAAGATTACTACAAGATCTTTTTTTTAGTTGGAAACTGGTTGTGAACTATCTACAGGTGCCTATTTTTTGGCATATACTTTTTTCCTCTGCCAAATAGATGTATTTTATTAGCTTTTTCATTCTGAATTGCCAAAATAAATGCTCTTTGATTGGTATATTTTTTGATACAGCTTTGGATTTAGTTTGTGCAAGTATCTTTTAGGATTTTTGAATTTCCTCCCATAAGTACAGTTGTGTATGTGCTACCTTATGTTAGGTTTTGGTAGCAGGATTAAGTTGGTTTCATAACAAAGCTGTAATTTGTATGCTTTAAATGCTCTGCAGCTGTATAGACAGAATTAAAATATATGTTGAGGACTTAAAGGAAGTTGTCTAAAGGTCAGCTGAGCTCATTTTTTTAATTAAAAACAATTCTTTTGCCACATTTATATTTTATCTAATGAGCTATACTAATTTTATGTGGCTTCTGCTCAGAGACAGTTGGTTTATGTTAAACAGCTAGGAGTTTATTTTACATTCATTATACCTAGAAGCTGCAATGTGAAAATCAATAGGGTTGATTTTGTATCATAAGAGTTTCATTTATGAGATGCAAACTGGGTTAGATCCTTGGGATGTATTTATGATATTAAGTTCAGAGAGAAAGATGAACATTATTAAAGTGACAAAGTAGTATTTCTTTACAAGGATTAAGAAAAGTTGTAAGAATAAAAATCTTTAATATTTTAATTATTTTTGTTCTTTTATTCTTTTAATATCTTTTTAATATCTTTTTATTTTAATATCTTTTGTTCTTAGGTGCATTTTATCTGGTGTTTGAATATATGGACCATGACCTGATGGGACTACTGGAATCAGGCTTGGTTCATTTTAATGAAAATCACATCAAGTCATTTATGAGACAGCTCATGGAAGGTCTGGATTATTGTCATAAGAAGAACTTTTTGCATAGAGATATTAAATGTTCAAATATTCTTCTAAATAATAGGTATGAGATGAGTTTAATATATATATGTTTCGAGTACATTTTATATAATGTATACCTTGATTTTGTTAAAAGGATTCATAATTCACATTACAGTTGACCCTTGAACAACTTGGGATCTAGGAGTGGCAAATCCACCCCTACCCCCCCCCCCACACACACACACACAGGTGAAAATCTGCATATAACTTTTAACTCTCCAAATACTTTACTAATAGCCTCCTGTTGACCAGAATCCTTACTGGTAACGTAAATAGTTGATTAACACATATATCTTATGTTATATATATTATATATTATGTTTTTTAGAATAAAGTAAGCTAGACAAAAGAAGTGTTATTAAATAGATTGTAAAGAATAGAAAATACACTTATAGTGTTTATTGGAAAAAATACTGAATATAAGTGGACCTGTGCAGTTGAAACCTCTGTTGTTCAAGGGCCAACTCTATTTCATTGCAGAAACTGTTGTAACAGAATCAACATTTTAGCTTGTGGTGTTTCTGAATTTGTGTTAAATATACTATAGTTAGCTACCAATAATAGTTTATAATGTACATAAAATAATACTTAGCTGACTTTCTTGTTTATCGTTTACATAATGTGAATGGATCTTCTAGTAATTGATAAAATGATTTTATTTGATGTAAGACTAGACTTCAGAATTTTTTTAAATTACCGTTTTTAAAACAGTCATCACAGGTTTAAAGTGGACTTTTTAAAAGTGTATACCTACACGCACACACACACACATACACACAGCTTATGTTGAGCCCTGACTGACATGACTCAATGGGTTGGGCACTGTCCTGCAAACCAAAAGGTCACCAGTTTGATTCCCAGTCAGGGCCTATGCCTGGATTGTGGGCCAGGTCCCTGTTTGGGGTTGTGCGAGAGGCAACCTATCAATGTTTCTCTCCCTCTCTTTTTCCCTCCCTTCCCCTCTCTCTAAAAATCAAGAAATAAATAAATAAATAAAATCTTTTAGAAAGTGTTGAATATTTTACTGGCAGCATAAACTGAACAATGATAATCCTGTTGTAATTGGAATTATTTGTTAGTTTAACTGAAACATGCCTGGTCCTGACTTTGGTTAGTATAAAGTGTTGCATGCATCTAGCCCCTCTAAGAAAGGGAATATTAAACATAACTTTAAAATAATGTGATTTATTTCTTGAACATTATTGACTTGAACAAGTAGGTTATCTTATATAAGTAGTAGAAATTATCTCATTTTGTTTTGAAGTGTACTTTTCTAAATAGGAACTAAATAGTACTGAAATATGGTTTTACTAGTACTAATAAAAATGGCATCAGTATTATAGTAGCTAAAATTCTCCAAAGAAAAGGACTAAGTTTTTTACCTTATCTTATCCTGAGTTTATTTACTTGTCTTTACCTATAAGACCTTGGGTACAGCAGTGTGGTCAAAGATAAAGTTTCTATAAGTAAATTTTTGATTAGTTCTAGGAATAGAATATGAATGTGTATGACCAATTCAAAGTAGACTAATAACCTTTGTTCATTTTGTTTTACCAGAGGGCAGATAAAACTTGCAGATTTTGGACTTGCTCGATTGTATAGCTCAGAAGAAAGGTAAGAGTACTTTCCAATGAAAATTATAGACACTTCAAACCAGTTTCAGAAGCTACAGTAAGAATACCTTATTGATAGTTTATTTTTTATGAAAAGGGAAATTAATTTTTCATGGTTAAATACACAGGATAATAATGTTTTACACTGTACCTGGGTAGACTATTTTAATTACAAAATTTTCATTTATTTTAATTTAAAAATAACTATGTTTTTAATACTTAGTAAATACAGTTTCTTTTAAAATGTGCCATTTTAAATGTAACTTAAATGAACTTAGGAATTATTTTAGAAATTTATACTTGTTTCTAACTCAGATTGAGGCATTAAGACATTTGTAATTTTTGTATTTAGTGAAAAACCTTGGTATATGCTTTTTATATTACATATTTAACTTATAAACATTGTTTTAATTATTTTGAACTTCCTTTTTAAAAATTATAATTATATTTGGTTGTTTTAAACTCTCTGGAACCTTTTATTTAAACAAACTTATAATGAAGTTAGTTCAGTGTATAACTTCTCTGTGTGGAGTTACTCTGGTTAAAGTTGGCATGTGTATCCCTCTTTGGTACTTTTGTGCCTGGTGGTAGTGAAATATGACTTATTAGTACTAATATGGAATTTAGAAATATATTTGTGAAATAGTGGATTTTATGTAAATAAAGTGGAATTAACTGAGTTTAATAAAGCTCTAGGTTAACCCATTTCTTTCCTGTCAGTCAGCATTATTTCCTCTTTGAAAAAAAATTTTATTTATTTATTCTTAGAGAGGGCAAGTGAGGGAGGAAAAGAGGGAGAGAAACATCAGTGTGTGGTTGCCTCTCACATAACTCCAGCTGGAGATCTGGCATGAAACCCAGACGTGTGCCCTGACTGGAAATTGAACTGGTAACCCTGTGGTTCACAGGATGGCACTCAATCCACTGAGCCACACCAGCAAGGAAATATTTCTTTATTTCTAGATATACAGGGATGGGCAAAAGTAGGTTTACAGTTGTTCATATGGAAAATAATACAATAATTAATAAATAATAATATAAAAATAAACTTTCATGTACTTCCAATCTCATGTAAATCTACTTTATTTTTTAAAGTATATTTTATTGATTATGCTATTACAGTTGTCCCATTTTACCTCTTTATTCCCCTCCACCCTACACACTCCTTCCCACCAGCATTTCCCCCCTTAATTTATGTCCATGGGTCGTACATGTAAGTTCTTTGACTTCTCCATTTCCTATCTATTCTTAACCTCCCCCTGTCTATTTTCTACCTACCATTTATGCTTCTAATTCCCTGTACCTTTTCCCCGCATTCTTTCCCCTCCTCCTCCTTGCTGATAACCCTCCATGTGCTCTCCATTTCTGTGATTCTGTCCCTGTTGTAATTGTTTGCTTAATTTGTATTTGTTTTTGTTATTTTTAGGTTCATTTGTTGATAGTTGTGAGTTTGTTGTCATTTTACTGTTCATAGGTTTTTGATCATCTTTTTCTTAGGTAAATCCCAGTAACATTTCATATAATAAGGGCTTGATAATGATGAACTCCTTTAACTTTACCGTGTTTGGGAAGCACTTTATCTGCCCTTTCATTCTAAATGGCAGCTTTGCTGGAGAGAGTAATCTTGGATGTAGGTCCTTGCCTTTCATGACTTGGAATACTTCTTTCCAGCCCCTTCTTGCCTGCAAGGTTTCTTTGAGAAATCAGCTGACAGTCTTGTGGGAACTCCTCTGTAGGTAACTATCTTCTTTTCTTGCTGTTTTTAAGATTCTTTCCTGGACTTCCTGGAAGTCTGTTTCCTTTGACAGATTGGGGAAGTTCTCCTTCATTATTTTTCCATATAAGTTTTCAATTTCTTGGTCTTCCTCTTCTCCTTCTGGAACCCCTTTGATTCAGATGTTGTAGAGTTGAAAGTTGTCCCAAAGGTTCCTAAGCCTCTCCTCATGTTTTTGAATTCTTGTCTCTTTCAGTTGAATATTTATTTCTTCCTTCTGTTCCAAATCAGATTTGAGTCCCAGTTTCCTTCCCTTCACTGTTGGTTCCCTATTTTTCCTAATTTCACTTTGCATAGCCTTTACTTCTTCCTCTATTTTGCGACCATACTCAACCAATTCTGTGCACATCCTCACTACCAGTGTTTTGAACTCTACATCTGATAGATTGGCTATCTCTTCATCACTTCGTTCTATTTTTTGCAGTTTTGATCTGTTCTTTCATTTGTGCCATATTTCCTTGTCTTGGTGCACCTGTTATATTGTAAGCGGGGGGGTTGGAGCATT
This sequence comes from Phyllostomus hastatus, assembly GCF_019186645.2. Classification (NCBI taxonomy): domain Eukaryota; kingdom Metazoa; phylum Chordata; class Mammalia; order Chiroptera; family Phyllostomidae; genus Phyllostomus; species Phyllostomus hastatus. The sequence goes on from NW_025334041.1 coordinate 53,312,360, forward strand.
AGGTATTCACCAGGGCGGGGCAACCCACTTCACTGTGTTGTGGGGCTCTATGTGGGGGAGGGGTCAGAGAGGGAACAGTGCTGCTTGCTTGGCTCTTGGCCAGCTTTTAGTCACTTCCCCTGCTATCCAAAAGCAAATTGTGCCTTTCTGGTGCTGATTCTAGGGCTGGGTGGGATTCTGTAGGTTCTAGCACCCTGTAGGTACCTCCAGTGAACTCTCCTGTGAGGCTGGTAGTTTCTCCTGCCAGCACAACCCCCACAGATTTTTACAGCCAAAGGTTTTGAGGCTTTCTCTTCCATGCTGGAACCTTAGGTTGCACACACACTCTCTCCTCCTGGTTGAACCACACATAAATGTGGGACCACCTGGTTTGCCAGCTGGCCACCTTGCCTACCCCGGTTCACAAGCTATTGCCTCACCCACCTGGTCCTCCAGCCACTGCCTTGCCATGGGTCCCCTCCACCTTGATTGCCCATCTCCTCCCCTCCCACCAGTGTAAATGAACTTATCTTCTTTAACTCCTTGGTAGTTGGACTTCCATAGTTTCATTTTCCAGCAGTTCTGATTGTTTTTTGTTTAGAAATTTGTTGTTCTCCTTCTTTTGGCTGTGGGTGGTAGAAAAGTGTCTATAAATCTACTTTAAATCAAGCTCTAGTTTATCCAATTTCTTTCCTCTCAGCATTATTTCTTTTTTTTTTATAAAGAATGTCTTATCTTTTTTTTTTTAAGATTTTATTTATTTATTTTTAGAGAGGGAAGGGAGGGAGATAGACAGAGAGAGAGAGAAACATCAACGTGCGGTTGCTGGAGGTTGTGGCCTGCAACCCAGGCATGTACCCTGGCTGGGAATCAAACCTGGGACACTTTGGTTCCCAGCCCGCACTCAATCCACTGAGCTACGCCAGCCAGACCTCTCCGCATTATTTCTTTATTTTTAATATATATTCTGAGTTTCTTTGATATGGCAACTCTGTAATTTCTTTAGATTAACCATATTTAATATAAAGAAGTATTATTTAATTTACATTCTTTGAAATAGATATTTATTTTCACTGAATCTTTGCCAGTTTCAGGTTAGTTGAAAAAACCCTTTTTTGTTTGAATTTTTTAGAGTGAAAAAAATCTGTTTATTTTTTAATGTTGCAGTGCCTGTGCCATTCTAAAATTATTTTCATTTTTTTTTGTATTTGTAGCTTTTTAAATGGTATGTTTTAGATCCATTTGAGTTCCATGAAACCCTGCAGAAACTCTGGAGTGGATGGGTTGTTATGAATATAGCTACAGTCTCCTCAACCTGAATTAACCCGAGCTTTTTTGCTGTTGTTTTACCCACTACACTTCTAATTAATTATTTTAAGAAAGTATTCTATGGTTGGTTTTTAAATTTAAAATTGTTCTAAAGCTTAAAAGCTATAACCCTTATTTTGCACTTGAGAAAACTGAGATCCAGACAGGGTTGAGTGACTTTAAATATCAAAAAATGTTTGTCAGTGGAATCAAGATTTCCAACTCCAAATATGCTATTCTTTCTATAATATATAATAGTGCCCCCTGGTAGAACTGCAGGAAAAAAAAAATGAATTGTTCCAGGTGTGTACTTAATCCAACATTTCACTTGAAATATATCTTCCTGAGTGACTAAATTTCAGTGCCTATTCTTCAGGGGGAAATTTTACTTAATTAAGGATTCTATCTCCTTAGCTGGTTAATCGAGATTTCACTATAATTACATTATCTTTTCATTGTGCAATATGTGTCTGGCATACTTGAATATAAATCCACTTTTTTGTTTTTATGTTAGCTTTTAGTAGATGGAGAACAACTAAATTACCATTTTCCATCTCAGTTTCCTCCCTCCCTCCCCCCTCCCTTCTTTCCTTCCTTTTTTCCCTCCTTCCCTCCCTCCCTCCTTCCTTTCTTCCTTGAGAACATTTTTTCATTGCTTTTAGAGAGAGAGGAAATGAGAGAGAGAGAAGAAACATCAATTCAAGAGAGAGAGCATCAATTAGTTGCGCCTGCACCAAGGATCAAAGGCACCCTGACCAGGGATCTAACCCACAACTATTTGGTTATGGGGCAGTGCTCCAACCAGCTGAGCCATACAAGCCAGGGTTATCTCAGATTCTTTTCATGCAGATATTTGTTCACATTGAAATAGATATATTCCAGAAAAACGAACTGAAGAACCAAATTTTATCTTTCAAACCTTTTAAAATGGAATATTGGGTGTAAAATGAGTGTGGTATTTCACTGAGCCATGATCCTCATTGCCTTGCTGAATTGATATGGGAATTTTGAGCTCGGAGAAGTAAGAAACTAAAAATCTCATAACTTTGTATTTTTACATAATATATACTGAAATTTTCTGCTTAATAAAATTTGTAAGAAAAAAATTTGTTGTACCATTTTGTTTTATAAGTAAATATTCTATTGTGCAGGGGTTTATATAGTCTTCTAAGGCTTTTTTTTTCAGATTTGAATAATTTCAGTTTCTTTAAAGTCTGTTAGCGAACTAGGCTTATTTTAATGGAATGACTTTAAAATACATATATTGCTTGAGTAAAATTTAGTAGTATAACTGATTTTTAACATACTGAAACCCCCCTTTAACAGATTTTACTTACTCTGTTATCCCAAGTTTTCTAGATATTTCTTGAAATAAACATACAGCAAATAATTTTTCATTCATATTTCTTTGTTATTAAAAGCAGAAAGGTAGGGCTTTGCCATAATACATACCCATCCAATGTTAAGTCACTGAAATATTTTCTAAGTAATTAGCTGTAGATAGAATAACTTAAGTGTTCAAGAAATTATTACAGGGTATATTTGTTGTAAAATAGAGCTGATTTCATCTTGCCACTCTAACAGAATCAACCAAATCTCTTATTCATTTGAGTGTGAATATCTTTTGTTAATTTGAGGAAAACTGGATGGAGTTACAGCTGGTATGGAGGAGTTGAACATTGAGGGCATGTGACCGGCATGTGACCGATATGGACCTCCTCTGTCATGTGTACTACAACATAAAGAATGAGAACTACTAGGTTAAAATTAGAAGTAAAATGATTCCTTTAAATTTCAAAAGTCATTTTCTCATTTTGAACATCTGTTATACATACTTTGTCTCTCTTGGCATTGGGAAATACAGATCTTGAGAACAGAGGTGGTTTTTTTTGTTTGTTTGTTTGTTTTTGCCCCTTTTCTTGAATTGCTTCATTTTAAGTATAACTTTTCCTGTAACTTTAGCCACAATGGTACGCCCTCTTTGGAGTTTTTATTTTACCAGGTTGCTTCAGTGCTTTTCCAAATGATGGAGTATCTTTTTCTCTTTATGTGACTATTCCATGTAAAAAAGTATGTGTTTTCACTGTAAGTTGAAATTAATTTTATTTCCTAGAGATAACTTAACACATTTACTTTTTTAATGAAAGGGATATAAAACTCTTAGGCCTAAATGGGGAATCTTTGGCTCTAGTCCTGGAACTGCTGTTTAATTAGTTTTGAAGAATTGGGCAGGTCACTTAATCTTTCCATACCTCATTATTTCCAGCTTTAATATGAAGGATTTAAAGTCACTAAAATCATTGTTCATAAGGTATTGAAAAACATCTTTCATGGTTCTAAAAATTAACTGATCAGAACATTTTGGAATGCAATATCGCCATCTAGTGTTTTTTTCCCCATAAAATTGCCATTAAAAGAAAAACTGCATTACCCCAAAGCTCTCTATATAGGTGTAAATGCCAGGAGAGAAGTGTTGTCTCTTTCTTACTTTTCCAAGGTCTAGGTGAGTTTATATTCGTGATAAAATTACCTCCTTAATGTGGTCTTATTACTTGTGTTCTTGCCTTTTCACTCAAACAAGAATTGGAACTGTATTTTAAACTTTTGTATTTTATATGCCTAAATTATTGTATTTGTATTTGTATTTTATATGCCTAAATGTATTTTAAATCCCTAAAATTTAAAATACATTCAGAGTAATTGTTTTATTAATTTTTATATGGCAAAAGGATATCCTGGTCTGGAGGACCCTCCTGGTATAGATTAGTTCAGGGAACTTTGGGATTCTAGGGTAATACAAAGGATCTTCTGGGAGACCCTCGAAAATATTGGAGCCATGGTAATATAAATGATCACTCATAATCTGAATAACAGCAAATAATGTGACTAAACGAGCTTCAGAAATGGAAATCCCATTTAGTTCAGTGATGTCACTGTAATTTAACAAGATTAAATTGTACTTCTTTGGCCCTGAAAAAGTAGGTAACATTTTGATCATATAAAATGGGAAAGGTAATTTAATTTTTTAGGGTACAGTGTTACTACTCATGTAGGAGAAATCTCATCAGTTCCCTTCATGCTGAAGACTTACATATCTGAATTTTAATCCTTGATCTTTTTTCTGATCTCTAAACTTGTGTGTTTACTGGACATATATCTCCTTGTAGATGATTTAAGTATGTTAAACATATTGCTACAAGACCTATCTTCACATCCCCTTGAAAAGTTTTTCTTTTCCTTTATTTCCCGCTTTAGTTACAGGTATTCAGTCATTCTCACATGTAGATATGTTGCATATAGACCATTGCAAAGGAAATTTAATTGGTTTTCCTGCCTCTGGTCTTTTTTGTAATATTCATTTCCTCTGCCAGTCTTACCAGCTACCATCCCCTGCCCCCAGATAATAGCATTGTTGAGCTATTTGCACTTCCCTAAACAAGCTGAACTCTGAACTACCTTTGTGAATCTACGTAAGTTGTTTTCTTTTATATAGAATTATACTTCCCATTACCTCAATCTGACAAATTTGTTGTTTTTCTCTCTAGTGTGCAGTTTTTGCATTACCTCCTTTGAAATCTTCCATGAATCCCACAGATGACATTGGCATATCTTCCTTTCTTTACATGTCCAGAGTACATTATTCATTATTTTTATCATACTTAGAATTTATTATTATAATTTATATCTAGTATATTGTCACCAGACTCTGAGTCTCTAAACAGCTACAACCATGATTGGTTGGCTGTTTGATCCAGCCATCTGTTAGTGCTTAGTTTTAGTGCATTGTCTAGCTTAGAATTATAGTAAATATTTGTTACTTATAAAGAAAGGAACAAACTTAACTAGCATTTGTGCATGGTGCTCTATCACATATAGTTTCCTTTCACAAGAATTATTTTAAGGGAAAGCATCTTGTGAGATGGGTGGTGTAGATAATCATTATTCTTATGCACATTTTATAACAAAGAAATTAAGGTTTAGCAAACTGAAGTGTATTTCCAGGATCATACTGCAAGTGGCAGAGCTAAATAAAAATTGAACTTGGATCTTTTGGCAGAAAGGCTGTTTATTGTCAATAATGCACTGGAGTGCTTCCCTGGTTAGACTCTGGATCTAACCTTAATAACCTAAAAAGTATCTCAACAGGTAGAGAGCTCAAGGGGCCTCTAAAGTCTGCTTTGGAGATAGATGGCAGTTTGTTAAGAGTTCTTTTGTAGCAAATAGTCTGCTAAATTTTACTCTCTGTTCTCTTGCCTTTCAAATGTGATATTTTATTTTTGTCAAATGATGTATGATTATTTAATGTTCAGCAGGTTATTAGCAAGTGTGTGATATTTTCATTTTTAAATCTCCCTCAAGGTTTCTTAAATATCTGATAAGTTTCATAAGTAAGAAATATTTTGATAACATCAAATGTTTAAAATTACCTGAGATTTCACATGAAAGTTTTATAACTAAAAGTCTAATGACATTACATTTTAATATTTTGTTAGTTACATTAAAGTAGATGGTTTAAAATAAAAAGGAATTGTTTTTACTTTTAGGTGTTAGTTCCCAAACTATTCCCAAGAAATAGTTTTTGCTTTCTTTAAAAAAAAATAACAAAAAACTGTTAGTGAGGTTTATAGATGAAGATATTTAGTAGAAATTGAAATTCACAGTATATAATGTTGAGACCATTGTTCCTTGATTCTTACAGAGTTTCATTTTTAGCCATCCAAGAGTAACAGCTTATTGGTATTCCTGGGGTTTTTTCCTAATTTAATGGAAGAGGGATTGCGTGTGTGTGTGTGTGTTGGTTTTGCTAGGTGATGAAATTTTATTGCTTGTAATTTAACTTTAATTATGAGAATAAATTTTGGTGGTTCATTTTCTATTTTTTTTTAAAGTGTATTAATTTGCTCTGTAACACCTAGGAACATGATCATATATTTTTCATTCCTGTCTCTTTTTTCAATATGAATGAATTTTGTGTGTGTGTTTGTGTGTGTGTGGAGAGATTGAGTAGACATTTCTAAGGAATGTAATTTTTTTTTAATCCATGAGAGAAAAAAAAATGCATTGTACATGTGATGTCACATCAGTTTGTGTTTTCTTTTTGTGATCTAAACAGGACCATCTTTAGAAGGTTGACAGTGGGTAGCCAACCTAATAGACCAAGTTTGAAATGTACATTTTTGAGAGATTCTGGATTTTCATTTATTTGTCAGATTTTGAATGATATACTTCATTTTACAAGAGTACAATTGTTTTCTGAGATTTAAGTGTCCTCTCTTCAAAACATAGTTTCAGTGCCTTTTACTTTTTGTCTTTACATTTATAAATATAGATCCTAATCCTAACATGGAATATTTTCTTGATAATACTATGAATATATTTTTTAAGGTTTTATTTATTCTTAGAAGGAAAGGGAGAGGGAGAAAGAGAGGTAGGGAAATGTTGATATGCAAGAGATGCATCAGTTGGTTGCCTCTCACATGCCTCCAGCTGGGGACCTGGCCCACAACCCACATGTGTGCCCTTACTGGAATCATTCGGATACCCTTGGGTTTCCACACCGAACCCACTGAGCCACACCACTCAGGGCTATAAATAATTATTAACTGGCTGATTCAGTTGGCTTTATTTTCTGCTACCTCCACCTACCTTGGAATTTACTTTTATGATTAAAGTCCTTTTATCTGCATACTTTCTTGATATGTGCTGTTTCTTTTATCCTTACCTGATTGCTGTGAGAAACATTGGTTGCTCCCGTATGTGTCCTGAATGGAGATTGAACCTCAACCTTATGGTTGTACAGGACAGCGCTCCAACCTACTGAGCCACACTGGCCAGGGCACTTTCTCAATGTTTGCTTCTATATCAATTAACACTAAGGTCGAAAGTGGTATGTGGCACCTATTTTGTAAAATTTTGGAATACATCATCAAAAGCTTCTTCTTGACTTTAATAAAACAATCATTTTTATTATTATCTGTTGTCAATGTTAGCTTTTAAAAGTTTATTACCAACTAGTTCAAAAAGCTAGTTTAAAGTATGTGTTCTAAATGTTGCCTACAACTTGATATTCACATATATAATATAAAGTAATAATCTTATTTAAATATTCCTTTTTCAGTAGAATTTAGTAGCCTAAAGTTGTGTAATTTCCCCACACAGTTCAACATGCTTCTTAAAAATGATAAACATTTTTAAATATAAAAAGATTTTTAATTAACTTTTTATAGATAGATTTATATTAATTTAAATATTTTCTTGAGACTGTAGTTAACTGGTTGCAATTGAATAACAAGATCGTGGGCTTCATGTACTTATAGACACTTGAGTTGTTTTAGAAAACTAGTCATCATAATTTTCACAGACTTTATTCTTTCACCTAGGTAGCTAATTCATGTATGTCACCTACAGTTGTAGGGCCTTATATACATTAATGTGTCTGCCCTTTGCCCAGCATTTTTCTGGGCTTTTGGTGGGGGGGGGGGGGTCACAATAAAGAATGGTCTCTGGGGTTTTTTGACTTTTGGGGAAGGTAGAAAATATAAAATACAGTGTTTAATATCATGGTTAGTATGATAGAAATTTAAAGATATGAAAATAAATATATTATAAATAGAGATTAGACTTTATGGAGATGGTTGTTAAAAGAGTTGTAGGATTTAAATGAGAAAAATTGGGGAGAGATTTCAGAGTTAAAGGGAATTAGGCATAAAGAGGTGAACATATTTTTAGAGAAAGATTAAGTACAGCTTAATTAGAGTAGCTAGAGTTTAAAAGATCTTATTATATGAAGATGAGTAATGCTGGTAAACAGACAAAAGCCACTAAGAAAAGTACTTGAATAATGTTAGAAAAATCTAATCCTAATTTGTTTTTAAAAATATACATCTTATACTATGCTTATTTTCACAATTTATACCAAGGACACTTACTTTTTTCCTGGCTTTGGCACACTGTTACTGTAGTTCTGTACATGGGAATGCTGTGATTGATGGCTTATAGTACAAGTGTTCAAATTATTTGGAGAAATTTGGCTGGATGGGGGCAGAGTAGACAGGCTGCTGAGGCTTTATGCTATCTGGAACTTCAGATCTACAGTTGGCAAAAGGGAATTGCTTTATAAGTTATAAGTTCTTTTTCTTTATCCCCCAAACTGGTCCAGATCTAAGCCTCCCTCCCTCAAGTGGAATACAGCCTACTGGGAAATTTCCTATGATATGGCTTTGATGCCCTTGTTATTTGGAGGATATCCAGAAAGAGAGTTTAGAATTGATCTAAGGCCAAAGCGATCACCGTGAAGTATATATGCTAAACACCATCAGTGGAAGAACTACCTCTAAGTTCTTAAGACTCTCATTATTTATGTAAATCGGTGGAACATGATCATTCTCTGAGGATTGAAAACATTTTGCCAGAGAATTTGTACTATGTGGTTCTTTGCAGCATAGACCTCAAGTACTACAATCTACATTTCTGTGCCTTCTGTTCACATACTAAAGTAGATTGAAATCAATGAAAGATTGCCAAAGATATGCCCAGTTGAGAACTTTGATAAGGTGGTTCCAATTTGAACTATGTCTTTACTGTATATTAGCAATTTGCCAGATTGGGTCAAAATCAACTTCCTTTAAATCACTTAATCTCTTTAAAAGTTATTATGGAAAGGAAAAACAGTATTGAACAGTTGAATTGATAGACCTTTCTTTAACCAGATTATAGTAAAAAGCCAACTACTTTTTATTTTTATACATTAAGGGAATTTTTCAGTTAATCACATTGCTCTCAGATGTATTTTATGATCATGTGTTAGATGTTATGACATGTCTGAATTTAGTAGGCCTATGAAAGTAGTTTTAGTCAGGAATTTAGGGGTACTTTGATCAGCCATAATAATATTTCCTAAGAGAATATCTCTTATTCAACCAGATACTAACTCTAAAGAGTTGGTTTCTTTCTTTTTTTTTTTTTTAAGTCGGCCATATACTAACAAGGTCATCACTTTATGGTATCGTCCACCTGAACTGCTACTGGGAGAAGAACGATATACGCCAGCTATTGATGTATGGAGCTGTGGGTAAGATAGACTTACTGACTAGTTTAACTTATTTGAAACTTTTCTTAGTAAAGTAAAATCATCGTTAATTTGGTTATGATTTTTTTTTTACTAGATGTATCCTTGGTGAACTCTTCACTAAAAAACCTATATTTCAAGCAAATCAGGAACTTGCACAACTAGAATTAATAAGGTACATTCGAGGTTGTTATATTTGCTGGGTGGGGGTGGTTGTGCTCTATAAGAAATTTAAAATCTTTCAGACTATTTTCAGGAAGAGAATAGCATGGTTCTCTTCAAGGCTCTATGATTGCTGGATAGAGAGGAAACATTAGAATGTGGGCACTTGGATACTTGCTCTTGCAAAATTAAGGATCTTAAAGTCCTTAAGTCTTTTGTGATTAAGTCAAAGGGTTTTAGGTCAAACAGATAAGACTGAGAAAAGATCTTATTATATGAAGAAAATGAATGGTAATTTTCTTATAAGTGTGACAGTATGAAAGAATTAATGTTTGGGAATATTGTAAAGAAATACTCTATTTTATATACATCTGTGCATACACTTTTATATGTATCTATATATGTATGTACACACAGCAAAATATGCGCATCTATCCACTAGCATAGGTCTTCATTATTTGGAGCCTGTCATAGGATCTAGATTATAAGGAATTATTATACATTAGTTACCTTTTCCTTCATGTAATGTTTTAAAATAAATTAATTTTTAGAAGAGCTATTTTCATATACAAATATAATAATGTTAGTTTACAGCTTATAAGATTTCCATGAATGTTTGAAAATATGGATGAAAACTTTTGAAAAGATATTGGTAGGAGACACAGGTACCAATGTACTATGAATTTTCCCTTCAACAGACTTAGTGGATTAATAGATGTTTTCGATTCCTTTTGTAAATAATACTAGCTTAGATAACATGGTAAGCTGAATTGTTCTAGCTAGTGTGCTACTACTCTCTAGTAACTCTAATAATTATAAGTTACAAAGAAAAGCTGTAAAAATTTAGAAGACACTCAGATTGTCTTTAATCCTTGATGATATGTTTATGGGTATGGTTTGTACAAGAAAGCTAATGCAGAATCTCATTCAGTGAATCCTCTGTTCAAGAGAAGGTCTTTGCTCTATGTCAGGAGATTGGAGAATAAATGTCCATTTATAAATTTTCAGTTACAATAAAATGTTTAAATTATGTATTTGTGTATCTTTTTTTTTTAAGTGATTCCCTCTAACCATTTTTTCAGTTTGCTTATTGCTTCTCCTAATAATATTGGATACTAGGACATCTATTAATAATAAGTTCACATTTATTTACTTATACACAATGCAAGCACTGTTCTAAGAATTTCACCTGAATTGGCCTCAGTTAATCTCTATAACAACCCTGTGTCTTCTTTTTAAAGTTAGGAAAATGGGACCTTATAGAAGTAAAGAATTTGTCCAGGGTCAAACAATTAGTATGGTGACAAAATTGAAATGTAAATATATACAGTTTTACCTTAGTATCTAAACTTTTAACCAATTCTCAGTACTAAATAGGAAGTAAACCTTTCTGCAACTTCTTAAAAAGTCCATATGACACAAACACCCAATTGATAAAGTTTCTACAGAATATCAGTCCAAAATTCTAAAGGAGAGATTAGCCAATAGTGTCCAGCTTTTCATTAGAAAATGAAAGTCAAGTTAAGTTTATCTCAAGAATACAAGGATATTTCAATTTTAGGAATTCTAGTAACTTCGTTTTAATAGAAGTAAAATGTTTATCTTGATAGGTGTTGAATAGGCGTTTGCTAGAAATATAAACTGCTAACTAAGGAACTGTAGAGAGATATTTCTATAACATGATAAAAATATATATCAGAAACTAGAATCCTGAATATTTAGTGGTGAAATACTAGAAGTAAAGACGAGTGAGAAAAGTTGTCTTCTAGTACTGTTATTTATGACTATTTTAGAAGTACTAATCAATTACCTAATAGGATAGAAAAGGGATCCAATAAGGGATATAGTTAGTGGAAAGATGAGGGTAGTATTGTCATAATTTGTCTATGATAACATTGCATGTATGCATGCATGCATACATGCATGCATATAACGAAATCACCTGAAACACCTTAAATAGAAAGTTGGGTCAAGTGACAAGGGTTAAGAAAATATCTGTGTGTGTGTGTGTATGCACAAAAATGAACTACTATATAGTATATACTAATACATACGTACTAAAAACAATAGCTGTACAAAATATGAACCAATAATAGAAACATTGTGGGTAGAAAAGATGCTTTTTAACCACCACCATATATACCCCAGGAATATTGAAAACTATAATGTCCCACTTAAAATTGTAAAGAAGACTTGAAAAACTATTGGAGAGGCGTATCTTGTCTTCAGCTAGGAAGCCTTAACTTTTTAAAGATGGTAATTCATCCTATATCATTATAATTCTAATGAGAATTTTAGAAGACATTTTTTGAAATAATGATTGATTTTAATGTTCATCCTGGAGGGATAAATATGAAAATAACCAATAAAATTCTTAAAAAGAAGGAAAATTTGGCATATCTTGTTAAAACAAAATTATAGTAACTAATAATGCCATTTTGTACTTGCACAAAATACATAAATCAGTGGAATTTTTTGGAAAGTTCAGAAATAAAGCAAGCTTTTATGGACCTTAGATTATAAGAAGAAGACATTTCAAGTCAGGGGGATTAATTGAACAGTATTTAGTGATTGCTGGTTGTGTGCCAGTTGGTACCCTCAGTGCTTAGTAACTGGCACACAACTTTTTATACTTTCTAGTTGGAGACAAACAATAAAATCTCAGGTGGTTATAAGTGTAAGAGGATAAAAAAATGATAGGAGGTAGCGTTGTACATAGTAAGGGAATGTCTCCCATAAGGTATCATTTGAGCAGAAATTTGAAAGAAATGAGGAAATAGAAAAGTAAAAAAAATCCTGAGGTATGAGTGTACTTGAGTTATTTTATGAGCATGTTAACTCTGAATCATATAGAAAAAGAAAGAAAGCTCTGTCCATCTACTTACTGAGTTGGCCAAAAAGTCCATTTAGTTTTTATGTAAAATAAAAGACACATTTTTCATTTTCAACAATAACTTTATTGATTTGGGTATTTTGAGCTATCTCCCACTCTTGGCTTCTAGGGGGTGACAGCCAGTGGTGCTGCTAACATTTTCCAGCCCCATAGCAAAGAATTACTTGGCCAAAATGTCAGTAGTACCAAGAAACTTTGCAAACCACTTTTGACACATTTGATCAGTCACAGCACCTTCTCCATTCACTGCACAAATCTTTTGTATTTCAATTTCATTTTTACCTTTCTTGAAATAATAAAGCATAATACACCAAAAATGTTGTGTATCTTCTTCCCTCTTCAATATTAAAATGGCTGCACAAAAATTGACCAATTTTGATGTTTTTTTTTTGTAAATGAATGCTGATATGACAGCTGCCAATAATACAGTCTAACAAAATTGTTTTGAATGAAATTAAAGGCAACTAAGCACTAATAGAGCCATCCTATGGAAAAAACTAAACAAACTGTTTTGGCCAACCGAATAAAAAAGAAATGGTAGATCTGGAAATATTGACATGGAAAAGCAACATAATTGCATGAAAAGAGCAGTTTTCTAGGAGGCTATATTTAATTTGATCCCATTTAGGTAAAACCAAATACATCAAGAGTCTGGAATTGTTTATCTCAATGTAGACCTGTTTTACTTTATAGTTTATATATTTCAGAATATTTTTGTTTTGTTGGTAAGATACCAAACATTTATTAAAACAAAAAGCGATGATACAACTTTGATTCTATAGCATTATTTTTAAAACATGAAGAGAAAATGGAAGTTTCTGATAAAAGAAACTAGTATCCCTGACTTGAAGGAGGCAGCAGAGTGTATATTGAAAGGGGTGGGCTTTGGAATCTTTTGGACCTCGGTTCTAATGACCTCTCAGCTACTTCCTGCTTTTATGACTTACAGTAAGTTCTGTAATGTTCTAAGTTTGTTCCTTCACAAGTAAAACAGGCCTAATAATATGCTTAATGTTGAAGAAATAAATGTAAGTTTCCTAGTACATACTTCTCCCCCCTCATCTTAATTTGCAGTAATGCTGCAATATTACTCCCAACTAAAAGAAAGCCTCAGGAATGATGAGATCTGGAATTTGTATTGCAAAAATACATGTAAAATGATCAACAATGGAACACTAATCAGAATCTGTCTTAAAGAGCTTTATACTACTACAGTAGTCAAGTAACCTGTATTTTACCTTGCTCTAGAAAGTATCTTATGCAGATTACCAAAGGTTTTTTGATAGTAGAGCATGACTTAAAAAGTGATGGCAAAAGATAATGAAAAGCAAAAGTGAGGGCAAAATGGAAGGAATGAGGGAAAAACTTTTTACATGAATCAGCACTTTTTAACTCTAAGACTTACAGCAGCCAGTAGAAGAGCCTTAATAGAAAACACTTAAATCAGAATGAAAAGAATCTTCCTCTTCTGTATCCAACCTTCCCCACTACCCCCTACCACTCTTCTTCCAAAAGCCTCAGGCCTAGATGGTAACACAGGTAAAATTTTAAAAATTTCAAAGGCACAGGCTTCGGTTTTTTCAGAATGCAAGAAAAGAAGGAAAATTCCCATATTTTAAAAAATGAATCCTAAGTCAATGGCATAAAATCATAAATCAATATCATAAAAAATTCTGTAGACTTGTGCTTGTTAATTGTTTTGGTCTGAGAACTTCTCTCCATTTTTAAAAACTATGAACAATCCCAGGACCTTTGTTTATGTTGGTTGTATCTACTGATAGTTATTAGAAATTAAAATGAGAAAATAAAAGTATTTTTAATTCCTTTAAAACTAATATGTTAAAATGGCATCTAAAACATATTTTTCCAAATGTAAATAAATCTTGATGAAATCAATACCATTTTTATATTTTTACAAATTGTTTAATGTTTTCCTTAATAGAGTATACCTGGGATCTTTGTGTGTGTGATCTACTATTGTCACTAGTCTTTTCAGATAATTCTGCATATTCATTTTTGAAATTGCACTAAATAAATGGTAATCTTTTACAGGTTAGATACAATGTGTAGTCTGAAACCAAACCAAGTAATATTTTATACTGTAATATATTAAAATCCATTGGTCTTTCTTACACTCTGAATGGATCTTTTACAACTATGATGATTTTATAAATTATGTATATTGGTCATTTGGAAAATATTGTATCACTGAATTGAGCATCTTTTCGAAATGCTACATTTCATTATATTATGATCACCACTAATCTTATTAGAAAAGCCTTTAGGTATTTATTGTGAAGCTGTCAGTTTCATGGTGTAGATAATAAGTTTTCTGGTATTTTATTTTCTCCTAAAAGCTTGAATTGTATAATTGACAACAAATATTGCTGTTGTCTTCCTTGAAGTAACAAACTGACCTTGATCATATTTGAGAAAAAATGTTTCATGAATAAAGAAGCTACTTCAGCTTGCAGCTCGAATAATTGTATATAGATGCTTCTCAAGATAGCTGTCAGACCTGTTGTGTGGTAGAAGTGCTTTATAAGTATTTTCTGTTTTATTACAGACTATTAAAAAGATGTATACTCAAGTGTTAGTGTTTAATAACATTTTTTTATTACTGTTTCAATAAATACATTCTTAGGTGAAACTCGCTTCCTCCCTGCCCTGAGATTGTGTGGTAGTGCAGAGTACTTACTACTGTTGTTGGTGTCACTGCCTTTAATCATGCTAAGGTGCTGTTTTACTCAGCATTAGCCTTGCACCATCAGTATAAAGTCAACACATTGAAAAAGGCAATAATGTCTTAGTAATACCTTTAACCTGCCAGAGCTTTGCAAGGTCTAGGGGACACCCAAGAGTCTTTGGACCCCAATTTTGAACACTGCTTCTGTATAACAATATCATATGAGTATTAATTCAGAACAAATTAACAAGTAGAATACATCATTATACTAAAATAATACTATTTTTATTAGGCCCAGGTGGTATTTCTCGTTTGAATGTAAGGATGATTAAGTGTTAGGAAATCTCTCAATACATAGAAGCCTAGGGAAGAAAATGCAGATAATGATTATATCAAGTTTCTAAAAATCAAACTGATAAAAGTTAAGTATCCTTTAAATATTTAAAAGCCACAAAAGTAAAACCCATAGTGAAAAGGAATAAATGGATGCTTCCTAAATAGGACATGTATGTGAATTTGTATGTGTCTGTAAATATCTTTATTATGTATTATGTATTTCAAACCAAAGTCATCATCTTTCCCAGTGGTAGACCAATGAAAGTACTCCCATTAAAAAGAATTCATGTGTAACAAGCCCTGGCTGGTGTAGCTCAGTGCATGGAGTGTGGGCTGTGAACCAAAGGGTTGCTGGTTCAATTCCCACTCAGGGCACATGCCTGGGTTGCAGGGCAGGTCCCCAGTGGGGGCCACATGAGAGGCAACCATACATAGATGTTTCTCTCCCTCTTTCTCCCTCCCTTCCCCTCTCTCTAAAACTAAATAAATAAAACCTTAAAAAATAGATTTTAAAAAATCTGTGACAAAACAAAATTATCTAATATTGTGTAGCGCATCATTATCATTCTAACATTGTTTAGAAATTGCTATATAATATAACATAACAGTGATAAAGAAGAATCATTAGAAAAAGTAGATGAATTCTTATTGTATCTAATATAATTATAAACCTGGAAAACTTCAAAGAAACAGCTACTAAAACTGTTAGGAATCACAGGATCTCACATGGCCACCTAAAATTTTGTATGTCAAATTTTAAGCTTTTCCTGTAACAAAACTTTTCTAGTTAGTACTTAGGAAATATAGTAAGAGGAACAACATATTGAAAAAAGTAAAATGCGTTAAAAGAAATATAAAGATCTAATTGAAGTAATATATATAAAAATGAAGGAAATATAAAAATTTTTCTGAGATAGAAATATTAAGCTGTAAGAATAGTTGTCCTTTCTGAATAAATCTATAAATTTGCAGCGAAAGTTGAGTCCCAATAGTATTCTCCTACTTTTGGAGTGTGGTAGTATTGATTCTACATTTTATCTGTAAGGAATTCTGAGAATAGTAATTAAAGGAATGGGTAGATAGAGGGGTTTGTCCTCTCAGCATCAGAAAAAAATATAAAGCTATCATATAGTATTGACATCAGAATATTAAAATCAGTAGGACAGAGTAGATTCCCAAAATAGACTTCAGCTATTTGGGATTTAGCACATGATGCATTTTAAGACATCTTCAGTAAATGATTTTGGGAGAGCTTGTTGGCCATCAGGCACAAATGTTGCTAATATACAGTTATCATCAATTCCTGTATGTTGCTACCAGTTAAATAATTTTAGTAGTATTTAGATTTTTTCCCACAACACATATAATAAAATAATTAAAACTCTTTAGCTAAGAGATAATGAAACCAATATATATTATCAGGCTATTAATGGGCTAGATGATAGCTCATTTAATTGCACAGCTCTAAAGTAAAATTAATCTTCATTTTATGAAAGGAGAAATAAATTTTTACATAATACAGTTTGACAATTATCACACAGACAGAATTCAGTTCTAAAGTTTGTTTTCAGAGTTTGTTTTCATTATACAGTTGATCCTTGAACAATGTGGGGGAGTTGAGGCACTGACCCCATGTGCAGTCAAAAATCTGTGTATAACTTTTAACTCCCCAAAACTGAACTAATAATAGCCTACTGTTGACCAGAAGCCTTACTGATAACAGAAGCAGTCAATACATATTTTATCTATATTATATGCTGTATTCTTACAATAAAGTAAGCTAGGGAAAAGATGTTACTAACAAAATCATAAGATAAAACATTTACGGTATTTATTGAAAAAATCTGTATAAGTGGACTCATGCAGTTCAAACTTGTATTGTTTATGGATCAACTTTAGTTAGGCAAGCTGCCTCTTAAAGATATATTGCATGGCCCCTTTTTATCTTCCAGATAAACCTACCTGAGCTCTAAATTCCTCCTATACTGATATCTTTATTCCTTATCCCACGTGTTTATAGTTGACTAATTCCATGCCTTTGCTTGTGCACTTTTCTTTGCCAGTAACATATTTCTCTTACTCCCTTTCCCACTTGTCTATTGTTTAAGGGACACGGTTCCCAAACTATAATTTAGTAAGAGAAACAT
This sequence comes from Phyllostomus hastatus, assembly GCF_019186645.2. Taxonomy (NCBI): domain Eukaryota; kingdom Metazoa; phylum Chordata; class Mammalia; order Chiroptera; family Phyllostomidae; genus Phyllostomus; species Phyllostomus hastatus. The sequence continues at coordinate 53,329,939 of NW_025334041.1, forward strand.
AGATGTAAACAACTAAAATATAAAACAAGATGAAACTGTCAAAAGAAACAAGTAGCATGCGAAGAGTGACCATATTGATTAGCATTGGGGATACAGAAAACTTCTATCAATGGAATACTTTTGATATGAATCTTGAGAAATGAAAGGCATTCAGATAGCATCTAGGGAGAAGGAATATGAGCATGGATATGAAGACATAGTTGGTCTTTGGGGAGAGGTGAATTGGGAGGTGAGACTAGGGAAGGCAGTTTGGGATCAGATCATAAATAGCCATGTTCCTATTTGGCCTTCTTTCCTAAGAAAACCATTGTATTTTTGAGGAGGTTGCGATAATTGGGTTGTAAGGAAGAAAAGATTGGGAATGGATAAAGAAGATTTTTGATACCTTTTTGAAGCTTGGGCTCCTAAACTATAGTACAATAGTTCCCTCTTGTCCGTGGTTTTGACTTCAGTTATCTGTGGTCTGAAATATTAAATGTAACATTCCAGAAATAAACCATAAGTTTAAATTGCGCGCTGTTCCTAGTAATATGATGAAATCTTACGTGATCCCAGTCCTTCCCACCTGTGTCCACGCTGTGTAAGGGTGAGTACAGTACAACAGATATTTTGAGAGAGACCACATTCATGTAACTTTTATTATAGAATATTATAATTCTTCTATTTGATTATTATAATTGTTAATCTACACTGTGCCCAATTTATACATTAAACTTTATCATAGGTATGTACGTATGTATAGGGAAAACACATAGCATACATAGGGTTTGGTACTATCCATGGTTTCAGGCATCCACTGAGGGTCTTAGAACATATGCCCCATAGATAAGGGGGATTACTCTATATTGAAACAAAAAGCACAGTTTGAGTGACATACAGCTTAGATGCTAGAGGTTGTCTGAGATAGTGCTCTAAAGCTCAGCTAAAGAATGGCAATTTTAGTTGTCAAATACTTTCATACACGTTGCTGCATGCATTTATATTTATGTATAAAATATTCTTTTAGTCACTGATACATGGGCCTTTTTACATTTAAAGATCAGCTGATCATTTTATGTACATTGTACATTTATCCTTGGGATTCAGTGTACATAAGTTAAGCATATTTAACCCATTTTTTATCTACACATTACCAAAATCAGTTTTTTAACTCTATACCAGCTAGAGTTACCTATTTGTTATAGCAGTTCTTCTATAAATTATCATCACAAGGACTTATTAATACAAAAATAATAAGAGTTTTTGAGATATAATCTGAGTAAAGCATTTAAAATTTCTAAGCACCTTGAAATCTAGCACAATTTTAAAGAACTGGTGTGATTCAAAAGTGTTACTTTTAGGGTCTTCCTGTTGACAGAATTCAACAGTCTTTACAATATACTTACCTTTGTGAGTGTAGGATATCTGTTTCTGGTATTATTGCAAACTTCATTATATTCATGATGAGAGGTAGTGACAGGTACCTGAAAAAACAGAAAGACATAAACTAAACTCTAGTTCCTTAATTTATTGGCACAAAACTTCTTATTTTGGTTCAAAACATCAGCACATTTTGAGTGTTCCCTTTGTTTTAGGGTTTGATTTTGTAAATAAGGTTTTCTTTCTAGGAACTGGAATGTTTGGAGTATTACAATATCTACTGACAGTAAATTTCTTTAAACAAGTAATTAAGTTGGGATAACTAAAATATTTAATGAAAATCTCTATACTTATGTAAGGACTTAAATGAGTTGATGTTTTGCAAAGCAGTTATATTATTTTGTGTTTGTAGTTTATAGTGATGTACTTCTTTTTATGTGTTTAGCCGTATATGTGGGAGTCCATGTCCTGCAGTGTGGCCCGATGTAATCAAACTGCCGTATTTCAACACCATGAAACCAAAGAAGCAGTATCGTCGAAAGTTAAGAGAAGAATTTGTTTTGTAAGAAGGGGATGCTTAAACACCCATATTGCACTGAATTTTTCTTTTGGTTATTTGTTGTGAATTCTAAATGTCACTGTATCCTCTGTTGACTCAAGAGTAGACCTATCACAATTCTTCTGTCATTTTATTTTGAGTTTCCATTTCTACATGCAACTTATCATTTGACTACCATATGGCATCAGTGGTTTGGTTTTCTGTGTTAGATTAGGTGCTTACAGGAAAGAACTTTAATAGCATTTTCGGTTTTAAACATTTTTCAAGTTACTTGAGCTCAGGTTTTTATTTTGCTGTTGGAAACTATTCTGTTCAATTCTTAATTTAGTTACAACAGCTAACTAACTGCTCATAAAGTAATAAAGTATATTATTTTTTGTCAAAATTTAGAATAATGGTTACAAAAATATGTAAAAACATTTTTCAAAGGAAAATTAGAATTTATTGGAGTATTGTAAACATGTTATAAAATGCTAGTATTTGAAATAAGCTTCTAAAGAAACATTAAACTTGTTTCAAAAAACATGTGTGACTTTTGTATTCTTCTCATGTCAGTATTCCTGCAGCTGCACTAGACTTATTTGATTACATGCTCGCCTTGGATCCTAGTAAGCGCTGCACTGCAGAACAAGCTCTTCAGTGTGAGTTCCTGCGGGATGTGGAACCCTCAAAAATGCCTCCACCAGAGTAAGTGACTTTATCGTTATTAGATCCCATGTATAAAGAATCTGGACAGTTTTAATAACATCTGTATATAACTATCAGAAGCTTTTCCATTATTAGTTAAGTCAAAAGAAATCAAAAGAAATAAAATAATAGTAAAACACCTAATTTGCACATCTGGAATGCAGAACCTTGCTTAATGTTCAGCTAATCATAGGACTAGCAAATGTAGCCTCTAGCTAATTTTATTAATGTATTTTAACTCTTAAGAAAATACTACTGCTGCAGCTTATTACTGTAGTATCCATAGTACTGCTTATACTAGTAGTTGGTATTGCCAAAATTTTGAGTGCTAAAGTTAAACATTTTTTGTGTTTAATCTTTATAGTCCTCTCAGGTGGATGTTATTATTATCATCACCATTTTACAGAGGAGGAAGCAGGCTCAAAGAGGTTAAAAAACTTGCCCAAGAATACAAATATAGTAACAGGTGGCAGAGCCAGCTCTCAAATTCAAGTTAGTCCAATAAGAGAAAGAAGTTATGAAATATTCTTTGGCAGACTATATAATAGAAAAATTTTATCACTGGATAGAATAATATTAGTATCAAAAGTCTTTATAGAGTAAGTTTATTATCCAGTGGTGGGGGTATGGAATGCATAGAGTTGGGGAGTCAGAACAGCTGGATTCTTGAAATTTCACTCTCTTGAAGCTTCTGTAATTTCTCTAGAAATAGATTTGGGAAAAGGTGAGGAGACAGAGCAGTTCATTTGGTTCTTGGTAGGATCTAGAGACTTCGTAGGGATTTTCTTAATTTTAAAATGATGATGAGCATCATAAAAGCAAGCCTATCCCTATAATAAAAGATTTTCATGTAATACAGTTTATATATTATAAATGAACAAACATGGGCTTTGGAGTTCAGATCTTGACTCTTCTACTTTTCACTTAGATTGGACTTCCTGTATTTCTGAGGCCATCATATTCAGCTTCATTACGTTTTTGCTGTTTATGAATAGCTTTTGTGGGACAATTTGAAAGGCATTAAGGATGTATCATCTGACAGGTTGAGGGAACTGAATTATTCATTGTTGAATTGTTTCATTTAAATATTTTTAAGTTATTTTTTTGCTTATCAGTAGATATCAGCAGTCTTGAAACTTTGGCTCTGGTATCCCTTCAAAGAATTTTTTTCAATTTTGGGTTTGAAAAATTGTCTAAAACAGAAAAATAATACAGTGAGCATTCATATATTCTTCACGTAGATTCACCAAATACATTAATATTTGGACACAGACACATTTGATTTATCACTCTATATAAACCTTTTTTCTGAACTGTTTAAATGTTATATTGTAGACATGACATTTCATTTATAAATAATGCATATGTACCTATAAGAACTACAACTTAATTTTGTATAACTATAGTACCATTATAAAGCATAACAAATTTAACATTACAATATCTAATAGTCATATTTCTCCAGTTTTTCCTATAATCAAATTATAGCTATTATTTTTTTGTGGCAGTGGGGAATGAAGAATTTATTCAGAGCTTACACATTTCATTTAGCTTTCATGTCCCTTCAGCCTTTAATTACTCTTTGAGAAGGGTTTTTATAACATTGACATTTTTGAAGAGTTGAAGCTAGCTATTTTGAAAAACATTATAAAAATCTAGCTTTAATTGTTTTCTTGTGATCAGAATTAGAATATCTTTTGGGGTTGAGGCAGGCAGGAGTACTGCCTAGGTACTGATGTGTGCTTCCTGCTGTATTATATCAAGGGGAACATAATGCAGTTTTTTTCCCACTATTCGCAGTGGGAGTTGACTTGTAGTTTCCCACTATTGGCAGTGGGAGTTGACACATGAAAAACTTCTGGTAAAACTGTATCAAAGTATATTTTTAACTGACATCTAAACTTTTTAAATCAAGGTTTAATAGTTGCAAAAGATGTAATTATCAGTGTGTCATAAATGTTGACACTTAAATGGAGCAGTTACATCATTCTTAAAAACATTCAGTGGAATTGGAATGTCTTAGCATCTTTATATTCACAAACATTCACTTAGAAAATGTATGAAGAAACTCTAACAATTTGACATTGTTCATTTTTAACTTATATTGATTCTGCAGGGGTTTTTTTATTTTTAAGTCCTCAGACAAGGATATGTTTATTGACTTTAGAGGGAGAGAGAGAGAGAAACATTGAATGTTGCCTCCTGCATGTGCCCCAACCAGAGATTGAACCTGCAACCTAGGTATGTGCCCTGACCAGGGATTGAACCCACAGCTCTTTCAGTGTATGGGATAATGCTCCAACCAAGTGAGCCACCTGGCTAGGGCATTCTTCTGCAGGTTTTTAGTGCAACACATATTTTTGCTTGAAAGTTTTATATTGATTATACTATTACACATCTTTAAAATAAGTATATGTATACATATAAATGGAAATTGAATTTTTAAGATCTGACTACAAAGCTCTCTCTTGATGAATTTGTCATTGCAAATATTAATAGTACATATTTCAGTTAAGAAAAGAAAGTTAAATTTTATTGGAAATGCAACATAATGAAGTAAATAGGGCTGAGATTTTTTTCTCTGTGTAATTTGCCTATCAATTAATTGTACATATTCTAGAATGAAACATAGTTCCACATTAATTTCAGTTTTATTTTAGTAAGTACCCTTGTGAGCAAACATTTGAGAATAAGTGGGGTTTTGTCATAGTTATATCACTGAATTCTTTGAAATCCCTCCATATTAAGCCCCCAATCATACAGTAATCTGTCATCAAAAATTATTTTAATGATCTTTCAGATGTAAACATATGATTTTTTTTCTCCTTTAACGTTTTGACAGTAAAGATGTGGAAACCATATGACTTGACAAAAGATATGTTACTCAGTCATTAATCATTTAATTTTTTAAATTGGGGAAAGTAAACCGAAGAAACTTTTTGAATACTTATTTAATCCACTATACTTAGAAGAGGGTAGAAAGTCAGCATGTAATTTTAGTGTTGCTTTACCAATCAATTTATTAAATTGTGTTTTTTATTACATTTTTTAAAAAATATGTTTTTGTCCATACCTTGGAACTATAGATGTATTCCATTCAGTTTATGAAAAATGTCTGCCGCATAACCTAATTAGAAACACTGTTCATACTGTCAAATGTATCACCCAAATTTACTCAGTTTTTATCAGAACATAGCTTTTTTTTTTCCATTAAAAGTAAATGTTAATGTGCATTTTGGTGAAAATTCTGTAAAGCAGTAATAAGTTAGGGGGTACATCAAATTTTGTTAGATACATCACTAATGCAGTCAGTTATAATGATGTCAATGTAATATTTAAATAAAAAGTTACATAAACAATATTATCCTCATTTTGTAATATGTAATAAAATTACAAATTATTTATACACTAAGGACTATGAAAAAAGGCATGGTATTCCTTCAGGAAATATGTTTATGTATTAAACTGTTCTGATCAATTTTTTTGGAATAATCAAGTGAGAGTAGGTTATAAAAAAACACAAAAATAACTCCATTAATTGTATTAGATGTCCTAACTTTCCAATGTATTTAGTGAAAAGGAAAAAGTATAGCTGTTGAAAAATAAATCAGAATGGCAGCTACACTATAATTTTAATTTTCCTTAATAGCAACTATAAAGCATTAAACAGTTTATAAGATAAAATATGATCAACTTTATTAGAATAAATATTTCATGATGTGATTTGATTAAAAATAGCTTTAAGCTACCATATTAAATGATAAGTGTTATCACACATGAATATAGTGCCTATGTCCAAGCACTTACATAAGTTAACATATATTACCTCTACCCCATAAGGTATTGTTATCTCATTTTTAAAGACAAGGTGACTGGGGCACAAAGGTCATTACTTGCCTCATGAGACACAATAGGTAAGTGGCTGAACCAATATTTGAGCCTTCAGAAAAGTATATAAAAATTTATTCATCTAAGAAAACAGTCCTACTATATATCTGTGAGTCAGTATCACTAACCTGTACTGTTTTAGCTATTTGTTGGATAATGTTTATCTTTCCTGGAGATGAGTTTTAAAATCATCCATGTAGAATACTTTACATTCAAATTACCTTTTAGTGGAATTTTTTTGTGTTACTCTTATGGGACTCTTTCTTTCACAAGTTCTATGCATTCCCTGAACATTGGGATGGAGGAAGTGAAATCACTCCAGTTACTGCACTACTGCAGTATATCTGAATTCAGAATATTCCAACAGAGGCTAAGGCTACACATCTTAAAATACACATTCACAAAGACACACATGCAAAGGGAAAGAGTGAGAGAAGAGAGAAAGGAAAGGCTTTGGCGGGATTATGATGCCTTATAGCTTCCCAATATCAATATTTCAAATTGTCCCTTTGTTTGTTACTCCAGGAGGTTTTTACACGCTGAGGCAATGCACCATAGTAAGATGGCTGAGAGGTATGCCTTTGTTTTGTTTTTGGACCTCAGGTGCATAGACTTGATTTAATCATAATCCTTGTGTCACTCATCATTGGTCCATGCATGGCTCTCTTTTTTTTCTTTTAGTTATGTGATTTGATTAGTTATTTCAAATGGTATTGATAAGTACCCATGAGCCTACCAAATAAAAGCTAGATTCTTAAAAATAACCTACTTGAATCACATCATACCTTCTCCCTTCCCCCTGGTCCTATCCCATGACATATATCCCTTTGCCTTCCTCCACCTGAGGTAACCATCATCCCTGTTTTCTTTTGTATATAATTTTGTTGCCATCTATATGTACTCATAACAATTTATATTTTTAAATTTTAGTTGTTTTTAATTTTATAAGGGTTGTCATGCTGTTTGTAATCTTTTGGGAATGACCTTGCTTTATTTAATATTATATTACATAGCTAAGAGTCAACCATATTGTTGTATATGTCCTTATTTTATAACATGAGATAAGGGTAATTGCAAAAGAGGAAGCATTAAGAATTTACTGAATGTGCAGGCCATGCCCAAAGACCAATTTTAGGAAAGAGGACATATGGATATAGAAATTCTTTTAAAACAATTTCAGGTGTACCCCCTTAGAAAGTCTTCATGTACCCTTAGAGGAAAACATGTACAGGTTATAGACTGCAGATATATCACCAGGTTGGGGCTGCTCAAGGGAATTTGTAGTTATTCTGGGCAAGTTTATTAACCTTTCCAAGCCTTAATTTTCTCACATTTAAGTAGATATCATGGTAACTTCCCATTGGATTATTAGGGTAAGAAGAAGATATTTATAAATCAATTATTTATGTCTTTCTTTAAGCAAAAGTTATTCTGTATTGTTATCAAGCTTATGAAATTACATTCAGGTAGAATTGTTTCAGAATTAAGGGTAAGTTTGATAGTTGCTAGTTGTTCCGAACTCTTTGTTGATGAGTAAAGAGCCTGGATTACCTATTATTAAAACACCTCTAGCATTAGTTTAATTCTAGAGCATTTGCTTACAGAAGCAAATATGAGGGTATTAAAAAGATAAAAGTTTTTACTAGAAAATTTTTCAGAAATGTTATGTCCTACCCTTTAGTACTTTTTTTACATTGCATCTAATTTCTGCAAATGGCATCTCTTTTGCCTTTTGTCTTCATGTAATATTCAATATATTATGTGCTATGATAGAACTGGCTTTGAAAGATTGCATCAAGGATAACTGTAACCTACTTTTATGACTATTTATTATTCTTCATTATAGTTTTAATAAATGATTATCTATTGATTATTCAGAAACCATAAAAAATAGTCTACTTAAAAGGTGAAGTTTGGAAGGAGGTGGGGCATCAAGGTCAGTTTTCATTGGAAGAATTTATTAAGCCTATGTGTGAAGTCTTCAGCAACTTTTAGGCGGGGGGAGTGGCAGCTTTGTTTGTATTTAGCTTTTTGTTGTTGTTAAGAAATGCCACTGATGAACAGTTTTATTCTTTTTTTTTCTAGCCTTCCTTTATGGCAAGACTGTCATGAGTTATGGAGTAAAAAGCGAAGAAGACAGAAGCAGATGGGCATGACTGATGATGTTTCCACAATTAAAGCCCCCAGAAAGGACTCGTCTCTGGGCTTAGATGACAGCAGAACCAATACACCCCAGGGTGTGCTGCCAACTTCACAATTGAAATCTCAGGGCAACTCAAATGTAGCACCTGGTCAGTAATGCTTTCATGGGTTGGTTTTCTTCAAGTTGTTTTTTGGCTACTCTTGATTATGTTGCTGTAGTGTTAAAGCATTTGAGGTTAAAAGTTGAACATTAAGGTTTATTTACTGAACTTGACATTTCATTGTTATTTGCTTGTGCCAGTACAGATGTGTCACTGCTAGTGGCACCACGATATTAAGGAATCTCAAGGTAAGATTAATTTATAAAAAGGCTTCAAATTACATGTGACTAGTCATTACTCAGATTTCTCTACTTCCTTTTTTTCTCCTAGTGCAGGAGTCAGTAGGTCTTTTACTAACACTGTTCTCACTGGGGGTCAGCATTTAATGTCTGTTAATGCTTAAGATGTAAGATGAAAAAAAAACCAGGAAAATAGCCAAAAATTGTAATAGAAGCTCTTTCATACTCTATAATATCCTCATTACTTTTTTTACAGTAATTTAATTTTTCTTTCTTAATCATAAACTTAATTCTGCAATCCAGCTAGACTTGGAAGGGGTAAGAAAAATATGGAACCCAGTGAACTCTGGTGAGAACATCATAATTACAGAACATTCCAAGCAGACTGGGGTAAAAGGGTGCTCTCCTGAGCTACAGAAGGAATGGTCAGGTGGTTAAGATGAAACACAAGTTAAATTTATGAGAGTTGTCCACAGGCAGCAGTGGTGATCTTCTTGTTGATCTTGCCATTCCTGCACCCAAAAGTGCTCTCCATGGCTACCACAATATTCATGCCATCTTCACCTGGCCAAAGATCACATGCTTGCCGTCCAACCACTCAGTTTGTAGTGCAAATGAAAAACCGGGTAGCATTGTGTTGGGTTCAGCATTTGCCATGAAACGAGATGCCTAAACCCATACGCTTCAGGATAAAATTCTCATCATCAAATTTCTCTCCATAGATGGATTCTCCACCTGGGCCATTATGGCCTTGAAGTCACCACCTTGGTATATGAATCCTGAAATAATTACGTGAAAGCAGGAACTTTTATAACCAAGTCCTTGCTCCCCATTGCTCAGAGCATGAGTTTTCTGCTGTCTTTCGAACTTTGTCTGCAAAGAACTCGAAGGAGACAAGGCCCAAGGGCTGTTGGTTGACAGTGATGTTGAAAACACTGTGGGGTTGACAGGGCAGCAGCATCTGCAAGGCTGCAGATTACTCTTAATAAATTTCCCATTATATTATAGAATCTCAAAAGTTATATAAGATTGAATCTCTTCAGTGTTACCTCTAAAAAATGGAATCCACTCCCTAACTTGGCCTCAGAAAAACAGAAAGCATTTATCTTTAGTTTAATTTTCTTATGAAGGCAGAGGCAGATATGACATAAATACAGGCATACTTTGTTTTCTTTTTTAAAAAATTTTGTTTATTTCTAGAGAGAGTAGAAAGGAGGGAGAAAGACAGGGAAACAAGAATGTGAGAGAGAAACATTGATCAGTTTCCTCTCACATGTGCCCAAATGGGACCAGGCCCACAACCCAAGCATGTGTCCTGATTGGGAATCAAACTGGTAACCTTGTGCTTTGCGGGTTGATGCACAGCCAACTGAGCTAACCAGTCAGGGCCAGCCATACTTTGTTTTATTATATTATGCCTTACTGCACTTCACAGATAATTGCAATTTTCACAAAATCAAAGTTTGTGGCAACCTTACATTGAGCAAGTATATTGGTGCTATCTTTCTAACAGCATTTGCTCACTTCGTGTCTCTGTATCACATTTTGATAATTCTAAAAATATTTCAAAGTTTTTCATCATTATTATATGTATTGTGATCAATGATCTTTGATGTTACTATTGTAATTGTTTTAGGATACCACTAAAGTGCCCATATAAGACCTTGTACTTAATTGATAAATGTTGTATGTGTTATGATTGCTCCATTAACTTTCCCCCATCTCTCTTCCTGTTTGTGGCCCTCCTTATTCCCTGAGACACAACAATATTGAAATTAGGTCAATTAACAACCTCATAATGGCCTCTAAGTGTTCAAGTAAAAAGAAGAGACACATCTCACTTTAAATCAAAAGCTAGAAATGATTAAGTTTAGTAAGGCAGGCATCTTGGATGCAATGATAGGTGGAAAGCTGGGCCTCTTGTGCCAGTTAGGCAAGTAGTGAATGCAAAGAAAAAGTTCTTTAAGGAAATTAAAAGTACCATAGTAAAAACAAGATTGAGAAGGCAAAATAGCTTTATTAATATACAGTAAGTTTTAGTGGTCTGGACAGAAGATCAAACCAACTACAACATTCTCTAAAGCTGTAGCCTAATCCAAAGCAAGGCCCTAACTCTCAGTTCTGTGATGACTTAGAGAGGTAAGAAATCTGCACAAGAAGTATTTGAAGCTAGCAGAGATTGCTTCATGAGATTTAAGGAAAGAAGCCATCTTCATAATATAAAAGTGCAAAGCAAAGCAGCAAGTACTGGTGTAAAAGCTGCAGCAAGCTATCAGAAAATATAGCTAAGATAATTAATGAAGGTATCACACTAAACAACTACAATATACAACAGATTTTCAGTGTAGGTAAAACAGCAGATGCCATCTAAGAGTTTGATAGCTAGACAGAAGTCAAGGTCTAGGCTGACTTCAAAGGACAGGCTGACGCTCTTGTTAGGGGCCAGTGCTGCTGGTGACTTTAAGTTGAAGCCAATGCCATTTGCCATTCCTAAAATCCTAGAGTTCTTAATAATTACACTAAATCTACACTGCCTGTGCTTTATAAATAGGGCAACAAAGCCTGGACAACAGCACAGCTGTTTATAACATAGTTCATTGAGTATCATAAGCCTGGTATTGAGGCCTCCTGCTCAGCAGAAGACATTCTCTTCAGAATATTACTGCTCTTTGACAATGCACCTGGTCACCCAAGAGCTTTGAAGGAGATGTACAATGAGATAATGTTGTTTTCATGCCTGTTAACACAACATCCATGTACAGCTCATGGATCAAGTAGTAATCTCAACTTTGAAGTCTTACTATTTTGTAAAAAATATATTTAGTAAGGGTATAACTGCCCTAGATATAGAGAGTCATCTGATGGGTTTGGGTTAAGTAAACTGAAAACCTTCTGCAAAGGATTCACCAGTCTATGTGTCATTAAGAACATTCATGATTCGTGGAAAGATATTGAAATATCAGCATTAACAGGCATTTGGAAGAAGATGATTCCAACTGAAATGGATGACTGAGGATTCAAGACTTCAGGGGAGGAAGTAAGATGTGTTAGAGCAAGAGAACTAGAAGCAGAAGTGGACCCTGAAGATGTGACTGAATTGCTACAGTCTCATGATAAAACTTCAACAGATGAGAGTTGTTTCTTATGGAAGAGAAAAGAAAATGGTTTTCTGAGCTAGAATCTACTTCTGATGAAGATGCTGTGAAGACTGTTGAAATGACAACAAAGATTTGAGAATATTGCATATAAATAGTTGATAAAGCAGTTTCAGGGTTTGAGAGGTTTGACGCCAATTTTGAAAGAAGTTCTACTTTGGTAAAGTGCTATCAAATAGCATATCATGCTACAGAAGAAATGTTTGTGAAAGGAAGAGTCAGTTGATGTGGCAAACTTCATTGTTGTCTTATTTTAAGAAATTGCCACAGCCACTCCAATCTTTAGCAGCCAACACCCTGATCAGTCAGCAGCCATCCACATCAAGGCAAGACGCTCCATCAGTGAAAAGGTTACTGACTGGCTGAAGGCTTATATGATGGTTAGCATTTTTTATTATATATACCTTTTCTTTAACTAAAAAAAGGTATATATATTATATTTTTAGACATAATGCTATTGCATACCTGATAGTAAACATAACTTATATATGCACTGGGAAACCAAAAAATGGATGTTGTCTTGCTTTATTGCAATACTTTGTGTGCAACCAAACCAGCACTATTTCCAAGGTATGCCTGTGTGTGTGTGTGTGTAGAGGTGGCAGTTTATTAAACATAAAAAGTACCCTAGTACTTATTAAGAAATGGGTGAATATTGATTTGTTAGTTGATTATAACAGATCTGTGAATCAAATTGAGCTTTTGGTGATTGAATAGAGTAGATTAGCTGAGAAAGTTTGAGGAAAATTATCTTTAATACTTATCCCATGTAATCTACAAGCTCGTACTTGACCTTGGTCAGACTACATTAAAGTGTCGATACGTGTTACTTTAAAAGCCAGAAGCAATTGCTATTTGTTCTAGAGAAACATTCTTCAGAATTTCTCAAAATAGTGATTTCCCCTTGTACATGAAAATATATTCGGTATACAAAGATTTGGAAAACACATCTATTGTACACACCATGAAGGCTGTGTACATCAAGTTCAATATTATTTCTTTTCACGTTAAAAATGGGTAAAATAAGGAGAAAGGCAAAATAGAATCAACAGGAAGTTTTCTTAATTTGTATATAGGTTACATGTTTTATATACCTACTACTGGAACGATCGGAAATGGCTTTAATAAGTGTGAATAGTGGTCAGTTGTCTCAGGTGACAGTTGTCATATTCCATAACAAGACTATCAGGTCTTTATTTCTATTCCTATTCATGAAACTGTTGTCCTTATTCCACTACCAAACCTAGTGGCATAGAGGCTAGTTATTTCACTCTATTTTAGCTGGTAAAAAATGAATTGCCTTTTGTGGGCTCATTTTGTTGTTGTTTCTTATCTACTTATTAACAGCCCTATTAATGGTGAAGAGGTTTCTTTTTATTTTGTTTTCCTTTTATTTTTATTGGTTTTTAGAGAGAGAGATACCAGTTTGTTGGTCCATTTATTTATGCAGTCGTTGGTTGATTCTTATATGTGCCCTGACTGAGGATCGAACCCATAACCTTGGCATATTGGGATGCCAAGCATATTGGAATCCCAATATGCTTGGGATTCCAATATGCTTGGGATGTCGAGCATATTGGGATGCTCGAACCAACTAAGCTACCTGGCCAGACCAATTTTTTTTTTTAACTATTAAGTGAGAATTCTGTATGTTTTTTTTTAAAAATAGGAATGTTTTCTCTTTGCTTTATTTTCTTTATTAATCAGTAAATGTCTTGAAATAAGGAAATGCCATTTTTGTAGAGGAGATACCATAGTTAAAGATTACTTCTCCGAGCTCACACAGAGACTGCTTCTGTTAATAGAGAAATGAAAGGGAAAACAGGAAAACTGGCCCATGAGGTATAGTAATCAGACTTTGTTCATTATTAATGCTGCAGGTCATGAGAATAACTTGCAAAAGTTTGTTATGAATTAATCTAAAAATCTCAAAATCTATAGAGAGTATAAAGAGACAGTATTATCAGTTTTTCATTGTTTTGGAGTTTCATTTCTATGTAGTTATGGAAATTGTTTATCAGAGTCTGTATTATCACTTAACATATTTATATACATTTGAGCTGTGTTATATAGGGATGGGCAAAAGTAGGTTAATAATAATAAATACAGTAATTAATGAATAAATAATATATGAATAAACTGCATAATCACAACTATAAACCTACTTTTGTCTGCCCCTGTACATGACTCAAATAACCTTGCACAAACCTGAATTTGTTTTGCTGGTGATGAGTTAATATCTTTACCCAAAGTAACTTAAAATTTTAAAAAAGTAATTTGAATAAAGTATACTTTATCGAAGAGTCTACAACATCCTAGTTTGAATTATCTATAAATATAAGGTTAGGTTCTTAGATAATAAGCATTATTTTAGATAAGCAGTAGTTGAGAATACTGGGTTCAAATCTTAATTCTGCCACTTACAGAGTTTGTGACCTTAGGCAAGTTATTTACTATTTCTGGATGTCAGTTTCTTCTTCAGTAAAAAATTGGGCTAATAATAGAGCATGCCTTATATTGTTGTTGTGAGTAATAAAGGACATAAAATGCCTATAAAGTACCTGACACTGTAGCTATCATCATCATTAGCTAGTTACCATTCACAGGTGATATTTCCTGGTTATATTTATAGTGTGAGAGTCTTGATTTTCCTTTTGAAGTATTTACCCCTAAGATAATTTATTCAACACAGACCACAGTTCTTTTTTTGTTGTAATTTATATGCAGTTACATCTTAAATGTATATGAAATTAAACTAGACCAAGATTCCCTTTTCACAGTGTTTCTTAAACACTGTCCTACAAATATTCACTTTCATATGGTCATACAGAGCCATTTTGTGGGTGGGGGAGCTGTAGATTATGGCAATTCTAATTAATATAAACTTTGTCTTGAGTAAAAACAGGCCCTGGACAGCAGTTAAACCACAGTGAATTGGCAATTCTATTTAACCGCTACAATCTAAAACAAATGTTAATATGGCTGATTTTGTCCAAGTGTTGAACATTAAGGTAAACTTTGAGACTCAACAGCAGCTAAGTAAAATAAACCTTCCTGCTGGAATTTTGGCAACAGGTGAAAAACAGACAGATCCATCAACACCACAACAGGAGTCTTCGAAACCATTGGGAGGAATTCAGCCTTCTCAGAGCCTCCAGCCTAAAGTGGAAACTGATGCTGCCCAGGCGGCTGTGCAGAGTGCATTTGCAGTTCTATTGACTCAGTTAATAAAGGCTCAGCAGTCAAAGCAGAAAGACGTGCTTCTAGAAGAAAGAGAAAATGGAGCAGGACACGAAGCATCATTACAGCTCAGGCCACCTCCAGAACCTAGCACTCCAGTATCATCAGGTGAGTATGCAAGTAGCAGACCACTCATGTAGCTGCATTCACACGGTTTTCTTGTTGGCAGTTATTATCTATAATGTGTGTTATTTAGTGGCATTGCTAAGAGATAGCTGACACTTCTCAGGGCTTAGGTTAGTTTTTTTGTCTGTTTACTTCTAGGAATTGATTCTTCAGCAAATTAACCATGTGCAATATAACTCATTATTAGTTATATATAGATTTTTCTCATGTAAACCTATGGTAAAGAAGCAGTCTTTTACTCCAACTACAACAGGATGATTGACCAAGGCAGAAATTTTGCATATATAGTAGCTTTTGTTCTTCAAGCAATAAACAGGTATATAAGAGATTTTTCGGTCACCATAGACTTAGATAGTAGCAGGCAATATTAGTACTTATATACCCTTTTCTTTTTTATTTAATTTTTTTCCTTTTCTTTTTTTTGGGGGTAGTATGGGCAGAGATGGAACTTCTAATGCTCTTTAGGACCACCCACAGGAAACATTAACTATTTTGAACATTTAGTTTTCCACAGTAAATACTTTTTTTTTTTTTTGGCCTTTTTTTTTTTCCACTTAGGGCAAGATGATCTCATCCAGCACCAAGACATGAGGATATTAGAACTCACACCAGAAGCAGATCGGCCTCGTATTCTGCCTCCTGATCAACGACCTCCTGAACCACCTGAACCACCACCAGTCACTGAAGAAGATCTGGATTATCGGACAGAAAACCAGCACGTACCCACTACTAGCTCTTCATTAACTGACCCTCATGCTGGAGTGAAAGCAGCCCTGTTGCAGCTACTAGCTCAGCATCAGCCCCAAGATGATCCTAAAAGAGAAGGTGGTATTGATTACCAGACAGGAGATACTTATGCATCCACTTCAGACTACAAGGACAATTTTGGACCCTCTTCTTTCTCTTCCGCTCCTTATGTTAGTAATGATGGTCTAGGAGGTAGCTCTGCTCCACCATTGGAACGACATAGCTTCATTGGAAACTCAGAAATTCAGTCTTTGGATAACTACAGTACTACTTCATCTCATTCTGGTGGTCCACCTCAGCCTTCTGCCTTTCCTGAGTCATTTCCCAGTTCAGTAGCTGGATATGGAGACATTTACCTCAATACTGGTCCCATGTTATTTAGTGGAGACAAGGATCATAGATTTGAATATAGCCATGGCCCCATTGCAGTCCTGGCAAACAGCAATGACCCTTCTACAGGGCCAGAGAGTACTCATGCTTTGCCAGGAAAGATGCACAACTATAACTATGGTGGTACCTTACAGGAAAACCCAGGTGGCCCCAGCCTCATGCATGGACAGACCTGGACTTCTCCTGCCCAAGGACCTGGATATTCACAAGGATACAGGGGACACATTAGCACATCAGCTGGCAGAGGTCGAGGCAGAGGGCTACCATACTGAGTATCAGTTTTTCCTCAGGCACATCATTTTTATCTGGAAAGACTTTTCTAGCTGCAATTTAAGGCAGCAATCCAAGAGACTTGAATAATAATAATTCAACAACAGCTTTATTTTTATGTGAAAAGGGTCTTGCATACAATAGTTTTAAAAAAGACCAAAAAAAAAAAAACCCTGCTTAAATTCATGCTGTTCTAAAAACTAGATCTGTTGATTGTACATCTTCACAAATTCTAGCTAACAATTTTATTTTGTATTCTTGCAGTTTTAAGTGGATGCTAATATTAGGGACATAAAAGCTTTTATGGCCCTCTTGCAGTTTTGAACTATGCACATTTGTGCTTTTTTTTTTTTTTTTTTTGTACGTTTGGACCAACTTTTATGTAACAACCAACCAACCCCTCCCTTCTCCAGTTTTACAACAATCAGAAAGGGCACTGATTTACTTGGTATTTTTCTTTTTACAAAGCTACCTTTAGTCAAAGGTCACTGTCAGTCTTTGCACCTGCTTTCAGTGTTATTGTGAAAGGTGTACTTTGTGCTCATTTCAGAAAATAAAACATAACCTTTCTCTTGATGCAACAGTTTTATAAAAGAAATGGTCAATGTTATTTTTGTTTTATTTTGCAGATTATCATAACCTAGCAAAATGCATTCAAATGAAATAATGGGTTTTATATGAAAAATATGGGTGGGTTGGGGAGGGTAAGTAAGTGCCTTAACAGGTAAGCTTAAGGTCTGAAAAAGTACTTAACCTTTATACCCATTTGTCTTCTAAAAGGAATCAATATGTTTGTATTGAAGAGGAAGGGAGCTCTTGGGTGTTTGGGGTCTGCCTATTCAAGTCCTGTTAGATCCATTCTCTCTGCTTACCACACTTCCTCCTTTTTTGCCTCTCTTTGGGCTGTTACCTTCCACTACCATCTTCTCTTAGTAAGAGTAAAGAAAGGGAGTAGAACTGCAATCACTACTTTGTTACTTCTGATTAAGTTCTAAAAAGTTTTGTCATTTCAATGATTGGAAGTAATAGCTTAATGAGTATTTCAGTTTTCTTTTAGGCTTGCCATATGTTTTTGTTTCCATTTGCCATGGATAATGGGAGGGCTTAGTAGCATAGAAGCAAGGCATAATAATAGAATTTGAATATCTGTTAATGTTCATGGGGGGAGGTGAGGCAAATACCATATTTTAAGTTAATACAATTGCCATTTTATGAAAAAAATAACTTGTTAACTGGAAACATTGCCTAGATTGAATTTACTACAGCAAAGAAAAAGTGAAGGAAAACCTCTTATCTTCCCCTCCTCTCACCTTCTGTGAGGTTTATTAGGACTTTTGCCAGACTTAAAGCAACTTTAGTTCATTTCAACACTTTTTTTAAATTAAAAGCAACAAAGAATGATGGACAGATTCTTATTTAAACTGTGATGGTATCAAGTATAATTTTTTGTGCACACACACACCGATAATTATAATAATTATAAAAAGGAACCAAAGTTAAATAACCAGTGTTTCGATGTTACTAAATGGAAAAATAGACTCTGGAAATGAGTTATGCTGATTAACCATTTTGTTTTAACCGTTCTCTCCTGATAAGTTACTTTTTTATTGGAATCTTAAGTTGAAACAACAACAGTTACAGAATGGAAATTGTTCCAGTTCTAAAGTCAGTCTTTTAACCCTGTACCCCCTGTCTTACTTGTGAGACTTCGTTTAAAATAGTACATGGTGACAGTAAGAATACTTTAAAATTTACCATTTTATAGCTAAAAATGATGTCAGTTAACCATCCTATTTTTTATTGGATTTTTTTTGTTGGGGAGAAGTGAACAAAAGAACAAGTTATTTTGCTTTTATTTGGATATTAACAACTTATAATGAAACTACATTTTCAGGAAGTGAAGAAATATTTTGAATTTTTGCAAAATAGCTACAGTATTCAAGTATCTGAAATTTCAATATGGTGACTCTTAGACCTTTAGATCTTCCTATAAGTGACAGTATCTAAGTTATTCTTAATAGTCACACTTGTTAATTCTGACCATAGTAGCTAACATAAAATTGAAGATATTTATGTGACATGAATAGCCTGTGTTTTAAAAATTAAATATTTTATATAAAATTGAACTGTGTTTGGATAGTTTTTCTAATGAAACATTTCAGCTATGTCTTTATGTTGCAAGAGTGGCTGGGAGGATAGGGAAATTATTGCTTGAAACTGAAAATTTGAACTGCAACTTTTAATATTACCCTAAGACAGTATTGATTGAGAGATATACCAATAATATTTTATGCACCACTTAGAAATAATACAGCCAATTAAACCACAACAGAATTGTAAGTAAGATGCATCAATATAAAGATACTTCCCAAATTCAGACATGTTACTATGTGAAAGAATGTCTTAAAATTGATGAAATATGGTAGTAAAAATATTAATGTGTTCTATAACACTTATTATTTTTGTGAATTTGGACTAATAAGAGGAGGTTTGGGAAATTGCTATTTCTGTAGGTTATAAAAATTGCAGTAACCACTGGGTATTCTTGAGTGAAATCTAAGGAACATAAAATACTGCTTGTTTTTTGGAAATAAACTGGTTAGATTGTAAATAAGATGATGAAAACAGAAAAGATTGACTTAAAAAAAGAAAATATTTGTTTCACATGTGAAATTCCTATGTGTATTTCCTAACACAAGCAAGTTTTTCTGCATGCAACTCATTAAGTTTCCCATCTTGAATCCATCATGTGTTAGAGAGTTGCAGTTACCCTTGTAATTTCAAAAAGACTCTTTAAGGGGTTCATTGATGAAAATGTTCATGGAGTGTGAATTAAGGTAATGTATTAGCTGTGATTCAGAATTTCATTCTGTTAGCAAATACATATTTTTTGCCTACCAAGTGCTAGGTATTATGCTAACGACTTAGAATACATCAATAAACATGAAAGGCATTAAGTCATACTTCTGGTATGGTCGGTGACAATGAACAAGATTTAAAAAGTGTCTGGAAGGGCTAGTGGTATTTGCTGCTTGAAAATGTGATTGTCTTTATAAAATTTTAAAGTCATACTTGAAAAAGAAAGGTTCTGGAAAGAGAACAACTGTAAACTAAATGATGAAAATTTTTGTTGCATCTATCTAGTTTCCAGTAGGCCAATTTGTAGGACATACCAAGATTTCTTGAGAAAATTGGAAGGTAAATGGGTTCAATGCCTTCAAACTACTCTTACTGATAATTCTGAGTTAAAATTCTGCTATTTTTGCTGTTACTGAGGAGACCTGAGTTAGGGGGCTTCTCCTCCTGGGTTCTTGTCTCACTAGGGAGAAATGAATTCAGGTGAGAAACAGCATGCATAGTGGAAATGAGATAGCAAGTTTGTTTATGAAATACACTTGAGCATGAAGCTGCATGCAGATACCCAGCTAGTCTTGAGTGCCCTGATTATTTGGAGTTTTAGGAGTTTTATGCTTGAAGCCACTTTCAAGGTTCCCCCTCTTCCTTCCTAACACGGACCTTGGGATTAACATACAGTTTCAAAGACTTTATCCTAGATAGTAGAAACGATACACAGAATTTCAAAGGTTCCCCTCCTTCTGTGTTATCATGGATTTTCTTGTGATTTTTGGAACACCTGGCAATCTTACCTGATGTGGCTCAGGACTGCCGAATTAATAGGTGAAATGTGTCCATCTCCCCCTCTCTGCCTTGGTTTGCTATCTATTTTTCCTAACATTTACCATAAACTTAATCCAACTTTTGATCATTTTTCACTCTGATTTATTTATTTATTTATTTATTTATTTATTTATTTATTTATTTAGAATTAAATCTGAAATACAAGTTTTGAATAAAAATCTGATTCCCTGGGATGTAAGTTTTGATATTTTAAAAGTCTGAACAGGATATCCCATTAATTTAAAATTATCTGGTCTAACTCTTCACTTTACTGCTAAGAAAAATGAGACTTAGGAGAGATGGAGTGCCATTGCTTGTTCCTCTAAATTATGCAGTCTAAATTATGACTAGCCATGTTTAAATTATGCAGTAAATACCTAACCTTTCAATAAGAATATTGATGGTTAAAATATCAGTGTTTTTGTAAAATAAAATAATTAAATTTAGAATACTGAACAACTAATTGAACATAGGTGGCTTTAAAGTCAACTTAAAAACAATTCAGAAAAAGTAAGAAGATAAATTTTAGAATATGTAATTAGGGGCCCTTAGAGACTGTTTCATTTGTGGATAGACTTTTAAAAGGAGGTTCCTCTTTTTTTTTTTTAAAGACAGTAGTTACTTAAGTATCGAACAATAGATGATAAGACTAAATCATTAAAGTGTATTTTCTATTTGTAGGAGGAAGATATCAGCAGGCCTGCAAACACTGCTTTTATATTTTTTCAAGGTTTTAGCATTTCTAAGTTATTTTATAAGGGGAGCAATAGTTTGTCATGTACCAAAGCCTTCTCCAGATAATTTCCTAAACTGTTTTTAGTTTAAGTAAAAATAAAAGCTATTAACATATTAATCTATCAAGGGATCCAGTTGAAGATGGGGAAAACAAAATTTTAATAAATGAAAATGATTTGCCCTTTGAATTATATAGACTAAAATTTTGTGGGTGTTACTTCTTTCACTATATCAAATGTCCCATTAAAAAAAGAATTCTCTGGATTCTAATTGCATTCAAAATGAGGCTGTGTGTGAATCACCCTTTTATTTTTCCACAGTTAACTTGTGGTAAAGGTATTGTACTTTTTTTTGCAAGAACTTTATTAGTAAAGTCTTGTAACTGTTAAATCTGATGTGTTTAACTCATTTGTTTTGTTTTTAAAGTCTGTATTTGATAGTTTGTAAATAAATTACTGTAAGAATTCCAGGCCACTTTTAGCCTTATTTTCTTCTGGCTTATCTGCAGAACAGATTTAGGAATAATCCTGCTTGATAAAAATAACCACTTGTTACTCACTGCAGCTTGTTTTATTGACAATCCTTAAAGCCTGATACCCCTTTTTCCTTTTTTTATATTTGTACATATTTGAAAACAGGAACATAATTAGAGATAACCACCATTAATATTTTGCCTTTTTATTGAGGTATGTGAATGAATATCTATTTTTTCTTAAAACAATGAGATTATACTTCATAATTACATTATTTCATTTAATAATATACTGTGAACATCCTATATCAGTAATTCTACCCTCTTTTTAATGGTTCTAAATTATTCCTTTATGGAAGAACCATAATTTAACAATTTCTTATTACTGGACACAAAATATTTCTAACTTTTCTATTATAAATAACAATGTGAAAATCCACATATATACATAAAAGCATACATAATTTCCTTGGAATTGCTGGTCTTGGTGCATTTTTAAACTTTTGCTGTATTGTTTTTCTCTTCAAGGGTTCTTTTTTGTTAAGATTTTTTATTTACGTATTTTTAGAGAGGAGGGGAGTCAGGGAGAAAGGGAGAGAAACATCAATGTGTGGGTTGCCTCTCGTGCACCCCTACTGGAGACCTGGCCCACATCCCAGGCATGTGCCCTGACTGGGAATCGAATGGACAACTTTTTGGTTGGAAGGCCTGCACGCAATCCACTGAGCCACAACAGCCAAGGCAAACTTTTGCTGTATTTGAATTGCCCTCATGAATGATTTCCCATTTTCATTTAGCTATGTCAGGTATTTAAAATTTGTAAATCTTTGCCAGTTTGACAGATGATAAATTCATTTTTAATTCACATTTTAATTCATATTTCTTTGAATACTAGTGTACTTCATTATTTCATGTTAGCTAAGTGTCTTGTTTATTAACTATTCATATACTTAATTATTAGGTATTTATCTCTGTTGCTTTGAAGAGCTCTTTATACAAGGAAGGTAGCCCTTTTAAACTATAATCTTAAAAATTCCAGGTATGTGTTTTGATATAGAAAATTCAATAATTATATACAGTCTATCTTCCTTATAGCTTTTTTCTTGGGAGTGTTTAAGATTAATTTTAGCACAAATTTTATTTTCTCTAACTCTCTACTTTTAATTCTAATCTATTTTAGAATTGTTTTAGATGTTGTGAGGTGATCATCCAAATTTACACTTTTTCTGAATGGCTATACTAACTAGGACAACAGAATTTGTTAAATAGTTCATTCTATCCCTTGTTTTAAAATACCATCTCTGTCTTATTTGGGTCTGTTTTGGGCTTTCAGTTATGTTCCATCCTGATCCTCTCTTTTGGTTACAAGTACTACACTTTATAAACTGTGCCTACTGTCATTGTAGTCTTTTTTAAATCACTTCAATTCTTGGTTGTGTGAAACAAACAATATTTGTTAATTATCCCTGTTTCAAAGTTTTCTATTCCTGCCTATTTATTTTTCCATGTGATTTTAGAATCATCTTGATCACTTTCCCCAAGTATCCTGTTGGTATTTTAACTGGAAACATACTAAGTGTTTAAATTTACTTTGGTGGGTAGGAAGTAGTCATTCCATTGAAAATATAGTAGGTTTTTTTAATGTTCCTCAGTAAAAGTTTGGAATTTTCTTTACTATAATTCTGATATTTTTTTAAAATTTCCAGAAGTACTAATTTGGCTTTTAGAACTGGACTCTTCGCATTAAGTACTGTAACATTTTAAAGAACAGCTTGGTTTTTTTAAAAGAGACTGGACACATTTCAATTATTTTTAATGGCTTCAGTTGATTGAAAATGATAATGGGAATTTTTGCTTTTGATTTTATAAATGTCTAATTTTTAGTATTTAACACATGAGATGTTAAATATTTTTTAAAGATGCTTTTCATTGTTTACCAATGTATGGATTTTCTCTTTTGATTTATTAATGGTAGACACCAGTTACTTTAGTAGAATCTAGTATTGAGCCATTTGTTTAAAACGCTGCATTCTACTGAGTAATCCTGTATTTAGAACTTTGTATTTATATTCACTCATAAGAGATAAATCTGGTTCTGATTAACAGGTTTTGATAGCTTTCTAGTGTAAATTGAAAACTAGCTCATGTTTTATGTTATTTAGAATAGTTTATATGTCCTGAGAATTATCTGTTTATTTTAGTGATGCTGTTTTATTTATATCCACATACACCTGAGTCTTGATGGTAATTCTTTCACAATTTTTTTGCTTCCTCCTATGTTCTTCTGTTTTAAGGTTCTATTTCTTGAGTAAATCTTGGTAATTTCTCTTTTTCTGAAAACTCATCATATAGTATACATTATATTTATCTTTTTAAAGATTTTATTTATTTTTGGAGGGGATAGGAGGGAGAAAGAGGGAGAGAAACATCAATGTGTGGTTGCCCCTCACATGCCCCCTGCTGGAGACCTGGCCTATAACAGGCATGTGCTCTGACTGGGAATCAAACCAGTGACCCTTTGGTTTGCAGGCCACTGCTCAATCCACTGAGCCACACTAGCTAGGGCACAACCTTCTATCTTAAAAGTGATTCAAGATATGATACATGAGACAGATGCGGGGTAAATAAGTCCTCCTTAGGAAAAAGAAATATGACAATAATTATGTAGATTAATGTTTCAATGTAACTTACATTATATGTCCCTTGGTAAAAACTGTTTTCATAGAGAAACATCAATGTGAAAGAGAAACATTGATCAGTTGCCTCTCACACATGTCCCAACCAAAGACCAAACCCACAACCCTGGCTTATACCCTGACCTGGAATCAAACTGGCGACCTTTCACTTTGCAAGATGATGCCCAGCAAACAGCCACACCACTCAGGGCTAGCCTACCTTATATTTAAAATGTTTTTAGCATACAGGTGCTTAATCTCAATGTTTTAAATACTTGCCTGTTACTACATATCCTTTGTCATTTCTCCTTGCTAGACAAATAGGATTTGCCCTGTTCTATCTCCATAGTTTTTCTCACTACTAGGGAATAATGTACTATCATTTATTTTTAATTTATTGTAGTATTTTGACTTTGATTCCTTTTTTTTACTTTATTTCTACCTCTTGAGTTGAAAAATAGGTCTATTTATTTTTCTTCTAACTCTAAAAGAAAACAATTTAAAGTTATGAATTCTCTTACCTTGGCTCCATGCTATAGGTTAAAAATGTGTATTTATCTTCATTGCATTTTATAAATATTTGGTGACTGCTAATTTGTTTTCTTGTTTGATCCAAGAATTATTTAGGATAGTGTGTTTCAACTTCCAGGTGGTTGGGTACACTTAAAATTTTTAGTTTAGTTTTTTTCTTTTTGTTAATAACTTGTCATTTCTATTACATGTAGTTTGCTTTGGGAGTTTATTAAAGGTTTCTTTTTAGGTTGCTAAGCAAACAACTTTTGTAAATATTTCCTGGGTGCTAGGATGGGTATGTCCTTTGGTACGCTTTTCAAAGAATCATTAAAATCAATATTATTAAACAAACACTGGTGAGATCCTCTATATCCTCATCAAGGAGTGAGAAATGTAAATTCTTATGTTGCTATTTATTTTTCCTTATATGTCTAATCCTTTTTCTTTATATATTCAGTGCTATCTTCAGCATATACCAGATCATAAATACTTAATTTTTTTCCATTCTAGTTTTTTTTATCAGTTTGAATTCTGCCAGTTTTAATATTATCACAATTACTGGGGCTTCTGTCAGTTTATTTTATATTCTGCTGGCTTTTCAATTTTTTTTAATGCTAGATGGCTTTGTTTCTAACGTTGCTAAACTGATTTTCATTTTGTCTTTGTTTAAATTTGTATTTTGGGGTCTTCTGTTGATTAGTAATATTTACAGCCTGTTTCTGTTTAGCTTTAAACATCTCACAGAACTTGAAAACTCAAACTGGTTGTGGGTTATTATTGACCATAGTGGTTTAAAAAGTAGCATTACAAGCCAGTCCGAATCCTGGCTTTACCATTTGTTAATCCACATAACTTTAGACAAGTTATCGAAACTTAGATTCTCAGTTTTTACATTTGTGAAATGGGCACAATACCTCAAGTGTTCAGGATTGAGTAACTTAATAGTGCCTCATATACAGTATAGTAACTGCTTATGAATGTTCTCTGTTGGAGAAAGAGATTGGCTAGGTGTGGTAAAAGGGAAGTTTTGCTTCATTATTGATGCTTATTATTTTAATTAAGAAAAGTGTCTTTGTAATAAAGTTTAAGTGAGAAGGTACCAGATTTAGTCAACCAATAATATTCACCATCGATGCTTTCCACAGAATATAAAATATTTGAACTATCTTCTGTATAGTTCCATCTTAAACATCTGAAAGAAGTGATTAGTATAGAACTGCAAAGTATATGTAGTTCATCTGTTCTTTTTCTTAAACACCAAGTTTATTTCCAAATTCAGAAAAATGATTTATTTCTGTCTCCATTGGAATAGATGATAATAAGCTAGTTCTATATTTGTTAGAAGGAAATGACGAAAGTCTTATAACATCTGAACAATTCACTTGGAATAGTTTGGTCTCCACCCTATGCTCAGATTTGCTCCTCAGTCTTGAATGGGCATCAGAATCACATGTTAAGCTTTACTTTTAATTTTATTTTAAAGCTTATGTAAATATAAAGTAATGTATATGTATACATGTAATATTAAGCATGTATAAAGTAATATTAAGAACACTTAATGAATTTTAATATGTTTATACCCATGTAACAACCACCCAGATCAAGATAGAGAACATAAATTTCACTCTAGACCACCTTGTTCCTTCCCAGTTATTACCCCTAGAGGGAGCTATCCTAACTTCTATCACCTTTGATTACTTTTGCCTGTTCTTAAGCTTCATATTAAGGGAACCAGACAGTATATACTCTTATTAACAACTTCGTTCCAATAAATTTGTTAAGTTTGATGAAGTAAACAAGTACAACTTGAGACTGGCAGAAAATGAAATCTAAAAGTCTTGTATCTATGAAAGGAATTGAATCCATAACGAAAATACTTTTCCACAAGTATATCTAAAGGCTTAGAATGCTTCACTGATGACATCTTCCAAACACTTACGGAAAAAGTTATAATTTTACACAAACTCTTAGAGATAAGAGAAATAAGGAATATGTTAAAATTCATTGTATGAGTTCAGCATAACCCTGACACGAAAACCTGACATGGACTTCATGAGGAAATTATAACCCAATGTCTTTCATAGAACATGCTTAACAAAATGTTAGAAAATCCAGAGATTTTTTTTTCAAAGATTTTGTTTTTAGAGAAAAGGGGAGGGAGGAAGAGAGGGACAGAAACATCAATCAGTTGCCTCTCATCAATGGGCTGAGCTGGCAACCTAGGCATATGCCCTGACTGAGGATTGAACTGGCAGCCTTTAACCAACACTTTGTTTACTGTTCATTAGGCACTGTTCTAAGCCCTTTATGAATATTAAGTTATTTAATCCTCATAACTCTCATGTGAGCAGTGAGATCCAGTGCTACTCAAGTTTCACAATGCTGCACAAGGACAAGAAGAAAGATACTGGGAAGTCTGCCAAGAAAGACAAAGACCCAGTGAACAAATCTCGGGGCAAGGCCAAAAAGAAATGGTCCAAAGGCAAAGTTCGGGACAAGCTCAATCACTTAGTCTTGTTTGACAAAGCAACATATAATAATCTCTGTAAGAAAGTTCCCAACTACAAGCTTATAACCCTAGCTGTTGTCTCTGAGTGACTGAAGACCCGTGGTTCCTTGGCCAGAGCAGCCCTTCAGGAGCTCCTTAGTAAAGGACTTATTAAACTAGTTTCAAAGCACAGAACTCAAGTAATTTACACCAGAAACACAAAAGGGGGGGTGCCCCAGCTGTTGAACAATAGGTCCCACCACTGTACATTTTGAAAAATAAAAGAGACTATTTTTTATTTTTTAACTTTTATTCTTTCATTTTATTTATTTTTAATACATTTTATTGATTATGCTATTACAGTTGTCCCATTTCCCCCTTCCCTCCACCCTGCACACCCTCTCCCACCCACATTCCCCCCTTTACTTCATGTCCATGTGTCATAAGTTCTTTAGCTTCTTTAGCTACATTTCCCATACTATTCTTGCCCTCCCCTGTCTATTTTCTACCTACCATCTATGCTACTTATTTTCTGTAGCTTTCCCCCCCTTTTTCTCCTCCTACTCCCCTGTTGCTAACCCTCCATGTGATCTCCATTTCTGTGTTTCTGTTCCTGTTCTAGTTGCTTGCTTAGTTTGTTTTTGTTTTTGTTTTGGGTGTGGTTGTTAATTGTGAGTTTGCTGTCATTTTCCAACACATGTTTTTTATCTTCTTTTTCTTAGATAAGTCCCTTTAACATTTCATAAACTAAGGGCTATGTGATGGTGAACTCCTTTAACTTGACCTTATCTGAGAAGCACTTTATCTGCCCTTCCATTCTAAATGAAGCCTTTGCTGTATAGAGCAATCTGGGATGTAGGTCCTTGCCTTTCATGACTTGGAATACTTCTTTCCAGCCCCTTCTTGCCTGTAAGGTCTCCTTTGAGAAATCAGCTGAGTCTGATGGGAACTCCTTTGTAAGTTACTGTCTCCTTATCTCTTGCTGCTTGTAGGATTCTCTCCTTCATTTTAATCTTGGGTAATGTAAGTATGATGTGCCTTGATGTGTTCCTCCTTGGGTCCAACTTCTTTGGGACTCTCTGAGCTTCCTGGACTTCCTGGAAGTCTATTTCCTTTGCCAGAATGGGGAAGTTCTCCTTTATTAATTGTTCAAATAAGTTCTCCACTTGTTGCTCTTCCTCTTCTCCTTCTGGTACCCCTATAATTTGGATGTTGGAACATTTAAAGATGTCCCGGAGTTTCCTAAGAGACTCCTCATTTTTTTGAATTCTTATTTCTTCATTCTTTTCTGTGTGGTTGTTTCTTCCTTCTGGTCCACTCCATTGATGTGAGACCCAGCTTTCTTTCCATCACTATTCGTTCCCTGTTCATTTTTCTTCATTTCATTTAGTGTAGCCTTCATTTTTTCATCTAGTTTGCAACCAAAATCAACCAATTCTGTGAGCTTCCTGATCACCAGTGTTTTGAACTGTGCATCTGATAGGTTGGCTATCTCTCGGTTGCTTAAAAGGATGTGTTTTGCGGCTTTCATTTGGTCTTTTGTTTGAGCCATCTATTTTTGGTCTGGCTGCGCCTGTTACACATGAGGGGTTGAGCCTTAGGTGTTCACCAGGGCTGGGCACCCCAGTCGCTGGATTGTGACGTTATATGTGGGGGTGGGTAGAGAGGGAACAATGGCGCTTGCTCCGCTCTCCGTGGGACCTCAGTCCCTTCTGCTGCTTCCCCCAAGCAAACTGGGCCCCTCTGGCGCCAATTCCTATGTGGGTGGGCTTGTGCACCCCTTGGGACTTCCCAAGGACCTTTCCTTTGAGGCTGGGAGTGTCTCCCTGGGCCTCAACCCCCACAGGTGTTTTTAATCAGTGCTCCAAGGCTCTATTTCCCAGCGCTTTGATCCTGGTTTGTGTACAGTGCCTTGCTTCACAATTGCCGCCTCACTGGATCTGTCAGTTGCCACCCCTCAACTGGGGTCTGCCAGCTGCCACTTGCACACTCAGGGTCCACCCGCTGCAGTCTTGCGTGCCCTGGATTCCTTACATGCCCGGTCCGAATGCTCTCTGCGCCGCGACCCACGCCAGGTTGCCCGATTCCGCCCCTCCTACCTGTCTGGATGAACATGTCTATTTTAACTCCTTGGTTGTCCGACTTTCATTCAGATTAATTTTCTGTCAGTTCTGGTTGTTATTCTGTTTCTAAATTGTTTTCCTTATCCTGGTTGTGCAAGGAGGCACAGTGCGTCCACCTATGCCTCCATCTTGGCTGGAATTTTACTTTTAAAAAGATTTTTAATTTTATTTATTGTTAGACAGAGGGGAAGGGAGGGAGAAAGAGATGGAGAGAAACATTAATGTGTGATTGCCTCTTGTGTACCCCCTACTGGGGACCTGGCTTACAACCCAGATATGTGTCCTGATTGGGAATTGAACCAGTGACCCTTTAGTTCATAGGCTGGCACTCAGTCCCCTGAGCTACAGCAGCCAGGGTGTAAATAAAATCTTTGAAAAAAAAATACCTTTCACACATACATTCTGCTTTCTATTGGAAAACTATGCATCCCTATACTCTCAGTCTTTGTGACTGAGAGGGCCACTACAAACTCTACCTCTGCTTTTATGGATGACAAGTGCCTTATGCTTGACCCACTGATCAAAACCACATTCTTTTGAGAAATCTAAGATGGCAGTGAAGTAGTGGAAACTATACTCACCTCCTCCCAGGACAAAAGTGGAATGACACTAAATTATAGAATAATCATTCTGAATAACCAACTGAACAGTATATGAAGAGAAGCTTTATAACCAAGTATTTAAAGAAGCCACATAGAGACTGATAGGAAGGGCAGTTATGTGAAAAGGGCTGACCCAGCTCCTACAGGTGGGGCTGAGATATGGGAGGGATATCTCAGCTGTGGAGGGTTCCTACTGAGAAGTGCGGGGTCTAAACACCAAGCCAAGTTTCTCAGCCCAGCGCACCAGAACCAAACAAAGTATAATATCCAGCTGTGAAAAGCAACAGGGTTTTCATTCTTCAGGGAGAGGGGGAAAGCCTGCTAGAGACACAGGCACTCTCTTAAACGGTGAATGCACAAAGTTTTGTTCACAGCCACTTGCTCTGGGCTTCTGGTGAGGGATGGCAGAGCAGACTAGGTCATGTGAGGAGATTCTGGGGTTTGTGGCTCTGAAAGGGAGCTGAGGGACAGCTGCCAGGATCCCTGTGTTGAGTCCTATACTAAGGACATCTATACTAAGACATCTATACTAAGTATTTCCTATACTAAGACATCTTTCCTGGGTGGAGAACTCCTGTCCATTCAGCATCAGCCAGGAGAAAACAATACTGCCACCCTCCAGACTCCCCCTTACCCCACTCTGGAGCTGCCACACTGCTGAGGAGTGCAACCAGAAACTCTTTGAGTGAACTGAGCCTAATGGGAAACCAGTAAGTGAAGGTAGGTGAGATGGATCGTTGGGGTGTTCTGGGACTTTGGCTGGCCTTACCCCAGGCCCAGTGCTGGTAAAAAAAAAAAACAAAAACAAAAACAAAAACAAAAAACCAAAAAAACAAAACACTGAACTTGGTGTACACCTTGGTACTTCCTGTGCTCACCCAGGCCCAAGCAGAGGCAACCACAAACTGTGGATCACTGGTAGCTCCAAACAGGTTGTTGAGGGCAGGTCACAAGTAGCATCTTACATTGGCCTATATCAGAGTCCCTCCCAAGAGACACAGAACCAACACAACCAGTGGCCAGCTTCCAGCAACATCAGAGGAGGATCCAATAGGCTTCAGAAGTGGCATATTCAAAGGGAGATCTTGGTAGGCACAAAACCGTGCTGACGCAAATTCTCCTTTGTTTGGTCAGTACCTGCACAGCAGCTTGCATGCATGGTTGGGGTTGAGTTTCACAGTCACCCAGCCTGAGGTCTATCCCATGTATGAACAGGCCAATAGCAAATAAGTAAGAACAGGAGGGCCTCCTATAACCCACAGAGGGGGCATTCCTGGAGCACCTAGCTCAGGCAATGAAGGACACCACCACTGGACCAAACAGGACGTACTAAATAAGGTATCTACCAAGACTGGAAGTCACAGCAATTCCTATCAAGATACCAAAGGTGTATTTCACAGAAACAGCACTAATACAACAACACAATTTAAAAAAAAAATTGTATAGAACCGAAGAGACCTTAAATAGAGCAATCCTGAGAAAGAACAAAGCTGGAGAAATCATGCTGCCTGATATCAAAATATTGTATAAAGCCAAAGTAAGCAGAACAACATGGTACTGGCCTAAAAACAGACCAATGGAACATAATAGAGAGCCTAGAAATAAGCCCACACCTTTATAGTAAATTAATATTTGACAAATAAGGCAAGAACACACAATGGGGTAATGACAGTCTATTCAATAAATGGTGTTGGGGAAATTGAACAGATATGTGCAAAAAAAGAAAAACTAGACCATCTTCTTACACCACACCCAAGAATAAACTCAAAATGGATTAAAGATTTACATGTTAGACTCAAAACCATAAAAATTCTAGGAGAAAACATAGGCAGTAAAATCTCAAACATTTCTCATAGCAACATTTTTTTTTTCTGATATATCTCCTTGGGCAAGGGAAACAAAGGAAAAAAATAAATAAATGGGGCTACTAAAAAGTTTTTGCACAGCAGAGGAAACCAACAAAATGAAAAGGCAACCCATTGAATAGGAGAACATATTCATCAGTGATACATCTGATAAGTGGTTAATATCCAAAATTTATAAAGAACTTATAAAACTCAACACCAAACAAAACAAAACAATCTGATTAAAAAATGGGCAAAGGACCTGAACATATACTTCTCCAAAGAGGACATACAGATGGCCAAGGAGGTATATAAAAAGGTGCTCAATGTCACTATCATCAGAGAAATGAAAATTAAAACCACAATGAGATATTACCTCACACCTGTCAGAATGGCTGTCATCAATAAATCAACAAATACAAGTGTTGGTGAAGATGTGAAGAAATGACAACCCATGTGCAGAGTGATGCAGCCATTGTGGAATGCAGTATGTAGTTACCTCAAAAAATTAAAAGTGGAACTTCCTTATGACCCAGTGATTCTACTTCTGGGAATTTACCTGAAGAAACCCAAAACACTAATTCAAAAGAATATATGCACCTCTATGTTCATTGTAGCCTTCTTTACAAAAGTCAAGATTTGGAAGTAGCCCAAGTGCAAATCAGTAGATGAGTGGATTAAAAAAAACCTGTGGTATATTACATTATGGAATACTCTTGGCCATAATAAATAAGGAAATCTTAGCCTTTGTAACAGCATGGATGGACCTGAACAACATTAGCTACATGAAATAAGCCAGTAGAGAAAGGCAAGTTCCATATGATTTCACTCATATGTAGAATATAATGAACAAAATGAACTAACTAGCAAGGTAGTGACAGACTCATAGACAAGAAAACAGGCTGACAACTGTCAGGGGCAGGGTGGGGATGGTGCCAGGTGGCAGAGTGGAGGAATTGAGCAAAAAAGAAAAAAAGAGAAAACTTACAGACAGAGACAACAGTATGGTGATTGCAGCAGGGAGGTGGGATGGATCGAGGTGGAGGAGGGAATTGGGAGGATTAAATGATGATGAACAGAGGCTTGACTTAGGGTGGTGAACATACAATACAGTGTAAAGATGAAGTGTAGAATTGTGCACTTAAACTTGTATAATTTTGTTAACCAGTGTCACCCTGATAAATTCATTAAAAATATTCTTACTAAAAATGCTTTCAACTGCAATGGTGGGTATACATTGTACATCTGTATATGCAAAGGCATAATACAAAATGGAAAGATAAAACTATAAAGACAGTACATAGATCAGTGGTTACCAGGAGTTGGGGTTTGGGGAGGAAGGATGAATAGGTAGAGCACAGGGGATTTTTAGGGCAGTGAAACTACTCTGTGTGATACTATAGTGGCAGATATATGTCATTATACCTTTGTCCAAAACCATAAACTGTACAACACCAAGAGTTAACCCTAATGTAAACTTTGGACTTTGAGTGATTATGATGTGTCAATGTAAGCTTATTGATTTTAATAAATATACCACTCTGGTGGGAGAAGTCAATAGTGGGGGAGGCTGTGAGTGTGTGAAGATGGGTTATATGCAACTTTTTGTATATTCAACTCAATGTTGTTGTAATCCTAAAACTGTCCTAAACTATCTATTAATGAAAATTGTGCACTTAATTATAAGTGTAGTTATATATTTTTCATTTAAACATTATACTGTGAACTTTATATCCATGATGTTTGTCCATTTTTATTTGTTAGTGTTTTCTTACAGATTTCAAAGCACTCTATATATAAAAAATTAGGGTTTTTTTTTGTCCTATGTTGTAAATATTATTTTATTTTGGTGTTTAGGATTGTATTTCCAGACAGAAATTTGAAATTTTTTTGTTAAAAAATTCCCCACATTTTCTTGTCATAGTTACAGACCTAGCAATGGACAGGTGATTCAATTAGTGCTAGTGAGACTCAATACCAAGACTCTTGGAAAAGAAACTAGAATCTTTCCACTAGGGTTGCTGAGAGAGTTGTATCAGCCTGTGCATTGCTGGACTCTTCTCTTTTAAAAGCCATGTTTCATACCTTTCTTTCATGAAAAATTCTGTATACTGAACCTAGCAAAGTATTTATCACTTTTACCTATATGACATTCATTTTAAAAAATGTTAGAGTCTCAGTCTGCGACTTGAATTAAGTCATCTGACTAACTGAACACACCAAATTAAAAATACTGTTTTCAACTGTTTTTGTTCTTTTATCATAGATATCTTTTAAAACAGCAGTTGTGTTTAATGTCTGCTACATCAAATGACAGAAATAATGTATGCTCCCAATGTCAAATGCAAGCAATTAAGAAATGTGTAAAGCAGAATGTGAAAATCTCTGTAACCTCAATCCAGTCAACAGATTCAACCTATCAAAGACTTTATATGCATAAACAAATGCTTCTTAAAAAATGGTATCATACTACAGTTTTTCATTACCCCACTACAGTTCATTTTTGTTCTAGTCTGGATTTTTTCAAGTTGCAGGGTTCAGAAAAATCCAACTTAAATCGACATATACAGAAAGAATACTTAACCGACAAAATCCAGGACCTGGATGGATAGAACTTAGATAATGCTATCAGTTCTTGCATTTGCTCTCTCATTGTTTATTTTGCTGTTTCCTGTCTTGTTCCCATTGTCCAGCAGACTCTTCCTTCATGGAAAGGTTAGAAAAATGGGAGGAGGGTTTATTTGGCTTAAAACTCCTTGATTACCTCACACCCAGAGTTATGAATATAAATTCAGTTTTGCCAGTTAGATGCACTTGCCCAAGATTTGGAAGGTGAAAGTGAGTCATGGACCATCTTCAATATGGCTTCTAGCTGTCAACACTGGTTAGAAAAATTGTGGTTTTCCTGAAATTCCAATGTTCATTTGCCAGCTTCCTAGATGCCCCCACCTTCTTGACTTAATAATTCCATAGTCCCTGGATACAGGGACTGTATTCCATAGTCCCTGGATTCAGTTTTCTGTTATCTAGATAATATACCACAGTTTGTTTATCCATTTACCTATTGAAGGACAATGTTGGTTCCTTCTAAGTTTTGCAATTATGTTATAAACATTTGTGTGCAGGGCTTTTTTATGGGGGGGGAGACTTTAAAAAATCTTTTGTGTTTTCACTATACAAATCTATATTGTTAAAAAAAAGAAACCCACATACATACAAATGTTAAAAACGAAGTTCCTTGGTTTTGTACACAGTTCATATTTTCACATTTATTTATACATTTGTTCAAGGCTGCTTAATGAGTGCTATTTACTATGTCGAAACACCATGCAAGTCTCTTATTTCCTTACTCAAAAGGAATGCACACATTTTTCATATTCAAAAGTCATTTGGTACATATGTCCCTGCTCACAAATATAGGTATTTTGTTTTTCATAATCATGTTAAAATACTATCTTAAATGGCCCTCATGTTCACATACTACCTGCTAGGATATTTCTACTCACATGTATAAAAAGCATGCTAAACTAACTGGCCATTCTCAACTTTGTGCTCCAGTCTTGTGACTTCCCTTTGGATTGGATTACTAAACAATTATTATTGGTGCCAATTCAATGTCAACAGGATTCCCCAATTTGGGGTGCAGAGAAGGAAACTTTATTCAGTGCAAACAGTGATATATCATGGGCATGAAAGCAGCACTGCTATGGGACAGGTCAATTATGATGGAGTGTGGCTGTGAAGTCCACCTGGTAGTGATGTGCTCTACTCTGGCTAGATGTTAGAGATCTTTGGTGTTTCAGGTCTAGTTGGGGGGAAATGAAGTCTTCAGTCTATGGTGGAAAGTGTGTTCCTTGTGTGAAGGTTTTGGTTGGATGTAAATTTTCAACTCATTTAGGTTGCCAAAAAGTGGGATTGCTGGATTGTTTGGTAAGAGTATGTTTAGTTAGGTAAGAAACTTAGAAACTGTCTTCTAAATTAGTACCATTTTGAGTTCCCACCAGCAATGAAGGGGAATTTCTGTTCTGCATTCTTGTTAGCATTTGGTGGTGTCAGTGATTTAGATTTTTGCCATTGGGTTTAACCAATGAGAATGGTATCCCATTGATTTACATTTATATTTTCCCCATCTGTGACTTCTCTTTTCAGAGTGGAGATTTTCAATTTTAATGAAATCTAGCTTATTTTTTTCTTTCATGGATTATGCTTTTAGTGTCATATCTAAAAAGTCATTGCCAAACCAAAGGTCACCTAGATTTTCTCCAATGTTATCTTTTTATAGGTTTGTGTTTTACATAAGGTGTAAGGTTTGCATGTGGAAGCCCAGTTGTTCCAGGGCCATTTGTTAAAAAGACTATTCTTTTTTTATTGAATTGCCTTTGCTCATTTGTCAATGATCAGTTGACTGCATTTGTGTGGCTCTATTTCTGGTCTCTGTGTTTTGTTCCATTGACCTAGTTGTCTATTCTTTCACCAATAACACATAGTCTTGGTAACTGTAGCTGTATAGTAAGTCTTGAAATCAGGTAGTGACAGTCCTATAATAGTGTTCTTTTTCTATATTGTGTTGGCTATTTTGGGTCTTTTGCCTTTACAATTGAACTTTAAATTAAATCTGTCAATATTTGCAAAATAACTCCTGGGATTTTGGTTGGGACTGTATTGAGCCTATTAAATCAAATTGGGAAGAACTGGTATCTTGAACATATTGAGTCTTCCTGTTTATGTACATGGGATAGCTCCATCTATTTAAATAAAAAAATCTTTTCTCAGTTTTATAGTTGTCTTCATATACATCTTGTTAGCTTTACACATAATTTTTCTGGTACTAATGTAAGTGGTATTGCATTTTTAATTTCAAATTCAAGTTGTTCATTTCTGGTATATGAGATAGCAATGTTAATTGTTTATATCACAAACTTGCTATAATTGCTTATTGAAGAACTATTTTTATTATTTGTGATTTTCTACATAGAAAATTGTCACCTGCAAATAGTGCTTTATTTCTTCCTCCCCAACTATATACCATTTCACTTACTTTGCTTGTTTTATTGTATCAGTTAGGACTTCTAGTAAGACCATGGAAAGCAGTGGTAAGAGGGGAAATCCTTGCCTTGCTCCTGATCTTGGTTGGAAAGCATTAGGGTTCTCACCATTTAGTGTATTAGCTGTAGGTTTTTTGTAGATGTTCTTTATCAAGTTTTGGAAGTTCCCTTCTATTCCTAGTTTGCTGAGAATTTTAATGATGAATGGGTGCTGGATTTTGACAAATGCCTTTACTGCATCTATTGATAAGATCATATAATTTTTGTTTAGTCTGTTGATATGATGGATTGCATTAATTGATTTTTGAATGTTGAAACAGTCTTTGCATACCTGGAATACCACTTCTTCATGCTATATTTCTTTTAATATGTTGTCAAATTTATTTACTATTTTGTTGAGGATGTTAGCATCTACATTCATGAATGATAATTGGTGTAGTTTTCCTTTCTTGTAATGTCTGTCTGGTTTTTGTATTGGTGTAATTCTGGCATTATCAAATGTGTCAAGAGATCAAAGTAAACTTTTTATTATGAAATATTTCAAAGAAATGAGAGCAGTACATATAAACCCCATAGCCAGCCTTAAAACATTGTAATATTTTCCAACTTTGATAACTTGAAACACATACCCACCCATCCAAATTTATTTGAATCCTATATCTCCTCACCCAGCCCCAAGTAATTACTATTACAAATGTAGTATTCATTACTTACATTCATGTTTTCATGCTATTACTTTATACTATACATCTATAAATAATACAAAGAGTTGCTTTGTAGGCTGTTACATTTTATGTAAATACTATTATATAGGCTTTTTTATTTTACTTTTCTTTGGTCAAAATTAGTTTGGAATTTTTCATGTTGTATCATGTAGTTTTGATTAATTCAATTGCTAAGTTGAGCAAATATATAATTTATTCAGCCTTTCTCCTGTTGGTGGTCAGATTATTGCTAGTCTTTTGCTTATGCAAAGAACATTCTTGAATATTTATCTGCACAAATTCAAGTGCTACATATTGTACCAGAAAATAATTCATGTTGTGTTTTAATTCTCTGTGTGCAAGCATAACTTTCTGCAAGGAGGAGCACTTTTAGATACATTTTTAGAAAATATTTTATTTACTTATTTTTAGAGAGAGGGGAAAGGGAGGGAAAAGGAGTGGGAGAAAAACATCAATGTGTGAGACAAACATTGATTGGTTGCCTCTTGCATGTTTCCAACTGGTTATCTGGCCTGCAATCCAGGCAGGTGCCCTGACTGACCGGGATCGAACCAGCAACCTTTCGGTTCATAGGCCAATGCTTAATCCACTGAGACACACCAGCCAAGACTAGATACTTTTATTCAGCAAGATAATATTTTTATGATGAGTTAATTATGAAACAAGGTCATGGTCAGCAAGTTATTATACAAACTTTGTGAGCAAATTCAACTTACCATCCCAACTTTAAGTAAATGAAAACATTTTATGCACAAATATTTTTAAAAGTTTACTTTTCCATAATCACATGTTGACAGGTAACAACCCCTGAAGGACTGTTAAATATGAATCTAAGAATGTTATAGGAATGAGCCTTTGTCCTTCTGAGTAAACAAATACTTATCAAGTACATTTAACCTAATTTTATGGTAACTGCTAATATAGTCTCTGACCTTTAAAACATGCTTTCTAATCATATTTGCATTCCTCAAGGTACTTAAAAATATCCTCACCAGAGGATATGTTTATTGATTTTAGAGAGAGGGAAAGGGAGAGAAACACGGTATGAGAGAGAAAAATCAATTGCTTCCTGTATGCGCCCTAACCAGGGATTGAATCTGCAACCTTTTGGTATATGGGACAATGCTCTAACCTACTGAGCACAATGCCAGGCCCCCAAAGTACTTTTGACAGTCTTAGACTGCTTTCTCATTCTATGCTATTATAACAAGTGGCTAATGTTCCCAGCTACAATTTTAAACAAGTTTATATTACATTAATTGGGGTTTATAATAATTCTTCAATAAACCC
The DNA here is from genome assembly GCF_019186645.2 of Phyllostomus hastatus. NCBI lineage: Eukaryota > Metazoa > Chordata > Mammalia > Chiroptera > Phyllostomidae > Phyllostomus > Phyllostomus hastatus. The sequence goes on from NW_025334041.1 coordinate 53,369,032, forward strand.
CATATTGTGGGGTTTATTCCACAATATCTAGACATGAATATCCTGGGTTTCAGGATTTTGAGAATCTTCATTTTCAATATATTGACAAATGCTCTCTAGAGTAGTTCTACCAGTTTATACTCACATGAGCTCCTATGTAGTGTAGGATGCCCCACATACCCACCAACACTTTGTGTTGTCAGACCTTAAGAGTTTCATCAATCTAATGAATGTGATGTGAAGTCACTCTGATGTCAATTTTGATTATTAGAAATTCATATGGTTATTGTCCATCTAGGTTTTCTTTTGTATAATTGTCTTCCTTGGCTGACAAGCAGCCATGGGGCTGCTTGCCTTTCTAACTGATTTGTAGATATTCTTTACATGTTCTGGATAAGAATAATCTGTTACATGTGTTGTTAAATAGCCTATCCTTTATGGTGCCATTTGTTGTGTTTTAATATTAATAATCAAATCTATCAATCTTTTATGTGCTTTTTTAAAAAATTGAATTTATTGGTGTTACATTGGTTAATTATATACATTAAAGGGGTACAGTTCTATAATACTGTACGTTTATCACTCTAAGTCATGTTTCTTTCCATCACTATTTATCCCCTTTTACCCTTTCCTACTTCCCCCACCACAATTTCCCTCTGGTAATGACTGTACTTTTGTATGTCTAAGAGGTTTTTTTTCCTCCTCAATCCCTTTACTTGTTTCCTCCTGCCACCCCTCAAAAGACAGCTGTCTGTTCTCTGTATCTGAGTCTGTTTCTATTTTGTTAGTTCCTTTGTTCATTAGACTCCACATATAAGTTAAATCATAAAATGTTTGTCTTTTTCTGACTGGCTCATTATACTTAGCATAATACTCTCCAGGTCCATCCATGCTCTTGCAAAAGGTAAGATTTCCGGGTGTGGTTTTTTTTTTTTTATAGCTGAGTAGTATTCCATTGTGTAAATGTACCACAGGTTTTTTTCTTATCCACTCATATACTGATGGGCACTTGGGCTGCTTCCAATAACTGTTTTTCTTCATGTACTGAGTTATTATAGCCTCTATCCTTCAACCAATAAGGTGCATTATAGAAATAGATTTCCAGTTGTTGAATCGCCATTGTAATCTTGAGAAACCCTATTAGTTCTTTTTGTTTATAACTACTGAATTGTGATCTTATTTAGGATTTTTAGTAACTATGTTCATAAATAAAATCTACTTATGTCCATTTATAGAGTCCTTCCCCGGGTTTGAGATTAAGTTAATACTATAAGTGTAAGATGTGGTAGATACTTTTTCTTTTTACTAAAATGTTTTATTTAACACAGGCATTATGTACTCCATGGTGGGTTGGTAAATCTGATGTCATTTGTGGGGACAAAACATGTATTAATTTAACATCTGTAATGGTTATTAGTTTGTTCTTTCTATTCTTAAGGCAATGTTGATAATATATTTTCTAAAATATTACTCATTTCATCTATGTTTTTAAATCCTTTGTCATAGAATCAGTCATCCTATGTTTGTGTGACTTTCAAAGCCTTTATTAGTGTAATATAATTTCTTCATCTAGGTACTCAGTATACCAGGAAAATCAGTCATCATTTGTCGTCTGGGTCCAACGGACCTTTTTAATTTTGAAAACCCGTTTGTTATTTAGTGAAAATGTAGACAGTAAAGAAATAATTAAAAACAACTTCATTAGACATTTTAATAATGTAAACATAGAAAACCCCAATTTTATTTAATATATATTTTTCTGATTTTAAAGATATTTAATACACAAGATGGGTAAGATCCCTTAAACATAACTAGGTGTTCAACTGTCATGAACCTAGAATACATTCACCTTATGAATTTTGATTCAACTTTAAATGTATCTTCAATGGGCTCTCTTTTATTATCACTTCAGTTCTTCTTCCACTTGCATCTTCAAAATGTAGTGTATTTAAGAACCCTGAAGTCACATTTTTGTTGGAGGATGGATATGCTTTTGCTTCACAACTGGCAAAACATTTTCACTTTCTGATTTCCAAACACCAAATAGAATAGTAAATACAATTGATATTTCACTCTTATATCACCTATTTACTTTCAGTTATCTTTGAATATACACCTTCCTATCATGTAAATTATGAACAAACATAAAATATGTTGTCGCAAAGTATTGTGTGAAATCCTTTCTTTTGGATAACTGTATAAGAGTATTTCCTTTTTTTACTTAGAACTATATTGTTTGCTCCCTGGCAGGGTACCTCAGCTGGTTAGAGCATTGCCCAGATACACCAAGATTGAGGTGTATTCAATTCCTGGTCAGGGAACATACAAGAATCAATGAATCCATAAATAAGTAGAGCAACAAATCAATGTTTTTCTCTCTTCCTCTCTAAAATCAATCAATAAAAAATATTTATAGAAATATATTTTCACTCACTGAGTTTTGAGTTTGAGAATTTTTTTTGTCTAAGATTTTTTACTTACGAGTACAGAGTGCTGGTCTATTTAATAACCATGAAACATCTGCTAATTTTGGCATGATGAGTGAAAAATTAAAAAGCAAACAAACAGAAAAACAAAGCTAAATGCCTAGGTGTATCCAAATAAAAACTAAAAAAAAAAAAACCCCACATAAATTATGTCTCTAGAGTTCTTCTATACCTTCTTTTAAGATGATGCAGTATTTGAGGCAATGCAGTAAAACTGAAGGATGATATAAGTGATTCATTTCACTGGTACATTATCCTTCTAAACAATTTCATCACTATTGTTTTCTCACTGTAGTCTTTTCTTTTTTTAGTATAGTTCCTGATGTTACACCAAAGGTTAATATTGTTTGTATTTTTCTTTTTGTCCTCACTCCACCCTGCCACCCCCATTAATCTTGGTCTACTTTAATTCATACAAGGAACAACAGGCTTTTACTCTTGCTGACATTCTCCATAATTTGTCATTTATTTCCGACATTTTCTGAGGGAGGGTACTTTTGGTTTTTAAATTTATTGACCGTTTTGGTCAGAACACACAGTCTTTATATTTATCAAATTTTTTAAATTTGCAGACACTCTTTGTGGCTTAGAGCATTTATAAAAACTTATTATATACTGTGTATATCTGGAAAAAAACCCCATATATATTATATATAATCTTAGTTGTATATACTAGTTCTCTATATCCTTACAAATTCTTCATAGCTCTTCATTTTAGATATATCTTTTCTAAACCAGCAAATACCCTGTAATAGATTCCATTTCTCTAATAGTCACATGTGTTTTAAAAGGCAAATTTTAGGTTTTTTAGATTATTGAAATATTTTATATATTACTGAAATATAAAAAATGAATACTGCTTTCATTTTTACTTTTTCCTCCTCTGACTTCTCCTGTATTTACAGTTTACTGTATTTCCATTTCCTTTCTGCTGGTTTGAAATCTTTAAAAATTTTGGTCATATATTCTTTAAAATAATTTTGAAAAGATGTATCTTTTTATAAATTTTTTAGTTTTTTTCAAACACTGAAATAAAAGCTTTTCAGTTGTTTTTGAAACACTTCCATCATGTTTCAAAAATGGCAAAGTAAGTCATTTCTGTAGTAGTGATAGTTTAAGCAAAATCCACTATATTATTAACTGAATCTAATATTACAGCAATTTGATATCTACCATCACTCCTTAAAATGGTAGGAAATTTTACACTATTTTATTCCCATTTCGATTTTACTTCCCCATATAATTTTATCTCATTGTTATAGTGTGATGGTTGAAAGTTTTTTATTGATACCTTGGTCATGCATCTATTTCTCAGAATGTATGGAAAGTGTATTTGTTGAAAGAAAAAAATATTTTTGGCAATTAAAAAATCCATTTCCTATATAAACCTCCAAATGTTAAAGACTGTTGTCTGAATTATCATTACTATTCAAATGATAAGAACAACATAAATTTATCAATTTTATTGTCATTAAAAGTACAAAATTGTTTTATTGGAAAATACAGCACCAATGAATGGATTGTGCTGTATTTTACTACATTCAAGAGTAAATATTGGTAATTGCTAGAATGAAATGTCAATTTTACTACTATTTTTAAGTAAATGCTGAGAACTCATGCAATATAAATTAAAAGGGATAAAATTTTGTTACAGTGATGCCACTTAATTCTTGGATGCCTTTTATGGTATATGTCAAAAATCATAAACTGATCATTAAGTTATTTAATGATCATTAATTGACAATTCGTTTAAGCTTTCTTCCTACTGAAAGCAAAGAGTTAAAAACCATCCTCACCGGAGACCTTGTTGTTCAGGCCCTTTTCCTTCTTAGCTCCTTGGAGCATTAACCAAAAGGCTTTTCCAAGACTTATCTATAACTTATTTAGAATCACCTTGATTATGGAAATTAAGACAAAACTGAGTACAACCCCATAAAATTGGAAGATGCACAATTTGTTTAGGATGATTATATAGAGATTAGAAATTTTGTTTGAAAAGCATTTGTTTTTAATTAGAAGAGAAAGATCTGAGAAGAATTAATCCTAAAAGTAAAGCTATTTTTCTAAAGTTAAATGCACTATGTCCTAAAACTATATTTTATGGACATTTATACCTGTACCTACATGTAAACATATGTTCTGCTTTTAAGAGTGTTGTTTATGCTATTTCCTCCAACTAAAATATACATTTGAACATTTCTGAAATTGGGATGTATCTTATAATCCATGGCATATCATAGTTTAGTTGGCAGTGTTTTAACTAAGTGGTAGGTAATGGTGAATCACATAATAATGTCTTAGATTAAAAGAAAAATTATATTAGAATGTAAAAACTAAGACCAAAATGATACTCTGTCATTAATAAGTTCAGAGCTTATTATGCAAAGTATCCTGATGGCTATTATGTTTTATGACTGCTATTGATGGCTACTGTTTCACTTATAATAATACATAGTTGGAATGATAAAAACGGAGAAATGGCTCAGAGACAATAAGCAGGAGACCTGGGCCAGGTAAAAAATTAATATGAATACAAAGAATCTAATAATGAACCTGGCAAAGGTTAATAATGTTTTACCTAAGAATCTGAAACATGCTCTAGAAAATATAAAACCATGAACTTACCTCTGAAATGTGATCTTTCAACTTGAAGATGTAATGTTAATGTCAGAAATAAACATGAAACTCTTAACTTTCTCCTTGAAATCATGCAAATTATGTTACTCAGACAGGTTTTAGACATATTCATCAGGTTCTTTACTATTATTGATAATGAAGACAGTTTGCTTACAGCAGAGCCAACAAAATCCATCCTCTTTACACTAATCTCAAATTTTCTAATTCTAAGATAGATGAGGCTGGCAAACCTTCTGATTTGTCTAAAGATAAGGTGCCTTTCCCTTATGATCTCTTTTCTTTATACTATTCACCTCCAAGAAAAATGTTTTGAATAGTCAGGCGACAAAAAAGGCAAGTCATTAAACAAAAACTGTCATTACTCTATCTCCCTTACTTGACGTCTAAATTCTGAAAACCTCCACATGGGCCAATAAAACCCATTTCTAAGACTACACTTCACCCATAACGAAAATACATGAACTTCCACCACACTACCTTGTGGAAAGGAAGGAAAGGTCTGAGCAGATTCAAACGGAAGGGACGTAATTCCACGTCTTGATGGGGTAGTGGGAAGTTTCTGGAAGAGTATGTGGGACCTGGAATATTGTTGGGGTAATTTTTGAAAAATGTAACTGCCATAGATTTCTTTTGTAAGGCAGGGTAGCGTGATCACACAATGGCAGAAAAGAAATGGAGAACTGGCATAAGCCACTGATTTTGGAGATGGTCTTTAGGCATATATGGCTCTGGATGCCGTAAAATTATTGATGCCTGCATATACCTTGGGGAATTAAATACTGTTGTTTGAAGACATAGCTATAGATTATTTTTCCATTATTTAATTATATAAATACTTAAGATACAAACTTAACTATAAATTTCTCTAACATAATTATTTAGCATTTTTATGGAGGTAAAAATGTACACTCTGGAACACTAAAAAAATCATTTTTCATTTAAAAGAATATTCCATTTCATTCACTCAGCTAAATAAAAATAGGCTTATAATAGAAACAAACCAAAATATCAGTCGAAAAAACTTTGATAACCAAAAACACAACTACCTAGAGCAACACAGAAATGCACCTTTTCTGAAAACAACGTTTCTCTTAAAAAAATTAGAGAAAGTCAGACTTCTGGAAGTAGATGTTGGTAACTTGACAGGAAAAAAAGTTTACATTTAGTTAACATTACATTTATAAAATAGCAAAATAAAATGCATAAAAACTATTAGTTAGAAGTTAAAATTTGAAAATCTTCCAAATGTTAATACTTTAATACAATATCCTTCCTGACTTCCTTTATCTTTGCCAATAACCCAGTGATCTCTGAGATGCTTTAATAATTATTCCCAGAAGCCATTTCCTACAGAAAGCATTTTTTACCTATAAAGTTCCATAAAAGGGTTACAAAAGTATTCTATTTGCTCTAATTTTCATCATACATCATGATCTCAAATCTGTAAAGACATTAGGGAATAACGACATTTCCTTTAATATACTAAGGGAAAAGTATTTACTTTTTTATATATAGGAGATAAAGGCAGAGTAATATAGTAGATATAATTGAATGTCTACATTAATTCATCAAATATTTATTAAGTACCTACTACTTTACAGGCATTGTTCTAAGAGCTAAGGATATAGGGGTGAATGAGAAATAGCTACAATTTATTGAGTGCTTACTATGTGCCAGGCTCTGGCCTCTGAGTTTCACACATGTAAACCCATTTAATTCTCAAACACAACACCTCTATGACATGGGTACTACTAATTTCTTCATTTTACATATGAGAAAACTGAGGCATAGAAAAGTTAAATAACTCATCCAACTAGTAACTTGGCAGTAGTAGTCTTGTTTATCATGGGTATTAATCTAAAAATCCTTCCATCCTCATTTTCTTTGTCTCTGTGACAATGTAACAAATACAACTGGGTGTAGCTCAAATAGGTGGTGAGACCACTTCATTTTTAGACATTTATTTCTGGAAATATTTAAACAAAATTTTAACTAGCTTTAATTTCATGTATTGTGACCTCAAAATATTAAAATAGCCTGGATATGATGAGAGTTGATTTTGTTAAAATAGTTGTGAAAACCCTGGCTGGTGTGGCTCAGTTGGATGGAGAATCCACCTGTAGACTGAAAGATTATGGGTTTAATTTCCATCAGGGCACACGCCTTCATTGGGAGTTCAGGCTGTGGTTGGGGTATGTACAAGAGACAACTGATCAATATTTCTCTCTCTTCCGTCCCTTCTCTCTCTTAAAAGAAAAAAAAAGGTTCAGGGAAAAAATCTCTTCATATTTTTCTCTCCATTACTGTAGGTAAATAAACATACTATTCCTTCCTGTGGAAAACCACTTCTCTAATCCAGGTGGGCCTAGAGTCTCATCGTAGGGGTGGGTCCATTGTTCACACTAATTAGGCCTCAACTCACTCCCTTGGTCAGTTACTGGATCAGGACTACACAAAAACAATCTAAGTAAGCATGGCCAAAATGTGTGCTCTGGGATTGACAGAGTTGGAAAATATCCTCTTCACAATGGAAGTGATATGAAACTGCTGCTAGCCATCTTCTTTGGCCTCAAGAGAAAATGACTCCACAATACTGAAAAATATAGAGAAATTCAGACAAAATAGCTTTGAACTAGTTATGCAAGAAACAGGTAGGTCTTTGTCTTTCCCAATAAAGTTAGTATAAAAAAACTTTTTTATTTAAGCTTAAGTGAGTTTCTGTAACTTCCAATCAAATTTCAATGCATTTTCACAAAAGCATCACATAAAATATGCACATAAAACAATGGTTATAAGGAACAGAAATCTTTTTTATTCTCTTCCTTTACTCCTCCTTCCCTATTATAAACAAATACAGAACTGTCTACAGTTCTAAGGATGGTTTACCTATTTTATTTTCAAAAGCTGTAGTAGGCAAATATTTACTGATGAATTCTAACTGATTACAAAGTATTACTTTAATAATTCTACTCCTTTAGCATATGACAAAACCACAATATAACTAGACAAAATGTTTTATTTTAAAACATTAAAAGACAAATGTCCATTTATATAACCAAGAATGTTAAATATTTGGAAACTATAAATCTTCTAAAATGTGGTAGGCACTTTCGGAGAGCTAAATATTGCATATTATCCTATCATATGTCTTCCCTAATACCGATATTTGATATGATGAAAAATACCAAGACGACCCATGTCAGGGTTCAACTTAAGTACACAAGTGAGAATTTTGTCCAAGGTATTCCTGACACATGAAGTTTCCAGTTGAATTTCAGAAACGTTAACAAAAGTATCTTCCTTTTTTGCCTGTGAATGTTTGAGTACTGCTGTACTGTTGGCTTATATCCACTACAGATACTGGTTCTAGGCCAGCCCAAGGATCTTCAAGCATTGAAGGCTTGAAATAACTTTCCAACTCATTAGACATTCTTTTTTCTCTACCACGCCCTGATCCAAAAGGTGTAGATGTCCTTGGAGAACCCTTTAGAAAAAAAATCAGTTAAAAAACATTTAGTAGAGATCACTGGTACTTTTTCTTTAAAAGCTAGTCAGGATTACATTGCTAGCTAAAAGTTGTGCCATGAAGCCAAGTATGTTCAAATGCAAAGTCCACGATTTCTTTAGTTCAGTGTTTTTGTTTTTTAAAAGTATTTAAACCAATTTGATATGCTCCTTTATTATTAATTCTATGCCCACTGCCACTTCAAATATTTCAGGTTTTCAAACTTTGCAGAACTATCGATTGGCGATGAAATAAGAAATAATTTTATTTCCTTTTTTCCCTTCGAAATCTCCATACTTTTTTTCTGGAAAAAAGTTAAAACTTTTTAATCCTATAGCTTCAGAATTCCACTTAAATTAACAAAACTTCCCGTCTCGTTAGCTCCAGACTCAAAGGGATGGCGTTGGTTTAGCATAAGAAAAGTTGAAAATGCACCGAGTATATGCAAGTTGTAAACCACAAAAACAATACACACCCGGAAATACTCATCTTCTGTATTCACTCTCCCAGAGAGGAATAGGGAACTTCCCGTATTAACTGATTCTCCCTTGAGAAAACTTGGAGCAGAAGCCAGTGTACTTCAAAAACAAAGATGGGAAGAGGTTAAAAAAAAAAAAGGGGGTGGGGAGAGGTGGAAAAGGTTAAAAAAAAAAAAGTGCCAGCAGCCTATAACTCTCTAAACTAGATGAGCTCCACACTGGGAATTCATTCGTTTTTTACCCCCTCGGGTACCCGGGCTCAGAATAAATTCGCTGAGACGAACTGGCAAGGGCTCTGACAAAGGAGAGAGAACTAGGAAAATCATCTGTAAATTAGTGGCAGCGTAGTGGCTAAAAGCAAGAGGACTCTAGAAAGTTAAGACTCTGCCACTTTCTCAGGTAGTCTAAAAACAGTTACTTAACTTCTCTGAGCCTCAGTTTACTCACCTGCAAAGCGGGGCGAACAATTGAGTCTCATCTCATAGAGGATTAAAAAAAAATAACCCACATAAAGGGATTTTTAGTACCGTGCCTGCCATAAAGTAAGAGCTCGGTAAACGCTGGCTATTATTACCTGGGGGTGGGTGTGCTGCTGCCCTGGGGAGTAGCCGAATTGCTGCTGGGACCCCGCGGGGGACCTGGAGTAGGAGCCAGGGTAACCGCCAGGGGACGGAGACCCGAACCGGCCCCCGGGGAAGCTGCCGCCGTGTCGTGGAGAATGGCTGCTCCCGTAGGGCCTACAGAGAGGCCCGCACGACGGCGTGTGATGAGGACTCCCGTACCCGTCCCGAGGGGAGGACGGCCGTGGTCCGCCTCCGCCCGAGGTGCCCCGGAAGCTGCTCCCGCTACCCCAACCTCCTGCACCCGGCCCGGGGTAAGGAGGAGTCGGGGGTCGAAAATTCTGTCGGTGCATATCCGAAGATGAAGACGAAGACCTAAAAGCTGCGTCCCGGAACTGTCCCGACCAACCCTTCACAGAGAATTGGTGATCCTTTATCAAAACAGTCTTCCGGCCGTCAACGCCATACAACATATTGGTTCCGCCTCACAAACGTTCCGCCACGGGCAGGAGAATAAGTGGGTTATTGAATTCTGTAAAAATTGTGCTCATTTCAGTGAAAGACAGAGGATAAAGAAAAGGCCGAACACCCCTCCTGGCTACGGGCTTTGCAATCTCGGGTTTTCAGTCGGGACAAACCTACCAGACGCACAACTCCACGGAGACAAACGCGAAACCATAACGCCCCGCCCCGCGAGACAGCGCCGGAGGCCGGGAGGTGGGGTCTGAGGTGTTCCTGGGCGCTTGCGTTCTTCTAACGCTGGGACCTAGAGTGTCAGAGGGGCTCGCAATGCTGGCGACGCTGGTGAGGGTCAAGGCTCTGAGGAGAACAGGCTTTATCTGCGGCCCGGGCGGCGGGAGGGAGCTGTGGACCGGCCGCCTCAAGTCAGGTACCCTCCTAGACTCCGTCCGGGCGGCGAAGGGGATCCCAAACCCAGCCTCCTACCTCAGGCGGCGCCCTGATTAGAGCGCCCGAGCTTTCCTGAGGTGCCTGCTGACCCCGCAGCTCGCCCTTTGGTCTGTCCGCTTCAGCGCGCCCTTGGCTGCCGCTCTCCAGCTGCCGCAGAGTCAGAGTCGCCCAGCCCGGCTTCTGGGTCCTGGCCTGGTAGCTCGCTGCTGCAGGTCCGCCCCCGGCCCAGTCTTACTGGACGGACGTCTCATCTCTCTTGCTTCCCCTACCCTCTCGTCCCCCAAGTTTAAATAACTTCAAAAATGTACACCCGGAGTTTAGAAGGGGGTTTTCAGATTGTATCTTTAACTTGGAGAGGTTGTGCAAACAAATGCTGGACTTTATTCCCTTCTTTGGATTAGCAGACTAGGAAGCAGGGATACTGATTTTCAAAGAGCAAAATTTGGCCACAGCTCTTCAGATCTTGTTTCACAATCAAATATGAAGAAAAGTGTGATAATTGAGGAATGACATCTAATGTATAATAAAACACGCCTTTGTACCAGCTGTCCCAGAATTTGTAGTAAATTGATATTTACTAGTTTTGTAGATCTTTCTTCCTTCAGAAATTGGGGTTATAATCATGAATCCTGAAGTCAGCTTGTAGGAAACAGAATCTTAAAGAACTTTAAACTCATTCAGTCTTAGCCTCATAGGTAGCCTGTATTTTTCAGCCTATACACATTCTTGTAGCTGCTCCTTCTCACTCGTTGTTTTGTGACATGCTTAGCCAAAAAGTGTGATGCCTTTTCAGCTTTCATCTTTGCTGAATAGAGACCCACCGTTTTTGTTTTTGTTTTGTTCTTGTTTATTCTGAGAAAATTCGGTTCACCAAATTTCTCCTTTAGAAGCAAGCTGTAGAATCAATCAAAGCAGAATAGTCTCATCAAGGTTGGTGATGCCTGAAGACCCCAGATTATCCACTTTATTAAATACTTATATTCTGAAAAAAAAAATGCTAGACACTGTCTTTGGTGCATAGATTACTGCCTGGTAAGTGAGCGCTCAAATATTTATTGAATGGTCATATCATATTGATCAGTGATTCTCACCTGTTGTCCCACTTATATCATCAACCCATCTACATTTTCTGTGGGAAAGGAACAGAAAAATGGGAGGGCTGGGGGCCAAATTTATATCAATTTTTAACTGGCAAATAATTTTGCAGAATTCAGTAAAATACTGTAAGTTGTCATTTTACTTGGCTTACAGTTCTAGAATACTTTTCCCCATAGTGATACCATGCTATCTTCTTCACACATGAACTTGTATTAGCAAAGGGGGAGGGAGAAAAAATACAGTGGAAAAATTTTGAAAGGTAGGTTAAGAATTGGCATTGTGTCTTTCACTACACTTGCAGGTGTATAGGAGGATTGAGGGAGAGTTAATTTTTGATAATTATCTTGTTGAATGAACTAAAAAGAGTCTGGAGGCTTTGGCTAGAAATAAATGGTAAAGAGTTATTCAAGGGTCTTCAGGTTTGCAAATTCGGAGCATGACTAGGCAATACCCAGTGTTCTGAAGAAGAAAGGAAAGCTCAGAGTTCTGTCAATGTAAGAAGCATCAAAACCTGTTAAGAATTTTTATAAGTTTATTTGAACTAAACTGAGGACAGTGCCAGAAGCAAAGTTTCAACAGAGTGAGAAAATGCTCCCATGAGTAGCAGTTTTGTAGTTTATTTTCTATATCAAAATCAAAAGAGAAGACATAACGGCCGATGAATGAAATTCACTTGTGGTAGATTTAGGGAGGCAGAAGAAAGCAAAGTGATTGGATAAAGAGTAAAACTGAGAAACAAATACTTCTTTTGCACTGTTGGGTACAGGATAGTTAACAATTAACATTTACAATACATAGAGGTGGTATTTGGGCAACAAGATAGCAATATGGGTCTAGTGCTCTCATGCCCTGAGGGGTCTGGGAAAAAAAAGGAGTTACTCTGACATTCAAGGGTATGCTATTTTAGATGCAAAAAACAAAACATTACTTAAGGTAGAGTATGTGATTACCCCTCAAGACTTGCTTTCAGCTAGGAATTTTTATTCCTAACTGGTTCAGACCATGCTGTGAGGTTAGTTTTGGTCTCTTGAGTTTGTTCCAGGCATACCCTGAGCTTGTCAGGTTTAGTATGTGACCCCCTTTTCTTCCACAGTTCTTATAGTAAAAAGTACATTCTTGGGAAGAATCAGTCCTGCATTCTTAGCTTCTGGCTTGGCCAAAGATGGCAGTCCTTTACAGTGATTTTCAACTGGTATGCCAAGGGACACTGCGGTGGGGCAAGAATTAAAACACGCAATGCCTGACTATTTAGTCAGGGGCACTGTCCTCTTTCCCCTTAAATTATCAAATTAAAAAATGACAACAGTTGTCTGTTGGGAATGAATCAAAATTATACCTATTTTTTGTGAGGCTGGCAAAAAATATATTTTTTGTGGTTTGCCGCAGAATTTTAGTAATTAGTTTATGTGTGCTGTGAGATGAAAAAGATTGAAAATGGCTGCTCTAGATGACCTGCAATCTGGATAATATATGTCATATGGTCTGTATATATGAACACTCTTTCCTTGGTCTGTCAGGGGATAATCAGATGATTACTGAATAGAATAGTTTCCTCCTACCTCAACCTACCTGATTTTAGTCATTTAGCAGCTTAACTAAATATAGTGATTATATTTTATTTCTTCACTCTATTCCTCAACTGCAGAGTCTACTTGGATCACTTCTGAGAATAGGCCACTTGTCTTTTACAGATGAGGAATTGGCCAAGAAAAGTTAAGTGATTTGCTTAAGCTCATATTGCAAGCAGAGGTGGGTCCAGAACTTGGGTTTCTTGAATTCTAAGCAATTGTTTTTGTTACTCTTTTTTTATCCTAAATAAAGAATATGAATTGACAGTATGTCCTTTGAAAAATGGAATAGATAAATAATCATGCAAAATTTTGAAAGTGATATTGGGTAGCATGTTACTTTAGATTTAGAGATTTGTAGGTTTATCCTTAATATTGAATTTTTATAAATGTAGTTATATCCAAGTGTTAGCCTGGGAATTGCAGGTTCTAAGATCCTTAAATATTTATATGCTGGAGCAAAAGTAGGTTTACAGTTGTGTATGTGGAAAATAAGAATAGAAAATAATAATACAATAATTCTGTGTTTCGTGCACTTACAACTGTAAACCTACTTTTGCCACATCCTGTATTTATATTTGTGGATGACAAAGGGGCCACATACTAAACCTGACAAGTTCAGGTGAGGCCTGTGAGCCTCACAAACTCAGAGACAAAGTAATCACATAAGATGGCCTGAACATAAAAATCCTAATTAAAAATGAATCATGGAAGGTAACTACATCCTAGTCCCTCACCTTCCTTGACAAAGGTAAATCTGTCTATTGTTTATTTTGTATCTAAAATAACAGACCCTCAGAACCCCTCAGGGCATGAGAGCGCAAGACCCACAACCTGCTATTGTCATCTTGTTGCCCGGATACCATCTCTCTGTCTTGTAAATGCTCATTGTTAACTGTCCCTTACTGACAGGTGTGAAAGAAGTATTTTTTTCCTCAGCTTTACTCTTCATCCAGTCGCTTTGCTTTCTCCTGCCTTCCTAATCTACCATCAATGGATTTCATGTTACCACCCTTACATCTCCTTCTTTGATTGTGCTTTATAAAGTAAGCTGCAAAACTACCGCTCTTTGGAGCATTTTCTCAGTCTGCTAAGATTTTGCTCCCTGGCATTGTCATCAGTTTGGGTCAAATAAATTCATAAACGTTCAGCAGGTTTGGATATTTGTGCTGACATATTGAATTTATGTATACAGGTGGGTTCAGGAAAAGAGATGAGGGGAAGGGAGAAAGTTTTATGTTGGATTACCTGGTGGAAGAAAAGTGAATTGGAATGATGGATATGAGGACATTAACAGAGAATATCAAGAAACTTTCTGAGTACCTGTGAGCTGTATGGAGCTCCGGGAATAATTGGTTAACTTTGCGGTGGTGTGGTTTACACTGTTAAAGGATAAAGTTCAACCTAGTAAATATGAAGATCTAATTGGCTTTATTAAGGTATTCATAAATTGGGCTTCATTCCATCTAGCAACTATAGGGGTACTCTGAGGGGGTTATACAAAATACAAGTTGTTTTTTTTTGTTTGTTTGTTTTTTTTTAAATAGGCAGAAGGGTGTGGCGGGATAGTTAGTAGCAAAAGAAAAGAAAGGATTATTTTTAGGCCAGGTCATTTTCTTTTGGGGAAATGGAATGGCAGGAGTTTTGTCATGCAGATTACCTCACTAGTATAGATCCAGAAATTCCAGACTGGTTTAAAATTCCCCTCCTGGGAAATGCTGAAACTGCAGTTAGGTGATGTGACTTAGCAAAAGTAACTCCATTTTGGCTTGTTGTTTCTTTTTTAAATGACACTAATGTAGGTAAGAGTACCAAGTCAAGGCAATTATAAATGTAAATGAAACTTTGTTTCTGTAAAACTGAGGATCTTTACTTAGGTTGCCTACAATTTTTGGTCTTTCTTTTTTCATTGGATTTAAAATATAATATATATATATGTATATATATATATGTGTATATATATACACACATATATTTGTATAGACTTCAAAAAACCATCTTGGAGGCTTAAAATATGAGTCCAGATGGGCTGTGTTTGAGGCAGGAATTGGGGTCCCAGAGCCCTACTCTCCCTGTACCTCCTCCACTTTAACTGTCCCTCTGAAAAGAGGCTTCTGGGGCACCTCTGTGGAGTTTCCAGGGTTCATCAGAAAGGGTTTGAAAGGCAATATTTTAGGAGATGTCAGGTCATAATGAGTACAGAAAATATAAATACTTTGGTTAATTTTACTGTGTATTATCAAGTAGTGAATATTTTTATGTTTCTGCATGGTCAGGGCTTTATAAACTAAGAAAACTGGAACCTAGGTAAAAGAACAAGCCTTGGAAATTAAAAGATGACTGAATAGATTGTTAGGGAATTCCCAGGAAGCTTATGTTTATATTTCAAAGGAGTATGAAACCCAGAGCCTTGGAGACATTTCTCCAGATTGAGATTGTAAAACCAATCAAGTTTACCTCCCCCCTGGAGACATTTACTTTCATTCCAAAGGGCAGGAACCCGGACACCTTCCCCTTTCTTCCCAAGAAAAATTTGCTTACCCTGAGGGTAGTAATGTAGCTATTTTATACAGACTCCCAGATTTATAATTTTGGGGACATTTTCTTGTGGCTCAGCCCCTGTATGTGAAGGCCTAACAACTGGCTCTCATTAGCTATGGGGAAAGGTGTTGCATTTCTTGATATAAGTAATACTAACTTATCTCTGCTCTAGAAACCTTGTTGTCTACTTTTAGCTATTTTGAATAAATATAGATGTTAACGTATTTTCAATGTAAAACATTCTTAGGACAAGAGAATGTATTAATAATTTCTATATGGAGAAATATTTTCACATTGTCTCAGTTTTTCTTATAGAGGTTCTATTGTTAGCTACATCTTCTGGAGGTGATTAGCTTACTCATTGATAGGATTAAGCCTTCACTGAGCACATTAGACCACTTAAGTATCACTTAAGTGATGTTCTCATTGATAAAGCAAGTATTAGAAACAATTTATTTTCAAGAGTACCAAAGAGCCAAACTCCGATGATCTTTTCAGTTCTAAGCATGTATATATTGTTTATAGTCATTAAGCACCGGCAAAATATTTTATGTATATTTATTTCTTTGTAGACTAATCATCTATATCCAGATAAAAAACAGGACAAAAACAGTTGGAATACATTAATTCATACTTGTAAAAGTTTCCATTGAAAATAATAAAATTGCCCTGGATGGTGTGGCTCAGTGAATTGAGTGCCTGCCTGCAAATCAAAAGGTCACCCGTTCGATTCCTGTTCAGGGCACATGCCTAGGTTTCCAGCCAGGTCCCCAGTAGGGGCTGGGCAAGAGGCAACCATACTTTAATGTTTCTCTCCCTCTCTCCCTTCCTTCCTTTCTCTCTATAAAATTTCTTTAAAAAAAAGAAAATAAAATTGCTGACAGAATACTTCTATATGAAGAAAAGTAAGAGTATAAATATTGTTTTTCATACACAAATTTTTGTTTTAAAATGAGTAAGTGAAATTTATAAAGTCTGTAAACTGGAACTGCTTTTCTACCCTTTCACATAATCTATAGTAGTGGTCTTTATCCTAAATGAGTTTTCAAAAACAATCCTTTGCATATATTAAGTTGATATTTAAAAGTTTTTATTAAGTAAATTTTACATGAACTAAGGTGAGAGTAAGATCTGCGATGTGTCAGAAATACGTTTTCATTTTGTCTCATGGGAGAAAGCTTATTGTGAAAGAAAGTTTAATCAGTTAGCCTGATTAATTTTAGGAAGAATATGTATAGAAGTTGAATGCCTGGAAATTGGTTACTGAGATATGTGAAGACTTTTCTAAAACATACTGAATCATTTTAATGATCTTCACATATCTCAGTGTGAGGACTGCTACTAAAGGGACAATAAAACAGTCTACCCCCAAAATAGACTCCCATTTGTTGGCTTTAAGGCTGTGAAATTGCTCACAGGCTACCTACTATCTCTCTTCCAGGGCTTGGCATCTTTATTTGTCACAACAGGATAGGTTGTGCTATGGTGCAGATTAGCCCACAATCTGAAAGGCTTTATACAAACAATAAACACATTGTTCTTGCATGTATAGCTTCATAGTTTGAAACTTGTATCCTCTAAAGTCACAAGCAGCAGGAGAATAGAGGCCTGGAGAATTTCATGGGATATTTTTAAGAGTTAGGCTTGGAATTGGCTTATATTACTTGTCTCTATGTTTCACTGGCCAGAATCCAGGCATTTGGCCTAACCTAATAGCAAAGGAAGTTGGAACTGTAGAAGAGCAGAGATTTGGGATTAGCACTGAGTTGTACTTTGGTTGTGGCATGCTTTACCCATGATTCAAAAGTCTTTTTCTGTTCCCTTTGAACCCTTCTTTCTATAAATGTCTCAAGCTTTCATTAACATAGTAGCATCTAACAGTTCCAAAACCTCTTTGTTTGCAAATTCCACAGTAGTAACCAAGTTCTTTCAAAGGAAGGTTAGTTCTTAAGAAATTGGGTGTCAACAAAAGACAAATTATAAATTATTATGAATTATGTTCTTGGCCCTGGTTAGTATAGCTCAGTGGATTGAGCGCAGTCTGCGAACCAAAGTGTCGCAGGTTCAATTCCCAGTCAGGGTACATGCCTGGGTTGCAGGCCATGGCCCCCAGCAACCACACATTGATGTTTCTCTCTCTCTCTTTCTCCCTCCCTTCCCTCTCGAAAAATAAATAAATAAAATCTTTAAAAAAAAGGTTTTTAAAAAATAAATTATGTTCTTGTTCTCTGGCTGTCTTTAAATGGTTTAATTGCTTTATAATGTATGCATCACTTCCCCACTACCTTTTTACAGCTCAAAAATTTTAATTTCCCTGCAATGTCTTTCGCTGAATACTAATTTTCCAAGTACCCTAAATTTCTAAAATTACCTGCCAAACTTTACAATTACAAACAGAACTTCTTTCAAGATTTTTAATGTGTGCTAGAAAGAAAGCATTCTGCTAACTATTCTGAATGAAGCCTCAGCTGATGAAGAGAGCATGCTTTTGTTATTGCACAGGGGTGGTCTGCCAGCCAGTAGTGTGTGGGTTCTTGACTTCGTGTAGGAAAGGTTTCACACATGAGTCCAAATGACTATAAGGATCCATTTATTAAAGCTGGGGACAGTAAGACAAAGAAGGGCTTAGCATAGAAGAAGCAACAGGAGAGTCCAGGCTGGGCTGCCTTAGCTCACTGGGAAGTCAGAGAAAAAGGGGCTTTGGGGACAGGTTCAGATTAGCCTGGGACAAAGCTAGCTGTTCTTTACCTTAGAGTTTAGGAAGAGTGTGCTTGTGAAGAAAGCAGAGGGGAAGAAAAACGGAAAGGGAATGACACTGGTTGTCTCTTTTTTGCAGGCATGAATCTTAGGGGAGGTCTCAGGGGAGGGTTTCAGCAGAATATTCATCAGTTCTCCAGGTGTGCCCTTTCAGGGTTGTAGTCTTTACTGATTGGTAAGTGCCAAGGCAGGGGGGTGTTAGTCACTGTAGTTGGTCCTGGTGTTGCCTAACTGATTGTGCTGCTTTTGTGGGTCTGGAGCTGAAACTCAACTGAGTCCTAGATGTTATCTCTAGGGAGGTGACCTTCTGTATTTGGCTGTAAATTGCTTAGCCAATTTGTTCAGCTATCTGTCTCAGTTTTCCTGTTCCAGTTGCCAAGGAATTTTCCTACCTTCTTACTATCCTGTCTCATTCACCCCTCAGAGACTTCTATCCCTAAAATCTTTTAGGGGTGATGAGGGAGGAGGGTATCTCTTCAGTAACTGCTTCCTGTTGACAGCCCTTATAGTCACCTGGACTTGTGTTGTGAAATCTTTCCTACATGAAGTCAAGAAACCACACACTACCAGCTGACCCTAGGCAGGCCTGCTCAGAACCAGGCCCCTGTATGGTAGCACCTTGAAGAAACATCCATCTCCTTTCTCACTTCTAGGTTCTGGTAGTCAGGTTCTTCGTAAAATATCAAATTAAAAAATCCTTTTGGTGTATATCACATTTGCTATTGATATTTGAACAGTTTGTTTTATGACTCAGCCTTTAAAAATTTTTTAAAAAACATTATAGTAGTTGACTAGTATGGTGGGGAGGGATGCCATGATTGCTTTCATACAGGTGAACCACTTGTGTGGGCATCTGTCAGTTATCTCTACCATGGTGCTTCTCAAGTTTATTTGTGTCCTGGAAGCCTTAAGGCCAAGCTTCATTTTAATTATACTTGTTTGCATGGTTGCTCAGCTGTATCATCATAATAGCTTTCTATCGTAGAGGCCAAATAAGATAGAGTGGTACACAAGTTGCTCAGTATATATCAACAAATTATAATTGATGATGCCCTTTCCAACTGTTTTTCACCTGACAATTACCCCTCACTTCCGTCCAGCCTATTCTGGTCTTTCAAAAACAGGAAAAACATAGCTGTTGATGTCCTTTTATAAGTATAGAGTATTGAGAATCATTTTTTTTTGTCCTTCAAATAATCATATATTTTTCTTATTTTCTATCTGGATTAAGTTACCTACTTTAATACCTACTTTTAAGTTACCTACTTTAATTGAATGTATAATACATATACATTGATGATGATGATAGCAATTGTCAGCTTTTAATGAGCATTTATGATATGCCAGGAAGTATACTAAGCACTTTAAATACATTTCATTTAATCCTTGCATGTCCTGTGATACAAATGTTTCAAATGAGGAAATTGAAGCTCTAACTAGGTAAGTTACTTTGCCCAAAGTCACTTGGTTAGTAAATAGTGGAGTAGGGAATTAAATCCAGTCTCCAAAGTTAATGCTCTTAAGTGTTTAACTCATTCATTACTTTTGACTTAACTGTGTTTTAGAAGTGCTTTCTGGATCTCTTCTTAGATAATAAAAGTAAAACTCTGTTACCTGATGTTAAATGAATTTCGTTTAAAATTACTTTCATTAAACAAAATTTTCCTAATTTACTATGGTTTGTAAGATGGCATTAGTGAAATTTAGACTTTTCTTCATAGGTTTGTAATGAAGTAAAATTTAGAAGGAGCTTGTGATCAAGATGGCAGAGTAGGTAAATGGGGTACTTGCATCCTCCCATGACCACATCAAAATAACAACTGAAGTACAGAAAAACTATCATTGGAAACCACATAAAATCTAGGTGAATAGAAGTTTTATAACTAAGGACATTCAGAAGAGAAGCCAGGTGACTAGTAGGAGGAGCAGAGATGTGGAACAGGCTGCTCTCATACCCATATGTGGCAGTTAAAAATCTGGAGGGATACCTCAGCTGCAGAGGTCTCCCCTGAAGAGCGAGGAGTCCCAGCCCCACACTAGGCTCCCCAACCCAGGGTTCCAGTGCCAGGAAGAGAAGTCCCGTAACTTCTGGCTATGAAGACCAGCATTGATTGTGTTTGGGTGAGACAGAGGGCTTCTGGAGTCCCAGGCTTTCCTTTTCAAGGGCCCACACATGGCCTTACTGGGACTCACTATCTAGTGAGTATTGTCCTAGTACTGGGACCTTCAGGACTAGGGCAGCAGCTTGAAAAGCACCAGGAGCATATGGGAAGAATTGAATTGTGTTGCTTCAGGACAAGGGCCAGAGGGGCAGCTTTCTCCTAGACAGTAGTGCAGGCAGAGGCCATTGATTCTTTACTGAGCCCTCCCCCTGCAGGTTGCCATATCTGAGTTTCCAACAAAATGACCAACACTCTTTACCCTGCTCTGGCAATTCACTGAGTCCTTGCCTTGCCCCAAATTTGGGCCTACCCAAGCCACTTTCAGTGGTGTTTCCATGTAAATGGCCTGTCTTGGCAAATGCTGTAGAATTGCCTAATATCTCTTAAAAGTCCACAAACCCCAAATACCTTTGGTGTGTTGTATACCTCTTGTCAAGTAGCTCCAAGCCTGGCACTAGGAGCAGCTGACCTTGGTTTGCAGCTTGGCTTTCCCTGGGCACCTTCAAGCCCAACAAGTGACAACCACCTGCAGGTGCTTTGTAGCTCATTCTGGGTGTTTGTGAATAGGACACAGGCAGTGGCTGGCCTTTGTCTCCAGCGGGGCTATAGAACCAGTATACCCAGTGGAGCATGACCTAACCTCCTCTGCAAATTACACACTCAAGGGGTGGACTCTGTCGGCACCAGAGCCATACTGAAGCAAGTCCTGTTATACTTGCTTCAATATACTTGATGATTATGATACATTGTCTGTATACTGCACTGTGTGCTCATCACCCAAAATTTAGTCTGTTTCCATCACCATATATTTGGCCCCCATTTAGTCAGCTTCTATCTACCCCTGCTCCTTTCCCCTCTGCTAACCACCATATCTGTCTCATTGATTTTTTGTTTGTTCATTTGTTGCCTTCTGTTTTATATCCCATATGGGATATAAAACATGGTTCTTGTCCTTTTCCATCTGACTTCTCTTATTATCATTATGTTAGTATCTTTACTGTCATTCTGAGGAGTCCTTTCATCCCTCTCCTCCTTTGGAATCTCTGTTTTTTGGATTCCATGTCATTTTATTTCTTTTTCATCTTTTTGGTTGAACATATTCCTCAGAAAGTCACTCAATCCACTAAGCCATACCAGCCAGGGCCCCAGTAGGATTATTTTAAAGGCAGGCTCAAGAAGAAAGGGATTTGGATGCTTGTCAATAGTGAAGGAGATTTGGAATAGTTGTTTTGGGAAGAGATGGGTTGAATAATAGGTTATTGAGTAGTTATAAATTTGACATTGGGCAGCTGATTTTGTAGGGGACAAAACTCAGTAGCCTCTGTTTATCGTTTGATGTTTATGTTGTTGTGTGTTGAGTTAAATGACCAGGATGGTAAGGGTACTAAATGGTAGGTACACTCATTAATGGAAAACAATTAAACATGGGGAAAAGTTTTGAATAGATGTTTCATTAAAAGGTATAAAAATGCCCAGTCAGCATATGAGAAAGTGCTTAACATCATTTGTCAGAGAAATACAAATCAAAACTACAGTGGGTGTTATTAGCCAGTTTCCAAGTTGGCTACAAGTCCTACTTCCAGATGCTCACATTGTTGTATATATCCTCCTCATACTGTATCAGAGTTGGTATATGTGATGAATGGCATATGGCAGAAGTGATAGTAGGTCACTCCTGAGATTAGGTTATAAAAAGCCTGTGGTGTCCATCTTGGACACCAAGAAACCATGGTTATAATATGGCTCTAATGGGACTACATATTTTTTTACAATACCCCATTGTGGCAATCTGTTAATACATTGTGGCAAAATCCTAGGACTGACCTTTTGTCTTTTATTCCCCTTTCTTCGTTTTTCTCTCCTTCCTTTCCTTCCAGAAGCATTTATTGAGCTCTTACTTCATGTGAGGCACTAATTCTTGAGGTTGTAAATGCAGAATAAAAGTATCTCTTCTCAGGAGTTTATAATGTGATTGAAACTAACTGGTTAGTTATAATTCTTATATTGGTAACGCTATTGGCGTTACCAATAGAGACATACTCAGGATGCTTTCCTAAGCAGGAATAATTTCCAAGGAAGGTTAAATTATCAAAGATGGAAGTACTTGTCTAGATGAGGAAGGGCAGAAAATTATTTCAGGCAGAGAAAAGAGCATGTGAAAAGGCCCAGAAGTACAAAGAATTTGAAAGAAGTATGGCTGGTAATACAGTCCTTTATTTTTTCTTTTTTAATTTTTTGTTTCTTATTTTTGCAGATTGAAATTGGAAAGGTGGACAGGAGTGAAAAGAATGAAAATATGAATAATAAATAGTCTCATTTGCTTCTTTAGGACTGTACACTCTGTGAGGGAAAAGTCCATGAGTGAATGGGTGAATGAAGAATAGAATGACATAATGAACTTTTCATTTTGGAAAATTACTCAGGAAACAGTGTTTAGAATGGATTGGTGGGGACAGAGGATAAGCAGGACTTGGTTAAGATACTTTTATGGGCAGTTGGGACAGAGAATGATGAATTAGAACCAGGGAACTGAAGAGGAATAGAGAAGTAGATTTAATAGAAAATTGATGGCTGATTGAATATGGGGAGTGAAGAAGAGGACATGTCTAGGAAGATCTCTAAACTGTGTTTGGAGTGGTGGTTGATGGCATTAACCAAGAGGGAAGAGAGGACTAAGAAACAGATAAGGTAGAAAAGATTAGACCGATTTGCATTTCGAGAGGTAATTTTGGGACAGTGTTGTGAGGAAAGCCAAGATTGGAGACTGGCAGATGAATTTAGGAGGTTGTTGGGTAATTCAGGGGAGAGTAGATGGTGATCTGAACTATGGTGGTGGCAGTAGAGATGGGAAAAAGAGAAGGGAGTTGAAATATTTTTTGCAAAAGAATAGTAATTTGTTCTTAACTAAATTTGAGGGATGAGAGAAGAAAAAACTCAAGGATTTTGGTTTGGATTTTGACTTGTGTAACTGAGTGGGTGGGAAATGACATTGAATTAAAGAACACAAGGACAAATGTTGGGAGAAGATAGAAATAATATTGACAGTAGCTGATATTTACTGAGCACCATGGCTAAATGCGCATGAGACGTTGTTTCATTTAATTTTTAAGTAACCCTGTAAAACTGGTATCAGTATTATCCCTATTTCACAAATGGGAAAATTAAAATAGAGTTAGGTCACAAGTTAGTAGATAGTAACAGTTTGAACCTAGGGGCAATAATTTTAATCATTGCAGTAGTGGTACATCTTAGTTTTCCCCAGTAGATCATGAACTTGTAGAAGAAAGAATATGATGTCTCTCATCATGAATTAATCATAGATTGATTAGCACAGAGTAGGGGCAGTTTTTTTTTTTAAAGATTTTATTTATTTTTAGAGGGGAAGGAAGGGAGAAAGAGATGGAGAAAAACATTGATATGTGAAAGATACATAGATCAGTTGCCTCCAACATGCCCCCATCTGGGACCCAGGCATGTGCTCTGACTGGGAATTGAACTGGCAACCTTTTGGTTCACAGGCAGGCACTCAATCCATGGAGCCACACCAGCCAGGGTGAAATAAGTGTTTTTAATGGGAGCTTTCACTCATGTCCTTGGCTACATGTATTCTATTCGTTTTGCCCCAGCACCAACTCAGTTGTGGAACTCAGCCTCTTTTCTTTGATTTTTGAGAACAACTCACATAGGGCACTTGGGTTTGTTCCAGGCTTTACCAAACCAGCTTGGTGACTTTGGAGAGGTTCCAATGTACAACTTAAAATCAATTGTTAACTACTCCTGTTTTTTAAATTGTTCTTTAGCTATCTCACTTATTGACATTTTTTCTCTGGTAATTTTTCTCCTGCCATTCTTGTGCACTTTCCTGTCCTCTAATGTTAGTTTCTATTTTAGCTTCTAAGCTTACGTGTATACTCAGATCCCCATTGTTCTTTTTGGCAGAGCATTTTTGCTGTCTCTTTAACTGTTTCTTTCTACTGTATTCAAGCCCTATACAGATGAGAGAAAAATTAGCTGCATGACCTTGAGGATTCTGGTCTCTTAATGATCTCAGTTTGGGCTGCTATAACAGAATACCACATGCTTATAAACAACAGACATTTATTTCTCACAGTTCTGGAGGTTGGAAGTCTGACATTAGAGTGCCAGCACAGTTAGATTACGGTGCAGTCCTCTTGTAGGTTGAGGACTGCCAACTTCTTGCACTGTCTTTGCATGGTGGAGAGGTGATGCGTGCTCACTGGCCAGCAGTGAGCGCAGAATGCTGTGGATGGCTCATCAAAACATGAGAAAGACATACACAGAGATAAGTAGTTTCTGTGGGGAAGTAAAAACTGAATGGCCACTCTCTCTGGTGGGGAGAGCACCTTGTCTCCATTCCCAAGCAGATTTTTATTGAGAATACAGACTTCGTTTGTGGATTCACAGTCTGGCTGAAAAGATCAAAAGAAGTAGGTGACTTACAAAGGTGCAGACAGAACCCCTGCTGTGATTCTGGGCAGAGATTGGGGTTTTATATAACAGGGCTCAAAGGGTAGTTTTGGTTTCCTGTCTGTGCCTTCAAATTTTAATCTAATAACATCCTCCAGCAAACAGATCTCACAGTGTCTTGCATATTCTATGTCCCAGGCCTGATTACCCCGGGCGTCCGCTGTTTCTGGTCTGGGCTCCACCGCCCCTTCTACCCTTCTGTTTCCCACAGGCCTGAGTTAACAGAGAAGACAAAGGCAGCCAGGAGACTTAGATTTCTCACAAGGACTCAGGCTTTGACAAAGCCAAGGGGGCAGGGGTTGATGCTATCATCCCTCCTTATCCACAGCCCCGAGTCTCTTCCCTTAGGGCATTTTCACATGATCACGTCTGTCTTAGATTCATTCTCTTTCTTAGAGAATTGTTACCCCATCATTAACTGCTGATCATGCAAAAGGGAAGTCAGGCATTAGAACAGGCACATTCATACCAGGGAAATAAGTTTTGTCTCCTTAGTGGCTCCTGGTCCGCAGGTCTTTCACTCAGCCTAAGTCACAGGGGGTTACAGCTTCCTGAGACCAGTCAGGGCAGTCCCCAACAGAGAGGGGATAAGGAATTTTGCTGGAGTCCCTTCCATTCCTGACTGTTCTACCTTCATGATCTAATTACCTTCCAAAGGTCCCATCTCCTGATTCCCTAACATTGGGGGTTAGAATTTTAACATAGGAATTTTGGAGGGACACAAACATTCAATTTATTGCAATGAACATACTAATTTTCAAGTATGGCTTTTTTCTTCCCTCCTTTACTCTCACAGAGTGATCTTTACTAATTCTTAGTGAGTGCTTACTGTGTGCCAGCCACTGTTCTGGGCATGGGGATTTAAGACAGATGAATCCTGCCTTATTGAGGTTACACTCTAGTGGGAAAGACAGCGATTAAATAAATAAATTATAATTATCAAGAAACTAAAGCAGATATAGAGATTGAAAAGAGTGCTATTTTATATTTGGCAACATCTCTCTGAGAGTGTGCTATTTGAGCAGAAATTTTAATGATCAAGACCTGCATATGTGTGGAGGAAGTGTTCAGGTCTAGGGATAACTTTGCTCAGTTATTTGACCAGGGGCTACCCTAAGGATAGTGTGCTCTTTCAGATGAAGCAGATGGAGCTTGGTGCAGCTAACACTGGAAATTGTAAGCTAACCATGCTTTTTCTAGATGGTAGAAAGCTGTTTCTTGGAAGGGTAATTTGAGTGGTACATCTCTGATTCTACCACAGGCCCTAAAACAGAAATGTGTACAGTGTGTTCAAGGAACTGCAAGAAAGCTAATGTAGCTGGAGAAGAGTGAGAGATAGAGTGATGAGGAATGAAGTTGGAGAGGTAGCCAAGGGCCAGAACAAGTAGGATCTATAGGCTGTAGTAAGATACTGAATTTCATTCTAAGTTTGGTAGAAAGCCATTACAGCAATTTGAGCAGGGGAATTACATTATGTATTTTACATTTTAAAAAGGATCCCTCTGGTTGACAAGATAGGCTCTCTTTGCCACATAAGTCATTATATCCATTTATTTAATACTAACCACTTCAAAACTTAGTGATTTAAAACGACAATGGCTTATTTGTTTTCCAAGTTCTCTGGTTATTCTGCTGGACTAACTGGAACTCATTAACATGGCTGGAAGTGGGTGTTCTAAGATGACTTTACCCACATGTTTGGAGCCTCAGCTGGTACAGCTGCAATGACTGGGGTGGCTGAGGCTCTATTCTTTCATCCTGTGATTCTTCATATGAAGGTGGAAGTATTCCAAAAAGTTAAGCCCAACTGTGCAAGCACTTACCCGCCTCTGCTGGTATCAAGTTTGCTAATGTTCCATCGGCTAAAGCAAGACAAATGTCCAAACCCAGAGTCAACATGGGAGAGGAATACACAAGGGTGTAGGTATCTGGAAGTGTGATTTGTGGAGGCCATTGCTGCAACAGTCTACCACATTAAACATTGTTTTAGCTGTTTTCCTTTTTTCTGATCCTTTGCTAATTAATTTGTCTTCTGAATATAATTTGTTTTCCCACATTAGTGTGCTTGCATCAAAATAATGCACCAGTCACATGGCCTTCACATATTTCCTGTTGCTGTCACAGCAATTTATTTTTGTAAAATAATAAATTGGCTTATTTCAAGGAGAGAATGCTCACTGTATGGACTTCCAGTCTTCCCTACTAGAGCAGTGAGGTTTGGGTTACCCCCTAGGTAAGAGTCATTGTACCCCTTATGATCCATCCCAAGCCTGTGATGGTATACATGTAAATGTGTGACTTCTGTAACCCTCATTCCTATCCCATTCTTAGCTAGATGGAACTACATTGAGGTTTTTGAAGAATGTATTGAACTGAGGAACTGTCATTCATTACAAAATACAATGAAATGCAAAATGGTCTTCATTTTGGAAGATAGAGTTGAAAACTAAACATATTTTTACCTATGATCCAGCAATCTTAGTTCTTGATAATTACTCAAATGAGTTGAAAACTTATGTCTACACAAATACCTGCACATGAATGTTTATATCACTTTTCTTCATGATTGCCAAACCTTAGAAGCAACCAAGGTATCCTTCAGTAAGTGACATAAATAAACTGGGGTATATCCAGGTAATGGAATATTCAGAACTAAAATGATCTGCCAGCCATGAAGAAAACTTAAATGCATATTACCAAGTGAAAGAAGCAAATCTAAAATGGCTACCTACTGTAGGCTTCTGACTATATGATATTCTGAAAAAGGTAAACTATAGATACAGTGAAAAGGTTGGTTTCCAGGTGTTAGAGTAGAGAAACTGATAAAATAGGCAGAACACATGATTTTTAGGGCAGTGAAATTTTTGTATAGTGTTATAATGATAAAGGCATGTTGTTATGTATTTGTTCATACCCATAAAATACACAATGCCAAGAGTGAACCCTAGTGTAAACTATGGATTTTGAGTGATAGTGATGTGTCAGTGTAGGTTCATCAGTTGTACAAATGTACCATTATGGTGTAGAGTGAATGTTGTACATATGTGGGGGGAAGGAGACATGTGGGAATTCTCTATACTTTCTGCTTAATTTTACTGTGAATCTAAAACTAAAAAATAAAGTCTGTCTTTAGAGGAATTTTTAAAACTTTATTGAGATATAATTGACAGTAAATTATTTAAAGTGTACAAATTAATAAGTTTTCACATAATATGTTATACCCTTTAAACCATCTCTAGACTCAGGATAGCATTTTCTTTATCCCCAAGTTTCCACATGCCCCTTGGTAATGTCTCCCACTTACTTCTTCCCCATTCACAAGCAACCACAGATTAGCTTTTGTTCACTATTGATTAGTTTGCATTTTCTAGAGATTTTTATAAATGAATCCATATATTGCATATTCTTTTTTTCTGGTTTCTTTTACTCAGCACAGTTATTTTCGTATTCATCCATGTTGCTGTATTTATCAATAATATGGTAATTTTTTATTGCTTTGTTTATTTCTTGTTTATCAATCCACTCCTTTGTTGATGGGCATTGGGTTGTTTCTCGTTTTTGACTATTACAAATAAAGTCACTATAAACATTCATGTGAAAATACATACTGTTTTAAAAAAATATATACGATAACACATGGTACCAATTTTATTTGTAGATATTATTGTACTGCAACTCAAGTTCCTAAGTTACTGTATTTTTTGGACTGTAAGACACACCTCTCCCCCAAATTTGTGAGGAAAAGGGGGTGTGTATCTTATAGTCTGAATGTAGCTTGCCTGACTTGCTATGGGGGGGAGTGGTGGCCTATATTATTTATGTTATTAAACATTTTACTACATTTTTTGCTTCAAAAATTTTTTCCTACTTTCCTCCACTAAAACTTGGATGTGTCTTATGGTTCAGTGCATCTTATAGTCCTAAAAATATGGTACATCTTTGCCGTAGCCTTGGCTAAATCTTGAACTAGTGCAGAATTCAGCTGTGTTAGAGTGCTGATATTAGCATGCTTAGACATGACATACTTGTTCGTGATAGTCATGTGCTTTGTATGCCCATGATTCACCATGACCATATTCTTAGCCAGGTGTTGCATAACAAGAAGAAAGGATTCTTTAGTGCATGACAGGTAATGCTGTAGAACTGGTGTCCATTCATTCATTATTATGAAGAATTTTCAGTGCTAAACAAAAAGCTCCTGCTGTGATTTGAGTAGGAGGAAAGTGCACCTTATTGTAGTCTAACATAGTTCCATTATGTATTTGGCCAAAGTATATTGCACCACATCAACCTGTCTAATCTTAGATGCTCTCTGAATAGAAATGCAGGAGTAGAGGGTGTTCCAGACCAAAATTTAAACTCACAGAATCTTCATTCCCACC
The DNA here is from genome assembly GCF_019186645.2 of Phyllostomus hastatus. NCBI lineage: Eukaryota > Metazoa > Chordata > Mammalia > Chiroptera > Phyllostomidae > Phyllostomus > Phyllostomus hastatus. The sequence goes on from NW_025334041.1 coordinate 53,398,583, forward strand.
TGTCTGATTTACAGTAAGTGTTGTCAGTCACAAAGTTAGTCACCAGTTTCTGAAGGGTGCATTCATGGTTGCTCAACAATAAGCATGGCAGTGATACCAATGAGCTGCAGCATCTTCTTGGGCACAGAATTATTCTGCACGAACTGATTAATAATGGCAACAGTCATGTACATGGTCTCCTACAGTAAGGGGAATTTCATTTGAGCCTGCACCACTCAATCAATTAGGATAGCTCATGTTTCCAGTGACTTCACAACCAAATTAAGTATTTTGGGCTGACTGCTTGCTCTTCCTCAAGTTGTCTCAGATAAGCATAGATATCTTTGACATATTCACCTCAAAGGTTTCGATTAGCTTTGTCTGCATGCACATCATTCATTGCAAGAATTACATCAGAAAAAGCCTCACACAGATAATCTTCTGCAGGGGCACATCTAGATGTTTCATTGAGCTTGGAGGAGTATCAACCGAAATAGGCTCAGGCAAAAGTTGGCAGTTTTTTAGCAATAACGTCCAGCAGCTAAAGTTTTTGCTTCCTTTTTCAGAGACACTTTGGCCTGTGGCTGTTCACTGATTTTGTTACTGATGTCTCCAAGAGCTGTTCTTGGCTTCAGCCAGGGTTTTGAGGCTGCAGCAGTGTCCATAGGCATGTGCTTTGTACCTGCCATACTGATCTTTGCTTTATTTTCAGCACTAATTTTCATAATACATTTTCTACTATAATGTATACATTATTAAGATTTAGGTTATGGTGATTAAAGTGTTTAGTATTTTCTTTTTTTTAAATATATTTTATTGATTATGCTATTACAGTTGTCCCATTTCCCCCCTTCACTCCCCTCCACCCTGTACACCCTCTCCCACCCACTTCTCCCCCCTTTAGTTCATGTCCATGTATCATACTTACAAGTTCTTCAGCTTCTACATTTCTCATACTATTCTTATCTTTCCCTGGTCTATTTTCTACCTGCCATTTATGCTACTTATTCTCTGTGTCTTTTCCCCCTCTCTCCTCCTCCCACTCCCCTGTTGATAACTCTCCAGGTGATCTCCATTTCTGTGGTTCTGTTCCTGTTCTAGTTGTTTGCTTAGTTTGTTTTTGTTTTTGTTTTAGGTGTGGTTGTTAATAATTGTGAGTTTGCTGTCCTTTTACTATACATATCTTTTCTTTATCTTCTTTTCTTAGATAAGTCCCTTTAACATTTCATAAAATAAGGGCTTGGTGATGATGAACTCCTTTAATTTGACCTTATCTGAAAAGCACTTTATCTTCCCTTCCATTCTAAATGAAAGCTTTGCTGGATAGAGCAATATGGGATATAGGTCCTTGTCTTTCATCACCTGAAATACTTCTTCCCAGCCCCTTCTTGCCTGTAAGGTCTCTTTGGAGAAATCAGCTGACAGTCTGATGGGAACTCCTTTGTAGGTTACTGTCCCCTTATCTCTTGCTGCTTCTAGGATTCTCTCCTTCATTTTTACCTTGGCTAATGTAATTATGATGTGCCTTGGTGTGTTTCTTCTTGGGTCTAACTTCTTTGGGGCTCTCTGAGCTTCTTGGATTTCTTGGAAGACTGTTCCCTTTGCCAGTTTGGGGAAGTTCTCCTTTATTATTTATTCAAATAACTTTTCCATTTGTTGCTCCTCCCCTTCTGGTACCCCTATAATTTGGATGTTGGAACGTTTAAAGGTGTCCTTGATGCTCTTAAGCTTTTCTTCGATTTTTTGAATTCTTATTTCATCATGCTTTCCTGCTTGGTTGATTCTATCTTCCTTCTGGTCCACTGTATTGTTTTGAGACTCAGATTCCTTCCTTTCACTATTGGCTCTCCTCTGCGTATCTTCCTGCATCTCTTTTATGGTAACCTGCATCCTTTCATCTAAATTGCGCCCAAAGTCAACCAATTCCGTGAGCTTTCTGATCACCAGAGTTTTGAACTGTGCATCTGATAGACTGGCTATTTCTTGGTCGCTCAAAAGGATGAGTCCTGGGGGACTGATCTGTTCTGCTGGAAACATGTCTTATGTCTTTCCCTGTCTCTCCTATTATTTTTTTTTTTCGGTCTGGTCGCTCTTGTTACAGTGGGGGACGGAGCCTTAGGTGTTCACCGGGGCTGGGCACCCCAGTCGCTAGATTGTGACATTATGTGCGGGGGCGGGAGCGGGGACGGGAGGGAACAATGGTGACAGTTCTGTTCTCCTGGGCTCAGACACTTCCCTGGGCTCCTGAGCTGGGAGCTCTGCCCTGGTCCACAATTGCTGCCCCACTGATTCCCCCAGCTGCTGCTTGCATACTCAGGGATCACCGCTGCATTCTTGCGCCCCAGATGGCTGTCACGTCGATTTTGCGCCAAATTTCCCTCGACCTCCGTGCGCTGCCGACCCGCACCAGCCCCGCGCCCGCCCGGCTCGTCGTCCCCTACCAATCTGGATATACGGGTCTACTTCAACTTCTTGGCTGTCCGACTTCCATTCAGATAAATCCTCTGACAGTTCTGAGTGATATTATATCTGTAAATTATTGTTCTATTCTTGGTTGTGCGAGGAGGTACAGTGCGTCCACCTATTCCTCCATCTTGCCGGAAGTCTGGATTTTTCTTTATTTCACTTACTGTAGCCTTCATTTCTTCCCTTATGCTTTTGCTGTACTCAGTGAGTTCTCTGAGCATCCTTATCACCAGTGGTTTGAACTCTGTATCTGATATAGGCTGGGTATCTCCACTTTGTTTAGTTATTTTTCTGGTGTTTTTTTCTTTTCTTTCATTTGAGCCATATTTCTTTGTCTCCACAATTTGGCAGTCTCCCTATATTTGCTTCTGTGTATTAGGTAGAGTGAATTTGACTCCTTGTCTTGGCACACCTGTCAAATAGTATGGGGTGGAGCTTTAGGTATTCACCTGTTTCACCACTTTGTGGCTCTGTATGTGGGGTAGGGGTTGGAGAGGGGACAATGTCATTGCCTGGCTCTTGAAGGCTTGCTTGGCACTTGCCCCATTTCCAGTCATTTTACCCACTTCCTATAAGTGATTGGTGCCCTTCTAGCTGTTGCCTTAGGGGTGGTTCCCAGAGTGGGTAGGTAGGTGTACTTCTAGGACTGTGCAGGTCCTTTAAACAGACTCTCCTAAGAGACTGGCAGTTTTTTCCACCACCCCAACCCCCATTGAATTTTACAGCCAGAAGTTATGAGGCTTTATTTTTCTGGTGCTAGAACCCTGGGCTGTGTGGTCTGGCCTGGGTTGTTCCCCAGGTATCCCTCCTAAATTTTATCCACTACGTGTGAACGTGGGTCCAACTGTTCTGCTAGCTGCCACCACTGCTGCCTTACTGCTGCCACCTGGCTGCTGCCATACCACATTTTCTCAGTCCTGGTTCCCTGTCTCTACACCTTCTGCTCATCAGGATGAATATGGCTTCTTTGAATCCTTGGTTGTTGGACTTCCACACAGTTCAATTTTCTGATAGTTCTGGGAGTTCTTTGTTTTCAGGTTAGGTGTGATCCTTCTTATGGTTGTGCTAGGAGGTGAAGTGTGTCTACCTATGTCTCCATCTTGACAAGAAGTTCCTATTTTTATAGTTTTGATTTTTTCCTAAATAAGTCCCTTTAACATTTCATATAATAATGGTTTGGTAATGATGGACTCCTTTAGTTTTTTCTTGTTTGGGAAGCTCTTCATCTGCCTTTTGATTCTAAATGATATCTATGCTGGGTAGAACAATCTTGGCTGTAGGTCTCTGCTTTTCATGACTTTGAATATGTCTCTTCTAGCCTGCAAAGTTTCCTTTGAGAAATCAGCTGACAGTATTATGAGAATTCCCCTGTAGCTAACTAACTTCTTTTCTCTTTATCTTTAAGATTCTCTCTGTATCTTTACCCTTTGGCATTTTAATTATGATGTGCCATGGAGTGGGCCTCTTTGCATCCAACTTGTTTGGGAGTCTCTGTGCTTCCTGGACTTGCACATCTATTTCCTTTGCCAAATTAGGTAAGTTTTCTTTCCTTATTTTTTCAAATAATTTTCCACTTTTTGCCTTTTCTCTTCTCCTTCTGACACCCCTATGATATGAATGTTGTACAGCTTAAAATTGTCCCAGAGGCTGCTTACACAATTCTCATTTTTGGATTCTTTTTTCTTCTTGTTTGGTTGGTTGTTTTTTGCTTCCTTATACTCCAAATCACTGATTTGGTTCTTGGCTTCATCCAGCTTACTGTTGTTTCCCTGTAAACTGTTCTTTATTTCGAATAGTGTATCCTTTGTTTCTGACTGGATCTTTTTTATGCTGTTGAGGTCCTCACTAAATTCCTTGAGCATCCTTATTAACCCGTGTTTTGAATGCTGCATCTGATAGATTGCTTAGCTCCATTTTGTTTAGCTCTTTTTCTGGAGTGTTGATCTGTTCTTTCGTTTGGGCCATGTTTCCTTGTCTCCTTGTTTTGGCAGCTTCTCTGTGTTTGTTGCTATGTATTAGGTAGAGCTGCAATTAGTGTTGATCTGTTCTTTCGTTTGGGCCATGTTTCCTTGTCTCCTTGTTTTGGCAGCCTGTCTGTGTTTGTTGCTATGTATTAGGTAGACACAGCTTGTCTTGGTAGTATGGCCTAATGTAGTAGGTGTCCTGTAGGGTCCAGTGGCACAGCCTCCCCTATCACCCAAGATGGGTACTCATGGTGTGCCCTTCTTGTGGACTGAGTATACCCTCCTCTTGTAGTTGAGCTTTGTTTGCTGTTGGCAGGTCAATGGGAGGGATTTACCCAGGCCAGTCAACTGTAAGGATTGGCTGTTAACCACTTACCACCAACCTCTACTATCTGTGAAGGATCAGCTGTGCAGGGTGGTGGTGCTCCAATGTGGTCTGTAGCAATCCACTGGGTGTGCTCGCCCTGGGGTTTTCTGGGTGGTGCAGGCCAAGATCAAACACAGGTGGACCTGTGTTTTACCCAGGGCCACCCTGCCTGAGCTATAAAGCAATCTGAAATGGCTGCTACTTGTGCTGGGCTTGGAGATTCCCAGGTGAAGCCAAGCTGTGAATTTAGAATGGCTATTGCTAGTGCTTTGCCTGGGGCTCACTGAGGCCAGCTTTTGCTTGTTTGAGAGGACTGTTATGCAGCATGAGCCAAAACCCATTCATATAGAAAAGCAGCTTGGTGGGCCCATAAGTTGGTTGGGGCAGAGTCTCTAGGTATCTCCAGGGCGAGCCAGTGTTAGCCAGGTTGTTGGAGTCTCAGAAATGGTACCAGCTTGCCAGCTCAAGGGGGTGGGTTTAGAAAAATGTAATGGACTCTGCTTGCCTTGATGGCAGACACTTAAACCTCTCCCAGTATGCCACTGGTGCCTTTGAAGCTGCTATCCCTGTGCTGGAGCTCAGGGGCAGTGAGTCTATGTGTGGATGCTTTAAGAGGAGCTGCTTCGGGCTCCGGCTGACTCAATCTCTGCTTTTTTTTTTTTTTAATTTATTTTAATCATTGTTCAAGTATAGTTTTCTCTCTTTTACTCCCATTCCAGCTCACCCACCCAACCCTCCTCACTTCCCTCCCATTACCACCCTCCCCTTAGTTTCTGCCCATGTGTCCTTTAAATTTGTTCCTGCTGTTTTGTTTTTTTAGCTGAAACTTGTGGGAATTTATTTTCCTGGCACTGGAACCCTGGGCTGGGGGGCCTGGTATGGGTCTAGGTCTCCTTGCTCCTGATATATCCCTCCTGAATTTTTATCTACCACATGTGGTTATGGATCCAGCCTGTTCTGTGTCTGTGCCCCTCCTACCAGTCTGGATGAATGTGGTTTCTTTAATTCTGTAATTGTCAGACTTCTATTTAACTCAGTTTCTGACAGTTCTGAATGATGGTTTTTCTAGTTTAGTTGTAGTTTTGTTGTGGCTGTGCGGAAGAGGCGAGCCACGTCTGCCTACGCCACCATCTTTACTGGAAATACCACAAACTATCTTAAGTGTAGCTAGGGGTTTAATTAATTGGGAATAATCTGTAATTAGAGGCTTTAAGTTTTACAGCTTGACTTAATTGGATCAGGTCATGATTTCTGTTACATATGAAGCAGAAATAATCAGTTGTGTAAAAGAAAAATGTAAAAAAATCACTTTTTTAGTAGTAATCAAGATTGCTTAAAACGTAGTATGAAGAATTTTGCATCCTTCTGAAAATTAGTAATCAATACTCTTCAGTGTGTTCTATTTTTGCCAGATGCTGACAATGTGAAGCCATTGGAGGGTGTAAAAATTCTGGATCTAACAAGGTTTGTATTAGATTATCTGTTTTTGGTGGTTGAGTTTTAACTTTCAAAAAAATTCATTTATTTTTTTTACATTATATGAGTGTGCTTGTTTATATGCGTAGCATCAAAATTTTGGACAGAAAAATTCCTGGAATTTTATCATTCTGAAAGACAATTTGTATAATATTCATGCATTTTTCCAATCTGCATGTTTATATATAATTTTTAAAAACAAACATTTGAACCATACTGAAATGAAGCTTTTATTCACATTTTAAACATGATGTTGCATTTTGTTTAACATTTTGTTGCATTTTAAATGGTTTCTTATGTCATTCAAAATGCAACAAAAAATAAACTATTTTATTATATGGTTGTTACAAAATTAATCATCCTCTATATTTAAGTATTATAAATTAGGTTTCATATTATGTAAATCTTTGTCTCAGGAGTCTTTTAATTTCTTCTGTAGGATAGAATTCTGGAAGTTGAATTTCTGCATTAAAGGAAATATATATGACTTGCTGCATTAAAGTTGAATTGCTGCATTAAAGTAATTTTGGCGATACATATTGCCAAATTACTTTTTGAACCGTTCTAACAATTTTACTTCTTACTAGCATTATATGAGCTTGTCTGTGTTGATGGACTATTAAGAAAATTAAAATAAAAATCTTCAACATGGTAATTTATTTATCGTTATTTAATATTGTAGAGTACTGGCTGGACCGTTTGCTACTATGAATTTAGGAGATCTTGGAGCAGAGGTTATAAAAGTGGAAAGACCAGGTAAAGATGTTGCTCCTTTTAAAACACAGAAACAAACTAATAAGTGTTTTTAATGGTTTTAAAAATATTCATGTACCTGTTTATGGACTGAAGAAAGAATTGAAATGAACTATTATTTTCCTTTCTTCATTCCTTACTTTCTTCTGAACCTATATTAAAGATCTCTTTTTATTTTTTATATATGCCAAGGGCTAAGACTTAAGCCAGGTCCTTCACACACACCTGAAAGCCTCTGGTAGAAACTGAGATGCAACATGTAATGATGCTAACAATACTTAAGTGTTAGGCACATTTTAAAATGCTTTGTTTGGATTATTGTAATTTATTTTTTCTTTTTTAAATATATTTTATTGATTATGCTATTACAGTTGTCCCTTTACTCCCCTTACATTCCCCTCCACCCTGCACACTCTCTCCCACCCACATTCCCCCCTTTAGTTCATGTCCATGTGTCATAAGTTCTTTAGCTTCTACATTTCCCATACTATTCTTGCCATTCCCCTATTTTCTACCTGCCATCTATGCTACTTATTGTCTGTAGCTTTTTCCCCTCTCTCCTCCTCCCACTCTCCTGTTGCTAACCCTCCATGTGATCTCCATTTCTTTGGTTCTGTTCCTGTTCTAGTTGTTTGCTTACTTACTTTTTATTTTTGTTTTAGGTGTGGTTGTTAATAATTGTGAGTTTGCTGTCATTTTACTATACATGTTTTTTATTTTCTTTTTCTTAGATAAGTCCCTTTAACATTTCATAAAATAAGGGCTATGTGATGGTGAGCTCCTTTAACTTGACCTTATCTGAGAAGCACTTTATATTGTAATTTATTTAATCTTAACATCAACCTTGTTACTGTTACTCTTCCTAGATTATAAATGAGAAGACTAAGACACTGAGGTAAAGCAATTTGCCCAAGGTCACGTAGCTAAGAGTATCCATGCACTCAGCTCTGATTCTAAATCTCCTTAGGCACGCACTGATCAGCATCAGGAATATTACATATTATTATATTTATATGACTGTCACAGATAGTAGAGAAACCTGATAAATCCAGTTTTCCAGAGCTAATGCTTTATTTATTCAGTCAGTGATCTTCATTGTATTTAGTCATTGCTGGATACATGCTGAAAAATGTTTACATTCTAGCTAAACATCTCTCCAGGTTCCATAAAACTTCTAATTTCTACATTGCTATCAATTTCAATACCACAACACTTTCTAATTTCAACTACTGTGTCTTCCATTCTAGAGCATCCAATCTAATTTCTCTTGCTATTTCAGTTTGTTACTAGGTTAAATATTTGTATTTACATTAATTTTAAAAATTGTTATTTTCTATTTACTTCAGCCTAGTTTTCCTTTGTACTTACTTGTTTCCATGGTGGGGGACATCTTCCTTTATATCTAGGCCTTTATTATGTCCCATAGCCATATACTTTTTATCAAGCTTAGTTCCCAGCAGGTTTTCATCACCGTTTTTTCTGATTGATTTTTTTCCCTTAATTCTCCTGCCCAGTACATTTTGGTGTTCATATTATATAATTAGTTATTTTGGAGTTTCAACATAGTTATTTAACACATATGAGGAAAAGTAATTTGGCAGTATTTTTAAATTTCAGTAGAATCACTTTTTGTGTCTACTTACTTCTTCAGTTCTTTCAGTAAATAAAATTTGGTTGTAGTTTTCTCATTTAAGACTTAGATTATTTTTATTTGTGTAATCGAAGAGCACATCGAGCTTAAGTATATATATTTTTCTATTTTTAGAGTTAGTCAGTGAGTATAGTAAACTATATACCTGCAGGAACAGGCAGGTAACCAAAATGAGTGAAGTGGACTATGTATGGCTGCAAACGATGCTACTGATATTTCAGGATTGTCCTCAGTAGGCAAGGCTGTGAAGGTAGGAGTGTTGATATTTTGTTCACCACTATGCGTGCTCTGCATAGATCAGTGTCTGTGACATTGTAGCGGCCAATAAATATTTGCTAAATGACTGAATGTGCTAAAACATCAATTAAGACAGTCTGAATTTGTATATGAACTCTCTAGATTTTGAAATCATGGCAGCCAGTTAAAAAGTTTAAGTTGTATGTGGGTGAAATAAAACATGTCTCTCCAGTTGACACTTTTACCAGTTTGTGACCTTTAATGTTTATTTCTTATCATGTGCCATTATCACTGATTCTTTTGCCTCTCTAAAACCCTCCCTGGTTGTACACCAAGGACAAGGTGGGGCAGGGAAGTTGGTAGCACTCCAATTTAGATTTCTGACATTCTGAGAAATGAATGAAAACATTGATAATATTTTTAACCTTGTCATTGCTTAATTTGAAAATAATTTTTTTTAATGTATTGGGAGTTTTCTAAAAAATGGAAGGGTTTGGATTTTCTCTTGACTCTGAGAGGTCCTGTCTGATCCTGAAGATCCAGGTTCATATATTTTTCTATGAAGCCTCTGGTTAATTACTGGGAGATTCCCTTTGTGGGCTCTTGGACTTTGTTTTTTTTTTTTTTTTGCCCCTGATGTTTTGAGCATGCTGTTTTGTCTGATACTTACCATTTATTATTTTGTGTTGTTATTAGTTCATCTCCAGTTAGAACTAGTGCTTCTTTTCTCCTCTGTCTTTTGTTTTCCTTGTGAGTTTCTAAAAAATAAATAAATGAGTATATTATTTGCCTCTGTTTTGTTGTATATTCCAAAAGGCTGTGTCTATTTTTCTGGGTCAATTTCAGTAAAGTCTAATGGGCTAATAGATTAATTACACCATTAAAATGAGATTGGAATTTAAGCTTTAACTTATATTCACAAATTCTTTTTGGGAGGCTAATAATAAATACTTTAGCTGTAATTACATAGTTGGTTAGTTTCTTATACCAATCAGAACTTGTGTTAAAATTTTTAAGTGATACTATTTTGTGCTATTTAACTGTTGATTCATTTTCTGAGTTCTACCTATGTTGTTTGCCAGTTGCTTTACTGTGCAAAGAAAACTTTTTTCTGAAATTTTAATCAAACACAAAGACATTTCATATTCACTTGAAATAGATGTCCAGAATAAAATATCCTATTTTTCAAACTTTAACTTGAAGCAAGACCTAAACAAAATGTTTACAATAAAATTTTTTATTCAGAAATAATTTTTTAAATTAGCTGAATTTTTTAATTCAATAACTTATTTTGTGTTTTCTGACTTGTTTCTACAGAATATTTTAATAGTGTATTTGTCATTGTTCTGTAGATAATCTCAGATGTCATTTTATCATGCCATTTTGTCACTTACCACTATTATGATTTAACTAATAGTTAAGAAGCATCTTTTGAAGACAGTATTTTCTTTGCACATTTAATGCCAAGAAACAGAGACTGAATTGCTTGCCCAAAACAGAGTAAATTTTTTTCCCCTCGAATTTGTTACTTATTTAATCTATAGACTGCCTGTAGGATATATCCTTCCGGATTTTTACTTTCAGGGATGGATTTTAGTGAAAGGATATGGAAGGATCATTGATTAACATATACAGGTAAAGAGTTTGGATAGTCCTAATGGGCTCCTTTGACCTCTTTTGCATTGCTAATTCCACCGAATTTAACTGATCTTGTTCAAGCACATGAAATATATATCATGAGTGAGCCTGCTGGTGTGAAATGCCTCATGATGTTTCAGAGTTAAAGATTAATAGCTCATATTATTATTTTTAGGAGTTGGTGATGATACACGAACTTGGGGGCCACCTTTTGTGGGGACAGAAAGTACCTATTTTCTCAGTGTAAACCGAAATAAAAAAGTAAGAATATCATTCCTTTTTCTAAACTGCTTTCTTCATGTAATTGTCTTGTAGAAACAAAATTTTTGATATTGTTCTGGCTTGTTTGTACCCTCTTTTGTAGATGTAGTTAATATTTCAAATAAGATAAAATTTTATTCATTCAACAGTTACCAAGTAGAAACAATAGAGCTTTTTATTAATCTTTTTTCTCTATTAACTTAAAACATTTCACAAGAATTTATAATGATTTGTAATGGAAATAATTTTATTAATTTTTTTAAATGGCTCATTATATTTGTTACTGTTTTGGCAATTGGTGATTGTGTATCACATGCTTTTATTATTTGAAAAATTTTTACTGTAATCCTCACTACATTCTAACACATCTGAATTGCAAGTAAAATCAATGAAGATGACTTAAATGTTTCTTCAGGAGGAAAATACATTTGCTTTAAGAGGAGAATATATGATATGAATGGCTCCCTTGTTGAACTGTCAGTATTAACAAAAAACTTTATGATACCATTTTAATATATATATTCTTTAATTTTTAGAGTATAGCTGTTAATATCAAGAATCCAAAAGGAGTGAAAATCATCAAAGAGGTACAGTATATTCAGTGAAAGGCATTTTACCACTTGGATTATAATTAGGGATTTAACAGCAGAGTAAAAGTGTTCTAAAGTTTTATTTCATTGACAATCTATAATTTTGCTGTAAATGTCATTTAAGAATATAACTTTACTTTTATGGTAAGTATAATTTACTTTATAATTTCTTGCACATTGTGTATAATGTTTCTTGATACTGTGAGGGTATTTAGTTTTAGTACTAGCTGCTATTGACTGAATGCCTACTCTGAATCAGATCTTAGGCTTGGGCACTATACTTACATTATCTTCTCAAATCCTGGGATTTTGATTTGCAAATGAGGAATTCTAATGGTCATTTTCACAGGAGGAAAATGACTCTTATGGGGCTTAAGTGATACTCTGAAGATTTACATAGCTAGTAAAAGGAAGAGCTGAAATTTGAACCCTGGGTTCACATCCCTAGAGAGCCCAAGCTTTTTCTAACACTTAATCAGATCTCCAGTATGTCCAGACATGCCCTTGGTATCCTTTCTTGAGGAACAAGATTGCAGGATGGTTTGGGGCATATCCTAGCATTCCATTGCTGGGATTCAGATCTCTTCTCTAATTTTTAAAATATATTTTATTTATTATGCTATTACAGTTGTCCCATTTCCCCCCTTTTATTCTCCTCTGCCCTGCACACGCCCTCCGGCCTGCAGTCCCCACCTCCTCTTAGTTCAGGTCCGTGGATTATACATTATAAGTTCTTGGGCTTCTCCATTTCCCATACTATTCTTTACCTCCCCCTATTTTCTACCTATCATTTATGCTACTATTCCCTGTACCTTCTCTCTCCTTCCCTCCTCCCCTTCCCCACTGATAACCCTCCATGTGATCTCCATTTCTGTGATTCTGTTTCTACTGTAGTTGTTTGCTTAGTTTGTTACTTGTTTTTTTAGGTTCGATTGTTGATAGTTGTGAGTTTGTTGTGATTTTACTGCTCCTATTTTTGATCTTCTTTGTCTTAGATAAATTGCTTTAACATTTCATATAATAAGGGCTTGGTGATGTTGAACTCCTTTAACTTAACCTTATCTGGGAAGCACTTTGCCTTTCCATTCTAAATGATAGCTTTGCTACATAGAGTAATCTTGGTTGTAGGTCCTTGCCTTTCATGACTTTGAATACTTCTTTCCAGCCCCTTCTTTTGAGGTTTCTTTTGAAAGGTTTGTAAGGTTTCTTTTGAGAAATCAGTCTTATGGGAACTCCTTTGTAGGTAACTGTCTCCTTTTCTCTTGATGCTTTTAAGATTCTCTCATCTTTAATCTTGAATAAGGTAATTATGATGTGCCTTGGTGTGTGCTTCCTTGGGTCCAACTTCTTTGGGACTCTGAGCTTCCTCAACTTCCTGGAATTCTATTTCCTTTGCCAGATTGGGGAAGTTCTCCATTATGTTTTCAATTTTTTGCTCTTCCTCTTTTCCTTCTGGCACCTCTATGATTCGAGTGTTGGAATGTTTGAAGTTGTCCTGGATGTTCCTAAGCCTCTCCTCATTTTTTTGAATTCTCGCTTTTTCATTCTGTTCTGGTTGAATGTTTATTTCTTCCTTCTGGTCTAAACCATTGATTTGAGTCCAGGTTTCCTTACCTTTACTATTGGTTCCCTGTATATTTTCCTTTATTTCACTTTTCTTAGTCTTCACTATTTCTTCTATTTTGCAACCATACTCAACCAATTCTGTGAGCATCCTGATTACCAGTGCTTTGAACTGTGCATCTGTTAGGTTGGTTATCTCTTTGTCACTCAATTGTATTTTTTCTGGAGCTTTGATCTGTTCCTTGATTTGGGCCATATTTTTCTGTCTCTGAGTGCCTGTTAACCTAGTAAGGGGCGGAGCCTTAGGTATTTGCCAGAGTGGGGCAACCCACATTGCTGTGTTGTCATGCTGTATGTGGGAGAGGGGTTGGAGAGGGAACAATGCCACTTATTCAGCACTTGGCCAGCTTTTAGTCACTTCCTCTACTACCCACAAGCAAATTGGGCCATTCTGGTGCTGATGCCTGGGTAGGTGGGTTCGTGTACATTGTAGAACCCTGTGGATCTCTCCAATGAACTCTCCTGTGAGGCTGGGAGTTTCACCGACAGCCTCAAAACCCCACAGGTTTTTTCAGTCAGAGATTTTGAAGCTTTATTTCCCCACACCAGAACCCAAGGTTATGTGGTCTGTTTTGCTCCCCAGTTGTTCCTCCCAGCTTATCTGTATGCAAATGTGGGACTGCCCACTCCTACCAGTCTGGATGAATGTTTCTTCTTTACCTTCTTGGTTGTCGAACTTTCATACATTTAGATTTTCTGTCAGTTCTGGTTGTTTTTGTTTTTTAAATTCGTTTTTGTCCTTATTTTGGTTGTGAGAGGAGGCACAGTGTATCTACATTGCCTCCATCGTGGCTGGAAGTCCTTCTCTTCTCTATAGCTATGTGACTTCAGACAGGTTACTTAAAGGATGCCTCAGGTTCCTTATTAGTAAAATGTGGATAATAATAGTACCTATTTCTTAGGATTGTTATTCTAATTATTATTATTGTTTATGTACATGAAATTGAATTCATCATGTGAGATAGAAGTTTGTCATCTTTGTTACAGTTTAAAATCTAATCTAATGGATGTAAGTCTACTTGATTAGAGAAACAAATTTCAAAATTAGTTTTGTACAAAACAGTAAACTTTAACATCATTGCCCTGCTGCTATTTTCCCTACCTATTGGGTGATTGAAAGATAATTTTTTCATATTTATTAAGATGAGAATCAGTGGCCATGTACTTTGGTGCTATTTGATTAACCTTGTAAATTTAGAGTTTTTGTTTATTAGATATATTTTGAACCCAAGCTTGGTAATTGCCTTGATCTGTTTTCCTACGTCTTTCCTACTAATATAGTTTTTTAAATTTTTATTATGTATATTATTACAGATGTTCCATTTATTCTCCCTTCACTCCCCTCCACCCAGCCCACCTGCCACTTCCATAGTCAGTCCCCAAACCACTGCCTGTGTCCATGGGGCCTTCATGAATGTTCTTTGACTAATCCCTTCACCTTCTTTCAATAAGTCCCCACCTCCTCCATCTCCTCTTACAGCTATTACTTTATTCCATGATTCCATGCCTCTGGTTCTATTTTGCTCATTGTTTTATTTTGTTCATTAGATTCCCCTTATAAGTGAGATCCCTTTTTTGTATTTCACTGACTGAATTATTTCACTTAGCATAATAGTCTCCATTTCCATTCATGCTGTAGCAAAAGGCATGAATTCCTTTTTTCTGTTGTGTCGTATTCCATTGCGTAAATGCACCACAGTTCTTTTAAATATTTTATATTTTTATTATTTTTTAAATAATTATTGTATTGTTGTTCAATTACAGTTGTCTGCATTTCCCCCCAACCACTCCCACCTCCCTCCCTTGCTTCCATCCTTCCCCTCGGTTTTGTCCATGTGTCCTTTATACTAGTTCCTGAAAACCCTTCCCCTCATTATTTCCTCCAACCTCCCCTCTGGTTACTATCAAATTATTCTTAATTTCTATGTCTCTGGTTATATTTTGGTTGCTTGTTTGTTTTGTTGATTAGGTTCCAGTAAAAGGTGAGATAATATGGTATTTGTCCCTCACCTCCTGGCTTATTTCACTTAGCATAATGCCCTCCAGTTCCATGCATGCTGTTGCAAAGGGTAGGAGCTCCTTCTTTCTCTCTGCTGCGTAGCATTCCTTCATGTAAATATACCATAGTTTTTTGATCTGTGCATTTCCTGATGGGCACATAGGTTGCTTCCATCACTTGGCTATTGTAAATTGTGCTGCTATGAACATTGGGGTACATAGGTTTTTTTGGATTGGCATTTCAGGGTTCCTGGGATATAATCCCAACAGTGGAATTGCTGGGTCAAAAGGCATTCCATTTCTAGTTTTCTGAGGAATCCCATACTGGTTTCCACAGTGGCTGCACCAGTCTGCAGTCCCACCAACAGTGCAGTAGGGTTCTTTTTTCTCCACATCCTCTCCAACACTTGTTTGTTGATTTGTTTATGAGGATCATTCTGACCAGTATGAAGTGATATCTCATTGTGGTTTTAACTTCCATCTCTCTGATGGCTAGTGATGCTGAGCTTCTTTTCACATGTCTCTGGGCCCTCTGTATGTTTTCCTTGGAGAATTGTCTGTTCAAGTCTTTTGCCCATTTTTTAATTGGGTTTTTTGTCTTCCTGGAGTAGAGTTGTGTGAGTTGTTTATATATTCTGGAGATCAAACCCTTGTCTGAGGTATCATTGGCAAATACGTTTTCCCATATAGTTGGTTCTGTTTTCATTTTAATGCTGTTTTCTTTAGCCATGCAGAAGCTTTTTTAATTTGATGAGGTCCCATTTGTTTATTCTTTCCTTTATGTCCCTTGTTTTAGGGGACATATCCATGAAGATGTTGCTGCTTGGAATGTCTGAGATTTTCCTGCCAATGTTTTCCTCTAGGACTGTTATGGTGTCACGACTTATATTTAAGTCTTCTATCCACCTTGGATTTATTTTTGTGTATGGTGTAAGTTGGTGATCGAGTTTCATCTTTTGCCTGTAGCTGTCCAGCTCTCCCAACACGATTTGTTGAAGAGGCTATTTTTACTTCATTTTATGCTTCTTTCCCCTCTGTCAAACATTAATTGACCATAGAGACTTGGGTTTATTTCTAGGCTGTGTGTTCTGTTTCATTGGTCCATGTGTCTGTTCTCATGCCAGTACCAGGCTGTTTTGATTACAGTGGCCTTGTAATACAGTTTGATGTCAGATATTGTGATATCTTTGTTCTTCTGTGTTCTTCTTTCTCAAAATTGCTGCAGCTGTTTGGGGTCATTTATGGTTCCATATAAATTTTGAAATGTTTGTTCTGTATTTGTGAAATATGTCACTGGTACTTTAATAGGGATTGCATTGAATTTCTTTGGGTAGTATGGATATTTTGATCATGTTAATTCTTCCAATCCGTGAACACGCACCACAGTTTTTTGATCCACTCATCTACTGATGGGCAATTAGGCTGTTTACAAATCTTTAATATTATAAATAACACTGCTATGAACAAAGGGGTGCATAAATTCTTTTGAATTGGTGCTTTGGGATTCTTAGGGAATATTCCCAGCAGTGGAATTGCTGGGTGAAAAGTCAGTTCTATTTTTGGGGAAACTCCACACTGTTTTCCATAGTGTCTGTACTAGTCTTCATTCCCACGAACAGTGCACTAGGGTTCCCTTTTCTCTATAACCTCACCAGCACTTGGTGCTTATTGCTTTATTAATGATAGCCATTTTGCAAGTTGTGAGGTGATATGTTATTATGGTTTTAATTTGCATCTCTCTGCTGGCTAGTGATGTTCAACATCTTTTTATATGTCTATAGCCATCTGTAACTCCTCCTTGGAGAAGTTTCTTTTGAGGTGCTTTGCCCATTTTTTAAATTGGATTGGATGCCTTCCTGGTGGGTGCTTTATATATTTTGGAGATTAAACCGTTTTCCAAAATATCATTGGCAAATATGTTCTTCCATACATTCAGTTCTCTTTTCATTTTGATGATGATTTCTTTAGCCACACAGAAGCTTTTTATTTTGTTGTAGTCCCATTTGTTAATTTTTCCTTTTGTTTTCCTTGCCCTAGGAGATATAAATATCTGGAAAAAATATTGCTACATCAGAGCTGAAATTTTCCTACCTATCTTTTACAGTACAATTTTTATGGCATTCCAACTTATATTTAAGTCTCTTATTCATTTTGAGTTTATTCTAGTGTATGGTGTAAGTTCATGATCTAGTTTCATATTTTTTGCATGTACCAGTCTAATTCTCCCAATACAATTTATTGAAGAGACTGTTTTTACTTCATTGTATGCTCATGCCCCCTTCATCAAATATTAATTGACCACAAATACATGAGTTTATTTCTGGCCTCTCTATTCTGTTCTACTGATCTATGTGTTTGTTCTTATGCTGGTACCAGACTGTTTTGATTACAGTATTCTTGTAGTATAGTTTGATATCAGGTATCGTGATCCTGCCAACTTTGTTATTCTTTTTTGGTTCCATATAAATTTTTGGAATATTTGTTCTGGATCTGTGAAATATGCCATTCCTAATTTAATAGGAATTGTATTGAATCTCTAGATTGCTTGGGGTAGATTGCTATGGACATTTTAATGATGTTAATCCTTCCAATTCATGAACATGGTATATGCTTCCTTATATTTGTATGTTCCTCAATTTCTTTCTTCAGCGTTCTATAGTTTTCCAAGTGCAGATGTTTTACCTCCTTGGTTAAATTTATTTCTAGGTACTATTTTTGGGGGGGTTGCTATAGTAAACAAGATTTTTAAAATTATTTCTGTTGCTGATAGTGCATTGTTGGTCTACAGAAATGCTATCAATTTTTGAATATTGACTTTGTATGCCATCACTTTTCTGAATTCACTTATTAGGTCAAGTAGTTTTTTTGCGGAGCCTATAGGGTTTTCTATGTACAATATCATGTCATCTGTGAATAATGACAGTTTCACTTCCTCCTTTCCAATTTGTATACCTTCTATTTCTCTTCCTTGCCTGATGACTGTGGTTAGTACTATATTGAATATGAGTGGTGAAAGCAGAGAGTCTTGTCTTGTTCCTGATCTTAAGGGAAACTATTTTAGTTTTTGTCCATTGAGTATGATGTTGGTAGTAGGTTTTTTGTATAAAAATGGCTTTTATGATGTTGAGGTATGCTCCCTCTATTCCCACTTTGCTGCGTGTTTTTATCAGAAATAGGTGCTGGATTTTATCAAGTACTTTTGCTGCATCTGTTGATATGATCCTGTGATTTTTGTCTGTCATTTTATGTGATGTATCGCATCTATTGGTTTGAGAATATTGTACCATCTTTGCACCCTTAGGATAAATCCCACTTGATCATGGTGTATGATCGTTTTAATGTATTGCTGGATCTGGTTTGCTAGTATTTTGTTGAGGATTTTAGCATCTCTGTTCACCAGAGATATTGGCCTGTAATTTTCTTTCTTTGTTGTGTCTTTACCTGGTTTTGGGATTAGAATTATACCTGCCTCATCAAAGGAGTTTGGGAATCTTCCCCCTTAACTTTTTTGGAATAGTTTGAAGATATGTGTTAGTTATTTTTTGAGTGTTCAGTAAAATTTGCCTGTGAAATCATCTGGTCCTGGGCTTTTGTGTGCCTGGAATTTTTGATTACTGCTTTAATTTTGCTAGTTGTTATCAGTATATTCACGGTTTCTGCTTCTTCTTGATTAGATTTAGGAGATTGCATGTTTCGAGAAATTTATTCATTACCTTGGTTGACCAATTTCTTGGCCTATAGTTGTTCTTAGTAGTTTCTTATAATCCTTTGTATTTCTGTATATCAGTTTTTACCTCTCCTCTTTTACTTCTGATTTTATTTATTTGAGTCCTCTCTCTTTTTTTCTTGATGAATCTGGTTAATGGTTTGTCAGTTTTGTTTATCTTTTCAAAGAACTCATTGAATTCATTGATCGTTTGGATGATTTTCTTAGTCTCTGTGTCATTTAATTCTGCTCTGATATTGATTATTTTCTTCCTTTTGCTCTCTCTGAGCTTTGTTTGTTGTTTTTTCTCTAGTTCTTTTAGATGTAGTGTTAGGTTGTTTATTTGCAGTTTTTCTCTCTTCTTTAGGTAGGTCTGTATTGGTATGAACTTCCCTCTCAGGACTGTCTTTGTTGTCCCATAGGTTGTGGGTTTTTGTGTGTTCATTTTAATTTGTTTTCAGATACTTTTTGATCTCTTTCTTGATCATTGTTAACCCATTCATTATTTAATAACATGTTATTCAGCCTCCATGTATTTGTATGTGTTTGAGTTTTTTCCTTGCGGCTGGTTTCTAGTTTTAAGTCATTGTAATCTGAGAAGATGCTTGATATCACTTCAGTTTTCTTGAATTTGTTAAGGCTTGTTTTGTGTCCTACCATGTGGTCTGTCTTTGAAAATGATCCATGTGCATTTAGATAGAATGTATATTTTGTTTCTTTGGGATGAAATGTTCTATAAATAGCAATTAAGTCCATTTTATTTAGAGTGTTGTTCAGTGCTGCAGTATCCTTGTTTATTTTTTAACAAGGAAGATCTGTCCATTGTTGACAGTGGAGTGTTAAAATCCCCATCAATGACTGTATTTGCTGTCTATCTTTTCTTTAAAGCTCTCCAAGATTTTCTTTTTATATTTAGGTGTATCTTCTCTGGGTGCATATGTATTTATATGAGTTATATCCTCTTGTTGGACTACACTCTTAAATATTATGAAGTAACTTTTTTTTGTCGTCATCACTTTTGTTTTGAAGTCTACTTTGTCTGATACGAGTATTGCTGCCCTGGCTTTTTTTCCTTGTACATTTGCACAGAATATTTTTTTTTGCATCTCTTTACTTTCAGTCTGTGTAGGGGGTCCCAGTGTGTGTCAGTAAATGTCCCAAGTCAGGAAGGATCTTCCTCTGCCTTGAGAGGGCTTTTAGGTGTGGTTTGGCCCCTAACCAGTGGAGGCACAAACAGGAGGCAACCTATCAATGTTGCTCGCTTACATTGATGGTTTTCTCTTTCTGTCTAATCACTAGAATATATCCTGTATGCATCATCATCTTTCAAGTCTCACATCATCCTGATGGGTGGGGGAATGGACAGAAGAGTCCATCAGCAAAATGATAACACGAGACTATGGCAGTGCACTTGCCCTGCTTCTTCCAGTGAATCATAGCCTTGGGCTCCTGCTGCTGTGCTTCCTCCATGGACTCCACAGCCAGTGTAGCCCTGGCAACCTCTCACCACCCTGATGCTTTCTGCTCCTTGCTTAATCCTCAGCCTACTTAGTCAGACTTTGTCTGGCTTGTGGTTCCAGTGGCGCCTGAGGTGGGGGAGGTGAGAGCCCCGTGTTTAGCAATTAACTGCAGTCCCTGGACCCTGGTTCCTGGCAGAGGGATGCATGGCCCCACATGGCATGGAGGGGTGCAGCAGCTCTGTGGGCTTCTTTCCAAGGAGAATTTTGTAAATTTCACCAATTTACTTGACCTCCAGACCTGCACAACCAGAAGCACCAGGCCAGTCAGTGGTGGTGGTGACTGTGGCAGGAAAGCCCAGAGTGCCCACCTCCAAATGCCTGTGTAGATGGATAGACACTTGTACACTCCTATTCAGGTGAAACTTTGCTTGATTTTTCTATTTTTCAAAAAAACTATTTATTTATTTTAAAGACTTTATTTATTTTTAGACAGAGGGGGAGGGAGGGAGAAAGAAAAAGAGAGAAACATCAATGTGTGGTTGCCTCTCATGCACCATCTACTGGGGAACTGGCCCACAACCCAGGCATGTGCCCTGACTGGGAAATGAACCTGCAACGCTTTGTTTTGCAGGCTGGTGCTCAATCCACTGAGCCACACCATCCAGGGGTGTTTGATTTTTCTGAATTTTTCTTTAATACTGTCGTCCTGCTCTACTTTTCTACAGTGGTTACTCTCACCTTGACCCAACTTCCATTGTCTTCATTCTCAGGCCCTTCCTTTTATCTTCTCAGTAGTTATTATTATTGTTGTTATTATTAATCTAAGAGCATTTTCTTTCCTTAATTTCTCTTATTCTGTTTTTCAGTTTTGTCTTCAGTGTTCACAATTCTACTTCTGTGCTTGTATTTCAGGGTACTCTCATATTTTATCTTGAGTAGTAAAAGTTTCAGATTTGATTGAACAAATAATTTACAGTTTCAGTAGGGCTTACTAATGGGGCAGTGTTAGGTGGAATTCATAGTTCTTATTACTAAGACATTTGAGTATTTTAGGCCTACATGTGTAATTCTGACCAAAATAAATGAATTGCTAAGACTTCCTTTTCATTCTTCTTGGATCTTGCCAGTGTCCTCCACCCCACTGTAACGATTTTAAATTAAGTTTCATTGTGGGTCAGATTTATTTGATTGATAACAATAAAGTACATTTGAACTCATATTAAGGTTGGGTTGTCTGGGGATATTATTCATGTCTATGGCTGGCTTTTAACTAGTTATATCATTCATAAGTTATGTATCTTACTGCCTAGAGGAAAAAGCATTTTGCCTTGTTTTTAAATTTTTATGGCATTGATTTCTTTTTTGGCCTTAAGAGTAGTAAAATAACCTCTGCATTTAGGCCTTGGTGGTTATGATTACTAACATAATACGTCTAGTTTATAGAAACACTTCCAAAATATTATACCAAGCAATCAGCTGGATACATGAGAGCTCAAAAAAATATGACTCCTTTGTCAACTAGGTTAACTAAAAATAGGTTGTATGAAAAAAAAACTTATCAAATCTATGTGGAGTGTTATATTTTCATGGCAAAATGACTCGATAACTTTCTAACATGTTGTCTATATTTCAAATAACTCTCTATGTTAGTTGACAGTCACAATATTCATACTGTGTCCACAGAGCAGTGACATAGGTTTTCTTTTCCTCCCACATTTTAATTATGAAACATTCAAACATAACACAAAAGTTGGAAGATGCAAAAATTTTAACATTTGGCTTTATTTGTTTATTTGCATATGCACATATTTGTATAGATATGTTTATGTGTGTATTTTTGAGCTATTTGAAAGAAAGCTGCTTTGCCATTAAATCCTTCAGACTACACCTCGTACAAATAAAGATATTTTTTGACATAATATTTAAAGATTATTTTATGAGTTTTATTCATAGACATGGTAAAATTTTTATCATCACATTCCTCTCTACTTCTGATATTGCTCATCCATTCTGTTCCTAAGATATTTAATAAAGAGAACTCAAAATTAGGTACTCTAGATTTCAAATGGATTTTAGTTCTCATTTTACTCTGTGATTAGAAGATTTATTTTTTCCATTTTGAAAGAAAAAAGTGGTGAATTTTCTAACTCATACAAAATTGTGCTTGTTTTTTATTCTGGGCAAGATTCTAGAGTAGATTATTAGGTAATCTGTGAGCATAGTATAGGTAATCACCAGTAAAACTGGATACCCAGTCTTTTTTTCCCCTTCACTCTATTTCCTATTAGATTTATGGGATTAGGGAAATCTGGTAAACAAATTCGGTCTCTGCTGGAGCAGTTGATTTGTATAATACTTAAAGGTACTGTGGAGATCAGTGTAACTCGGGAAGTTTTTTGATGGGTCTGATTTTAGTATTGTTCGGTTTACAATTTTTATGAATGACTTTGCTAAAGCTATAGGGAACATACATGATCTTGAAATGGTGGAATATCCTGAAACAAGAGAGGGCGAGAGAATATTTTGGATGACAGATTCACAGACTATCTAGTAAGTGACTAGTTTTTATTTATTTAAAATAAATATTTATAAAATAGAGAAAAGGATAATTTCTGCCTTATATACTTTTTTAGGGATATTTTATCAATAAATACATATATTGAATTTTTGGGTATTGTAAAAAAGCTACTGGGTATCTTTCAGTAGGAATCTTTAACTCTTAAATTTAAGCTTTTCATATTTTTAAAAAATGTTTTACTGTAGAGTACATGGTATTTTGAGCACATTTTTAGTTAAAAAATTATTTTTCTAGTTATACAATTAACACCTGTTCATGGGCAAAAAGATTAGTATTTTAGTTTACTTGTATCCTATCAAATCTCTTTATGCCCTTGAGTAACAGAACAAAAAAACAGGGGTTTGGTTGCTTGTTGCCATGAAAGCCAAACTTGTGAGGCAGATTATGGTGCAAAAGGAGAGAGGTTTTATTCAGGTGCTGGGTGATCTGGGAGAATGGTGTACTCCTGTCTCAAAGCCCATCTCCTCATCAAGACCAAGACAAAAACCAATGTCTAGAGTTCCTGCTCCAATGTAAAGTATAGTCCTTTGGAACCTACAGGCGGCTGCGAGACACTCTGAATCCCCATCCAGTAGCTTAGCTTGTTCCCAGTTGCTGTCCATTTCAGGCTGCCTCCTGGAGCTTCCCTGTGGAGCCTGCATGGCCATAGGCCATGTGGTTGCCAGGGCCTCATGGTCATATGCACCTGGGGGACAGAGTGTGTGAACTCATGGGAGACTGCATCATCAGGTAGCTAAGAGAGCCTGAGAGAACAGGCCAGTGCATTATATGAGTGCAGGTCATGAGGAAGTGAATCACATGCCAGAGTGTTTTTTTGTTCTCCTGAGATTATGTTAGCATAGGTGTAGGATGGACAAAGTGGTTTCTCAAAATGATCAGTCAATTTTCCAGACTTTTGTGCGCTTCTGGTGGGTCTGCCTACAACCAATCCCTTCTTTCCTTAGGCTAGACTGACAGCTCTCTTTGGTCCAGCGCCTGCCCCTGTGTCAATTTGACTTCTGTGGTGTATTTGTCTGACTTCCACTGGTCTAACCCCCAATCTGGTACCAGAAGGTGGGGGGAAGGCTTTTTCCTGTATACAGTTACCTTGCTAGCTTTTTGTTCTCAGGCCCTATCCACTGATACTTCTAGCTTTCCATGCACTCAGTTTAAGAATCTGCCACCATCTTGGCCAATGGGGGAGACTCCCCTAGTGCTCTTGGCAGACTGTCTTCTGGTAACACCTGTGTACCCGTTTTTTCCCCCAAACATGAAGTAATACCATGTAAATTATTTTCAATCTGATTTTTTTGTTTATTACAATATTTTGAATACTTTTCTATTAGCATAAGTTACTCATATTTATATTTTTGTTTTATTGAAATAGTGAATTTATGCTCCATCTGGATACTTGATGTGGATTGAGATGTGATTTAGGATTCCATAGAAGTGTAAAAATACCAATACAGTACTTAGTTAAAAATTTGTTTTAATTGTGGTTACACACACACACACACACACACACACACACACACACAAATAAATAATATCTCCATTTAAATAATTTTCAAGTTTACATTTCAGTGGCATTAATTCCTTTCAATGATAATCGTCCCTGCTCTCTATATCTAATATATTTCATCACCCCATACAGAAACTGTACATTAAGTAATAACTGCAATTCCCTCTCCTCCCAGCCCCTGATAATCTCTTATCTACTTTTTGTTTATAAATATGCTTACTCTGGATATTTCAGGTAAGTGAAATCCTACAATATTTGTAGTTTCTTGTCTGGGTAATTTCACTTAGCATAATCTTTTCAAGGTTCATTCATGATGTAGCATGTATCAGAACTTCTTTTTATGTCTGAACAATATCCTACTTTATGGACACATTTGTCCCTTGCTGGACAGGGGTTGTTGCTACCTTTTGACTATTGTGAATAATGCAGCTGTGAACATTTTCCAACAAGTATCTGTTTTAGTCCCTGTTTTCAATTCTTTTGGATATATACCTATGAGTGGCATTGTTGGGTCATATGGTAATTCTATATTCAACTTCTTGAGGAAATGATATAGAGGTTTTTTAATTAAAAATAATTTATTAGGTGCTGTTTGCATAAGGTACTATATCATATACCATGCAGAATTTGTGCAGTGAGAGATGATTAGTGTAGAAGCCTAGATGTGTTTGATGTAATTTGTTTGCTTTAGTCCCCGCAGGAGTGCCTTGTGAGTAGTAAATAGAGGCTGAGAGAAATTCGTGGAATAAATTGATATGTAACTGTAGTTTTGTGTTTTATTTAATGCTAACATGTGCCCTTCCTGCAAACCCCCAAACAATACTTGGTGGAAAATTAACAATAAATAAGTGCATATTTATTGGGATTCTCCTTGGAGCATGCTGCATGGAGTTGCTGCAGGAGAAACAGATCAAATGTTAATTGCCCCCTGAAATTTGGAAAGGATGCCTGTATGGCTTTAAATTTGGGGTATGTACTTAACCTTTCTACCTTAATATATTTATCCTTCCTTTCCTGCAGGTGGTCACCTGGGCTTCTGGTACCTCTGTTGCAGGAGCTCTGGAGGATGACAGCTTATTTCCTTGAGATGTGTTCTAAGATTCTCCCTTCCCCAAATTTGGCTAAGTCAGGCAATTCCATATACATAGTCCAAATTTGGTGATATAATAATAGACAAACACTGAATTTATTTATGTGTTTTCATCTAAAGTGTATATTAGTTTAACTTTTTCCATGTACAGCAGAGGTTTGCAAACTATGTGTACCAAATTAGGTTTGCTTTTGAAGGCTCATGGACTAAGAATGGATTTTACATTTTTAAAGATTGTTAAAGAAAAACAAAGAAGAACATGTGACAGGAAATGTTTGTGACTTGCAGTGGCTAAAATATTTACTATTTGATTTTTCTGGAAAAAGTTTGCCCACCCATGATCTCGAGTCTCCTTCTATAACATTAGTTGTGTGTGTGTATGAATGTATCTAAATCTGTGGCAGTTAAAAATGTCTGTTGAATAGTTATCAGGTACTTGGATCTGTTCAAAAATTACTGTAGCACTAGAGGACTAGTTGAGTTGGTTAGTGCATCATCCTGATACACCAAGGTTGCAGGTTTGATCCTCAGTCAGGCCATATACAAGAATCAGCCAATGAATGCATAAATAAGTGGAACAACAAAATGATGTTTCTCTTTCTCTCTCTCCCCATCCTCTCTCTCTAAAATAAATCAATTATAAAAAAGAATTACTGTAATGAATTTCCCTGGGTGATGTAGAATAATTTCCATAACTTTAAAAAATATGTAATCACAATTGAAATTTTGAAAAGAATTTTACACTAAAGGTGTGTAATGGTTAATTGCCCTCTAATTTCTACAGCAATGATCTGGAAATCAAAATGTATGTTTGGTTTCAGATAGTTATTGATTCACTGGGTTACAGTTTAATAGTGTTTTAAAAACATGATTCATTAAATATATTCAACACACTTTGGAAAGAAAGCATCTGAAAAGTATGAGAATGTTTGAGAATCATGTTGAAATGAACTAACTGCCTGTATGTTCATGTTGTAATGAGGAATATCACATTAATAAGGATGGAGAAGTAGTAAAGACATTGTATTTAGTTTTTTTGTAAAGGGTTTAAAAGATGTTTTTATGTATTTCTATACTTCTAATTTCTCTTTTATTCTTAAATAAAAATTTTATTGTATTTTTCTTGTTACCATTCAGTCCCCTTACATCTCCCTCCCCCTCAATAACCACACTGTTGCACATGTCCGTGAGTTCTTTTTCTTT
Organism: Phyllostomus hastatus; assembly: GCF_019186645.2. NCBI lineage: Eukaryota > Metazoa > Chordata > Mammalia > Chiroptera > Phyllostomidae > Phyllostomus > Phyllostomus hastatus. The sequence goes on from NW_025334041.1 coordinate 53,425,124, forward strand.
TTCTTTTTTGCTCAATGCCTCCACCCTCTAAACTCCCCTGCCAGTCTTAGCTGTCATTTTACTCTCTCTCTCTATGTGTCTGTCTCTATGTTGCTTATTAGTTCAGTTTGTTCATTATATTCCACATACGAATGAAATCATATGGTATTTGTCTTTCTCTGACTGGCTTATGTAACTTAACATAATATTCTCTAGGTCCATCTATAATGTTAAAATGGTAAAACTTTCTTCTTGTTTATGGTCCAATATGATTCCATTGTATAAGTGTCCCATAGTTGTTTTATCCACTTGTCTACTGATGGACACTTGGGCTGCTTCAGTATCTTGGTGATTGTAAATAACACTGCATTGAGCACAGGAGTGCTTATGTTCTTTCAAATTAGTGTTTTGGGTTCCTTCAGATATATTTCCAGAAGTGGGATAGCTGGGTCTAAAGGTAGATCCATTTTGAATTTTTTGGTGTATCTCTATACTGCTTTCCACAGTGGCTGTACCAACCTGCATTTCCACCAACAGCTCAGAAGGGTTCCCCTTTCTCCATATCCTTGCCAGCACTTGCTGTTTGTTGATTTATTGATGATAGCCATTCTGACAGGTGTGAGATGATATCTCATTGTGGTTTTAATTTGCAATTCTCTGATGTTAGTGAAACTGAGCACCTTTTCATACATCTCTTGGCCATCTGTATGTTATCTTTGGAGAAGTGTCTATTGGTTCTTTGCCCATTTTTTAATTGGGTGGGTTGTTTGTTTTTTGGTGAATTTTGTAAGTTCTTTATAAATTTTGGCTATTAACCTCTTATAAGATGTATTGATGGATATGTTCCCTCAATCTATGGGTTGTCTTTTTTTTTTATAAAACTATTTTTTAAAAGTTTTTATTTATTTATTTTTAGAGAGAGAAGGGAGGGAGATAGAGAGAGAGAGAGAAACATCAATGTGTGGTTGCTGGGGGTTATGGCCTGCAACCCAGGAATGTACCCTGGCTGGGAATCGAACCTGTTGTCACAGGTGTGCACCGGTAACCAGGTTCTTAGTGATCGAGGACAAAGGATTGAACCGAACACACAAAGTTTATAGCATAAAGAAAGAGGGGAGGTTTATTAAGTGATAGTACACGCCACAGGACATGGGAGTGAGCCAACTCTGAGCAGAGAAGAAAAAAAGGACCCGTGGGGGCTGGGGGATTCTATTCTTATAGGGGCAGAAGCACCTTCGCTAGTCTTTGGCGGGCTTTTCCTGCGCAGGTACAAGGAATTGGATTTCAAAGCTACTGCGCATGTGTGGTTTCCCATGATTTTCTTGATTGGCTACTGGAGAAGGGAGTCCCACCATGTTATTTCATTATAATGATATTATAATGAATCAGGGGTAGTGTGCAGGTGTATTCCATGATTTGGAGTTATCCCAGAAAACAGAAACAACCCATCTTAGGGGGTCTTTGTCATGTATAGATGTTTTCTGCCTCAGCCCTGCAGGGCCTCTGGAGCTTCCTTCCTGACTATCTCCTGCCTCACTGTGACACTTCGGTTCGCAGCCCACACTCAATCCACTGAGCTATGCCAGCCAGGGCCTGTGGGTTGTCTTTTTATTTTGTTGATGATTTTCCTGCTGTGCAAAAACATTTTAGTTTGATGTAGTCCCATTTGTTTATATATATATATTTGTTATCCTTGTCTGGGGAGATATATCTGATAAAACATTGCTATGAACATTGTCCAAGATTTTGTTGCCATTGTTTTCTTCTACAATTTTTATGGTTACAGATCTAACATTTAAGTCTTTAATCCATTTTGAATTTATACTTGTGTGTGGGATAAGAACATGATCTAGTTTCACTTTTCTGCATATATCTGTCCAATTTTCCCAACACCATTTATTGAATGTTTAGCCCATTGTATGTGCTTGCTTCCTCTGTCAAATATTAATTGCTGATACAGATGTGGGTTTATTTCTGGGCTCTGTGTTTATTTATTTATTTTTAGAGAGAGAAGGGAGGGAGATTGACCTATGTGCCTGTTTTTATGTTAGTACCATGCTGTTTTGATTATTATGGCCTTATAGTGTAGTTTGATATTAGGTAGCATGATTCCTCTTTGTTCTTTCTCAGGATCACTGTTGCTATGTGGGGTCTTTGTTGTTCCATATAAATTTTTGAAATATTTTCCTAGTTCTATGAAATACTGTATTCTGCCATGTATAATGCACACCTTTTTTTGCCCACATTTTTGAGGGAAAAATAAGGATGCACATTATACATGGGTATAGTGGTTACATATCATGGGTATAATAATGAGTATAATAACCCCATGTATAATGTGCACAAGATGTGGCTGCACATTATACATGGGAGTGTATCATACATGACCAAATTCAGTACATGATTGGAATCTTCATAGGAATTGTGTTGAACTTACAGAATGCTTTGGGTAGTACGGACATTTTAATGATGTTACTTTTTCTTATCCATTAACAGAGTATGTGTTCCTATCCATTAACAGTTATTTGTGTCCTCTTTAATTTCTTTCTTCATTGTTTAATAATTTTCTAAGTGCAGGTCTTTAACATCCTTGGTTAGGTTTATTCCTAGCTATTTTATTGAAGGCTCTTTTTGAAGCAATTGGGAATAGAATTTTTTTCTTAATTTCCCTTTCTGTTAGTTTGTTATTGACATATAAAAATGCAACTGATATCTGGATCTTAATTTTGTATCCTGCTCTTTGCTGGATCACTTATCAGTTCCAGTAGTTTCTTGGTGGAATAATTGGAGTTCTCTATGTATAGTATCATGTCATATGCAAGTAAAGACAATTTTGCTTCTTCCTTTCCAGTTAGGATGCCTTTTAATTCTTTTTTTTTTTGTCTGATTGCTGTGGTTAGGACTTCCAGTATAATGTTGAATAAGAGAGGTGAAAGCAGACATCATGGTCTTGTTTCAGATCTTAAGGGGAACATTTGTAGTTTTTGATCATTGAGTATGATGCAGGCAGTGGGTTTGTCATACATGGCCTTCACTATGTTTAGTTATATTCCCTCTTTCCTACTTTGCTGAGAGTTTTTATCATAAATGGTTGGCGGATTTAATCAAATACTTCCTCTGCCTCTACTGATATGATCATGTGGTTTTTATCCTTCATTTGTTTATGTGGTGAATCACATTTATTGATTCGCAAATATTGTACCAACCTTGTATTCCGAGAATAAATCCCATTTGGTCATGGTGTATGATCTTTTTGATAAATTGCTGTATCCAGTTTGCTAATATTTTGTTGAAGATTTTAGTATCTATGTTCATGAGGGATATATGCCTATAATTTTCTTTTTTATAGTATCTTTATTTGATTTTGGAATTAGGAATGTGCTGGCCATGTAAAATGAGCTTGGAGCTGTCATTCCTCTTAAATTTTTGAAGTTGTGTGAGAAGGAGAGGTGTTAGTTCTCGAAATGTTGGTTAAAACTTTCCTATGAAGCCATCCAGTTCAGGGCTTTTGCTTGTTGGTAGTTTTTGGATTACTGCTTCAATTTACTAGGTGCAATCTGTTTGATTCTTCCTGATTTAGTGTTGGAAGATAGTATGTTTCTAGGAATTTATCCATTTCATCCAGGTTATCCAGTTTGTTGGAATATAGTTGTTCATAAAATTTTCTTACAATCCTTTGAATTCCCTTGGTCAATTGTTACTTCTCTTTCATTTCTGATTTTATTTATTTGGGTCCTCTCCCTTATTTTTTTTAATGAGTCCGGTTAAAGGTTTGTTAATCTTATTTACCTTAAAAAAAAGCAGCTATTGGATTCATTGATATTTTGTACCAGTTTTTAGACTATTTTGTTTATTTCTGCTCTGATTTTTATTATCCTCCCTTTTCTACTTCCTTTAGGTGTTTGTTGTTCTGTTTCAAGTTCCTTTAAGTGTGAAGTTAGATTATTTGTGCCTTTTCTTTCTTTCTTTTTTTTTTTTTAGAGAGGTCAGTGGTGCTATGAATTTCCCTTTTTGAATTGCTTTCCCAATGTCCCACAGATTTTGGATTGTCATGTTCTCACTTTCATTTGCTTCATGGTATCTTTTGTCTTGTTGTTGACCCATGCATTGTTTAATAACATGTTATTTGGCTTCCATGTCTTTGTGTCTATTTTGTTGGATACAGTATTGCTACTACTCTAGCTTTTTTCCCTTCAATTTTCATGAAATATCTTTTCCATGTCTTTACTTTCACTCTGTGTGTATCTTTTGATCTGTGGTTGGTTTCTTGGAAGCAGTATATATATATAGGTCTTGTTTTCTTATCCTTTCAGCTACCCTATGTCTGTTGGTTGGGGCATTTAAGCCATTTACATTTAAGATGATTATTGATAGATACATATTTATGCCATTTTATTGTTAGACTGTTTTCCTCTATTTTTTTTTCTTTCTCTTCTTTTTCTTCTTAAAGCAAGTCCTTTAACAATTGCTGCAGTACTGGTTTGGTGTTAACAAACTCCTTTAGCTTTTTCTTGCCTGGGAAGCCCCTTATTTCTCCTTCAATTTTAAATGATTGCCTTACTGGATACAGTAGCTTTGGTTGTATGTCCTTGTTTTTCATCATTTTGAATATTTCATGCCACTCCCTACTGGTCTGAAATGTTTCTGTTGAATAGTTAGATGAGTCTGATTGGTGATCTCTTTTATGTAACTACCTGCTTTTTCTCTTGCAACTTTTAAGATTCTCTCTTTGTCTTTAAGCCTTGCCATTTTGATTATAACGTGTCTTATTGTAGGCCTCTTTGGGTCCAACTTGCTTGGAACTCTCTGAGTTTCCTTAACTTATGTATCCTTTTCCTTCACCAGATTAGGGACGTTTTCAGTTATTGTTTCCTCAAATAGGTTCTCAATCCCTTGCTCACTCCCTTCTCCTTCTGGTATTCCCATGATGTGAATGTTGTTACTCTTCATGTTGTCTCAATGGTTTCATAAGCTCTACTAATTTTTTAATTTTTTTTCTTTTGGTGCTCTGTGTGTGTGTGTGTGTGTTTACCTTGTCTTCCAAATCATTGATACAATCCTCTGCTTCATCTGACCCAGTGTGTATTCTTTCCAGTTCATTATTTATTTCAAATCTTTCATTATTTATTTTTGACTGGTCCTTTTTTTATGGTTTCTGTGTCTTTTTTCATGCTGTTGAGTATGCTAATAATCTAATCATTCTTCTGAACTCTGTATCCAGAAATTGCTTGCCTACTTTTTATCTAGTTCTTCTTGTTTAGAATTCTCTTGTTTTTCCATTTGGGGGTTGTTTATTTGTCTTCGCATTTTAGTTGCCCTTTTGTGTTTGTTTCTATTTATTAGGTAGTTCTGCAAAGACTGTGATTCAGATATATGTCAAACACAGCCTGTGACTGGCCCTGGGCAACCAGTTTGAGCTTTCAGTGATTTAAAGCATGTGGCTCTATCTGATGTGCCTGTTTGTGTGCAAAAAGAACTAGACTGTGTACCAAGGCCAACTTTAATTAACACTGGGCCCAGGGGAGGGTTAGCTAAAGTATCTGATTTTCCAGAGATTTTCCTCTGCTTGCAGGCTTTCTGTTAGACTTAAAGAGTGAAAGTCTTCAGATGTACTTCTTCAGCAGGGCTTAAGTACCACTGGGTGGGGCAGAGTAATTTCTGTGGGTGGGGCTATTGCTCTTCTCAGGCAGATGTCCCTTGGAGGGGAGTGCTTTGTCTGAGAAAACTGGATCCTGCAGTATGGGGAATGACTCAGCACAGGGATCTTAGTGGCTGTTCCTTCAGTTTTCCCCAGAGCCACCAGCCCCAGACGCTCTTCATATGTCTCTACTTTGCCCTCCCTCTGCTGGAGCCCAGGGTGAGTGGCTACAAATGGAATTTTGTATGTTGGCCCTTTACGAGGCTCTGTGCATATTCACCTGTTTCTTTTTCATGGACAGAGACCCCGCTGCTTTTCACAGCCATAAATTAGTTTGGTTCTTCCCCCAGTTCTGGTGCTATAGACTGGGGAACCCAGCTGGAGGTTTAGACTACACACTTTTCAGGGGGAACCCCCTGGCTGATGGAATATCCCTCAGGACTATGGCTGCCACTCATGGGAGCTCAGCCAGCCCTCTTGCACCTCCTCTTTGCTCCCTGATAGTCACATATTGGTGTTGTGGCTTCTTTGGTCTGTCTGTGGTTATAAGGATTCTCTCCAGCTAGTGTTCATTTGGTTATTCAGCATGAATTTTCTATAATTTAGTTGTAATTAGAGTTTGGTCTTGGGAGGAGGTTAGTGTAGCTTCCACTTACTCCTCTGCTACCTTGGGTCTCATCTCTAACTTTTCTATCTAAACTGTTGAAAATATATTTGGTCCAGGTAGCCTAGATATTTTTTACATTTAACATAAGCAGAATCCATTTAATATCATAGTATCTACTGAAAATTTTAATAGCCATTATTTTATTGGCAATAATACTTCCAGGGGTTGACCAGATTCTTATGTTGATCTAACTCTACTTTGTAATTCTACTTCTTCTGTGATTTTCAGTACTATTACAAGATGAGGATCAATTTTGTTTACTGAAATTAGAATTTTACAATGTGGGGATTTATTGAATGTCTAGCAGTTTTTGAAGAAGTGTTATTCATATTCAACTCTTCCTTCAGCTTGCAGCTGTTTGTGATGTATTCGTGGAAAACTATGTTCCTGGCAAACTGTCTGCAATGGGCCTTGGATATGAAGATATAGACAAGATTGCTCCTCATATCGTCTATTGTTCCATCACAGGTATTTCAGTACCAGACCTTTGTCACTGAATAGATTTTCAAATATCTGTTTTTCTTTGTTTCTATAAGAACCCTCTTACTAGTGCTGGTTTTCTTGAAGCAATTTTGCTCTTCTTCCCCTCCCAGACATTTTAGGTTGCTGAAAATTAACCTTTAAACATTAACCTGAATAAACAGTTTTCATGTGTTATTGGGAATTTATATTTCTGTGAATTGTCTGTATATTTTTTGCTAATTTTTCTATTTGTTATTTCAGTCATTTCTTCTCTTTTTCTTTTTTCTTATTTTTTAGATTGTTGTTCAAGTACAGTTATCTCCATTTTCTCCCCACCACTCCTCCCCCACGCCAGCCATCCCCACGTCCCACTCTTAATCCTACCCTGTTTCACTTTGTCCATGTGTCCTTTGTACTAGTTCCTGACAACACCTCCCCTGTGGTTACTGTCAGTTCTTAATTTCAGTGTCTCTGGTTATATTTTGGTTGCTTGTTTATTTTGTTGATTAGGTTCCAGTAAAAGGTGAGATAATATGGTATTTGTCCCTCACCTCCTGGCTTATTTCACTTAGCATAATGCTCTCCAGTTCCATGCATGCTGTTGCAAAGGGTAGGAGCTCCTTCTTTCTTTCTGCTGCGTAGCATTCCTTCATGTAAATATACCATAGTTTTTTGATCTGTGCATTTCCTGATGGGCACATAGGTTGCTTCCATCACTTGGCTATTGTAAATTGTGCTGCTATGAACATTGGGGTACATAGGTTTTTTTGGATTGGCATTTCAGGGTTCCTGGGATATAATCCCAACAGTGGAATTGCTGGGTCAAAAGGCATTCCATTTCTAGTTTTCTGAGGAATCCCATACTGGTTTCCACAGTGGCTGCACCAGTCTGCAGTCCCACCAACAGTGCAGTAGGGTTCTTTTTTCTCCACATCCTCTCCAACACTTGTTTGTTGATTTGTTTATGAGGATCATTCTGACCAGTATGAAGTGATATCTCATTGTGGTTTTAACTTCCATCTCTCTGATGGCTAGTGATGCTGAGCTTCTTTTCACATGTCTCTGGGCCCTCTGTATGTTTTCCTTGGAGAATTGTCTGTTCAAGTCTTTTGCCCATTTTTTTAATTGGGTTTTTTTGTCTTCCTGGAGTAGAGTTGTGTGAGTTGTTTATATATTCTGGAGATCAAACCCTTGTCTGAGGTATCATTGGCAAATACGTTTTCCCATATAGTTGGTTCTGTTTTCATTTTAATGCTGTTTTCTTTAGCCATGCAGAAGCTTTTTAATTTGATGAGGTCCCATTTGTTTATTCTTTCCTTTATGTCCCTTGTTTTAGGGGACATATCCATGAAGATGTTGCTGCTTGGAATGTCTGAGATTTTCCTGCCAATGTTTTCCTCTAGGACTGTTATGGTGTCACGACTTATATTTAAGTCTTCTATCCACCTTGGATTTATTTTTGTGTGTGGTGTAAGTTGGTGATCGAGTTTCATCTTTTGCCTGTAGCTGTCCAGCTCTCCCAACACGATTTGTTGAAGAGGCTATTTTTACTTCATTTTATGCTTCTTTCCCCTCTGTCAAACATTAATTGACCATAGAGACTTGGGTTTATTTCTAGGCTGTGTGTTCTGTTTCATTGGTCCATGTGTCTGTTCTCATGCCAGTACCAGGCTGTTTTGATTACAGTGGCCTTGTAATACAGTTTGATGTCAGATATTGTGATATCTTTGTTCTTCTGTGTTCTTCTTTCTCAAAATTGCTGCAGCTGTTTGGGGTCATTTATGGTTCCATATAAATTTTGAAATGTTTGTTCTGTATTTGTGAAATATGTCACTGGTACTTTAATAGGGATTGCATTGAATTTCTTTGGGTAGTATGGATATTTTGATCATGTTAATTCTTCCAATCCATTATTGTGGTACATGCTTCTATTTGTTTGTGTCTTCCTTAATTTCTTTCTTCAGTGTTGTATAGTTTTCTGAGTACAGGTGTTTTACCTCTTTGGTTAGGTTTATTTCTAGGTACTTTATTTTTCTTGTTGCTATATCAAATGGGATTTTTCCCCTGATTTCTGTTTCTGATATTTCATTTTTTGTGTACACAAATGCCTTTGATTTCTGAATATTTGTATGCTGCTCTTTTGCCAAATTCACTTATTAGGTTGAACAGTTTTTTGGCAGAGTCTGTTGGAATTTCTATGTGCATTATCATGTCATCTCCAAACAACAAGTTTTGTTTCCTCTTTCCAATTTGGATGCCCTTTATTTCTTTGTCTTGTATTGTTGCAATGGCTAGGACTTCCAATACTTTGTTGCATAGGAGTGGTGAAAGCTGGCATCCTTGTCTTGTTCCTGATCTCAGTGGGAAAGCTCTAAGTTTTTGCCCATTGAATATGATGTTGACTGTAGGTGTTTCGTATATGGCCTTTATTATGTTGAGGAATGCTCCCTCTATTCTCACTTTGCCAAATGTTTTTGTCAAAAATGGGTGCTGTACCTTATCAAATCCTTTTTCCGCATCTATTGATATGATCGTGTGATTTTTTTCTTTCTTTTTGTGTATGTGATGTATTACATTTATTGATTTGCGAATGTTATACTATCCTTGCATCCCTGGGATGAATCCCAGTTGATCATGGTGTATGATCTTTAATGTATTGCTGGATGCAGTCTGCCAATATTTTTATGAGGATTTTCAGGTCTATGTTCATCAGTGATATTGGCTTGACGTTTTCTTTCTTTGTTAATATCTTTTTCTGGTTTTTGGAATTAGGACGATGCTGGCTTCATAAAAAGAATTGAGGAGTCTTCCATCTTCTTGGATTTTTTGGAATAATTTCTGAAGGGTAGGGGTTAGTTCATCCTTAAATGGTTTGTAAAATTCTGTGAAACTGTCTAGTTCCGGGGTTTTGTGTGTTGGGAGTTTTTTGATTACTGCTTCAGTTTCATGGGCAGTTATTGGTCTGTTCAGGCTTTCTGCTTCTTCTTCATTCATTTTTGTAATATTATATTTTTCTAGATACTTGTCCATTTCACCTAGGTTCTCAAATTTGTTGGCATATAGTTCTTCGGAGTAATTTCTTACAATCCTTTGTATTTCTGTGGTATCAGTTGTAATCTTTCCTCTTTCATTTCTAGTTGTGTTTACTTGGATCCTCGCTCTTTTTTTCCTTATGAGTTTGCTTAAAGGCTTGTTGATTTTGTTTATTTTTCCAAAGAACCAGCTCCTGGATTTATTGATTGTTAGAATTGTGCTTTTAGTCTCTGTCATGTTTAATTCTGTTCTGATCTTGGTTATTTCTTTCTTTGTTGTTGTTCCTCCAGTTCTTGTATGTGTAGGGTTAGATTGTTTATTTGAAATGTTTCTATTGTTTTTAGATAGTCCTGAACTTCTGAGAACTGTCTTCACTGTGTCCCATAAGTTTTGGATTTTTGTGAGTTCATTTTCATTTGTTTCCAGAAACTTTTTGATTTCTTCCCTAATTTCATTCTTGACCCTTTCATTGTTTAGTAGCATGGTATTCAGTCTCCATGAATTTGAGTGGTTTTGAGTGTTTTCCTTGAGCTTGGGTTTTAGTTTCAGTCCCTTTTTGTCAGAGAAAATGCTTGTTATGATTTCAGTTTTCATGAATTTTTTGTGCCTTGTTTTGTGTCCTGTCATGTGGTCTATCTTTGAAAATGTTCTATGTGCATTTTAAAAGAATGTATATTTTGCTTCTTTGGGATGAAAGGTTCTATATATATATCAGTTAAATCCGTTTGATTGATCCCGGACATTGTTCAATGCTGCAATATCTTTGCTAATACTTCGTTTGGAAGATGTATCCATTTTGACAATGGGGTGTTAAAATTCCTACTATAATTGTGTTGCTGTCAATATCTTTCTTGATATTCTTTATGTATTTGGGTGCTCCTATGTCTGGTGCACATATATTTACAATATTTGCCATACTTTTTTGACCATAAGACACACCTAGTTTTAGAGGAGGAAAATAGGAAAAAAAATTATGAAGCAAAATATATGGTATAATAACAGAACTAACATAATATTTCACCAATGTAAATGTAAACAGAACTCAACAGCAGCATTAACAACCATTATTCCTCCCAAATTTCCGGGTGTGGGGGGAGTGTGTCGTATAGTCTGAAAAACTCAGCATGTCTTCTTGATGTATTCTTTCTTTGAGTATTATGAAGTGACCTTCTGGGTCTTTTTCTGTTGCCCTTGTTTTGAAGTCTGTTTTGTCTGATATGAGTATTGCTACCTTGTTTTTTTTTCCCCTGGCCATTTTCTTGGAATATTTGTTTCTAGCCCTTCACTCTCAGTCTGCCTAGGTCTTTTGTTCTGAGGTGCATGTCTTGTTGGCAGTATGTGGATGGGTCATGATTTCTTATCCATTCAGCTATTCTATATCTTTTGATTGGAACATTTAATCCATTTATGTTTAAGGTTATTATTGAAAGGTACTTATTCTTGCCATTTTTTTGTACCTGTGTTCCTTCCTCTCTTTCTCACTCTTATTTTTCCTTTTCTTAAAGTAGACACTTTAGTATCTCTTAGAGGGCCTGTTCAGAGGAGGTGTATTCTTTTAGTCTTCTTTGGTCTGGGAAACTTCTTATTTGGTCTTCCGTTTTAATTGAGAGCCTTGTAGGCCTTTGTTTTTCATTACTTGGAACATTCCTTGCCATTCCCTTTTGGCTTGGAGCATTTCCATTGAGAAGTTAGCTGCTAGTCTTTTGGGGGCTCCCTTGTATATGTAACTTCCTGTTTCTCTCTTTGTCTTGGAATTTTGCCATTTTAATTATGATTTTTCTTGAATTGGGCCTCTTTTGGTTCCTCTTGATTGGGACTCTCTGTGTTTCCTGGATTTGTGTGACTTTTTCTATCATCAAATTTGGGAAATTTTCCATCATTATTTTTTCAAACAGGTTTTCTATCCCTCGCTCTTTTTCTTCTTTTTTTTGGTATCCCTGTTATATGGATATTATTATGTTTCATGTTGTCCTGCAGTTCCCTGAACACCTCTTCATTCTTTCTGAGTGTCTTTTCTTGTCTTTACTCTTTCTGGGTGTTTTTTTCTACCTTGTCTTTCAGCTGGCTGATTTGATCCTCTGCTTCATCGAGCCTGCTTTTGATTCCTTCTTACTGTGTTCTTCAATTCAGAAGTTGTATTCTTTACTTCCTCTTGGCCCTTGTTGATAGTTTCTATATCCTTTTTCATGTTCATTTAGTTTGCAGTGAGTTCATTGTAGTTTCCCTGTAGTTTTTGGTAATTCTCTGTGAGCTCATTGAGATTCCTGATAACCATTGCTTTGAACTCGTTATCTGATAGTTGACTTGCCTCTGCTTCATTTAGCATTCTTTCTGAGTCTTCCTCTATTCCTTTTGTTTGTGATGTGTTTCTTTGTCTTACCATTCTTTTTGAGACTCTTCTTGTTAGCATCTGCTTCTTAAATTGATCTGTTCTTATTCCTTGTGTTTGTGGTGTGAACTTTTATGGTAGGAGACCTGTGAGGTTCAGTGGTGTAGTCTCCTTGATCTGAACTTGTTGCTCTTGGTTGTCATTTATGTTGGTTCTCTGGATGTATTTGGGTTTTGATTGTTGTTGGGTCTTTCTTTGATGTGTTCTTCTCTCCAGCTTGTTAACTGAGGGTCACTTTGCCCACCAGACCTTTTATTCTGTTGTGTAGGTGTAGACAGGTTGTGTTGAAGCTGGTTCTTCTCTCTGTCCAAGGTTTTGAGGCTTCTCTCTCGGTATTGTTCAGTTGTTTGTTTTGGATAATTTCTCCACCATTTAGTTGTAATTCCAGATTGGTCCTGGGTGGAGGTTAATGTGGCTTCCACTCACTCCTTCACCATCTTCTGTTATTATCTGTTGGTTGTTCCTTTGTTGGTGGGTTCTTTTCTTCCAGCAGGTAAAGTGGTGTTCACAGATCCCACTTACTATTTTATGTGATCAGTTGGAGGGGGAAGGCAAAATGGATTAAGACAGTTGGAGTGTATTCTATGGCACTTAAAGTACCAACCTGTAGAGAAAAGATAGGAGATCCTTTGCATATGTGTAGTGTTAACCGTGATATTTCACCCAACTAGCCACTTTTTAGAAAGGGTAGAAAAAAGACAGGACTCTTGTTAGGTGGTGGGAAGGGTTGTGAGTTTGATTCAGGAAACAGTGAGCTTGTGGGAGGTCAGATTATAAGATGTAATGAGAGTAAAGGATAGAAAACAGGTGTAGTATGCAAGAGACTAGAGTTAACCACAACAGTAATGAAGTTCCTGAAGATAATGAAATGAGCTAAAATCTGGGAGAGGTGTTATGTAGTATTTACAATTGTATGGAAAACTATTATTTACAATAGTAATGGAGCAACAATCATATGACAGAATTGTGTGATCTGAATAACAAGAATGGGAATTATAGAACCTAGAGTAGTGTGCTACTGGAACACAAGTGAAGTGAAAGAAGGAAAATTAAAAATACACTATGAGAGAATGAGGAAAATCAGTAAAACAATGCAATTAAACAAACAAAACAAAGAAAACTAAACAGAAAGAAGAGAAATTAAAAAATACTAATAAAGTAAAAATAGTGAAAAAATAATAATCCAAATAAACAATAACTTGTAAATTCTCTGGAATAGCAAAGTTAAATTTGTGTGAGTTTCTCAATTGTGGGGATGATCTCTCTTTGGGTCTGACTCTGGTCCTTTCTCAGCTCCAGGTCTTATTGTCTCATTTTTGGGGGTGGGGTGTGTGGGGAAAGAAAGAAAAAAAAGCCTCCTGTTGGCTTTAAACTAGCCAGGTAAGTTCTGCTGGTCTTCCTGCCTGCAGCAGGCTGAGGGGGGTGGGATTTTACTTTTCTCCTTTCCTGTGGTTTTGCGAGGATGGGGGTAAGGTCTGAGCCCAGCTCTTCACAGTTGCCCATCCTCCAGCCCAGTTCCTCATTTCACTGCAGGGCCCCCGGTGCCCTTCTGCATCAGGCCTACACCTTCAGTCTTTCAGTTGTACTGTCCTTGAGGTGCACCAGTTAGGGGCAACTCACATACCACCTTCTTGCTCTTTGCTGTCTTAGGTGCTCGGGACTCTCAAAGTCTCTTTAGGGTAGTTCAGCTCCCCCACTGAGTTAAGTCTTTCTGGGGACTACTGACTCCCTGAGCCCTGTTCCCTGAGCTCTGCTGTCTTCTGTGGGGGCGCCTTCGCTTTCCTCTTAGGAGCCTGTCTGGCCAGGCAGGGTTAGGGGTAGTGGGGGAGGATTGAATCCCTACTGATTTTCACAGCCAGTTATGTGGGCTCCTCTTCCAGGCACTGGTGCTCCAGGCTTGGGAGCTCAGTGTGGGCCTAGGAGCCTTTGCTCCTCAGGAAGAGCCACTGCAACTGTGCTGTGTCTTCAGATTCTCAACTGCTACATGTGGGTGGGAGCCCAGCCTATTCTACATCTGTACTCCTTCTACCAGTCTTAGTGTGGTTTCTTTATATCCTTAGTTATAGGACTTTTGTTCAGCTAGTTTTTACTTCTCCAGGATGATTGTTCTAATTTGGTTCTAGTTTTGATGTGATCATGGAAGAAGGTGAGCACAACATTTACCCACTCTGCATCTTGCTTGAAATCCCTGATAAGCATTATTCTAAGGTTTGGGATATAGCAGTGAATAAAAGATTTCTGTGCTCTCAAGGAGATTTCAGTTCTACATTAGGGATATAGTCAACATGTATGTTCCTTTGTGTTTTTAAAAATTGAGTTCGGTAGTGATAAGGACTGAAGAGAGAAATAAAGCAGGGCAAGGGTGATGGGATGAAGAGGAGCTACTTTATAGTAGGAGGTAAGAAAGAGTCTTCATTGATAAGGCAGAATTTGAGCAGAGACCTGAATGAAGTAAAGGAGTGAATCATACAGATACTAGTAAAGAGGATTTTAGGCAGTGTGAACAGCAAGTGCAAAGGACCTGAAGCAAGAATGTTCTAGGCATTTCTGAGGACAAAGAAGGATGGTATAAGCAGAGTGAGTGAGGGGGAGTGTTAATAGGAAGGAAGTTGGGAAGATGTTGGTTGCAAGATCTTGAAGGGCCTCTTAAGGAATTTGTCTTTTACTTTGAATAAAATTATAGACTTTTGAGGGTTTTGAGCTGAGGAATGATGTGACCTGATATTTTTAAAAGGATTACTATAGCTACTGTGTTGAGAATAGACAATAGATGACAAGGATAGAAGTGGAAGAACAATTATTAAACTATTGAAATATTACAGTTTAGTGATGATGGTGGCTTAAATTAGGATACTAGTGGTAGAGGTAGTTGAAGAGTGATAAGATTCTGCATATGTTTTTAGGATAAAGGGGATAGGATTTTCAGATAGATTTGGTATAAGTATCAGAGAAAGAGGAGAGTTAAAGATGACTCTAAGGTTTTGGCTTGAGGTATTAGAACAATGGAATTGCTCTTTACTGAGTTGGTGAAGACTAAGAAAAGAAGTTTTCATTGGGAAAATGTCAAAAGTTTGGTATTTTGAAAGTTTGGTTTTTTGAAAATCACTTAAGTGTGTGACTCATTTCAAGATGCCGTTAGATATCAAGATGGAGATGTAGAGTAAGGGACTGGGTCTAAGAGTCAGGTGTTGAGGGAAAATGAAAAATTTGATAGTTATGATCAACTAAGTGGTATTTGAAGCTGGCTGTGATCATTTAGACAGTGAGTATATATAGAGAAAGGAGATTTCAAGGTGCTGAGCCTGGTGTACTCCAGTGACTAGCTGTTTGGCAACTGATGAGAACGCAGTGAAGAAGGTTGAGAAGAAATTGTCAGTGAGATGGGGGAGAACCTCCTGGAAGGCAAGGGAAAAAAGTGTCCATATTCATAGACTGTTTAAGCTTTAAAGTATAGACAATTTAAGCAGAAAGATTAAAGCATAAAGCATATATAGATCCAAAATACTTCCATTTTCTAAATTCACCATGCTTTCTCTCACTTCAGAGCCTTTGCACATCATGTTCCCAGGCTTGGAACACTAATTCCCTACCTCACTTGGTTACTCTGTCTTTGTCCTTTAGCTGTCACGGTGGATGCCATTACTTCAGTGTAGATTTGTTTGATCCTTGAAGATTGTGTTGGGTGTTGTCTATCACATTTTATATTTGCCTCTTTAGTTGCCTGTCTTCTTCACTATCTTGTAGGCTCTTACTCTCTTCTCAGTTCCACACACAGTGTAGTGTACATTATAGGGACTCAACAGGAGTTTATTGAGTCAATGAATAAATACTCAGAACTTGACTAAAAAGCTTTTAATAGCTTCATTTTTTTTGCATTCTACTTTTTGGAAATAATGGTAAGTGGTAAATATTATGTCTATATTTTCCAAATGAATTTTCAGAGGATAGCCTGGGGTTACTGCATAGCTGGCCTAATCTCTTATTTCTTCTATAGTTCACCCATAGCACTACACAGTGATCATTACTTTAAGGTATGAGAAGAGCTGGAACCATGAAGTAAATATACAATTATAGTAATTATGCCTTTGGTTTTTTCCTGAGACAGGAAGGGAAACCACTACATTTAACAAGGTTTAAAAAAGAATTAAGCAAAAACTTTACTCCTTATATATCAATAAATTTATCTTAAAGTAGATAGGTATATGAAAATCTACAAAACTAAAAATCCATGTTGTCTTTAAAATATTTATTACTCAAAATAATCAAAATATTTCTGTTTCTGTGCATTTAGGTTGAGATATTTTGATTATGACATATTACTTTGGTCTAAAGGGATGTCCAACCTTTTGGCATTTCCGGGCCACACTGGAATAAGAAGAGTTGTCTTGGGCCATACATTAAATACAGAACCACTAATGGAAACTGATGAGGGTTTTAAGTAAATTTACGATTTTGTGTTGGGCTGCGTTCATAGCCATCCTGGACTGCATGTGCCCCGCAGGCCATGGTTTGGACACCCTTCAGTGCTTTTGACAATGTATGTAGTGGTATTTTCCTATAAAGTAAATTATACTGCAATGTTTCACTAACTGTTATTATTATAGATAGGATGAAGAGTCCAGTGATCATTAACTTCTCTAATGAATCAACATGAGAGACAGGTTTTGTACCTAGTACAAAACTTTGCCCCTAGATCTGACTCTTTTTTACTTTTCTTTTTTCTTTTTTCTTTTTTACATGTACTATTTTATAGATATATGACCACACTTTCATATTTGTGTCTATATGTGAATATGGGAGTCAAGAATTTTTCCTAAAAATATCACAGTTCGGTGGAAATGTTGAGGTCTAAAATAGGAAAATAGGTAAAATACTATCTTCTGAATCGCCCTCTTATAAAAATACTATACATATATAACAAATGCAAAGTCTTTTATGACAATAAGTATTTATTTCTCATTCCCATGAATGTGAGCTGGCTGGGATTCAGATGATTTACACTGAATACTTATTAGTCTTTGGCTCCAAATTGCAGGTTTGGGCCTGGTTTGCTCTGCATGTCTTTTATATTCCTTAGACCAGTGGCTATCAAATGTACACTCTCCTTTAGTGAAAGTCAGGACCACAAGAGAACAAGCCCAATCTCATAATCAAGAAAGCCTCTCCTTATATCACATCTGCTAAGGTTCTTTTGCTTAGGGAAAGTCACATGACCAAGTCCAGTATCAGTGGATGATGAATAGATGTGTTTACTCATAAATATTTTACTCTAGTGGCAGGAACTACAAGGTCACATGGCAAAGGACATGGATTGTGGGAAGGGTGAAGAATAAGTTTTCTTTTAGTTCTTCAGATCCTATGTCACACATTTTAGTGTGACAAAGGGCCTGAGAGATAGATTATATAATTCAGAAATTTTCAGCTAAGAGGAGAATGTGGTATCATATGCTTTTCAGTGATAGGGATGGGGTAGAATAGAGAGGTGATGGGGAGAGGTATGTGTAGTCTGAAAAAATACCTCTCATAATTCTATGATTCTCTATGTCCAAACCTCCTAATAATCATTAGAAGAACACCCATACAGTACCTGCTTTGTTTCCTGATAAGGAAACAAGTCCAGAACAGCCAAAGCACCTAAAGTGACACAGATACTTAATTTCAGAGAGGTTTAAAACTTAGGCAGCGGCAGCTTCTTCATCTTCCTCCTCTTCTTTCTTCTTTCTTTCTATTTCTTTCTTCATTGCAGAGAATTGATTTTATTTAAAAAATGTTTCCAGCTTTTTTAGGTATAGTGACAATCAAAAATTGTATATATTTGCTCTGGCTGGTGTAGCTCAGTGAATTGAGCACAGGCTGCGATCCAAAGTATCACAGGTCAAAGTATCACAGCTGGGGCTGGGGCACATGCTTGGGTTGCAGGCCACGGCCCCCAGCAACCACACATTGATGTTTCTCTCTCTCTCTCTTTCCATCCCTCCCTCCTTTCCCTCTCTAAAAAATAAATAAAGTCTTTAAAAAAATATTCTCAAGCATAAGCAGAAATTATAAAAAAATTGTATATATTTAAGGTATGCAACCTGATGATATGTGTATGTTGTGAAGTATTGTACTAGTACTTCACCACAACCAAGACAGTCAATATATCCATCACCTTGTAGTTATACATTTCCTTTTTGTCTTTGCTTTGTGTTGAGAATACCAATCATCTACTCTTAAATTTTAAGTACTTGAGCCAATATTGTCAACTATAGTCACATAGCTGTATGCTGTACTCTAGAATTTATTTACCTTGCGTAACTGAAACTTTGCACTCCTTGACCAATATCTCCCCATTTCCATCTCCCGCCAGCTGTTGGTCATCACCATTCCACTCTCTATTTCTGTGTTTGAGTATTTTAGATTCCACACGTAAATGAGATCATGCAATATTTGTGTTTGGCAAATTTTGCTGAACGTAATGTCCTCCATGTTTAAAAAGCTGAGGCTTCTTGACTTAGTATTAAGTGCCTCTGTGCTTTTCTTACTTAGACATATGTTAGGTGATATCATCATATGCTAAGTGATGACATGATTTTGTGCTTAAAAGACACTGAACAGCTCTAGTTGAAAATAATGTATTTTTGCTATTCTCTTTTATTTGTTGTTAATCATATTTGTGTTGGTGGAAGTCATGAAAAAATTTGTTCATCAGTGAGTCTAAATTTCAACAGATTCTTTTAGAAGCAAAAGTCATTTATGAGTTATGAGTTTGTGTGTATATAAAGCAAGGATTATCTCTCTCTTAAAAGTTTTAAATTCTTAGTAATCAGTGTTTCTTTTTTTATTTTGTAGCAAGACTGATTAGATCAGTCTAAGTTGCACATGTTATGATTGGGATCCTAGACTTTCCTGATGTTTCCCACTGGTATTGGTGTCTTGTCAGTGCTGTCCAAGCCCAAATTGTCTATTCTCATGCCCATGTTGGCCTTATTGCTTATGAGAGTAATCTTAGAATGGTTAGGATATTTACTTTAATGCACTCTGACAGTTGTGTGGCTGAGATTGCCTCAGGCTGTGAAATCTGGTCTGGAGGACAAAAATGCTAGACTAATCACAAGGGAGGAAGGACCCGATTATTTTTATTAGCTCTATCCTTTTATCTTTTCAGAGGAAACTGAGTATGAACACTAGGGGGCAGTGTTTAAAAAGCTTTAATTCATTAGGAATTTCTTTTTGAGAGAACTACAGGATTTTCTGTGTACCACTGGGTAGACAGACTCTCTGAAAGGACCTATTTATATTTTTTAAAAGTCTCTTTTTATAAAGCAACCGTTCTGTACCTTTCTATACTTTCAGGATTATATTGACATTTTTCTTAATTTTAATTTGTACCTTGTTTCCTTTGTATCTTGGGAACATGTTATTAATTATAAATAAAGGTTTAGCAGTATGAATTTTCTCTACCACAATTCAAAATATTTATTTTTTCTCCTTGTTAACCTCATTATTCTTTCTTTCCAGAAGGGTAAACATTACATTATGTTTTTGACTATACCAATTTTATTGTAGGAACATTACGTATACCCTTTAATAAAATTTTCTTTTTCTCTCCCTCCTCCCATTCCTTCTCCTCCTCCTTCTCTTTTTTCTTTTCTTTTCTTTTTTTTTTTAAGGAAAGAAGCTTTGCAAAGTGTCTTTTTGATTTTTGTGAATTTCCCAATGGTACTTTCTTAATCTCTGCCCTTGTATGGACAGATTACAGGATTCCACTTGGGCATCCTGAGGGAATTTTAGGGAAACTGAAGTGAGTTAATGGCTACAAAAAACCATTATCTGATTGGTGTAGTTGGAGCCCCGCATTGGAGCCTTCTATGTGGCTGAAGATCAGTTGGTGGCTCTTTATCTTATGGGGAGCTTGTAGGATCCTTGGAGACCTCAGACTATAGTTCTTTCTCTTCAGTACCTGGCTTTTGGTGGTCCTCTGTATAAAGACACTGTTCAGGTCATCTTGTGCTATTGGCAGCTCCCTTGGGTAAAATTCCTTTTAAAATAACTAGTTCTGATCTCCTGATTGTCTGCTTGGCCTGTAGGGAAAACCCTTCCTCCTCTTCACCATTGGCAGAAGTACAAATTATTCCCAAATCTGTTAGTTCTGCTGCCTTTAACTAAGGTAACCATAACCTCTGCTTTTGACATATTTTTAAGCTCATATTTAGTTCTGAAGTAATTTCAAATTCTCAGAACACAGGCCAAGAATTCAGATGCTTTTTATAAAGTACCTCTCATGTGGCTTGAAGTTAAGGGGAGGCAGCCTGCTACTCCCCTGTGACAGGGTGAAATGATAATTCTTTTAAGGAAATCCTTGCTAAAGTTTTATTTACCTTTCTACCTTTTCTTGTGTACTCTCAAATGAATAATAAGCTAAGGGCAGCAAAACTGGTTTCATATTGTTTTAGCATGACCTACATTGTGTTCTGGTGCTTAGTACATTCTTTCTGGGTTTGAGGCCTCAGCTGAAATTGAGGCAGGAGAGTCTTGTTTGAACATTGTTAAACTCAAATTTTATTGAAGAAATATGATTTTTATGTGGTAAAGAATAACATTGATTAAACCTGAGACATCTGTCTTCAAAGTTTTTAAGTATTAAAGATATAATATTAATAAGTGTTTTGACTAATTTCCTTTATATTTTTAATTATTTAAACACAAATGAAAAGGTCCAGTCTCTCCATAAACATACCTGCTATGTAAGTATATTTTTCCAATAGGAAATACCATGTTAAAGGTGACACTGAGTTACTGAGTTGTTACTGGGATGAGGAACATTATTATAGTTTTCCTTGGAAACCCTTTATGAAACTGTGGGGTTAAGACAATTTACTGGACTGAAACATGCACAAAATGATTCCCCATTATGTTAAAAGAGATAAAATTGCTTTTCTTAAAAGACCTCTGCTCGGTGCCATTATGGATATGTAGTAAGTACCATCTTATGAAATGATTTTATATATATAAATGTATGTTTGAACTATTCCAGTTCCCAGATACTTTGATTTTTCTTACACTATTTGTCAACAAAAGAGAAATCCAAGACTTTAAAAGGGGTTTGAGCTGTTTCCTCAATGCTTTAAAGTTCTAGAAGCAAAAATATAGCCTCAGCCTAGAAATATGATATAAATCTAGAATCAGTTGGTTTTACCTTTGGTCTCTAATTTCTAATATATGGATATAATGGCCTTCAATTTAAAGAACGTTTTGGGGACCAGAGGCCAACAAAAGGGAAAAAGATTACACTGTTAGTTAATTTCAAAGCAGTAGTTATTTAAAAACTTTCACAAGTTGAATGTTTTCTTTTTTTTAAACAGATATATCAATCTTTTTTTTTTTAAGATTTTATTTATTTATTTTTAGAGAGGGAAGGGAGGGAGATAGAGAGAGAGAGAGAGACATCAATGTGTGGTTGCTGGGGTCATGGCCTGCAACCCAGGCATGTACCCTGGCTGGGAATCGAACCTGTGACACTTTGGTTCACAGCCCATTCTCCATCCATTGAGCTACACCAGCCAGGGCAGAATGTTTTCATAGCTTGGGCCAGATAAACATGTCAAGAATTAACCACCATCCAAAAACTCTTGTCAGAACTAAATGGTTTCTCCTTTTGGTAATAGGCCTGGGAAATAAATCTATAAATTTAAAGAAGCAATGCTTAGTAAGAAGAAATGTAATACTTGAACAGATGTAAGAAATGTTAGATAAAATTTATATAGCATTTGCTTTATGAATGCTAATGATTTTTTTTCTGTTGTGTGGATGGCCTTCCAAATAAGCATAGTGCAGTATTATAGCCTTCTGCCCTTTATTTGAACCATAGTATCTTTAATCAGAAAGATCAAAAGTATGTTGAATAAATAATAGTCATGGCCCTGGGAAGTGTGGATCATTTGGTTGGAGTGTCACCCGGTAACCAAAAGGTTGCGGGTTACATTCCTGGTCTCAGGGCACATTCCTGGGTTGTGGGTTTGATCCTCAGTCCTGGTGCATATGATCCTCAGTCCAGGTGAGTACGGGAGGCAACCAATTGATGTTTCTCTTTATCCCTTCCTTTCCCCCTTTCCCTCTACCTTCCTCTCATTCTAAAAATCAATGAAAAATAATGTCCTTAGGTAAGAATAAAAAAAGGTAATAGTCATGTACCCTGAAAGATCAGGTATGTTAATAGAATATCTGATTGTGGAATCAGTGACTCTGATTTGTAAAGAACAAAAACTCCACAAAAGTTTATCATGTCAAATATACCAAAGTTTAATAACTTGGGCAAATATATTTGGTTATAAGAAAGATTAGTCTAATAAATAACCTTATTTAAAAAATGGGCAAAGGACTGGAATAGACATTTCTCCAAAGATGATATACAAATGCCAATGAACACATGAAAAGATGCTCAACATTATTATTCATTGGGGAAATGCAAATAAAAACCATAATAAGCTACCACTTTATACCCATTAGAGCCTATTAAAAGTGTTGATGAGGGTGTGCAGAAATTGGAATCCTTATGCACAAGTGGTGAGTATGTGAAATGGTATAAGCCACAGTGGAGGTTCCTCAACAAAATTAACCATAGGATTACCATATGGCCCAGCAATTCCTCCTCTGAGTATATATCCAAAAGAATTGAGTACAAGTTACAGAACAACACGGGGGGGGTTGTTACAGGGTGCAGCCAAGAGTGGGGACCCCAAATGGGCATTTGAAATGGGGTCCGGAACTTAAGGTGTCCAGGAGATTTTAAGATGTCTCCATCCCCCCACCCAGGGTGTGGGTTGGGGGAAGGGACAAATAGAGCAGGGCCATTGAGAGCTGTTTTGCATAGCAGCAGCCTGGCAGCTACCCTCTGGTGTGGTCATTTAACATATCTATAGCCTTTGGCTGGTCGCTTAGATATGTTAAATAGCTGTGATCTTTTCTGAGCCAGTGGAATGGAAGTAACTTCCCCACCAAGACGTGACTGGGGGCAGATCCCCCGGGCTGCAGCACCTGAGTGGGAGCTCGGAGAGGATTGGCTCCATGACATGGGGCCACGCCTGCCCAGACTCAAGATGGCAGCCCAGTAAAGCTGGAAGGATACGAGTTCTGGCACGTGAAGCTGAGTGTGGGAGGAGTCGGAAATGAGGCTGCAGAGGAAGATTGGCCGCGGGGATTTAAAACCCAGACTTGGCGGCCATTAGGAGAGAACCATGCTGCTTTGAGAGAGAACCATGTGGCTGTGGAGGTGCAGAGAGGATCACGGCCATTGAAAAGAGAACCATGCGTAGCCCTGAGAAGGAGAGCCATGCACAGCCCTGAGAAGGAGAGCCATGCGCAGCCCTGAGAGGGAGAACCGTGCTGCTTTAGGAGAGAACCATGCGGCTTTAGCAGAATAGGGAGGACCTCAGCCATTGAGGGAGAACCGTGCTGCTTTAGGAGAGAGAACCACGCGGCCTTGACAGAGTGGAGACTCCCGCAGCCCTGAGAGGGAGAACCACGAGGCCTGGACAGAGCGGGGACCCCCACAGCTTTAGAAGGGGAACCACCACCTGGTTTTAGCAGAGATCCCGGTGACTCAGCTGAGGGTGCCGGGAACCCAGGGAGGTCTCCCAGTTGAGATGGAGGACTAATGGGAAGAACCAGAGGACTGCCTGAGCCATGGACTTCTATTTCCTTTCCTGAGATACGGTACTCTGGACTGGGCAAAGGGGGAAGGAAGGAAGGACTGTGACTGTGTTTGTGGGTGTTTTAAGGGACTTTGGGATTTTTGATAAAGACATTAGGTCACTATTTTAAGTTTGTATAGCATTAAATAAACATTTCCTTTCCTTTTCGCGAATCTCTGGCATTGAGAGATGTCTTTCCTCTGGCGGCGGACATAACAGACCCGGGCCTTCTTTCAATAATAGTATATTGTCCCAGTCCCCCCTTGTCTGTTCTGTAACAGGGTGTGGGCTGGGATGATATACTATTACTGAAAGGAACCCCCCAGGTTCGTTATGTCCGCCGCCAGAGGCAAGACGTCTCTTAATGCCAGAGATTTGCGAAAAGGAAAGGAAATGTTTATTTAATTCTATACAGACTTAAAGTAGTGCCCTAATTTCTTCATCAAAATCCCAAAGTCCCTTAAAATACCCACAAACACACACAGTCCTTCCTTCCCCCTTTGCCCAGTTTGGGGTGCCAAATCTCAGGAAAAGAAATAGAAGTCCATGGCTCAAGCAGCCCCTGGTTCTTCCCAGGAATCCGTCTAGGCTGGTAGGCCTCCCTTGGTTCCTGGCACCATCAGCTGTGTTGTGCGTGGGTCTCCGGCCAGCAGTGACCACGGAACGCTGAGGATGGCTCGCCAAAAAACACGTGAGAAAAAACAACAGGCTAGTTGTTTTTTCTAGTCTGCACAGAGACAGACTAGTTTCTGTGGGGAGGTAGGCACGAAATGGCCACCCCCCCTAGTGGGGAGCGCGCTGATTTACCATCCATACCTGCTTTTATTGGGCTCATTTTGCACAATAATTCAGGTAAAGTACAGTACTCATTAAGCTGTAAGACTTTGAGGAACAAACTGACTTCCTCCTAAGACCCTTCTCATTTAACTGAGAGCATTCTAAACAAAGAAGGTTTCACAGTAATTTACATGTTCTTTCTTAGGCCTGATCACCCGGGGAATCCGCACTTCTCAGCACAGAGGTGCAACACCCTGTCATTGTTTCAGGCTTAGGTGGAGCAAGGGAACTAAGGCAACTGGGAGACAAGGAGGTTTTTTCCCAGATGCGGAGAACTCAGGCTATGTCAAAGCCGAGGAGCGAGGGTCCATCACCCCCTTTTGCTGCAGCCCCCCAAGTCCTTCTTTTGGGGGGTCTCCCAAAGTGATCGTGCCTGTCTTAGGTCGTTCCCCCCGTGAGGAATCTTACCCGTCTTTGGCTAACTGACCAAGCTTTTTGGGGTTCAGTCATGAATAAAGCAGCAGAAGCAGCATTCCTGCCAGGAAGATAAGCTTTTGTCTCCTTGCTGGCTTACAGTTCCAAGGGCATTCCCTTAGCCTTAGCCTAGGCGGGGGTTTCAGCTTCTGATACCAGTCAGGGCGGTTCCCAACACAGCTGTGTTGCCAGGATCTCTGCTAAAGCCGGGTGGTGGTTTCCCCTACTAAAGCTGTGGGGGGTCCCCACTCTGGCAAAGCTGAGAGGTTCTCTCTCCACTGCCCCAGCTGCGTGGTCCTTCTTGGCACAATGGCTGTGGGAGTCTCCACTCTGCCAAAACCGTGTGGTTCTCCCTGCACAATGTCGGCAAAGAGGCGGGTTGCCACTCTGCCAAAGTCGAGTGGCAGTTCTCTGCTAAAGCCGCATGGTGATTCTCTCTTGCAGGGCTGCGGGAGTCCCCACTCTGCTAAAAACAGAGTGGTTCTCCCCTCAATGGCTGCTGAGTCTCGGTTTAAATCTTCGTGCCAATCTTCCTCTGCAGCCCCATTTCCAACTCCTCTCACCATCAACTACATTTGCTAGCCCTCTCATATCCTTCCAGCTTTACTGGGCTGCCTTTGTGAGTCTGGGCAGGTGTGGCCCCATATCATGGAGCCAGTCTTTTCCAAGCTCCCACGCAGGCTCTGTAACTCCGGGGACCTGCCTCCCATCTTGGTGGGGAAGTTACTTCCATTCCCCTGGCTCAGAGCATGGCCACAGCTATTTAACATATCTATGTAACCAGTTAAAGGTTATAGATATGTTAAATGACCATACCGGGAGGTTAGCTGCAAAGCTGTTGCTATGCAAAACAGCTCTTCAATGGCCCTGCTCCATTCCTCCCTTCCCCAACCCACACCTAAGGGGGGTAGTGAGGACATCCTAATATTTCCTGAACACCTTGAGTTCTGGACCCCATTCCAAATCCCTATTTGGGGACCCTCTTGGCTGCACTCTGTTACACAAGGACTTGAACAGATATTTGCACATATATGTTTATAGAGACATTATTCAAGATGGCCAAAAGTTGGAAGTGGCCCAGTGTTTATTAATGGATAAATGGATAAATAAAATGTAGTATATACATATAATGGGATATTATTAATCTAATAAAGGAAGAGAACTTTGATACATAGTACAATATAGATAAACCTTGAAGACATTGTGCAAAGTGATATGAGTTCATCACAAAAGGACAACTAGTGTATTTTACTTTTATGAGGTCCCTTGAGTAGTCAAATTTATAGGGACAGAAAATAGAATGATGGTTGCCAGGGGCTGGTGGGAGGGGAGAATGGGGAGTTACTGTTTAATGGATAGAGTTTCTGTTTTGGAGATGGATGGTGGTGATTGTTGCACAACACTGTAAGTGCCACTATACTGTATACTTGAAACTGGTTAAGTTGGTAAATTTTATGTTATGTATACTTTATCAAAATAAAAAATAAAAATAGCTAAAGAAAAAAATTAAAAAGTAAAAAAGCTTCATTTAAACTATAAGGCTTATTATGTAAGAACATATACCATAGCAGTAGCATAGTTACAATCATGAGAAAATGTTTTACTGTGTCTTGGGTAGTGGTCTACAGATACAAATATTTGTCAGCTAGGCATTGAATGTAATAAAATACTCCTTTGTTCAAGAATAAATTATTTCAAGGGTTTTACTTTTTATTTCTTTTTAATCTGATAAAATTAGTGCACAAATATTAGCATACAGCTGTAGTTTTCTTTGCTGAACAAACTCAAAAAGATTCTGGAAGCTCTGGCTAGAAATAAATGATAAATATCTATTCAAGGGTCTTAGTGTTTGCAAAAGGAAAACAGATAGGCAAAAACTCAGAAGTGTTTCAAAGAAGAAAGAAAAGTTAAGCATTCTTATATAAAAAGGACATTTTTGTGAAGAATCAGTCTTGCATTCATAGCTTCTGGATTGGTCTAAGATGGTAATCCTCTAGATGACGAGTGATGTGCATAAAGGACATCAGGTAGTCTGGATATGTAAACATTCTTTTCTTAGTTCTTTAGGGGCTAATTAAAGGATTATCTGCAGGTTTGCTTTATATCCAGGCATTAATACAAGACTAGAAAATTCAAAAGTTTAAGTTCCCAGGCTAGTTAAAGTGAGAATAGAATCTTCCTCATGACTAACCTACTTGATGTTATTAATTTAGCAGTGTGACTGTAGTGATTCCATGTTATTTCTTCACTCTATTCCTCAGCTTAGTACTAAATATTAACCAATATTCTACTTTTTTGTCAAAATTCTATTCTGCATACTAATCTTATGTCTTTAGATTACATTTTTATCATTCTGTTGAGAATATTTTATTATTTCTAACATTGTATATAGGAAATACTCAAAGGATCGAGGGACATTTTATTCATTTAAATGATAATTTCTGAAGAGAAGAACTGCCTGTTAGAATAGTTATGAGAGCTCTATGAGAATTGCTGATTTTACTTAAAAATAAAGATATTATAATTACTTAAAATGTTTGGTTTGATAAATAAAATTTTATGGTCCCAAATATTTCTAGGAGCACACATCTTTCCCACTCCAGCTGAAATTTCAGTCATGTTTCTTGCAGCTCTCCAAGGAAAGCCAAAAGGGGAGTATGGGACATGCTTTCACCTAAGTTAGATACACCCAATTTTATTTATATTGTTAACATCTTTATATCTTGAATCTTCGATTCTTCTTTACCCATAATACCTAGGGCCCTTGCCTTCCACATACCCTCAATTCTGTTTCTAAACCAGCATAGATATACAGTGATTCCACTAGGATGTACATATTCATGTCCACAAAAATAACTTCTATTTTGATCTTTTACCTGTCAATATTTAGTTGTTGGTACGCAGGATCAGTTATCAGCAA
Organism: Phyllostomus hastatus; assembly: GCF_019186645.2. NCBI lineage: Eukaryota > Metazoa > Chordata > Mammalia > Chiroptera > Phyllostomidae > Phyllostomus > Phyllostomus hastatus. Next base: position 53,453,135 of record NW_025334041.1, read on the forward strand.
CAAAGTCCTTGGTCTTTTTCTCAGTGTTTCTATTGATTTTTCGCTTCTTTGAGTAGAATACTCTATGCTTCTGCCCTCTAATATTTTCAGCATTTCAGATCTGGTCTGTCATTTGCACTTGAACTATTTATTACATCTAGGGGCCATGGGGCTTACTGGACAAAAACTGTTTGGTCTCTCTTTTTCATTATATTGAGTCATACAGTATCGAAAACAACCAAAGCTAATTGAAAAGCCTAGAAGCACAGACTATGTGACCCAAACACTTCTTAGTTGAAGATAGAAGGGAAAAAAAGGGAAAAGGCAAAGAAGGAATCTCAGATTGTGAGATATAGGTGTGGGGAGGCAAATGTTAAAGTACCGTTACTTTTCATGCCCCTCCCACCCCTTCATCTCCTACCATTGCATTCCCATCATTATATTGGGTTCCTTGCAACTCCTCAATTCAGTTATTTGGAGTACGGACCTTGAAGGGCCTGTGGGCCAAATTTGACTAGATGTTTCCTTTGGAAAATAAAGTTTTATTGGAGTACAGTCATGCCCATTTGTTTACATATTGTCAATGGCTACTTTTGCATTGCAACGGTATAGTTGAGTAGTTGCAAAAGCGACCTCCAAATCTCACAAAGCCTAAAATATTTGCTATCTGGCACTTGACAGAAGTTTACAGGTCCCAGATCTATTAGCAGTTAGTAGTTGTGGCTACAAGATGGAGAGAAAAATGTACTTTATTTGTTCTCTTTTGGGTCTACACCTTGAGGAGACTTGAGATAGAAATGCATTGTGATGTAAAAGCCAGGTATCTGAGTTGTATGTCCACATTCTCAAGACTGAAAACAATTCTCCACAATTAAAATGATTACAGATGTAACAAGAAATGGAATCAAGAAAAACTTTACATGTGGTTTGGTTATATAACATAATATCTAATTTATTGAGTGTTTATTATGTGTTAGGTACTGTGCTAAGCATTTATCATGTATTGTCTCATGAAATAATGCATAATTGGCATAATTTACATTTATACATCTTATGATATCAGTAGTAATTGCTTATCAGTTACAAATATACAACATAATTAAAAGCTCTCAACAAGGGTTTATGAGTGTTATAGTACCATTTGACCACCAGGAAGTTATACTGGATTGAGCTTAAATATTCTCATCTCTAAAGTGGGAATGAATTTGCCCTCCTTAACTTCTAGGTTGCTAGTGAGTTTGAGATGTAATTCATAGAAGTTCCATCACAACTGTAAATGATTCTATGGATATTAAAGATGTTAAGTCATTGAATGTTTCAGATTCTGATGTGTAAATTTTATATTAGGTGTGATACTAGTTATACCTAAAAATCTTTCTCATGACGCTGTAACAGAGGACCTGAGTTGAATTCCCACTTCTTTTTTTCTTTTTAAAAATATTTTATTTATTTTTAAAAAGTTTTTATTCATTAAAGAAATTGTTATTCAATTACAGTTGTCCCCATTTCCCCCCTACTTTCCCCTGTCCTACCCACTCCCACCTTCCAAATTCAATTCTTGTTCCTACCCCCCCCCATTGTCTTTGTCCATAAGTCTTGACCCACCCTCTTCTTTTCCCCATTATCCCCCTTCCTGGTCCCCTCTGGTCACTGTCAGGTTGTTCTTTCTTTCTATGTCATTGATTTTATTTTGCTTGCTTATTTGTTTTGTTGATTAGGTTCTACTTATAGGTGAGATCATATGGTATTTGTCTTTTACTGCCTGGCTTATATCACTTAGCATAATATTCTCTCCAGTTCTTGAGAAAAAGAATTCTGATTCATGAGCTTACACTCTTTGACTGGAAATCCACTGGAAATTTTTAAATAAGGTTGTGATCTTTACCTCTTTGTGTGTCAGAACTATGGACTGGGAAGAGTGAGTTAGGGTTATGGTAGTTAAAGTAGATGTAGTTAAAGTAGAAACACTTCATCATGAGAAAAGAATATGTATATCTATGAGATAATTCAGAGGTAAAATCGATAGGTCTTGATGATGTGGGATGTGAGGTAAAGGACTGAGAAGGATCCCCAGTTTCAGCAGGGGCACATATTTTAAGGTCTATCAAAATTAGTGATGTCTCTTTTTTCTGGGTCATATTATAATCTGATATTTTAAATCACAGTGATGTAGAACTTTTAGGATACCAACAAACAATGACTAGTCAAAAGGTTTCATGTGTCATTTATTTCTTATCAAATGCAAATATTTAGAGATAGTCTGAAGGTTTGGCACTTCTATGCTATGAAAGGGTCTGGATTTTGGAGCATTTCCCTAGTAGTAAGTAGATGTAGATGACTGCAACTCACAGCCCAGGCCTTTAGGAAATACTTGGCTATAATTACCTTTTGTAGGATGTGGGTGAATTCCATCCCGCAGAGCTCTCCTGGTCACCACGGATGCGAATAAATCATCCTGGACACAGTCTGTTGTTTCAGTGAGAAAGCCGGTGGAGATTCTCTCTAGGAATCCCTGAACCCTTCTCCCAAATGACTTTTATTGAGTTTAGCTTTCTTGCATAGGGATGCATATCAAAGGAAGGAGATGTGGTATAAAGATAACATTTCTGGGATCCTGGGGCTCCTTTTGAGTCAGGGTCTGGGTGATGCCAATTGGCCATAAAACCTGGGAAAACAAACTCATTTTGTGCTTGGACACTAAACATTTAGTATGCATAGCTTGAGGACATTCTTAACAAAGCAGGTTTCACAGGATTTAATGCATTCTTACTCAGGCCTGATTGCTCCTGGAAACCGCCATTTCCCCACAGGGCTGTAGCCCCCTTTGGCATTGTTTCAGGCCTGAATCAGAAGGGGGAAGCTAGGCAGCCAAGAGATTAGAAGATTTTTTACAGATAGAATGAGGACTCAGTCTATAACAAAGCCAAGGGGTGAGGGTCTTTTGTCCCTCCTACACAATCCCCTGAGTCCTTCCCTGATGGCCCCTTTGTGACTGTGGTTGTCTTAGGTTGTTCCTTCCTTGAGGAATCTTACCCATCACTGACTATCCAGCCATCCCTCAGGGGCCAAGCAGGGTGAAGTAAAGGGGACAGAGGCTGTGCCCCTGCGGGGAGGATATGTTTCATCTCCTTAGTGGGTTGTGGTCTGAAGGCCCCATAGCTGTGGAGCCTTTTCACCTGTTGGTGAGGTTACAGCTCCTGGAACCCGGCAGGATGGTTCCTAACAGTAGGACACAGATTATGGATTGAAAACAGTTTTCTTACAGCACAGGTGGCGAACACAAGGCCCATGGGCTGAATCTGGCCTTCCACCTTGTTTTATCTGGCCTGGTACCTTGTTTCTACCCAGTGGCAGTGCCAAAATGTCACTTAACTGTTAAGGAGTAGTTACATTTATGCAGTCCTAAAATTACATTCAGCCCTTTGGGGTTTTTTTTTTTTTTTTTTTTTAACATAAGGACTTTTTGGCCCACGAAATGTATGAATGTCATGTTTTTTTTTAAGATTTTATTTATTTATTTTTAGAGAGGGAAGGGAGGGAGATAGAGAGAGAGAGAAACATCAATGTGCGGTTGCTGGGGGTTATGGCCTGCAACCCAGGCATGTACCCTGGCTGGGAATCGAACCTGTGACACTTTGTTTCGCAGCCCGCACTCAATCCACTGAGCTACACCAGCCAGGGCTACATTCAGCCCTTTGAAGGCAACTGTGAGGCTGATGTGGCCCCTGGTAAAAATGAGTTCGACTCCCCTGTCTTATAGCTTTCATCCACAGGTGAAAGCCTGTTCTACTTTCTTTACTTGTTTTGAGAAACAAATGTTTTAAAAAGGATTTTAATGGTTATTTTTTTCCTATTTGATTTTCTTGCAGATACATACATAGCTTACAAGAAACCATGAAGGAACGTGGCTGGCAAGAAGGAAAAAGGGATCATAGGGCAGCTAGGTAGTTCGGGCTGTGTAAGGATGTTTCTGCTGGAGTTTTCTTTTCCAGGCTGTCTACTGAGAGACTGGTATTACCTGTCTCAGTTTTAGATTGAATGACAAATTGTTTATTGAGTCTATTATATGTATGAATTTAACAGAGGTTTGCTACACTGACATTTTTAGTCTCTTCCCTTAACTTCCTGATATTATGATTAGGCTAGGACCACAGATAGTATGTGAGGTCTGCCCCCTCTTCTGCCAGCCACTCCTCCTGCCAGCCACCCCACCATGAATTCCAGAATTATTCTTGTCTCCACCCCTGTTTATAGTCCTTTTTCTTAGTTATCAAAGCATGCTGTTCACCAGAATGCTGTCCACGTCTACAAATCCTCATCTAATATTTTCTCTGTTTATACTAGAAATTGGTAGTCTGTGAATGGCTGTAGAAATAGAAAAGTGGAATGGGGCTGATGGAGGCCTCATATTCTGGTTCTGGAAAACTGTGTTTTTTTTTTTTTCTTTTTTATATGCAGTTTATGGATTCTAGTATTAATAATTATACCAGGACACTCTTGGAAAATCTTGCATTTGTGGGCAGATATGTTTAGCTATTTGCCACATGCTAATCCTTAGGGGGGGAAATGGACTTGAAAAAACCCTTACTAGTGTCCCTTGAGTCATGCATAGTTAGGGAGTTCTATTCCAAGAGAACAATTTACACAGTTTAAAAGAAAAAGATGAAAGCAAGAGATATCCTGCAAAATTAGTTTATTTTACTCTTAGGGGAACTATGCTCATATATTACTTTGTAGTAGTAATGTTTTTATTAAAGAATAGAAGAAGCCTGGCTCCAACTACTCTGAATGAGAAAAAAAAGGGCTGTTATAATTGGATATCATCATGACCAATCATCTGAATTATAAAAGTATTTTCACCTTGTTTCTTCGAGAGGTGGTGATGAGGCCAGTTCTGTAGAAATTTTTCATGGATCAACCTCTCTGCACCAGGAGTACTGATAGTAGGGGTGATGATTTTCTTGTTTGCATGTTTAAAACAAACATCAAACAAACACAATTAAAAATTAAAAACTTATCAAGGGCTAAAAGAAAACAGTTTAGACATTTCCTTAACATAGAAATTAAAAGGAACATTGTTAAAAGCACTGTTTGACTCCCAAAAATCACTAAAAAATCTTTCTTTAGAATTCTAAATATTTTGTTCATTGCCACACAAAAAGTATCAATTAACTAATTATGACCTTGTAAAGATAAGGAAGTATATCCTTTATTCTTGTTGGTTTTCCTTAAACTAGGAATGTGGTGGGGAGGTGAAATCTTTTTTTCCTTACTTACTTGATGGTGGCCTGTATGACGCTGGTTTAGACTAGAACACATGATTCATCATTCAAGAATGTGCTTCTTAATCCTTTGTACCAATCATGCTTTTAGTGGAAACTCTCCACTGAACATGGAATGTGATGTTATCTTCCCTTTAAAGTTATGTTTACTCTCTCCACCGCCCCCCCCAGTTTTATCTTTATTGCATGTACTCTCCCAATTTTTATCTTTATTGTATGTATAGGTATTTTGATGGGATATTTAGAGAAAGCATATTAGAATTGCTGTCTGCTGCCATGTTAGCACAGAAATTAGAAGAACCACTTTTGATACATTTCCTGGTATTTCATCTGGCTGCACTGATACTCCCAGAGTGTTACAGATATCACATCTGGTGCAAAGGTATTATTAATTAAAAGCATAAAGCTGGCTTTTTAACCTCATTATATCAGGGGGAACCTTGGTACTGGGTCCTGGTTTTGTGATAAGTCTGTTACCAAGTATTTTCAGGTTATCTGACCTTCAGGCCAAGTGATAGTTCTTGAGTGATGATGGAGGAATGTACTACTTAATCTAAATTGTGTGTGGAGATGACAAAATCTGAAGATCTCCAATCATTTCATTGGGCCCATTTAATTTAGGCCTACCCCAGAAACTACTCTTTATGCAATAGTTTTTCATTTAATGTAGGAAGTTTTCTATTCCTGGTAAAATTCCACAAATAAATAGAAATACACATTTTCAATGAAATAATTCCAGCCTCATCTTAGTTTTCTTATTCTTTTTAAATTAAATTAAATTAAATTAAATTAAATTAAATTAATTTTTTTTTAGTTTTCTTATTCTAAAAAATAGCATAGTAAATTCTAAATTATTTTTGTATCATCTATAGAAACATTTTGAACCTGGTCTGACTCCCACTGACATAATTTTTTTTAAAGTTCTCAGTTTATTAATCCTTTGTGAAAAATCTGCACAATCACCACAGGTAAGTCACTGAAGAATTTTTACTCCTTTTTGCCAACACCAGCACTGGCCTTTGCAGTCCCCTGACTTTCTTCTGTTTGTTCTTGCATTCCTTTCACTGTTTTTTTGAGATCTTCTCATACAGGCCATATCTTACAAGTCTATGTTTAGGTTCACTTTTCTCTGCGTAATCCAAGGAATCATAAATCATGCCAAAGCCAGTTGTCTTGCCACACAAAAATGGGTTCTGAATCCAAATACAAAGATGACATCTGGTGTGGTCTTACACATTTTGGCTAGTTTATCCCAAATATCTGTCTTAGGTACTGTTGCCTTCCCGGTGACCATTTGCTTCCGTTAAAGTATTCTGTTGGTCGTGACCTTCTGGTTCCAGATAGTTACTGTATTATTCATGATGGTAACCAATCTCCAAATAGCCAGGGAGGAAAGGAGCTTTTTAAAAAAAGTTCTTATTTATTTATTTATTTTAAAGTTCTTAGTTCTGAACTATTTTCCTTTGCCATTGTTTGGACTACTGAAAGAAAATATGAATCTATTTTACTATTAGTTTAGCTCAAATAATGAAGAAGATAAGTATATTGAAATAAAACCACATTTTCATATTGAAGATACACTAAGTAGACAATTTTTGTTTTGGTTTTTTGGAGTCAGTGTCTTTACCATCAGTGGAGATACCAAAGATATGAGAACTGTTAGAACTTCTCTTAGGATTTGTCATGTTCTTAGCAAAAAGAAAAAAGAAAAAAAGCAGTTTTCATCATTTAATATTGGGAAATTTACTTTGTAATTATCATTTATTAGAACTCTAATTATAAAATAAACCAGACATTTACATTAGCTATGTTTTTAAATTATAAAGTCTCTTATTTTTTTTATCATGAGTGATAAATGCTCATTTTGGAAAACTTTGAAAATAGAAAACTATCAAAAAGAAAATAATTCTGAGTTACAATGTCAACAATCTGAGATAACTATATAAAATTTTAGGGGAATTTTCATAATTTTTAAATTAGAAAATTAATTGAGTACATAGTTTTAAAAGAAATAGTTCTACAAATTTATAAACTCAGTCCAAAGGAAAGGGCCTTCAATGGGAACCTCTGGGAGAATTTGGGTTTTGTTCCCTGGAGGTTGGCATATAATTGGATTAATGTGTGATTGATTCATGCCTTGGATATTTAGAGAGTCAGACGATGTCTGGAGGGCTGTGGTTTAAGAAGCCACTGCAGTCCTGACAATGTTTTCTGTGGATCAGGGTGAGAAAAAGAAAAACATTGGTGGTTTTAGATCCTGTCCAAGAATGCAGAAGGAAGCTGGTGGTGTACTGATAATGCCTGGGGCTGAGGTGTGGGACTCAAAAATGATCAACTGGAAAAGAGATTCACCAGTGTAAAGAGACTCTATAAGTGAGAGATCCTTACTGATGGGGTAAGGGAGGTCTTTGGAGAACCTGTTGAAGTGTTCCAGGTGACAACTAGGCTTTAGACTCCTGCCAAGCCTAGAGAGCTCCAATATTACATCACCATGATAATTAAAATTAAGTAAGACCTTTCCTGCTGATTTCTTCTCTTCCAACCCTCTCTAGCCTGTGCCCAACCATGGAGGCATTAGAAACTTGGCTTAGCAAGTGGGGGCTATGTAGAATTCTGTTCTGTCACTATTGAACACTAATGGTTTTTCTTAAGTACTACTGATTTTTTTAAAGAATTATACATAATAGATATTCAGTAAGTATTTGTCAGATCAATATTAAAATCAAATCAAAGTGGAATAAATGTTGTGACTAATTTATGAGAAATGAAATGACTATCTAGGTTCCTACTTTGGGTTTAAGCTCTGTAGTGGGTATTCTTTTTCTTCCTCACATTTCGCTTTAAGGCATTGGACTTGGTGAGTGGTTTTAATTAGATTGCACTGACCCCTTGAACCCTTTGTCTTCCTAGTAAGTCTCTTATAGCAGACTTAGGAAAAAGTGTTGGAACATTTGTGAGGGAATAATGTAGTGTGATATACAGTTGACTTTTATACAACGTGTATTTGACCTGAGCACCTATTCATGCATTTAGTGTTTTTTTAAATGTCATTCAATCTTTTCTTCAAATATCTTACACAGAAACCTAACAGACATAAAGTTGGAACTACTGTGATTAAAGCATATCAAAGAGAGGAGGGGACATTGTTCCCTACCAACTGCTTGAAATATTGGCTCTTTCACTTACTACCTGGGTGACTTTGGATAATTCACTTAACCTTTCCCAGTATAATTTTCTCATCTGCGAATTCTAGGGTTATTGTGAGGTTTAAATGAGCTAACGTGTGTGAAATGTTTGGTGTTTAGAAGCTGTTAGCTATTCCTAACCTTTGCTGCTTTTGCCTCCCTTTCTTCTTCCTCCTCCTTCTTCCTAAAGCATAGGGGCAAGTTAAGTGGTTTTTAGGTTCATGTTAGAACTCATTATTTATAGTCTTGGCTATGGATATTTTGCTTTATCCTTTCTGCCTCTCTTTATTTACCTATCATCTATCTAATTTATCTACATTTTATATGAACCATATTAAATTAAGTTACAGACATGTGATACCCTTTTACCCCTAAGTTTCTTTGTGTTTTATAAAAACATGGAATTCTGTTATGTAACCAGAGTACAATTACCAGAAGTCAGGAAGTTAACATTGAAATAACTATTATATAATTTATAGAGCTTATTGTTAATTTGTCAGTTGTCCGAATAATATTTATAGCATGAAAACCCAAAATCTATATTGTATTTATTGTCATGTCTCTTTAGCTTCCTTTGATCTGAGTCTTTCTTGTAGTTCTTGAGTCTTTCTGTGTAGTTCATGGCCTTGACATTTTTGAAGAATGAAGGACAGTTATTTAAAGAATATCCTTCAATTTGAATTTGTCTGATGTTTCCTCAGAATAGATTCAAGTTACATGCTTTTGACAGTCACACCACAGAAGCCATGCTGAATTCTATTTAGTGCTTCATATCGGGAGGCACATTCTGTCAGTCCTATTTCTAGCACTGTAAATTTGTTGGATTAAGGTGGTATTTGCTAGGTTTCTCCAATGTAAAGTTATCATTTTGTCCTTTATAGTGAAAAGGATATATTGAGTGTGGGAGGGTAAACTTTGTAACTGTGTAAATGTTCTGATACTTGCTCAAACTATTTTACCAATTGTGGGTTGATAAAATCACCCACTATTTTTATCAATCATAGATGATTCTTGCTTGAGTTTATTATTATTATAATACTGTTAAATAGTAATTTTCTAATTTCACCATTTCTTCTACATTTATTAGTTGCCTTCTATTTCCTTTATTTTTAGAAGTGTGGGCTCTTATATTCATATTTTATTCAATCTTTTACAATCCCTTATTATCGTTTCTTTTGATGCTCAAATTTCCCTGGTACGAACACATTTAAGATGTTCCCTGTATCTTTTTGATATATATTCATTATCCTTTGAGCACTTTGTTAATTTTTGGCACAAGTTGTTCCACATTTATCCTGTTTACCCACTCCCCACTCCAGTACTGTAATTGACCACTTTTTAAAGGAAGACTGGTTCCATTGAGTTGAATGATATTTAAAAATCAAGTTCTGAGCATTAGATGTACTCATAACTACAATTTTACATTAAAAAATTTTAAATTATAGTTGACATACAATATTATTTTAGTTTCAGGTGTACAATCCAGTGATTAGACATTTATATAAGTTATAGAGTGATCACCCTGATAAGTCATGGTATTATATTAATTTGATTGTATTTTGATTATATTGGTTTGATTAATTGGATTATAATTATATTAATTTGATTATATTTTGCTGTATTCCATTTGCTCATATTTTGTTAAGGATTTTAGCATCTATGTTCATCAGGGATATTGGCTTATAATTTTCTTTCTTTTTAGTGTCTTTATATAAAGACACTGGTTTGAAATTAGGATAACGCTGGCCTCATAAAATGACCTTGGGAGTCTGCCCTATTTTTGAAATTTTTGGATTAGTTAGAGAAGGACAGGTGTTGTATTTTCCCTGAATGTTTGGAAAAATTCACTTGTCAAGCCATTTGGTCTAGGACTTTTATTTATTTATTTACTTATTTTTCTTACTACTACTACTTGAATTTCACTAGCTGTAATCTGTCCATGCAAATTCTATGATTCTTCCTGATTTAATTTTTGAAGATTGTATATTTCTAGGAATTTATCCATTTCATCCAGATTGTCCAATTTGTTGGCATATACTTGTTTGTTATATTCTCTTACAATCCTTTATATTTCTTTGGTGTCATTTGTTATGTTACTTCTTTTTCATTTCTGATTGTATTTATTTGTGCTCTCTTTTTTTTGTTGGTGTGTGTTGTTAAAGGTTTGTCGATCTTAATTATCTTTTCAGAGAACTGGCTCTTGCATTCAATGATCTTTTGTGTTATTTTTTAAGACTTTATTTTATTTATTTCTGCTCTTAAAAGAGATTTATTATTTCCTTCCTTCTACTCACTTTGTTGTTCCTTTTCAAGTTCCTTTAAGTCTAAAGTTAGATTGTGTTTTTGAGCTTTTTTTTTTGTTTCTTGAGATAGGTGTGTAATGCTATAGATTTTCCTCTTACAACTGCTTTTCCTGAGTCCCACAAATTTGGTTTGTTTTGTTTTCATTTGTTTCAAGATATCTTTTGATCTTTCTTTGATCTAATTGTTAATTTATTCATTGTTTAGTAACATGTTATTTAGCTTCTGTGTCTTCATGTGTTTTTCAGTTTTTATCTTGTGATTGAATTCCAGTTTTATAGCATTATGGTCAGAGAAGATGCTTGATATTATTTCAATTTTCTTAAATTTGTTGAGACTTGTTTTGTGTCCTAATGTGGTCTGTTCTAGAAAACGTGCTATGTTTACTTGAAAAGAATGTATACTCTGCTGTTTTGGGTTGAAATGGTCTGAAGACATGTATTAAATCCATTTGATCTAGTGTGTTATTTAAGGCCATTGTCTCCTTGTTTATATTCTCTCTAGAAGATCTATCCATTAATGTCAATAGGGTGTTAAAATCTTCTACTATGACTGTATTTCTGTTGATCTCTCCCTTTATGCCCATCAAGATTTCCTTTACATATTTAGGTGCTGCTGTGTTGGGTGCACACATGTTTACTAGGGTTATATCCTCTTGTTGGATTGTTCCCTTAGTCATTATGTCATGTCCTTCTTTGTCTCTTCCTTGGTTTCAAAATCTTTTTTGTCAGATATAAATTTTCCTACCCCAGCTTTTCTTCTTCCTATTTGCATGAAATAACTTTTTCCATCTAAATACTTTTAGTCTGTCTGTATCTTTCTATCTGAGGTCAGTCTCTTGGAGACAGCATATATATGGGCCTTGTTTCCTTACCCTATGTCTTCTGGTTGGAGCATTTAAGCCATTTAAATTTTTTAAAAAAAGATTTTATTTATTTTTAGAGTGGGGAAGGGAGGGAGAGAAATATCAATGTGTGGTTGCCTCTCACATGCCCCCTAGTGGGGACCTGGCTCACAACCCAGGCATGTGCCCTAGACTGGGAATTGAACCAGCCACCCTTTGGTTTGCAGGCAGACACTGAAGCCACTGAGCCAAACCAGCCAGGGCTGAGCCATTTCCATGTAAAGTGATAATTGGTAGATACATTTTGATTGCCATTTTATTTTCTGTGTTCCTCTGCTTTTTTTTCTCCTCCTTTTCCTCTTCATTCTCCTCCTTTTTGCCTCCCCCACCTGTTTCCTTTCTCCTCTTCCTTTACATCCTTATCCACCTTCTCCTGCACCTCCTTCTCTTCCTCCTCCTTTTTCTTCAAGCAAGTCCTTTAATGTTTATTGTAGTACTGATTTGGTGGTAACAAACTCCTTTAGCTTTTTCTGGTTTGGGAACTTCTTTATTCCTCTTTGACAATGATAGCCTTGCTGGATAAAGTAACCATGGTTGTAGGTCCTTGCTTTTCATCTCTTTGAATATTTCATTCCTATCCCTTCTGGTTTGACATGTTTCTGTTGAAAAAACAGGTGACAGTCTTATGGGAGCTCTCCTGTAGGTAAGTAACTGCCTTTCTCATGTAGCTTTTAAGATTCTCTTTTTGTCTTCAAGCTTTGACAATTTAATTTTGATGTGTCTCGGTGTGGTCTTCTTTGGGTCCATCTTGTTTTGGACTCACTGTGCTGCTAGGGCTTTTGTGTCTTTTTCCTTTACCCAGTTAGGGAAGTTTTCAGTCATTCTTTTTTCAAATAGGTTCTTGCTCCCTTGCTCTCTCTCTTTTCCTTCTGGTTCCTCTATGATGTAGATGTTGTGAGGCTTTAACATCCTAACATGATAATAGTTATGATGTTGATAGTACTTAAACTATCCTCATTTTTTAAACTCTTTTTTTAATGCTGCTCAGATTGGATGTTTTTTTCTACCTTTTCAAAATGTTGATTTGTTCCTCTGCTTTATCTAACCTACTGTTTGTTCCTTCCAGTGTATTATTTATTACAAATATTGCATTCTTAATTTCTGACTGTTCTTTTCTTATGGTTTCTATGTCTTTTTTTCATGCTCTTGAGCTTCCTTATAATCATTACTTTGTACTCTATCTCTGATAAATTGCTTACCTTCATTTTATTTAACTTTTCTTCTGTAAAATTATCTTGTTCTTTCATTTGGGGCTTGTTTCTTTGTCCCTTCATTTTGGCTGCTTCTTTTTGTTTGTTTTTATGTATAAAACAAACAATGCAGGCCTGTGTAAGACACTGGCTGTCATTGGCCCTAGATAACCTGTTTGGAGCTATCAGCAATTCACGGCTTGTGGTTCCCTTTACTGCACCTGGGTGGAAAGGACCAAGCTGTACACCAAAATTGGATTTCACAAATACTAGTCCCAGTGGACCAGTGGACTTGTGGTGAGTCAGCAAAGTTCTCAAAGCACCCAGAGATTCGCCTGCACCTACAGGCTGCCTATTAGGCTTATTCACTGAAGGAGCCTTCAGCTGCACTGCTTAGCAGGGCTTATCCTTTATTTTTAATTTATTTTTTAAATAGTAATAACCATAATTAATTATCTAATTTATTTATTTATTTTTAGAGAGAGGGGAAGGGAGAGAGAAAGAGAGGGAGAGAAACATCAGTGTGTGGTTGCCTCTTGTGCGCCCACCACAGGGACTTGGCATGCAACCCAGGCACGTGTCCTGACTGGTAATTGAACCAGTGACCCTTTGATTCATAGGCCAGCACTCAAGGGTTTATCCTTTAAATGATGGGGTTATTGCTTCCTCCCAGGCTGATGCCTCATGGAGGGGAGTTCTCTCCCCAAGAAAGATGGCTTCTACAATATGGAGGAACTCTGAGCACAGGGATACTGGTGCCTGACCCTTCAGTTCTCTCCCTAGAGCCACCAAACCCAGACTCCTCATGGAGCTCTAGGTTGCTTTGCCCTCCCTTTGCTGGAGGTTAGGGTAAGTGTCTGCAAAGAAAATTTTGTGCATTGGCCCTTTTATAGGGTGACTGCATCTCTAGTTGTCTCTTTGGCATACAGAAATCTCACTGCTTTTTATAGTATGTCTTCTGGTTGGAGCATTTAAGCCATTTACATTTTTAAAAAAAAGATTTTTGTGTTTTTTGGTTCCTTTTTCTGGTTCTGGTACATTTGAGTGGAAATCTGGTTTGGGGTTTAGAGCCCACTCTTCTCAGGGGAAACCCCCTACACCTGAGGTATTCCTATGGAACTTTTGCTGCCACTCATGGGAGCCCAGCCAGCCTTCTTAGAGCCTCCTCACTTCCTACCAGTCTTGATGTAGTTTCTTCTGTAAGTCCTTGGTTATTCTTCAGTTAGTTATTCAGGATTTTTTTTTTTTTTTTTTTTTTGTAATTTAGTTGTAATTCCAGTTTGGTCATGGGAGGAGGTTAGTGTGTCTTCCACCTACTCTACTGCCATCTTGGATTGTCTTTTCTTTGTCTTTAAGAAGAAGATCCTTTAACATTATTTGTAATGCTGGTTTAGTGGTGATGAACTCCTTTAGCTTTTTCTTGTCTGGGAAACTCTTTGTCCTGTTATTCTATAATTCAATGATACCATTGTTTGATGCAGTAATTTTGATTATTGGTCCTTGATTTTCATCACTTTTAATATTTCATGTTAATCTCTTATAGTCTGCCAAGTTTTTGTTAAGAAATCAGGTGACAGTCTTATAGGAGCTCCCTTGTAGGTACCAACTGCTTTTCTTTTGCTGCTTTTAACATTCTGTCTTTGTCCTTAACCCTTGGCATTTTAATTATGATGTGTTTTGTTGTGGGCTTCTTTGGATTCATGTTGTTTGGCACTGTCTCTTTTCTTCCTCAGATTAGGGAAGTTTTCTGTCATTTTTTTTCCAAAAATGTTTTTCAATTTCTTGCTCTCGCTTCTATTTTCTGGCAACTGCATGACATGAATGTTGGTGTGCTTGAAGTCTCAGAGGTTCCTTAAACTCTTCTTATTTTTAAAATTCTTCTTTTCTTTTTTTATGGGATGTTTTCTTTCTTATCTTCCAAATAACTGATTTGGTCCTCTTTTTTCATCTAGTCTAGTGTTGATTCCCTAATGTATTCATTTCTGACTAGTTCTTTCTTATGTTTTCTATCTTTCTTTTTTTGTTTCCTGTTTGTTGTTGTTGTTGTTGTTGTTGTTGTTGAAGTTCTTTCTAAGTGCAACTACTCTTCCTCTAAGTTTATTGAGCATTCTTACAACCAGTGTTCTGAACTCTGCATCTGGTCATTTGTTTATTTCCATTTTATTTTATTTTTTTTCCTGGAGTATTGTTTTGTTCTTTCTTTTGGACCTTGTTTATTTGTCTCCTCATTTTGGCTGCCACATTGTATTTTTTTCTATGCATTGGGTAGAGCTGCTCTGGTCTCCCAGTCTCAATAAAATGGCCTTATGTACTATGTGTCTTGTAAGGCTCAATAGTGCAGCCTCACTAGGCACTCTAGTTGGGAGCCCGAGTGTGGGCTGTATGCACACTTACTGTAGTTGTTTCAATGAGAGTGATTGCTTTTGGCTGGTCAATGGGAGTGATTTACCCTCAGGACAATTTTCTGGGAAGACTGGGCACAACCAGCATGTAAGATCAGCTGTGTAGGGGCTGACCCCATGGAGCTGAACTCTCTTTAGTAGTGCTGAGTTACCTGCTGAGTCCACCTCTTGAGTGTGTCGCTTGTGGGAGTGGTTTTGTGCTTTTTCCTTGTGGTCTAATGCTGTATTCAAGGTACACTGGTTTTGGGGCCTCCTGGTTGGTGCAGGCCAATGTCAGCCATTCCTTGTGTCCTGCCTAGGACCACCCAGTATGAGCTGCAAAGTGATCTGCAGATTGCTGCTATTGGTGCTGGGCTTGGAGGTGTCTGGGAGAGGGCAAACCATGAACCAGATTTGGCAGATGCTAGTGCTGGTTCTGGGGCCACTTAACAAGAGGTATGAAGCACATCAAGGTCAGATGGTACTTGTTCGAGAGATTTTAAAGAGCTGAAAGCATGAAAGCAAGAGTCGAAAGTATGGAAAAGCTACTGGAAACTGCTTAGGTGGACCTCAGCTCTGTGGGAGGAAGGCTCAGTAAAAGAACAATGGTCTCTACCAGTACTTCTGTCTTGGACAAAGATGTCCCTACATTTCTTACCCTGATGTTAAACAATTAAGTTCCTTCCCTTATGTTCCCAGAGACTTTAGAGTTGCTGGAGCTCAAAGTGAGTTAGTCCAACAAACTTCTGCCATGGGCCCTTTAAGAGGAATGACTGGAATTCATGCAGCCCTCTCAGCCACAATCTTCACTGGTTTTTACAGCTGAAAGTTATGGGGACTTCTCTTCCTGGCATCTCTGGTCTGTGGGGTCTGATATGGGGCTTCTCAGTAGGGACCTCCATAGCAGCAGAAATATCCCTCCAGATTTTTATTCACCACACATGGACATGGGACCAGCTTGTTCTGCTTCCCACCCCTCCTACCAGTCTGTTTGTGATCTCTTCTTTAATTCCTTAATTATAGGACTTCTGTTCAGCTAGATTTCAGGCGTTCTGAGTGATGGTTTTTCTGTAGTTTAGTTGTAATTTTGATGTCTGCAGATTTTTAAACCACTAATAATTTTTTTCTACAAGTGATTATTTAACCTGTGCCATTATATGTTATACTGTTTCTCCTGATTTCATGTTATTTCGCTGGTTTTGGATTTCATGTCACTATGTGTATGGGCTTATTTAGGAACTATTGCTTACTCAAACATCTGTACTTTTATTTATTTATTTATTTATTTATTTATTTATAGAGGGAAAAAAGAGAGAGAGAGAGAGACAGAGAGAGAGAGAGAGAGAGAGAGAGAGAGAGAGAGAGACAGAGAGACAGAGAAACTTCAGTGTGTGGTTGCTGGGGGTTATGGCCTGCAACCCAGGCATGTACCCTGGCTGGGAATCGAACCTGGGACACTTTGGTTCCCAGCCTGCGCTCAATCCACTGAGCTACGCCAGCCAGGGCCAAACATCTGTACTTTTGAAAAACTTGAATTGCACCCAACTTTGGGCAGTTCAAAGATTACTGGATTTCATTTGATATCTTTCTTAATTGGGTTGCTTTTATTCTTTTGTTTCATTGATTTCTATTAAATAAAGATGCTGACTGTGCTTAGCTGAATAATTTTCTCTTGGCAATGAAACACAGGTAAAGGTGATTCTTATTAATGTGTCTTGCAGTCGAGTTGTTCATTTATCTGGATTTAATTTGAGATGATGTTTGGTTTTTCTAAAGAGGTTAGACTGAACATTTTTGAGTTATTTGCCAGAAATGCCCTTTCAAAGGCTGATGTAGTGCTGCTATTTAGAGTGTGGGAATCTTGCTATAGAGAATTGGTTTTATTTGAGATTCTGGATGGATTTGTATTTTTTTTCTAGTCATAAATCATGTTTAATATTTATGTCATTTATAATATGTTTTATCTCCTGAAAATGAATAATATGTAACAATGGTAGTTTTCTTTATTCTTTAATGATTTTTTAAAGGGCCATCTCTCAGAATGTGAGCTGTATTTATCTTACAGAAAATGTTGACTCTCGGGATGTAAATGTAATTGCTTTCTTTTGAGTAGATTCCATAAAAATATTTGAATTTTTAATTTAATGGCATATTCTACAATTTTTTTCATTGCATTATTGTGGTTTATAATATTTTTTCCCCTCTTGAATAAGTCTTCTGGCATTTACGATATTTTCTCTCTGTTTCCCTGTGTGTGTGTGTCGGAGGGGGGGTACATCATTGTGAATGTAGTTAATGTCACTTCAAGCATGGTACATCAGAGCCTTCACAGTTATAGATCCACTGGGTTAATGATAGTTTTGAAGACTTTTCATTTCTTTCCCATAAAAAAACAGTGTATATTATAGGCAAGATGGTGTCTTGATACCCAATAAATTCTGATTCCTATCAATTTTGTAGAAACTTTTATTTTGATAGTTTATGTGAAGGTTATCATAGGCATGCATGAAACTAGTTGGGGAAAATAAAACATATGCATAAGAAACAATGTCAAACAAAAAATACTTCTATATATTGGTGTCATCAAGTTGGGTATCATAAAACAAAGTGGTAATTCTGTGATAATGATATGTCATTAGTGTAAACTTTCATTTTTGATTTGGTATGCTTTTGTGGCATTGCAGAATACTGCCTAAGAAGTTAATTTACCTTCTCTTACTAAGAATGCATACTAAACAGTATAATAGTTCAGGTGTTTTTGATGCTGTACAAATTAATCAACCAATTTTGTGCCTCTCTGTGATAGAGATTGAGCGATCTAATTTCAAAGGTTATTGAGGTAGCAAACCATGTTAATCACATTTTTGGTCTTTGGACACTGTATGAACTGTTGATATTCATGGAAATATTTTGTAAAAGTTGTTACATATTAATGAGTGTCAGCACTTCAGTAATTACTTGATAGAACCACAGTAAGTTGATGTGTGATCTTGGGTAGGCACTTAGTTTCTCAAAAATCTTCATTTTTCTCAATAGTAATTAAAATAAGGTAATAAGATTTACCTCTTGTAGTTCTCATGAGACTTAAATGAGATAACACACAAAGCACCAGCACACTGTAAATTACATCTATCAGTTGACTTTATGAAGTCCTTGGGCTAAGTATTAGTTTTTATTGATTAGCAGGGAGGCCTCTTGCTGTATTGAAATTTATAGGAATCTCTTTGGAGTCCTGCTGCAGTATGTAATCTTGCATGTAGAAAGGTATCTTACTAGTTAGAAGTGCTGTGTCCATACCCTGAGGGAAAAAGAAAAAAAAACCCAACCCACCAAAATGAAATGTCACTGTGAGAATCTACAAGTATAAACCCTATTAAATGGAGGGTATGACTGTGGGAAAACTATTCAAGTAATAGGAAGGGTTTTCATGATACCAACAGAAAAAGTTTAGTGACAAGCCATAAGAATGTAAAACTTTGGCTCCTTTGCTGAACACATTTCATTTAATTGTCACAGTGGAGGAAAGAGGCATGATAAACAAAATGCCCACAAAAGAAAGCACCCAAAGAAAAAAACACTTATTAGAGAACCGGCTCTTAAATATGTTTCTGAATTAATGCTATGGAGTAGAAAAAGACTAAGAAAATTCTTCAGAACAAAAGAGAACTCTCCTGTTAAGATAAGGAGAACCAGATAGGGAATCTGAAAACTTGAGTGTTAGTTCTAGTTTTGCTATTGATGGGCTTTATGGCTTTAGATAAGTCCCTTAACCTCTTTTGGTTTTAGTTTTCTCATCTGTAAAGCAAGAATTATTGCCCAAGACCCATTCAACTCTAATATTCCTTTCATGTAATTCTTAAATTTATAAATTTTGACATTCCAATGTGGAAAAATTTAAAGTCACATAAAAGTAGAGAGAATGCTATAATGGTTCTTGAGGGACATATAACCCAACTCAATAAACAACCACAGCAAATCTTATTTTGTTTACAATTTCACCTCTTTTTCCTCTCTGTAGTATTTTAAAAGCAAATCTCAGGCTTTATATCCTTTGATTTCTAAATATTTCAGAATATATCTGAGAGAAAAGAACCCCTTTTAAGGATAAATACCCAATATTATCCCATGTAAATAAAAAGCAAGTTAGTGATAAAACCCAAATGACAATCCACGCTCTGAGACCTGATTGAGATATAAAGTGGAATGACAGACCTTAAGAATTTAATGGAACTGAACAAGATATTTATCTCTAACCTCACATTTTGGCAGGTAAAATAATTCAGATATAGAGAGATAAGTAACTTGTTCAATGTCACAATTCAGTGAAGAGTAGAAATAAAACAAGAACTCAGATCTTAAGGATTCTAGTATTATATATAGTCTTTTCATCAAAATATACTCTTTTCTAAGTTAGTTTAATAGAACTTACATTCTACAGGCTAAAAACAGTTATTCTCTATTTCACAACAGGTATACTATTTGAAGTAGCTACAGCTCCTGCTTGTCTTTATCTAAATAAAGTGAGAATAAGGAAAAATAACTATAATTTGATAATATCAAATACATAGTTGGTGTTCAGATTTTCCAACTTCTCTTGGACTTTCTTTTTACAGTTTGTTAATTTGAATTAGGATCGTAATGAAATCCAATTATTTCAATTGATTGATATGTTTATGAAATCTCCTTTAATTTATAATTCTTGTTCAGTGTCTTTTTTTTCTTGCAATTTATTTGTTAAAAAAACAGTTTATTTGTCCATTTGTGTAGATTGAAATTTGCTGTTTATGTTGCCCTGTTGTTTAATTTATTTATTGTTTCTTATAAATTGACACATCACTAGGCTTGCTCAGATTTTAACTATTTTTTTGTCAAGAATATTATCGAAGGTAGTATGTAGTTCTAGTAGGAGGTACATAAGGGCTAGCTGTTGCTCTTTTTGTGATTTTAACAGCCATTGATGATGATTGCCTAGATCTATTAATTCATTAGGAGTTACAAAATGATGATATCCTAGTTCTGCCATTCCTTCTTCATATATTGGTTGAAAATTTCTGTAAAGGGAATCTTTCCCTTATCAACTATTTGATTACCCTGAGTTATAGTTCATTTGTTAAAGGCAGGATAGATGCAAATTCTTTCCATCTACCAGGGTGATTTAAGATGGGTGATTTAAGATTTTTAAAAATATCATTATAAACTCACAGAATTTAACAAATTTGATGTGTTTCAGTCCATTGAAGCTATTATCTTTATTGGTATTCAAAATGGTCTCATCTTTGTACAGTAGGGGCCTTTTCAATAGTCGTTGATAGCTTCCCTGATTTCTGGTATAACAAGATAACTAATTGCACTCTGTACATTTCCTGCCCCATCCTGGAGTCAACCATTTCCCAAATGAATCTTAATTCCTTTTAGTGGGAAATGGTATTTAGAGACCACAGTATGATTATTAGGGATGTTCATTGTTACTGGGTTAGTCTTTGCTTCTAGGCCTTTTCAGTGGACAGATAAGAAAATAAATATATTTAAAAAATAAAATGTATCATGAGTTAATAGTTTATCATTTTAATTCAGAAACAATCTACACACCAGAAAATGAACAGAGAAAGAAAAAAAAAGTCCAGATACATTTTGAAGGATTATGTTATTTATTGTTAAATATTTTATTGCAATTTGTTCTTTTTATGTATGTAATCTGTTGAATAATCTGTTGTTCTAGTTTCTGTAACTGCTGAAATGATAGCACCTAGCTAATAGCCATGGTATCAACTTTGGACATACCTGTTTTATTTTTGAATTTATTACCAGGATAGGTCCTAGTCTGCTTGGAAACCTCTTTCTTTCTCATCCATAATAGCCCATTATTGACCAGGTTTTTATCTTAAAAAAGAAGACTTTATTTATTTATTTTTAGAGAGAGGGGAAGGAAGGGAGGGAGAAAGAGAGGAAGAAAAATATCAATGTGTGGTTGCCTCGTGTGCACCCCCTACTGGGGACCTGGCCTGCAACCCAGGCCTATGCCCTGACTGGGAACTGAACTGGCGACCCTTTAGTTCTCAGGCTTTGGTTCTCAGGCTGTGGCACAGTGGATTAAGTAATCCACACCAGTAGCCCCCACACCAGTCAGGGCTAGGTTTTTATCTTTAAAGGACTGTGTTTACCAGACAGACTGGGGAGGTGGGGGGTCACAAGTAAAATGGAATGCACAGAGGCCCAGAGGAATGAAAGAGCCATGTATATCTGGAAAACAGCTATACTAAGTATGAGCTGTTTTAGAGGAGTGGCAGGAGATGACATATGGAGTGGTTAGGGACCAGGGTACAAATGACTTAGTGTGTCATACTAAGGAATTATTATTTTTAGCTTGTAGGCAATTTAATAAAAAAATAATAAGGGAAATTACTTGATCAGAATTACATACTCAAAAGGCATTTATAGCCATGTGAAAATAAACTGAGGCAGGACACCAGTAAGTAAGCTGTTGCAAGGCATAAAGTTTTAGATGGATCTGTGAGTTTTTTGGCAGATCAAATAATAAGGAATTAATGACCAGTTGGACATGGACATAAGCTGAAGGAGAGTCCAGGATAACTCTTAGGGTTCTGAATTTTTGCAAATGTAGGGGTGATATTTCATTCAGTGGAATAGTGAATGTGGAGAAGGAATGGTCTAGGTTGGTGGAATGTGAGTGTGACTGAGGTTGCTTGATGAGTTCTATTTAGGGCATCTTCAACTTGGACTTTTGGTGGAGATATTTATACATGTACAAACAAACATCTTTATGTTTAAGGGCCCAAATTTAGGTTAAAATTCTAGCTCTGCTACTTCCTATTCATGTGACCTTGGACAGGGCACTTAACCTTCTAAGTCTGTTTTTATAGTTCTAGAAAAGACATAATGGTACTTAACTCATAGGGTTGTTGTGTGAATTATATAACCTCAGGAGCAGAATTTAATAGAGTGCCTAATACACAATAACTTTAAAAAATAAATGTTTTTATTCCAGGTATGGGTGTTTCCAATATCTTGTTTGGGCCATGGTATTGATGAGATGTGCTAGTGAGAACACAGAGAATGAGAAGAGAGGGGGCCAAATATGGACTACTGGGGAATGTCAACAGTTGAACCTAGGAAATTTAGTTGTCTGGATCTTCACCCTCTTTCCTTCCTGTACCCTAACCAAACATGTTATTCCAATTATTACTGGAGTAAGTATAGTTTAATCTTTGCCTTTTAGCCAAAGAATGTATCAAGTAAGATAATTGTTAAGTGTTTTTCCTAAGCTTATTTATTTACATTTATTTATTTTTTCAACACACATTTACTGTGATACTGGTGGACATTGTAGGTGCTGAAGATATTGCAAAGAATAAACCCTTGGTCTCAGCACTCATGGTGTTTACATTCCAGGAAAGACAGGTATTCATAAAAAATAAAAAATTATCACATAGTGATAAGTGCTATATAGAGAAAAAAATGATAAAATTGAAGAGCATTCCTGGGAGGTTTTTTTAAACTTAGTGGTCAGGGAAGACTTTTTTGAGGAGGATACCTTTAAGGTCACATATTCAATAGTAGCCAGCCATGTAAAGACTGGAGGAAAAAACACGCTAGGTAGTGCAAATGCCTTAGAATGGGAATAAGCAGTTGGGCATATTCAGAGAAGTGTAAGAAGGCCAGAAGAGCTTGAGGAAAGTGGAAAAATAGATGAGATTAGTCCAGAGAGCAGGCAGTGATCAAGTCATGAAGGACTCTGTAAGCCAGGATAAATAGCTCAGATTACCCTAGGTGACTTGGAAAGCCCCTAGAAAACTTTAGACAAGAAAGTAGTGCATTCTGATTTACATTTTAGAAAGATCAATGTGATCACAAGGGGCAAGCATGAAGTAGGGAGACCAGAAACAAGAGACTAATGAAGTAGTCTAGATGAAACATACTTTATTTTGTTTTCTTATTTTTGGGCCAAAAACCCATTACAAAGCTTTTAGTTGGTTAGAAGTCTCAAAGGTATCCTTGAGCTGATCCACTGCAAGAGAATTATCCTGATAATCAAGGTGCAGTGGGCCTGGAACAGATAGATAACAAGCAGTGATTTTCCGCTGTTTCTTAGCTAGGGGTGCATGAATGGGGTTCTAAGAGTATAAGCATATGTTCAATTGCTTTTTCTAGGAAGAGTTCATAACTCATTCCCTTTTTGTCGGAGAGAACTTTGACCTCCAAAGGAGAGTATTGAGAGCTGTCAGAGATGTCATAGACATTATGAAAAACAAAAGTACTAATAGAGTTCCTGCTTTATTAATACCTCATAAATTAAGGAGAAAAATGAAGTACAAAGTTAGACACAAGAAGAAAAATGAGTAAAATTAGAAGTGGGTAGGCCAGATCATCTGGTATCCAGGACACACTAAAAGATACCATGATCAACTGGGATTCATCCTAGGGATGTAAGGATGATACAATATTTGCAAATAAATAAATGTAATACATCACATAAACAAAGGGAAAGACAAAAATCACATTATCATATCAATAGATGTGGAAAAAGCATTTGATAAGGTACAGCAACAATTTATGATAAAACACTCAGTAAAGTGGGAGTGGAGGGAGCATACCTCAACATAATAAAGGCCATATATGAAAGACCTACAGCCAACATCATAGTCAATGGACAAAAACTAAAAGCTTTCTCACTGAGATTGGGTATGAGACAAGGGTGTTCACCACTCCTATTCATCATAGTATTGGAAGTCCTAGTGACAATGATCAAACAAGAAAAAGAAATAAAAGGCATCCAAATTGGAAAGGAGGAAGTAAAACTGTCACTGTAGATGACATGATAGTGTACACACAAAGCCTGATAGACTCCACCACAAAACTACTTGACCTAATAAATGAATTTGGCAAAACATCAGGATACAAAGTCAATATTGAGAAATCAAAGTCATTTTTGTACACAAACAGCAAAATATCAGAATCAGAAATAAGGAAAAAAATCCCACTTGATATAGCAACAAGAAAAATAAAGTATCTGGGAATAAACCTTCCCAAAGAGGTTAAAAACCTATACTCAGAAAAGTACACAACACTGAAGAAAGAAATTAAGGAAGACACAAACAAATGGAAGCATATACCATGTTCATGGATTGGAATAATTAACATTATCAAAATGTCCATACTACCTAAAGCAATTTACAGATTCAATGCAATCCCTAAAGTACCAATCCATTAAAGTACCAATGATGTATTTCACAAATATAGAACAAACATTTCAGAAATTTATATGGAACCATAAAAGACTCTGAATAGCTGCAGCAATTTTGAGAAAGAGGAACAAAGTATGAGGGATCACAATACCTGATATCAAACTATATTACAAGTCCACTGTAATCAAAACAGTCTGGTACTGGTATAAGAACTGACACATATATCAATGAAGCAGAATATAGAACCTAGAAATAATCCCATGTCTCTATAGTCAATATTTGACAAAGGGAGCAGAAGCATAAAATGGAATAAAAATAGCCCCTTCAACAAATGGTGTTGGGAGATCTGGACAGCTATATGTAAAAAAAATGAAGCTAGACCACCAACTTACACCATACACAAAAATAAACTCAAGATGAATAAAAGATTTATATATAAGTTGTGACAGCATAACAGTTGTAGAGGAGAGCATAGGCAGGAAAATCTCACACATTCCATGCAGCAATATTTTTACTGATATGTCTCCTAGAACAAGGGGTACATAGGAAAGAATAAACAAATTGGGCCTATCAAAAGCCTTTTATTATTAAAATAAAAAGATTTTGCATGGCTAAAGAAAGCACCAGTGAAATGAAAAGGGAACTAACAATATGGCAAAACATATTTGCCAATGATACCTCGGAGAAGGATCCAAATTGTTTGGGGCTCTCTGGGCTTCCTGGAAGTCTATTTCCTTTGCCAGATTTGGGGATTTCTCCTTCATTATTTTTTTTAGATAAGTTTTCAATTTCTTGCTGTTCGTCTTCTCCTTTTGGCATCCCTATGATTTGGATGTTGGAATGTTTAAAGTTGTCCCAGAGGTTCATAAGCCTCTCCTCATTTTTTGAACTCTTGTTTCTTCATTCTGCTCTGGTTGAATATTTATTTCTTCCTTCTGCTCCAAATTGTTGATTTGAGTACCAGTTTCCTTCCTTTCACTGTTGGTCCCTATTTTTATTTGTTTCAATTTTCATAGGCTTCACTTTTTCCTGTATTTTATGATTCTAGTCAGCTGTTTCTGTGAGTATCCTGATTACCAATGTTTTGAACTCTACATCTGAAATATCATCTATCTCCTCATCACTTAGTTGTTTTTCTGGAGTTTCAATCTGTTTTTTTCATTTGGGCCGTATTTCTTTGTGTCAGCATACCTGTTATATTGTAAGGTGTGGAACCTTAGGTATTCTCCAGGTTGGGGCAATGAATGTCACTGCATTGTGGCACTGTATATAGTGGAGGGGTCAGAGAAGGAACAATGCTGTTTGCTTGGCTCTCAGCTGGCTTTTAGTCACTTCTCCTGGTACCTAGAAGCAAATTGGGCCCTTCTGGTGCTGATTCCCAGGTGCATGGGTTTGTGTATGTTCTAGGACCTCTTTGGTCTTTCCAATGAAGTCTTCTGTGAGGCTGTGAGTTTTTCCTGCTGTGCAAACCTCATGGGTTTTCACCACTAGAGGTTCTGAGATTTTATTTCCCTGTGCTGAAACCCTGGGTTGCAGTCTTTCTTGTTCCCTAGTTTTTCATCCCAGTTTATGTGCACACAAATGTGGGACCTCCAGCCTCCAATTTGCCGTGTGTCCTCTCTGCCCCAACTGCCTGTCTCCGCCCCTCCTGTTGGTCTGGATGAATGTTTCTTCTTTAACTCCTTGGTTGTAGGGCTTCCATACAGTTCGATTTTCTGGCAGTTCTGATTTTTGTTTTTAAATTTGTTGTTGTCCTTCTTTTTGTTGTGTGAGGAGGCAAAGTGTATCTGTGTATGCCTCTTTCTTGGCCAGAAGACCTATGTGAGAATTTTTATGGTAAAACTTAAAGTTGAGACATGTTGTGAAACCTTATATGCCATCAAAAATGAAAAATATAATTTAATCTTGAACTATTTTAATTTCTTCATTGCAAGTGATAAGTTTATCTGGTGACATTGTTTTATATAATACCAACTTTTTTTCTTGACTTACTGAGGAATAATTGACAAAGCTGTATATGTATATATACACACACACATATACATGCATATACACACAAGCATATGTATATATTAGGTGAGTGGTTTAGGAATCCATCTGTATCAGTGTACCAGCTAGTGTTGTGAGTGGCTGTGTTTGGTTTCAGGGAGTTTTTTTTGAAGACTCTTTGAACATGTTTGCCTATTTCATGATGGGTGATTTATGAGTATACCTGCCCATACTGTGCTGAGTGTTCATCAGTTTTTGACCAAAATGACATGACTCCCATGCCTCACCCTTCCTATTTACCCCATATCTCCGAGTGACTTTTTTTTGTTTCCCCAGATGAAAAAAGTTCTCAAAGGAAAATGTTTTGCCAATGTGAAAGGTAAAACAAAAAACACAAAGCGCTAAAAGATCAGAATTGATGAGTTCAAAAACTGCTTTTTTCTCCTTTATTTTTTATTTTGTTTTGTTTTATGTTATTTATTTTATTTTATTTTTTTACTGTTGTTCAAGAACAATTGTCTCTATTTCCCCCCCCCCCCACCCACCACTCCCACCACCTCACCCATCCCCATCTTCCAACCTCAATCCGATCCCCCTTTGGCTCTGTCCATGTGTCCTTTATACATGTTCCTTGACTACCCTTCTCCTTTCCCCCCCATTAACCCCTCCCACCTCCTCTCTGGTTACTGTCCATTTGTTCTTTATTTCAATGTCATTTTATATTTTGTTTGCTTGTTTGTTTTGGTGATTAGGTTCCATATGGTATTTGTCTTTCACCACCTGGTTTGTTTCACTTAGCATAATGCTCTCCAGATTCATCCATACTGTCACAAAGGTTAGAAGCTCCTTTCTTTTTGCTATGTAGTATTCCATTTGAACAGTGGAAGAAAGGTCTCAGTAGGTGTATTGCATCAAATGGGGATAACTTTGAAGATGACTGAAGTTTAAACATGTAAATACAGTATTTTTTATAAATGAATTCTGTTTTTTGGGGATCCCCTCTGCACATATATATTTTTTCCAAGATAAATCAGCTTTATTAAACCTGTGTGTGTGTGTGTGTGTGTGTGTGTGTGTGTGTGTGTGTGTAAGCACATACTTCAGGCTTGAGTCACTACCTGGTGGATCTGATGAGGAATTAATTTCTGCTTCTTGTTTCAACTGTAGACTCATCATGGGCTGATGAACACCAGGGAGAGGTTATGCATCAGAGCCTCCTCAATTCTGTGTCACTTGTATAGATCTCAAGCTCCAGTTGAAGGTTGTGACATAGCAGCTGAGCTTTCTCTGCTGGTCCCCAGGGAACTCCCTATGCAGGAAGAAATCTGAGTTCTCCCACTGGCAGGTTGGGAGACTCTGGGGGTCCCTCACTGTCTGTGTTCTCCTCTGTGGATTACACATATGGGTTCTTGCCATTCTCTGGTAAGGGGGCTGCCTTTGTTCTTTCTGCCCAGCTACCCTTCTTGGCTATTCCTCAGTGTCTGCAGAATCTTCTGCTGCATTGTCCTGTTCTTCTGACCACTCATCCTCAGTGTGGATATCTTCCTGGGACCCTGGTCAGGCTGGTTTGGTCTCTTCTGAGGTTGGAGGTATCTGGAGTGAGCTGGATCCGGCTGTCTGAGGGGGCTTGGTTTTGGTCTGGTGACACTTCTGGGGAATCTTGGGACTTCATTCCTGCTGTTCTCAGGCATCCTCATCTGTCTCCCCATCCTTGCTGCTGGAGTCTGGCCCTGTCCTGAGGTACCTCTGCGGGGGCAGCTGCCACTCACATGGTGACAGTCTAGCATCCACTCTGTACAATGTGACCTCTGAGACCTAAGACCTGGCTGTGCTTCTGGGCCTTGGAAAAGGCACAGATAAGGTGGGTGCTGTCTGGAGTCCAGTCTGGCCAGTACTTGACCCTCAGCTCTACGGCCTTGTCCCAGAGATCCCGGAAGAGGGGTTTTTGGAAGCCACTCAGCATCACCACCACAACACCCTTAAGGATCTTCCCCAGCTCCTGTGGGCCAGCTCCAGGTCTCTATATTTTTAAAGTGTACAACATGATAATTTGGTGTGTATATATATGTGTGTATATAAGGGGGGGAAGGGATTAAAATGCTTAATATATACTCTAAGCAAGTTTCAAGTACATAATTCCATATTATTAATTATAGTTGCCATGCTGTACATTAGATCCTGAGATGTTATTCATCTGAAAACTGAAAGTTTGTACTCTTTGACCAACCTCTCCTCATTTTTCCAGCCCCTGGCAAACACCATTTTACTTTCTGTTTCTATGAGATTAACTCTTGTTTATTCGTTGTTTTAGATTCCACTTGTAAGTGATACCATATGGTATGTGCCTTTCTCTGGTTTATTTCACTTAGTGTAATGCCTTTCAAGTTCATCCATGTTGTTGCAAATGGCAATATTTCCTTCTTTTTTTATGGTGGAATAATATTTCACTATATATGCATGTAAACATTTTCTATATCCATTCATCCATTGAGAGACACTTAGGTTGTTTCCATACCTTTTTTATTGTGAATAATGCTGCAGTGAACATGGAAGTACAGATATCTTTTTGGCATATTGATTTTATTTCATTTTGATATACACTCAGAAATAGGATTACTGGATAATATTATAGTTCTATTTTTTTATTTTCTCAGAAACTGCCATATTGTTTTCTGTAATAGCTGTACCATTTTACATTTCCTTCAACAATGTTCAAGGGTTTCCTTTTTTCCAAAACCTTGCCTACATTTGTTACCTCTTATTTTTGATAATAGCCATCCCAATATGTGTGTGGTGATAGTGCACTGTGGTTTCGATTTTCATTTTCCTGAAGAGTAGTGAAGTTGAGCACTTGTTTTCATATACTTAAGGCCCATTTTATGTGTTCTTTAAAAAATATCTATTCATGTCCTTTTTAATCAGATTATTTGTCATTTTGCTATTGAATTGTATGCGTTCTTATATTTTGCGCATTAACCCTTTGTTATATATATGATTTGCAAATATTTTTCCCATTCTATAGGTTGCTTTTTTTGCCTTTCAACAGCAAGTTATTTATTTTTCTTTTTTTGCCATTTTATCACTTTCTATATTTCACAGTTGACATATAGTACTATGCTAGTTTCAGGTGTACATCCTAGTG
Source organism: Phyllostomus hastatus (assembly GCF_019186645.2). Taxonomy (NCBI): domain Eukaryota; kingdom Metazoa; phylum Chordata; class Mammalia; order Chiroptera; family Phyllostomidae; genus Phyllostomus; species Phyllostomus hastatus. Next base: position 53,482,691 of record NW_025334041.1, read on the forward strand.
ACCAGATACCACATAACTCATCAAGTGATCATCCCAATAAATCCTGCACCCATTTGATACCACACATAGCTACCAGAATACCATTGACTATAATCCTTATGCTGTACTCCACATCCCTGTGACCATTCCATAACAACCAATTTGTGCTTAATCTGCTCACACCCTTTATTTATCCCCATAACCCCCTCCCATCTGATAATCATCAAAATGTTCTCTGTATCTATGAGTCTGTTTCTTTTATGCTTGTTAGTTTATTTTGTTTTTTAGATCCAATTATTGATAGATCTGTACTTATTGCCATTTTATTGTTCATATTTTTGATCTTATAGAAGAGCCTTTAACATTTCATATAATACAGGTTTGATGATGGAGAACTCTTTTAGCTTTTTCTTTTCTGGGAAGCTCTTTATTTGTCCTCTGGTTCTAAATGATAGCTTTGCTGGGAAGAGTAATTTTGGTTGTAGGTACTTGCTTTTCATCACTTTGAATATTTCTTGCCATTCCATTCTGGCCTGTAAAGTTCTGTTGAGAAATCAGGTGACAGTCTTATGGGAGCTCCCTTGTAGGTAACTAACAGTTTTTCTCTTGCTGTTCTTAAGATTATACCTTTGTCTTTAACCTTTTGCTCTTTAATTATGTGTCTTGGTTTGGGCCTTTTTGGGTTCATCTTGTTTGGGACTCTGTACTTCTTGGACTTGTATTCACTTTTCCTTTACCAGGTTAGGGAAGTTTTCTGTCATTATTTTTTATAATAGGTTTTCAGTTTCTTTTTCTCTCTCTTCTTCTCCTGGTATCCCATATGATGTGAGTGTTAGAGTGCTTAAAGTTATCTCAGAAGCTTCTTACACTATCTTACTTTTTTTGGATTCTTTTTTCTTTTCACTGTTCTGATTGGGTGTTTTGGGGGTTTTTTTTGCTTCCTTATATTCCAAATCTCTGATTTGATTCTTGACTTCATCTACTCTACTGTTGATTCCCTGTTAATTATTCTTCATTTTAGTTAGTATATCCTTCATTTCTGACTGGTTCTTTTTTATGTTTTTTATGTCCTTTTTCATGCTATTGAAGTTCTAAGTTTTCTGAGCACCCTTGTAACAATTGTTTTAAACTCTGTTCTGCTAATTTTCTTGCCTCCATTTCATTTAGTTTTTTTTTCCTACAGATTTCTCCTGTTCTTTCATTTGGGACCTGTTCTTTTTGTCTTCCCATTCTGGCTGCTTCCCTAAGTTTGTTTTTATATATTAGATAGAGCTGCTATGCCTTCCAGATGGTATACTGGCCTTGTATAATAGGTGTCTTTAGAGCACAGTGGCACAGATGTCCCAGTCACCTGACGTGTGTGTTGCAGGTGAACCCCTCTGTGGGCTGTGTGCACTGTCCTGTTGTAGTTGAGCCTTGATTGCTGTTGGTGACAGTGGGAGGGGTGACCCCCAGGCTGAATGGCTGTGAGTACTTGATATGACTATAGCAGAGAAGCTGCTTTGCAGTAGCTGAACCTATGGAGCAGGACTTGCTTATGTAGGGCTTTGGTGCTTACTAAGTCCACTCCTTGAGTGTGTTGCTCTTGGAGGCAGTAGGGTGTGCAGCTGTCTTATGGGCATTGGCTCTGGGGCCTCCTAGGAGGTACAAGGTCAGCCACTGCCTGTGCCCTTTCTGGAACCACTTGGTGTGAGCTACAGAGCGATCCATGGATGGCTGCTACTTGTGCTGGGTATGAAAGTACCCAGGAGAGACCAACCTGCAAACCAAGCTTAGCTGCCACTATTGCTGGGCCAGGCATGACTTAGTGAGAAATATACAACACATCAAGGCCAGATTTTGCTTGTTTGCAATTTATGAATCTTTTAGAGATTTTAGGACAATCTATAGCAGGAGCCAAGACAGGTAGTTTGAATGGAAAAGCTACTGGGAATAACGTGAGTGGGCCTGCAAATTGGGTGGGGCTGGGTCTCAGGAAATGACCAGGGTGAGGTGAACTATATGAGATTGGTTGATGGAAACTCAGACATGGTTCACACCTGCCAGCACTATTGTGGGGTAGGAGTCTTGGAAGAGGAATAATTGCCTCTGCATGCACTTCTGTTTGACAGAAAGTTTCCCCTCCAGCTCTTTCCCTGATGCCAGACAGTTTAGTTCCTTGCCATGTGTCCCTGGTGTCTTTTGAGCTTCTGTCTTAGCACTGGAGCTCTGAGGGAGTGAGTCTGAGTAAGTTTGTGTGGGCCCTTTAACAGGAACTGCCTGTGACTCCAGAGGCCTTCATCTCACCCAGTTACACTCCCTGCTGGTTTTTATAGCCAGAAGTTATAAGGGCTTTTCTTCCTGGCACTGCAACCCTGGGCTGGTGGGCCTGTTGTGGGGCAGGGACCCCTCACTCCTCAGAGGGTACATCTGGATCTGAGATTATCCCTCCTGATTTTTATGCAACCCATGCAGGTGTGGCACCAGCCATTTCTGTGTTTCTGCCCCTCCTGAAGTCTTAATTTAATGGCTTCTTTAAATTCCTAGCTGTAGGACTTCCATTGAGCTAGATTTCAGGTAGTTCTGAATGATAGTTACTCTGTAGTGCAGTTGTAATTTTGATGTGGTTGTAGGATTCAAGTACTGCATTTACCTATGCTGCTATTTTGATCAGAAGCCTAGGTCGCCTTTTCATTTCGTTGATTGTTTCTGTTTTTGTGCAGGTTTTTAGTTTGATATAATGCCATTAGTCTATTTTTACTTTTGTTGCCTGTGCTTTGGTGTTATATCCAAGAAATTATTGCCAAGGCTAATCTGAAGAAGCTTTTCCCCTATGTTTTCTTTTAGGAATCTTAGTTTCATATATCACATTTATGTCTTTATTTCATGTTGATTTGATATTTGCATATGGTATAAGATAAGGATCCGGTTGCATTCTTTTGCATGTGGATATCTTGTTTTCCTAGCACCATTTTTTGAAGAGACTGTCCATTCACCATTGTGTGTTCTTTGCACTCTTAGCAAGAATTAGTAATCATATTATGTGTGGATTAATTTCTGGGTTTCCTTTTATGTTCCATAGATTTATATGTCTGTTTTTATGCCAGTATCACAAACTGTTTTGATTACTGTAGCTCTTTAATGTGTTTTGAAATCAGAAAGTGTGATGTCTCCTTTGCTCAGAGTAGCTATGGGAATTTTGAATTTTTTTTTGTGATTCCATATGAATTTTAGGATAATTTTTCTATTTCTCTAAATAGTACAATTGGGATTTTGATAGAGATTTGATTGGATCTGTAGATCACTTAGGGTAGTATGGACATATTAACAATGTTAATTTGTCTAATCAAAAAATATGGGGTAACTTTCCATTTATTTGTGTCTTTAGTTCCTTTCATCAATGTATTATGGTTGTCAGTGTACAAGTCTTTAATTGTCTTGATATTTCTAAGTATTTTATTGTTTTTGATAGTATGTAGATAAGCTTGCTTCTTAATTTCTCTCTCAGATAGTTTATTGTGATTGTATAGAAATACAACTTATTTTTGTATGTTGATTTTTGTATCCTCAAACTTTTCTGAATTTGTTTATTGGTTCTAAGTTTTTGGTGTAATATTTAGGGCTTTCTGTATAAAAGATGGTGTCTTCTGCAGAGACAGTTTAACCTCTTACTTTCATTTATTTTTCCTTGCCTATTATCTCTGTCATGTACTTCCAGTACTATGTTGAATAAGAGTGGTGGTGAAAGTAGACACTGTTTTCTTGTTTCTGATCTTAGATGAAAAGTTTCTTTTGGACCTTCCATCATTAAGTATGATGTTAGCTGTGGATTTATTATATATGGCTTTCATTATGTTGATGTGTTCCATTTTCACTTAGCTGAGAGATTTTATCATAAATGCATGCTGGATTTGGTCATGCTTTTTCTGCATCTATTGATATGATCCTATGATTTTTATTCTTTATTGTTTATGCAGTGTATCATGTTGATTGATTTGTGGATATTGTACCAAAAGCATTCCAGGAATAAATCTCACTTGATCATGGTATATAATCTTTTTAATGTAGTGCTGGATTTAGTTTGGTAATGTTTTTTGAGGATTTTTACATCTATGCTTATCAGGGATATTAGTCACAACTTTCTTTTTTCGTAATGTTCTTTTTTGGTTTTGGTATTAGGATAATGCTGGGCTCCTAAAATGGGTTTGGACTTGTTCCCTCTTCTTCTATTTTTTGGAAGAGTTTAAAAAAGTTTGATATTAATTTTATTTTAATATTTGGTAAGTTTCACTAGTGAAGCTACTTGGTCCTGGACTTTTTTTTTAATTACTTATTTTTAGAGAGGGAAGGGAGGGAGAAAGAGAGAGAGAGAAACATCAATGTGTGATTGCTGGGGGTCATGGCCTGCTACCCAGGTATGTACCCTGACTGGTGATCGAACCTGTGACACTGGTTTGCAGCGCACGCTCAATCCACTGAGCTACGCCAGCCAGGGCTGGTCCTGGACTTTTGTTTAATGGGAGGTTTTTGATTACTGATCCAATCTTATTATTTTTATTTGGTCCATTCAGATTTTCTCCTTCTTTATGATTCACTCTTGGTAGGTTTCTGTTTCTAGGAATTCTAGTTTGTCCAATTTGTTGGTGTATAATTATTCATAGTAAGTCTCTGTGGATTCTTTGTATTTCTGTGGCATCAGTTGTAACATCTCCTTTTTCATTTCTAACTTCATTTATTTGAATCATCTCTTCTTTTTAGGTGAGTCTTGCTAAAGTTTTGCTGTCTTTATTTTTTTTTTAATGAGGAACAAAAATGTATAACCCATGGACACAGGCAACAGTATGGTTATGGCCATAGGGAAGGGGAAACAAGGGCTTGGAAGAGGGGACATCTGTAATAGGGTTAATAAAATAAAGGGGAAAAAGACCCAAGAGGAACCAGGGAACCTGCTAGGGACCTCTGCAGCAATTCAGGTAAGAGATGATGGTGATCTGAACAAGGGTGCTGGCCAAGGGTTATGGAGAGAGAACATTTTAATGCATTGTCCTTCCCTCTAATTTAGACTGTTAGGTGAGATATGATGACATTAGTGAAAGGAAAGACAGATGCAAGATATGCAGTGAAAGTAAAATTGATAGGAAAAAAATAAGCTCTTAGCTTCATTGATTTTTTATATTATTGTTTTAATTTCTATTTCATGTATTTCTACTCTGATCTTTGTTTTTTCCTTCCTCCTAAATTCAGGCCCTGTTTGTTCTTTTTCTGGTTTCTTGAGGTATAACATTAGGTTGTTTATTTGAGATGTTTCTTGATTCTTGATGTAGGAAATTATTACCATGAGCTTCCCCTTAGAATTGCCTTTGCTATGTTCCATAAGTTTTGGTAGATTTTATTTCTATTTCATTTGTCTCAAGGTATTTTTTGATTTCTGTTTTGATTTTTTCTTTGACCCATTGGTTGGTTGATCTCTACATATTTGTAAATGGTTTTTCTACATTTATTTTTAATCTTTTTCAGTTACAGTTTACATTCAGTATTATTTTGTATTGCTTTCAGGTGTACAGCATAGTGGTTAGACAATTATATACTTTACAAAGTAATCCCTCAATATTTCAGGTACCCACGTGGCACCATACATAGTTATTACAATATTATTGACTATATTCCCTATACTGTACTATACGTTTTGTGACTATTTTGTAACTACCAATTTGTACTTATCCCTTCACCTTAGTTTTCTTATAATTAATTTCTAGTTTTATACCATTGTTGTCAGGAAATATGCTTGATATGATTTCAGTCTTCTTAAATTTATTAAGATTTGCTTTGGGGCCTAAAATATGATTTATCCTGGGGAATGTTCCATGTGTGCTTGAGAAGAATGTGTACTTTACTACTGTTGGATGGAATGTTCTATGAATATCTGCTAAATCCATCTGATAAATGTGTAGTTTAAGTACAATATTTTCTTTCTTTTTTTAAACATTTTTAAGGTTTTATTTATTTTTAGAGAGAGGGGAAAGGAGGGAGAAAGGGAAGGAGAGAAACATCAGTGTGTGGTTGCCTCTCGCATGGCCCCCACTGGGGACCTGGCCCACAACCCAGGCATGTGCCCTGACTGGAAATTGAACCTGTGACCCTTTGGTTTGCAGTCTGAGATCAATCCACTGAGCTATACTAGCCAGGGCCAATATTTTCTCACTGATTTTCTGTCTTGATGATGTAGTCATTATTAAAAGTAAGATATTATAGCCCCCTACTCTTATCGTATTACTGTCTATTTTTCCCTTCAGGTCTGTTAATACTTGCTTTATGTATTTAGGTGCTTCCATGTTGCGTGCATAAATATTTAAAAGTGTTATATCCTCTTGTTACATTGACCCTTTATTATTATATAATGACTGTTTTTGTCCTAACGTATATTTTATCTGATATAAGTATAGTTACCTCTGTTTTCTTTTGGTTGCCATTTGCATGGAATATATATTTTTTACCACTTCATTTTCAGTCTGTGTCCTTAAAGCTTAAGTACGACTATTGTAGGCAGCATATACTTGGGTCTTGATTGTTTTATCTATTCAGACATTTCACTGTTTTTTGATGGGAGAATTTAGTTCATTTACATTTAAAGTAATTATTGATAGGTATGGACTTATTATTACCATTTGAAAATTATTTTCTCATTGTTTTTTAATTTATTTACTCCTTTCTTTCTTGATTTTCTGTAGTTCTATGCTTAGATTTCTGTCTCTTTATGTTTGTGTACCTACTATAAGTTTTTGTGTTACCATGAGCTGAGATACAGTATCTTATACTTACAACACTCTTAAAGTGATAACACCCTAGCTTCAAATGCATGCAAAAATTCTACATTTTTATACCCCTCATCATTTTATGTTTTTGATGTCATGATTCATACCTTTTTAAATATTGTGTACTTACTAACAAGTTATTGTTGTTATAGGTAGTCTTAATATTTCCGCCCTTTAACCTTGACACTAGAGTTATCAGTGACTTACTCACCACCATTACAATATTATTCTAAATTTAACAACATATTCAGTTTACCAGTGAGTTTAAGCTTTCATAAGTTTTAATGTTACTAATTAGCCTCCTTTCATTTAAGCTTGAGGAACTCTCTTTTACATATCTTGTAGGGTTGGTGTAATGGTGATACACTCCTTTCAATTTTGTTTGTTGGGGAAATTCTTTATTTCTCCTTTAATTCTGAAGGACAGCTTTGTTGAGTAGAGTATTCTTGGCTTGCAGTTTTCTTCAGTATTTTGAAGATGTCATTGCACTTCTGGCCTACAGTGTTATTGTAAAACGTACTGATAGTCTTATGAAGCTTCCCTCATATGTAATAATTTCTTTTCTTTTGTTGCCTTTTTCGAAGATTTTTTGCCAACTTTTTTAAAAGGATATTTTATTGCTTATACTACTACTGTTTTCCCGATTTCTCCCCCTTTATGCCCCCCTCACTCTGCACCCCGCAACCCTCCAACATTCCACCCCCACCCTGTAGCTCATGTCCATGGTCTGTACATATAAGTTCTTTGAGTTCTCTGTTTCCTATACCATTTTTGATCTCTCCCCTTCTATTTTGTGCCTACCAATTATGCTTCTTCTTCCCTGTACCTTTCCCCCTTATTTCTCCCTTCCTCCTCCCCACTGAAAACACTCCATGTGATGCAAATTTCTGTGATTCTGTTCCTGTTCTAGATGTTTGCTTAGTTTTTGTTTTTGTTATTTGTCTTTTCTTTTAGGTTCATTTGTTCATAGTTGTGAGTTTGCTGTCATTTTACTGTTCATATTTTTTATCTTCCTTTTCTTAGGTAAGTCCCTTTAACATTTCATATAATAATGGCTTGGGGATGATGAACTCCTTTAATTTGACCTTATTTGGGAAGCACTTTATCTGCCCTTCTATTCTAAATGAAAAGCTTTGCCAGATAGAGTAATCTTGGATGTAGGTCCTTGACTTTCATGACTTCAAATACTTCTTTCCAGCTCTTTTTTTGCTTGTAAGGTTTCTTTTGAGAGATCAGCTGATAGTCTTATGGGAACTCCTTTGTAGGTAACTGTCTCCTTTCCTCTTGCTGCTTTTAAGAGTCTCTCTTTATCTTTAATCTTGGGTGCCTTAATGATGATGTGCCTTGGTGTGTTCCTCTTTGTGTACAACTTCTTTGGGACTCTCTGGGGCTTCCTGGACTTCCTGAAAGTCTATTTCCTTCATGAGATTGGGGAAGTTTTCCTTCATTATTTGTTCAAATAAGTTTTCAGTTTCTTGCTGCTGTTCTTCTCCTTCTGGCATCCCTATAATTCGAACGGATTATTGGAACGTTTCAGGTTTTCCCAGAGATTCCTCAGCCTCTCTTTACTTTTTTTGAATTCTTGTTTCTTCATTCTGTTCTGGTTGGATGTTTGTTTCCCTTTTGTTCCAATTTGTTGGTTTGAGTCCTGGTTTCCTGAATATTTTGCTTTATTTCCCTTTGGGTATCTTTCGTCTCCTCTTTCATTTTGCGACCAAGCTCAATCAGTTCTGTGAGCATTTTGATTACCAGGGCTTTCAATTCTCCATCAGATAGGTTGGCTGTCTCCTCCTTGCTTAGCTCTCTTTCTGAAGCTTTGGTTTGTTATTTAATTTGGGCCATGTCTTTTTCTCGGCACACCTGTTAAGTTGTAAGAGGGCGGAGCCTTAGGTATTCACCCAGGCAGGGCAACCCTCCTTGCTTCATTGCAGAGCTGCTTGTGGGGAAGGGGGCAAGAGAGGGCAAAAATGCAGCTCCCCTGCTCATCTGTAGCCCATTTTTCAATGAACTCGTGTGAGACTGGGAGTTTCTCCCACCGTGATAACTGCTGTAGTCCACAGCAAGCTCTGAGTCTCAGTTTCCCATTCAGCCAGCCCTGCCTGTGCAGTGTGCCGCTTCACTGCACATTCTTACTGGTCTGCCTGTTCTGGTTGACTGCTTATTTAATTCTTTAGTTGTCAGAGCTCCATGCATCTGCTTTTCTGGCACTTCTGCTTATTTATTGATTTTAGATTGGTTGTTATCCTGCTTTTGGTTGTACAAGGAAGTGAAGGGTTTCTACCTACTCCTCCATTTGGCTGGAACTCTTTCTTTGTACTATAAATCCCACAGAGACTCTCCTGCTCTCTTACTCCATTTTGCCTTCCCCAACTCCTGATCAGTTGAGTGAAGAATTTTCACTGTCTTCTCTCTCTCTCTTTTTCCTACTCTCTCAACCTGGGCTTTACCACCTAATATTATTAGTTTGCTTCCCCCATCTTCTCAAAATAATTTCTCTTTACTGTAGATATCTTTTATAACTTTTTGCTTTTCTGCAATATTCTTATTCCTGTCCCACCTTTATTACACCTCATTCAGCTGTCATTGCTATTGACTTTGCTGTAGTTTTTCTGTAATTTTTCTCTCACTGGTCTAGTACCTTTTCAATTTTACTTCAGACCTCATATCATACTCTTTCCTTTTCTTACCCCACTATCCCATTGCCCTTTCATATATTACTTACATTTTGAATTTTGTTCTCTCCCTTTCTTTCCTTAGTTCTATCCCAACTCTTATCAATTCTCCTCCCTCTTACCACTAAATAATATTTCCCCTCTTTTAGTCATCTCATATTCCCTTTGACATAGCTTATAATATGTACAATCACTCTTCACCTTTATTAATCTTTGTTCAGTTGTAGTTGAGATTACTGATTGCTGCAGTACTTTTTGCTGTCATAGGTTTGCTCATTTGTTATTACTGCTTTGTTAACCAACACCTGTATGTTGGGAACCTCCCTGCCTGGTTTCAGAAGCTGCAACCCCACCATGGCTAAGGCTGAGTGAGAGACCTGGGGACCATAAGCCACTACGGAAACAAAGCTCATCTCCCTGGCAAGGGTGCCCCCTTTTATTTCACCCTGCTTGGCCCAGGCGGATGATTGGTTAGCTAATGACAGGTAAGATTCCTCAAGGGAGGGATGACCTAAGACAGGCAAGGAAATGAAGGGGCCTTCAGGGAAGGACTTAGGGGGCTATAGAAAAAGGGGGTAATGAACCCTCACCCCTTGACTTTGACATAGCCTGCGTCTTCATTCTGTCTGAAAGAAGTCTCCTAATCTCTTGGCTGCCTTACCTCCCCTACCTGACTTAAACCTGAAACAATGCAGGAGGGCCCTGCAGCCCTGGGCAGGAACAGGCGGTTCCCTGGGGCTATCAGGCCTAAGAAAGAATGCATAAAATCCTGTGAAACCTGCTTTGCTAAGAAAATCCTCAATTTAAATAAGTGTCAAAGCATGAAATGCATTTGTTTCCCAAAGTTTTATAGCCCTTTAGCTAACTGACTCTAACCTAGAATAAGACTCATAGTTCCTTTTATTTTATCTATTGTTTGATCTTTACTGCCTGACAACGATTGATGAGCTTTACCTGTATTCTTGTGCAAGTGAACCCAATAAAAAACAATTGAGGAAAAGGTTCCTGGCCCTTCTCCTTTGAGAGTTCAGTCACCTTTCCTCCCCAAGCAGATCATGTCTTGGTAGACTTATTCTCATCCACAGTGTAAGGGGGTTCTGTGGGCAAAGCTCCCCCACACCTGCACAACAGCATTTGAGGCAAGGTGGGACAAACTGTTTGCTGTGGGAGAGAGGAAAGATGGTGGAGGAGTGTCTGGGAGTCACACTAACCTACTCCCAGGACCAATATGGAACTATAACTAAATTGTGGACAAATCACTCAGAATAACTGAACAAACTGAGAGAGAAGCCTTATGATCTTGGACAGAGAGAAGAACCAGCTTCAGCACAACCTATCTGGTTAAGGAGTGCAGTGGAGACTCGGGAGAGCTGGCTGGATGCCCACAGACAGCAACACCAGAGGAATAAATAAGCAGCCTGTTAGATCCCCCTGAAAAGAATGGGGGCTAAACTCTAAGCTGGGATCCCTAGCCTGGAGCACCAGAGCCTGAAAAAGTATACAAATACCAACCCCAGTGAGAATCAGCAGGGTTGCTCTCCACCAAAAATGGCTGTGTGGAGATGCAAAGAGCAATTTAAGGGGCCAACACACAAATTTTCATTTGTAGCCACTTACCCAGGGCTCTAGCAAAGGCAGGAGTAGAGTAGGCTAGAGATACCTGAGGAGAGACTGGGGACAAAAGCTTTAGGGAGAAAGTTGAGAGAGTAGCCATCAGGATTCCAGTGCTGAGACATTCCTTATTTGGCAGCAGTCATCATGCTCAGGCAGACCACACCCCTCCAAGCAGCAGCGGCCTGAGGGGAAAAAACAGCTCTGCCCACAGGAGACTCAGCCCTAGGTTGGTGGTGCTTGGTCCAACTGCAGAGTGCAGAGTGATTAGATTAACAACTGAAAGAGATAGCCACAGATAGTAGGTCCCTGGCAAAGGTGGGGCAAAGTGGACTAGGGGCCCTTGAGAAGAGACTGGGGATGGAGGCTTTGGGGAGAGAACTGAGAGAGCCACTGCCAGGATCCCGTTGCTGAGTCATCACCCCTACAACAACAGCTATCCTGCTAAGGCAGACCACTCCCCTTGGAGAAGAAGCAGCCTGAGGGGAAATAATACCCCAAACCCCAGGAGGAATTCTACCCAATCCTATGGGGCTTAAGACTCACTGCTGAGTGCAGAGTAACTGGATTAACAACTAAAGGAGAGAGACACAGACAGTAGATCCCTAGTAGTCTCAGAGAAGAATGCTTAAGGTGACATGGGGTCAACAACTGACATCACCAAAGGTGGATCCAGAAAGATAAAACTGTGGTAAATACTAGAGCACAGGTGGAAAACACAAGGCCCACAGGACAAATCCAGCCCTCTACCTTGATTTATCTCACCTGGCACCTTGTTTCTACCCAACAGCACCGCCAAGATTTCACTTAACTGTTAAGGAGTAGTTAATTTATACAGCCCTAAAACTATATTCAGACCATTGAAGGCAACCGTGATGCTGATGTGGCCACTGGTGAAAATGAATTTGACATCCCTGTATTAGAAGCTACCCAGACAAAATCCACTGTGGTCTACTTCATTGTAAGCAATATTTTCTTTCATCCAGAGAGCCAACATAAATGGCAAAAAGGGCATCAAAAGAGAATCAAGTTCAGGAGGTCAAAGAGACTGCACCATTGAATCTTACAGGTCTCCTACCATAGAAGTTCACACAACAAATATGGAAATAAAGAAGATGTGTTAAGGGAACAGCAGGTCAACATGAAACATAGTACCATCTGTATCACAGGGATACCAGAAAAAGAAGAAAAAGAGCTAGGGGTAGGAAACCTGTTTGAAAAAGTAATGATGGAAAACTTCCTATGTGATGAAAGAAAGTCACACAAATCCAGGAAGTGCAGAGGGTTCCATTCAAGAGGAAACCAAAGAGGCCCACTCTAAGACACAACATAATTAAAGTAACAAAATTCCAAGAGAAACAGAGACTCTTAAAGGCAGCAAAGAAGAAATAGGAAGAAACATACAAGGGAGCCCCGAAAAAGCTAGCAGCTGACTTCTCAGTGGAAACACTACAAGCCAGAAGGGAATGGCAAAAAATATTACCAGTAATGAAAAGCAAAGGCCTGCAACCAAGACTACTTTACACAGCGAACCTCTCAATTAAAATGGAAGGAGAAATAAAGAGTTTCACAGACAAAAGGAGGCTCAAAGAATACACCTCCACCAAAAAAGCCCTGCAAGATATGCTAAAAGAACTGCTTTAAGAAAAGGAAGAAAAAAAGTGAAAGAGAGAGAGAGAAACACAGGTACAAAGAAAATAAAATGGCAATGTGCCTATCAATAATAACCTTACATGTAATGGCTTAAATGATCCAATCAAAAGACATAAGGTAGCTGAATAGATAAGAAAACATGATGTGCACATATGCTGCCTACAAGAGACCCACCTCAAAACAAAAGACCTACACAGACTGAAAGTGAAGGGTAGGAAAAAAATATTCCAAGCAAAAGGACAGCAAAATAAAGCCGGAAGCACTACTTATATCAGACAAAACAGACTTCAAAACAAAAGCCATAAGAAGAGACACAGTAAGACACTTCATAATACTCAAGGGCAGAATCCATCAAGAAGACATGAACATTGTAAACATATATGCACCCAACATAGGAGTACCCAATACATTAAAAATATCTTGGAGAATTTCAAGGAAGACATAGACAGCAATACACTTATACTAGGGGATTTTAACAACCCACTGATGAAAATGGATAAAGCATCCAAAAAGAGTATCAACAAAGATATTGTGGCATTGAACAATGCCCTAGATCAAATGGACTACACTGATATACATATAGAACGTTCACCCCTAAGAAGCAAATTATACATTCTTTTTAAATGCACATGGAACATTTGCAAAGATAGACCACATGATAGGACACAAAACAAGGCTCAACAAATTCAAGAAAACTGAAATCATACCAAACATTTTCTCTAAACACAAGGGATGGAAACTAGAAACTACCCTCAAGGAAAAAACTAAAAAATTCAAATTCATAGAGACTACATAGCATGCTATTAAACAATGAATGGGTTAAGAATGAGATCAAGGATGAAATAAAAAACACTCTGGAAACAAATGAAAATGAACTCACAACAGCACAAAACTTATGGGACATAGCAAAGGCAGTCCTGAGAAGGAAGTTCATAGGAATACAGGCCTACTTATAAAAGATAGGAACATTTGAAGTAATCAACCTAACCCTACATCTACAAGAATGGAAAAACAAAAACAAAGCCCAGAGCAAGTAGAAGGAAGGAAATAACCAAAAGCGGAGCAGAATTAAATGACATAGAGACTAAAAGAATAATTCAAAGGATCAATAAATCCAGGAGCTAGTTCTCTGAAAAGATACACAAAATCAACAAGCTTTTAAGAAGACTCATCAAGAAAAAAAGAGAGGACCAAAATAAAAAAATCAGAAATGAAAGAGGAGCAATTACAACTGATACCACAGAAATACAAAGGATTGTAAGAAATTACTGTAAACAACTACATGCTAAGAAATTTGAAAACCTAGATGAATTGGAAAAATTTCTAGAAAAATATAATCTAAAACTGAATGAAGAAGAAGCACATTCCAAGCAGACCAACAACGGCTAATTAAATCGAAGCAGTAATTAAAAAACTCCCAGCACACAAAAGCCCTACACCAGATGGTTACACAGGAAAATTTTACAAAACATTTAAGAAAGAGCTAACCCATACGCTTTTCAGACTACTCCAAAAACTCCAGGAAGACTCCCAAACTCTTTCTATGAGGCCAGCATCATCCTAATTCCAAAACCAGATAAAGACACAACAAAGAAAGAAAGCTGCACACTAATATCACTAATGAACACAGATGCTAAAATCATCAACAAAATATTGCTGATGCAAAAATCATCAACTCAAGCTGCATCCAGCAGTACATTAAAAAGAGCATTTACCATGATCAAGTGGGATTTACCTCAAGGATGCAAGGAATGTACAATATATACATATCCATAGATACAATATACTGCATAATCAATATGAAAGACAAAAAGCACATGATCATATGCATAGATACTGAAAAAGCATTTGTAAAGTACAGCACCCATTTATAATAAAAAGTACTCAGCAAAGTGGGGGTAGAGGGAGCATATCTCAACATAATAAAGGTCATGTACAATAAATGTACAGCCAACATCATACTCAATGGGCAAAAACTAAAATCTTTCCAACTAAGATTGGGAACAAGACAAGAATGTCAGATTTCACCACTTTTATTTAAAATAGTATTGGAGAACTAGACACAGCCATCAGGAGAAAAAGAAGAAGAAATAAATGGCATCCAAATTGGAAAGGAAGAAGTAAAACTGTCATTGTTTACAGTATATATGATAGTGTACAAAGAAAACCCAATAGATTCCAATAAAACACTACACGACCTAAATAAGGGAATTTGGCAAAACAGCAGGATACAAAGTTAATTTTTGGAAATTGAAGGTACTTTTGTACACCAACAAAGAAATAGCAGAGACAGAAGCTGGGGGAAAAATCCCATTTGATACAGCAACAAGAAAAACAAAGTTACCTAGGAATACACCTAACCAAGCAGATAAAAGACCTGCAGTCAGAAAACTATACAACACTGAAGAACTAAATTAAGGAAGACACAAATAAGTAGAAGCGTATAACATGTTCATGGATTGGAAGAATTAGCATTATCAAAATGTCCATAATACCCAAAGAAATTTATGGATTCAATGCAATCCTTATTAAAATACCAATGAAATATTTCACAGATATAGAACAAACAATTCAAAAATTTATATGGAAGTCTAAATGACCCCAAGTCGCCTCAGAAATTTTGAGAAAGAAGAAAAAATTAGGAGGGATCAAAATATCTGATAGAATTGACACATAGAGCAATGGAAAAGAATAGAGAGTCCAGAAATTGTCTATGGTCAAATAATATGCAACAAAGTGGGCAGCAGCATAAAATGCAGTAAAATTAGCCTTTTCAACAAAGGGTGTTGGGAGATCTGGATAGCTATAGGCAAAAAAAAAAAAAGAAAAGAAACTTGACCACCAACTTACACCATATACAAAAATAAACTCAAGATGGAAAAAAGACTAAAATATAAGTTGTGACACCACAAAAGCTGTAGAGGAGAACGAAGGTAAGAAAGTTTCAGATATTCCATGTAGCAATACGGTTACCAATATATGACCTAGAGCAAGGAACATAAAGGAAGGAATACACAAATGGACTTCATCAAAATAAAAACTTCTATAGGGTTAAAGAAAACATCAGCAAAATGAAAAGGGAATCAACCATTTGGGAAAAAATATGTGCCAATGATACCTCAGACAAGTATTTCATTTCCAAAATATATAAAGAACTCACACAACACCACTCCAGGAAGAAAAGTAATCCAGTTAAAAAATGGGCAAAGGAGGACTTCTGGCCAAGATGGAGGCATAGGTGGACACACTGTGCCTCCTTGCACAACCAAAACAAGAAGAACAGCAATTTAAAGACAAAAAACAACTAGAACCGATAGAAAATCCAACTGTATGGAAGTCTGACAACCAAGGAGTTAAAGAAGAAACATCCATCCAGACTGGTAGGAGGGGCAGAGACAGGCAGCCAGGCAGAGAGGACTCACAGCAAGATGGTGGCTGGAGGACCGAGTGAAGCAGCAGATTGTGGAGCAGGGCTTGAAAGGCTGCAGCTGGCAGGCAAGGCAGCAGCAAGTGGACCCATCAAAGCAGTGGATTGTGTACTGGGTGGTCTCATATTCGCACACAGATAAACAGGGAGAAACAAATGGGGAGCGGGACAGATCACCCATCCCTGGGCCCCAGCATGGGAAAATGAAGCCTCAAACCACTGATTACAAACACCTAGGGGGGTTGAGGCAGCAGGAAAAACTTCTAGCCTCACAGGAGAGTTGATTGGAGAGACCCACAGGGTCCTAGAATAAACACAAACCCAGCCACATGGGAATCAGCACCACAAAGGCCCAATTTGCTTGTGGGAAGTAGGAGAAGTGACTGAAAGTCAGCAGAGAACAGAGCAGACACCATAGTTCCCTAGTTCCCTCTTGGACCCCTCCCCTACATACAGAGTCACAACCCAGCGATGTGGGTTGGCTCTCTGGTGGATACCTAAGGCTCCGCCCTTAACTAAGTAACAGGCATGTCTAAAGAGAAAAAAAAAATGACCCAAATGAAAGAATACATAAAAGCTCCAGAAAAAATAAAACTAAGCGATGAAGAGATAGCCAACCTATCAGATGAACAGCTCAAAGCACTGGTGATCAGGATGCTCACAGCATTGGTTGGATTTGATCGCAAATTAGATGAAAAAATGAAGGCTACACTAAGTGAAATAAAGGAAAATATGCAGGGAACCAACAGTGATGGTAAGGACACTGGGACTCAAATCAATGGAGTGGACTGAAAGGAAGAAATAAACATCCAACCAGAAAAGAATAAAAAAGCAAGAATTCATAAAAATGAGGAGAGGCTTAGAAACCTCCAGGACATCTTTAAATGTTCCAACATCTGAATTATAGGGATGCCAGAAGGAGAAGAGGAAGAACAAAAAGTGGAAACATTATTTGAAAATATAATAAAGGAGAACTTCCCCCATCTGGCAAAGGAAATAGACTTCCAGGAAGTTCAGGAGCTCAGAGAGTCCCAAAGAAGTTGGACCCAAAAAGGAACATACCAAGGCACACCGTACTTACTTTACCCAAGATGAAAGATAAATAGAGAATCTTAAAAGGAGCAAGAGAAAAGAAGACAGTTACCTACAAAGGAGTTCCCATAAGACTGTCAGCTGATTTCTCAAATGAAACCTTGCAGGCAAAAAGGGGCTGGAAAGAAATATTTGAAGTCAAGAAAGAGAAGGACCTACATCCAAGATTGCTCTATCCAGCAAAGCTTTCATTTGGAATGGAAGGGCAGATAAAGTGCTTCTCAGATAAGGTCAAGTTAAAGGAGTTCATCATCACCAAGCCCTTATTATATGAAATGTTAAAGGGATTTATCTAAGAAAAAGAAGATAAGAAATATGAATAGTAAAATGACAGCAAACTCACAATCATTAGCAACCACACCTAAAACAAAAACAAAAGCAAACTAAGGAAACAACTACAACAGGAACAGTAACACAGAAATGGAGATCACATGGAGGGTTATCAATAGGGGAGTGGGAGGGGGATAGAAGGGGAGAAGGCACAGAGAGTAAGTAGCATAGATAGTAGGTAGAAAATAGACAGTGGGAGGTTAAAAATAGTATAGGAAATGTAGAAGCCAAAGAACTTACATGTACGACCCATGGACATGAACTAAAGGGGGGGAATGTGGATGGGCTAGGGCATGCAGGGTAAAGGGGAATAAAGGGGAGGAGGAATGGGACAATTGTAATAGTATAATCAATAAAATATATTTTAAAAAATAAAATAAAAAGGAGCCTCAAACATAAACAAAAACCTTAGAAATAAAAAACTTAAAAAAAAATGGGCAAAGGACCTGAACAGACACTTCTCCAAGGAGGACATACACAGGACCCAGAGACATATGAAAGGATGCTCATTAGAGAGATACAAATTAAAACCATAATGACATAGCACTTCACACCAGTCAGAATGGCTATCATAAGTCATTCAACAACCAAGTGTTTTACAGGATGTGAAGAATAGGGAATCTTAGTGTACTCTTGGTGGGAATGAAGACTAGTGCAGACACTATGGAAAACAGTATGAAATTTCCTTAGAAAACTAAAAATGGAAATGCTTTTTGACCTGGCAATTCCACTGCTGTGATTATAACTTACGAATCCTGAATCACCGATTCAAAAAAACCTATATACCCCTATGTTCATAGCAGCACAATTTACAATAGCCAAGTACTGGAAACAGCCTAAGTGCCCATCAGTAAATGAGCGTTAAAAAACGAGTGGGTCACAAAATGCAATGGAATACTACCCAGCAAAAGCAAAGGAGGATCTCCTACCTTTTGCATGGATGGAACTAGAGACAATTATCCTAAGTAAAATAAGCCAGTTGGCAAAATTCAGATACCATATGACCTTGCTTATAACTGGAGTGTAATGAACAAAATATACTAATGAGAAAAATAGAACCAGAGACATGGAACATGGAACAGACTCATAGCTATAGGAGGGGAGGGCAAGAATCGTGGAAGGAAGGGGGATGGATTGTTCCAGGAACATGTATGAATGATTCATGGACATGTAAAACAGAGAGGTACTGACTGTGGGAGACAGGGGTAGGGAAAAAGGGAAAAATTGGAACACCTATAATAGAATAAACAATGAAAAATAAAGTAGGGAGTTCGGGCCAAGATGGAGGAGTAGGTAGAAACCCTTCACTTCCTTGTACAACCAAAAGCAGGATAACAACCAATCTAAAATCAATAAATAAGCAGAAGTGCCAGAAAAGCAGATGCATGGAGCTCTGACAACTAAAGAATTAAATAAGCAGTCAACCAGAACAGGCAGACCAGTAAGAATGTGCAGTGAAGCGGCACACTGCACAGGCAGGGCTGGCTGAATGGGAAACTGAGACTCAGAGCTTGCTGTGGACTACAGCAGTTATCACGGTGGGAGAAACTCCCAGTCTCACACGAGAGTTCATTGAAAAATGGGCTACAGATGAGCAGGGGAGCTGCATTTTGCCCTCTCTTGCCCCTTCCCCACAAGCAGCTCTGCAATGAAGCAAGGAGGGTTGCCCTGCCTGGGTGAATACCTAAGGCTCCGCCCTCTTACAACTTAACAGGTGTGCCGAGAAAAAGACATGGCCCAAATTAAATAACAAACCAAAGCTTCAGAAAGAGAGCTAAGCAAGGAGGAGACAGCCAACCTATCTGATGGAGAATTGAAAGCCCTGGTAATCAAAATGCTCACAGAACTGATTGAGCTTGGTCGCAAAATGAAAGAGGAGACGAAAGATACCCAAAGGGAAATAAAGCAAAATATTCAGGAAACCAGGACTCAAACCAACAAATTGGAACAAAAAGGGAAACAAACATCCAACCAGAACAGAATGAAGAAACAAGAATTCAAAAAAAGTAAAGAGAGGCTGAGGAATCTCTGGGAAAACCTGAAACGTTCCAATAATCCGTTCGAATTATAGGGATGCCAGAAGGAGAAGAACAGCAGCAAGAAATTGAAAACTTATTTGAACAAATAATGAAGGAAAACTTCCCCAATCTCATGAAGGAAATAGACTTTCAGGAAGTCCAGGAAGCCCCAGAGAGTCCCAAAGAAGTTGTACACAAAGAGGAACACACCAAGGCACATCATCATTAAGGCACCCAAGATTAAAGATAAAGAGAGACTCTTAAAAGCAGCAAGAGGAAAGGAGACAGTTACCTACAAAGGAGTTCCCATAAGACTATCAGCTGATCTCTCAAAAGAAACCTTACAAGCAAAAAAAGAGCTGGAAAGAAGTATTTGAAGTCATGAAAGTCAAGGACCTACATCCAAGATTACTCTATCTGGCAAAGCTTTTCATTTAGAATAGAAGGGCAGATAAAGTGCTTCCCAAATAAGGTCAAATTAAAGGAGTTCATCATCCCCAAGCCATTATTATATGAAATGTTAAAGGGACTTACCTAAGAAAAGGAAGATAAAAAATATGAACAGTAAAATGACAGCAAACTCACAACTATGAACAAATGAACCTAAAAGAAAAGACAAATAACAAAAAACAAAAAACTAAGCAAACATCTAGAACAGGAACAGAATCACAGAAATTTGCATCACATGGAGTGTTTTCAGTGGGGAGGAGGAAGGGAGAAATAAGGGGGAAAGGTACAGGGAAGAAGAAGCATAATTGGTAGGCACAAAATAGAAGGGGAGAGATCAAAAATGGTATAGGAAACAGAGAACTCAAAGAACTTATATGTACAGACCATGGACATGAGCTACAGGGTGGGGGTGGAATGTTGGAGGGTTGCGGGGTGCAGAGTGAGGGGGGCATAAAGGGGGAAAAATCGGGAGAACTGTAGTAGCATAATCAATAAAATATACTTAAAAATAAAAAAAGCTTCTTAAAAAAGATCTTAAAGCTAATGATTTCTCTTGGGTGATCTCTTCTAGACAAAAATAGAATTGTAAAATAGGGGAAAATGTGTATTCTTTATTATCCAAAGTCAAACTGGTCATCCTTAAAAAAAAATAAAGTACAAAGAAGTAGTGAACAAAAAGGAGTTCCTTTTGAGAAGTACAGCAATAATCATGTTATTTCACCAAACTAGCCACTATTTATGAAAGATGGACAAGAAATAAGACTCTTACAAGTGGAGAAAAAGAATGTGAGCTGACAAGAAAGAAGAGCACCTATGCAATGTTAGATGGAGGAGAATTAGTGAGAGTAAGCGATAGGAACATGGCCCAGTATGAGAGAAAATAACGTTTACAACAACAGTAGTAAAACTGAGGAAAGTGGTGAAATGGTTTAAGACCAGGGAAGGGTGATATGTGGGATTTGGAATAACAATAGTATGAAAAAAAAGGAACTGAATAAAGCAAAGACTAAGAGTAGTTAGTTATTAAAGACTAAGAGTAGTTAGTTATTTGGAATATGAGTGAAGTGAAAGAAGAAAAATTAAAATGCAATATGAAAGGGAGAATAAAAAATAAACAATAAAAACCAATAAATAACCACAAAAAGTTAATAAACAAAAAGAAGAAAAAAGAGGAATAAAACAACATGCAAATTCTGATGAAGAGCAAGGTGAAATTTGTCTCAGCTCTTAGTGTTTGCCTCCTGACTTCTTTCTGGAACTCTCTCTGGTTTTATCTTAGCTCCAGGTCTTACTGTATTACACTTTAAAAAGAAAAAAAAAGCTTCCTGCTGATTGTTTAGCCTGCCTAGCCAGTTTTGCAGATCTTCCTGGTTCTTGCAGGCTGTAGGTGGCTGGGCTCTGTTTTTCCTTTCACCTGGTTCCATAAGGATGGGGGAACAGTCTGGGCTACAATAATCACAGGTGCCCAGTGTTCGGCCCATGCCCTCAGAACACAGGCAGCCCCCCTTCTCCATTCTGCACAATTGTGCCAGTCTCACACCGATAAACCCCCTCGCTTTGCACCCCTTTGATCAATCTGTGCGGGGCACCGAGTAGTAGTAAATTGCACCAACACTCCTACTCTTTTGGCCTTGCTGCTGTGCATGTGAGGTCCCTTCACCTTGTGCCTCAGGTCCCCATTTGAAAAAAATCTCTTTGGGCATAACTGCTGCCCTGAGCCACTGCCTGGCTTTCTATGCACTCCACCTCTTTGAAAAGTCCAGAGTTTATCTGCGTCATGGCCAGTTGCAGCCCATCTCCTCTCCCAACCTCAGGTGCCACCAGGATCGCTTAAATTCTCTGGCACTGTCCCAGCTAGTGACTGCTGCCACAGCCTGGGTACGTTGCTGTCTGTGTGTGCCTTGTTGCTTTCACCCCCTCCCCACGACTTTAGGGTTCCATGTCTTCCCTGGTGTGGGTCTGAGATTCCCCTTCTTGGGAGGGGAGGGAGCCCCTAAGCTGCTATTACTGACTTGGCTTTCCTCCAGTGTCCCTGCAGCAGTCCTGGTCTCTGGTGTCAAGTCCAGCGACCTTTCCCTTAGGCCAATAAAACCTCCTTACCACCCATTTTGAAGTGTCCTCCGCACAATTTGGCTTCCCAACTTCATATCAGGTACGATTATGTTTGCTGTTCACTGTTTTTTTGGAAGATTGGCTAAGTGTCCCAGTTGGGTGCATGAGCAAGTGGGCTCAGCTGTCACTGACATTGCCATCATCTCTCTCTCTCTTGCTGCTTTGAAGGTTCTTTCTTAGACTTTAACTTTTGAAAATTTAATTATAAGTCTTGTATGTGAATCTTTTTAGATTCATCATATTTGGTACTCTTTAGGTTGCCTAGATCTAGATGTCTGTCCCCTGATGTGCCTGCCCTATCTCAGGTGAGGGAACTTTTCAGCCATTATTTCTTAGTAAAAGCTTTTACCCCTTCGTCACTCTTCTTCTGGGACCCCTTTAGAACATATATTGTTTCATTTGGTGTCCTGTAAGGGCCTTATGCTATCTCCACTATTTTTCAGGTGTTTTTTTTTTTCTTTCATTTTTCTTCTCTGGTTGGATTTCACTGCCCTATCTTCTAATTTGCTGATTTTTTTGTTGTTGTTGCACTTGATCTAGGATGCTCTTGAACTACTCTTTTAAACTTTTCAGTTCAGTTATTTATTTTTCACCTCTGTCCTTTTTCCTTGGTACTTTTTTAGTATTTTCTGTTTGTTGAAATTCTCACTTTGTTCAAGCATTGCTTTCCTGGCATTGTTGACACTTTTATGAGCATTATTTTTAACTATCATATAAATCACTTATTTCCGTTTGATTATCAGTTTCTGGAGATTTGTCTTTTTTTTATTTAGAGGATATTGTCTTTCTTCGTTTTTCTTGACTTCCTGTGTTGATTTTTCTTGCACATTAACTAACAGAGCTATTTAATCTTTACTGACTAGTCTTGTATAGGGGAGGAATCTTGTCAATCAGCCCAGCCTGAGCTCTTGTTTGCCTCTGAATCCTGTCTTCCAATTCCTGCCTCTCAGTAGTTGAGGGTGTGAGAAGACCCATCAGTGTCCCCAGGGGAATGATTGCTGTCAGCACCTAAATGCAGGCTGATTAGAAGCTGGTCAACAACTCAGGCAACAACTGGGAAAACTTGCAACTGCCTGCTTCTTCTGCACTGAACATGGGTATATAGCTGTGGGTGGGGGCTTCTTAGCCTGTTTAAAAAAACTGCTTGTGTGTTTATGATAGTCTTGAGGGATTCATGAAATCCTGGTTGAAATTCACAGCCAGGTGATCAGGGGCCCATCCCTCAGGCAGTAGCTGTAAAAGTTAGAGCTTTAGGAATGTGAAGAAAGTCCTTGCAGATAGATGCTAGTGACCTGTTATTATTGTATGTTAGCTGGAGGGAGAAAGTTGGTTGGTGATGTGCCCACTGGTTGTTTTGGGTTCCAGGTAGGATCACAGTCAGCCCCTAGAAGTGTGATCATTAGTGTCTGGACCCTCAGGTAGTATCTTGTAAAGTATGCAGTTAAGTCCTTTCCAGGGAAAGACTGTGTGATGGATGGTTTTTGCTTACTCCTTATGCTGTGGTTAGTACTCCAGTACCAATAACTTCTTTGTTTCCTATAGTTCTGTGGGACCAATGTTACTTGCCTTCAAAAGTACTTGTTTTTGGGTCCTATCCCTCAGGTGGGAACTTTAAAAAGTGGGGCATTGATTGTGCTGTTGAAACCCCTCAGTTTTCAGAGAGAAGTTGGGAGTTTGGGATTCCCACCTAATTGGATGGGACTGAGCTTGGAGTGAGATTTATGACAAGAGTTTGTCTCTTTTTTTCTACCAGTTTTGATGTGGGTATTTTCTCTTTCCTAATATGCAGGAATTATTCAACTAATTTATGGATTTTTCTCAGACAAAAGTTTCATGCGTAGCTCTACATTCAGTGTGTCCATGGGAGGAGTAAAATGGCCTTCTATGTTGCCATTTTGGTCAATAACAAAACAAAATAGAAAAAATCTTCTTTTGTTTCTTTATTAATTTACTTTTTATGAATTATTTGTTTTTAAAAAATAATTATTTTTATATCATGATTACATTCATGCAATAAATGTTATTGGATTCTATTCTAGATGCTGGGGATACAATATTGAACTGAATAGAAAAGAAATCCTAGGAATATACATTTTAGTAGGGAGCAGACAAAATAAATCAATAAAAACTGTATTATATATCTTACAGTGATTAGGGCTGACGCTATAAGGTGAAGGTGATTAAGAGTGCAGAGTGAGACTGCTCTTTTATAAAAGTTCTTTAGGGAAGGTCCTTGTGGTAAGAAGTCATTTGAGTGCTGACTTAGAGGATGCAAGGGAGTCAGTTATGTGCATATATAAAATAAAATAGAAGGAGAGTATTCCAGGTGGCTGGAGAAGTGAGGAAAGACCTTGAGACACTTCTTTTGTGATCTTTATAAATCTTAGTATGTGGGAATTTCACCCAATAGTTAATGGGTATGGAAGACTTTTCATCTGGCTACTCTCTGATTGACACATGCGGCTTGGAAACAGATTCACATAGCTCCTAATATAACCTTTATTATTCAACAGTCAGCACTGGGGTTGAGAGACCAGGCTAAAATATTTGTGTTCTTGATTTTTGCTGATGGTAAAAAAAATGATACCTTTAGTGTATCTTTGTAATCTAAAAAGCACTGTTAAAGGATGTAATCATTTTATTCATGTTCAAATTTTTAATCATTGTTTATATATTTTTTGTATAGTTGAGATAATGTACAAACAGAACCTAGGGAGACACTGTTTCATTTTTCTTTGTACATTGTTTTGTATAGAAAAGGCAGAGCAAATACGTATTGGAGAATGAAAGTTAAGTGAGTGAAATAGGCTGAGGCATAAAGGAGTAAATGGTGAAGACTGTGGCAAATTGGAGAATTTATGCCTTGTGTAAAGGGAAGAGCTGTTTGTTAACTCTAATTGTTGCCATGTGAGAATGTGGGCCTAATTTTTAACTTATTTTCTGATTTTTCAAGAAAAGTAAGAAATTTGTGTTTTTATGCTCTCTTCAGATTTTTAAATGTTATAAACTAAATAAAAACATTTCGAAACACTCCTCAGTTCAGATAAAACATTCCATGCAGGTATCTGTCCCATAAGTCACCAGTTAGCAACATTCTGGAGTATAATACCATAATTGTAAAGGTAACAATATCCTGCAAGATTTCTGAATATAAATGGTTTTAAACACACTGTTGTTCTACTACTCTTCTTGCAGGGTGCTGAATGTGTCTCTTCTCATTGTTTTAGGCTATGGTCAGACAGGTCCACTGTCTCAGAGAGCTGGTTATGATGCTGTGGCCTCCGCTGTTTCTGGTATGATGCATATCACAGGGCCTGAGGTAGGCATCCTTCTTCAGACTTCTCACAATTTTTTCCACCAGGTATTCCAAAGGGACTTTCATCTTTATTAACTATGCTTATTAACTAGGCCTAAGGTTGAGTTAGTTTTAGAAAGAATCCAGGGAAAGTGAATGACTTATTAAAAATGTCAATGTGGCCTAAATGTCAATATGGCCTCATAGAAAATAACACACTTTTTAACAAGAAGCAATAGAGTAGTAAACACATTTTCTATATGTCTTATGTTATTCAAGCTTAACATAAACACTGTCACATGATTTAGGAATTTTGTTTCTGTGAAGTAGAATGGCTGACTAGACTAGCCCACAGACGTCCATTTCTACCAGAGTGCCTTTATTTGGCATGTGTACATACTGGAGGGTTTCTTTTTCTCTCTGGAATAATATAGGTGATTATGTATTTTAAAATTTATTACAAATGTCTTATGTATAGCTGTGTCTGCTTGTTTTATGCATTAGATTCTGCCAGTGAAAGAATTATTTCATTTTATAATAATCCCTCTCCATTGAAGATAGATTGGGAAGTTCCTGAAAAGTATATAGGTGGCCAGAATGTACTGGGTTAGACTAGACTGTTAGAAAATGCACACTTGGGGAAAACAATAAGAAAGTAATTACATAAAGTAAAAAAAAAAATGTGTGTGAAAGTGCAGTAAATAAAAACACTAAAAGATATCCATTTCCAAAACAAATGTGATTGGTAGTTTTAAAAAACTCTTTGCAGTAGGTGTTTCTTCCCTCAATCACTTTCTTCAGTTAATTCTTCAGGAAATATTGCTGCAGTGTTAGGATAAATAGGCAGAGTGACTTCAAGTTTTCTATCAGTCTGTATGTCCTTCTGTTAATTTTAAAGTAGGCATGGTGATTTTAGTGACTTGAAATATAAGTTCTTTTGATCTCTCTTTCTTTATTTTCACAAGTCTTAGAAAAAAATGTGTGTCGCCTTTCCTGAAAATATTCAATGGTACTGTTTTTTTCTGTCCATTGAGAGAATGGAGTATGGATATATTTCCCACTTCTTAATTCATTGACTGAATGAATGGTTATTGCACATATTCTTTCTGTGTTCTGGGAAATGTTACAGGAATTGGGGATTAAGCAGACGATGGTGCAGGCACGGTCCGTAAATGGGGAAAACAAGCATTAATAGAAAATAAACATTAAGTTCAAATAAAAAGAGCTTTGAGAAAGAGTACAGGGTACTATAATATATACATATAACTGTGTTTACTAGCTACCTAAAATAGCCTCTCATCTTTTAAAAAACACAGTTGGTAGTATACTTTCTCAATTTTTTAAATCCCATAAAAGTGAGGTATAATTTACATGCAGTAAAGTGAAAAATCTTACGAGTATGGTTCAATGATGTTTTACAAATCTGTACACCTGGTTAAACATCACCAGTTGAAGACATAACATATTTCTATCACCCCCAAAAGTTCCTTTATACCCCTTCCCCAGCAATATTATCTCCTGTTAGATATAACTACTGCTTTGTAGTATTTTGACTTCTACTACTATAGACTAGTTTTTCCTATTGTTGAACTTCTATAAATAGGATTTTATAATATGTGTTTTTTTAAAGTGTTTTTTTTTAAGATTTTTAAATTTATTTTTAGAGAGGGAAGGGAGGGAGATAGAGAGAGAGAGAGAGAGACATCAATGTGCGGTTGCTGGGGGTTATAGCCTGCAACCCAGGCATGTACCCTGGCTGGGAATCGAACCTGTGACACTTTGGTTCGCAGCCTGTGCTCAATCCACTGAGCTACGCCAGCCAGGGCTAATATGTGCTTTTTAAAAAAAGGTTTTATGTATTTTTAGAGAGGAGAAGGGAGGGGGAGAGAGAGCTAGAGAGACATTGATGTGAGAGAGAAACATTGATTGGCTGCCTCTTGTATGCTCCTTAACTGAGGACTGAACCCGCAACCTATACATGTGTCTTGACCAGGAATAGAACTGGTGACCCTTTACTTTTCAAAATGTCACCCAACCAACTGAGCCACACCAGTTGGGGTATAGTATATACATGTTTATGTGTGACTTCTTTTACTCAGTACAATGTTTTTGAGACTCATTCAATTATTGTGCATGTCAGTGGTATGTTTAATTGCTCTATATTGTTCCATTGTATGAATATATTACAATTTATTTATTATTCTGTTAATCAACATTTGAGCTATTTCCAATTTTTGTCTTTATGAACAACATGCCTGTGAACATTTTTTTTGAATGGCTTTTGTTGGACATAGACATTCATTTCTCTTGAGTGGAGCAGATGAGTCACAGGTTAGATGTCTATTTAGCTTTAGCACGCTTCCAATTTTCCAAAAGAGTACCAGTTTATACTCTACCAGCAATGTATGGATATTTTAATTATCTTCACTGATTCTTGACAATGCTAGTCTTTTTAATTTTAGTCATTTTGGTTTGTTTATAGTAGTATTTCATTGTGATTTGAACTTGCATAACCTTGGTGAGTAATAATGTGCATGTTCTCACTTAGTGGCCATTGTGAATATCTTTTGGAATTATATGTTTGACTCTTTTTAATTTTTAAATATAATTGGAATGTTAGTCTTTTTCTCATTGATTTCTTTCTATCAGATATATATGTCAGATATATGCAATGCTAATATTTTCTCCCAATCTATGGCTTGCATTTTTACTATGCTGTTTTCTGTTTATTTTTCTAAAATTTTTTTCAATTCAATTGACATTATTATTTTATATTGGTTTCAAGTGTATGGAATAGTGGTTAGACATTTATATATGTGTAATTTATGAAGTGAGCCCCCAGTCAGTTTAGTACCCACCTGGCATCATACCTAGTTGTTACAACATTATTGACTATATTCCCTATGCTGTACTTTACATCCTTGTCACTATTTTGGAACTACCAATTCTACTTCTTAATACTGTCAACTTTTTTTACCCAGTCCCCCAACTCCCTCCCATCTGTCAATCATCAATTTTGTTCTTTGTGTCTTTGAATTTGTTTCTTTTTTGTTTGTTCATTTATTTTGTTTTTTTTTTTCCTTTAGAGTTCACATATAAGTGAAATAATGTGATATTTATCTTTCTCTGACTGGCTTATTTCACTTAGCCTAATACCCTCTAAGTGCATCTATGCTATCACAAATGGTAAGATTTCATTCTTTTTAATAGCCAAGTAATATTCCACTGAATATATGTACCACAACTTTTTTTATTCACTCATGATGGGCACTTGGATTGCTTTCATATCTTGGCTATTGTAAATAATGTTGCAGTGGTGTGTAACATAGTGTTGCATGTGTTCTTTCAAATTTGTGTTCTGGTTTCTTCAGATATATAACCAGAAATGAATCATTGTGTCATTAGGCAGTTCCATTTTTAAGTTTTTGAGGACCCTTCATACTGTTTTCCATAGTGGATACACCAGTCTGATTTTCCACCTACAGTGCACAAGGGTTCTCTTCTCTCCATATCTGCACCAGCACTTGCTATTTGTGGATTTATTGATGGTAGCCATTCTGACAGGTGTAAGGTGATATCTCATATTGGTTTTAATTTGCATTTCTTTGATGACTAGTGACACTGAGCATCTTTTCATATGTCTATTGGCCATCTGTATGTTCTCTTTTAAGAAGTGTTTATTCAGATCCTCTGCTCATTTTTTAATTGTTTTTTTTTTATATTGAGTTGTCTGAATTCTTTATAAATTTTTGATAGGAACCTCTTACCAGATGTATCATGGACAAATATGTTCTCCTAGGGAATGAGGATTCTTAATGGTCAGTAGTCCTTGGTATAGAGGCTATTATTGTTATAATTTTTCTAAACTGTCCAGTTAATACCATCAGAATTGGAAGAAATTATTTTTATTTAGCATTTTACTTAACTAAGTTATTATTTTTTTAAGATTTTATTTATTTATTTTTTAGAGAGGGAAGGGAGGGAGAAAGAGAGAGAGAGACAAACATCAATGTGCGGTTGCTGGGGGCCATGGCCTGCAACCCAGGCATGTACCCTGACTGGGAATCGAACCTTCAACACTTTGGTTTGTGGCTCACCCTCAATCCATTGAGCTATGCCAGCCAGGCTTAAGTTATTTTTTATATTGATTCTTTGAATACTATCAATATCATTTTGAGCTGAGTCCACTTTTGTTCCACATTAGTGAGCAAGAATATTATTATAGTTCATATATAGCTCACTGGTGTGCTGGAACTGTATATTGAGATGGTTTATAAATACCAAAAATGCCAGAGAAATGTCAACAAATTGGAAACAATCCAAAGAAATTTTTTTAAAAATTCTTTTTTTAAACTGAAACCAGGAGGAAAGACTGAAGTAAGTATGATTTACTGAAATGTTGTAGTACAAAAAAGGGACATGTAAATATACATCGGTACAAATATAGAACTGGAGTATAGCTTGGGATAATTTTTTTTAAATATCCAGATTACGCATGGACAATATTTATTTTCTTCAAATTCCTCTCATTTGGAGGATGCTTATTGGTTATTATACCTTCTGCAAACTCTAGGGCAGGGACAGTGTCACAGGCCTATCACTCTCCATCCCCACATCTAACCTATGGTTTTACAATCTTATGCCAACTCTTAGTCCACTTCTGAAATCTGCACATAAAAGCCCTGTTTCTTACTCATAGCTTCGATCATCCTGGGCTTGTTTCTCCTTTGCTGTATTATCTGGGAAGTTTAACCCTCAGTGTTTTCTTAAGTCCAGTTCCTGTCATTATCTTAAGCAGTTTAGCATCTTCATTGATGACTTATTTAATCCCTTCATTGAATGGTCTTGGGAATCACAAAACCAGAGTCTGAGCTTCATTTTGTCATTCAGTATAACATTAGATAATTTGTTTGACTTCAATTTTCCCCTTTGTAAAATAGGAAAAATATTTTTTAAAAGGTAGTTGTAAAGTTGTAAACTGATGGTAGAAGCATCACCTGAATTATATGAAAAACTATGCCATGGTCATTTTTAAAAATTTATTTATTGATTTATTTATTGATTCATTGATTTGGGAGGGAGGGAGGAAGGGAGGTAGAGAGAGAGAGAGAGAGGGAGAGAGAGACATTGATTTGTTCTTCTACTTATTCTTGTATTTATTGTTTGCTTCTTGTATGTACCTTTGGCACATACAAGATCAAATGTGCAACCTTGGTGCATCTGGGTCATACTCCAACCAACTGAGCTACCTGGCTAGGGCTTCATGCTGTAGTCTTATTTAAATGCCTATTTATAGGTGATAAAGTGACTGCACTTAGGAGTACAGTCTACAGCTCTGAGTTCAATGTTTCGGCCATTAAAGTGGAATTTCCTTTTTGTAAGGGAAATACTACTCAGTGAAAATTAATTATGTGAATATTTTTAGAAACATAATTTTAGCTTTAGTTAATAATTTGAGTACAGTGTGTTTAGAATAGAAGGTTCATATGCTGTATAATTCAAGAGTCTGTGTCTATGAAATGTGAAGGCAGTGACTGTGGTGACTGTTCTTGTGCACAAATATCCTTGTTTGATTTGACTATACCATTTTTTTGTTCTCCATTGTGTCTTTTGTACTTTTGAAGATATTTTTCCTGCTAATTATATCTGTAAGTCATGCTTACCATGGTTCATATATTCAAAATATTACCTTGTTATGTTAATTGTTTTCCAAATTAATCTTATTTTTAATCCCTATTCTACCCAATCAGTAATCAAGGTCTAAGAATTCAAATTTCTAAGTTATCTCTTGAATGCATCCATCCCCTCTTCTCTGTTCTTGATTGAGGTTCTCATCTTGTTTCTTTAACCTGAACTATTGCCAAATCATTTTATGGGTCTCCCAGCACCACACCAAGAATCTTATAAAAAGTCACACTTTTGCAGCCTTTTGTGTTTATAAAGTGCTTTGACATACCTTTTCTACCTTTTGTTACTTAATTCTCATACCTACCAGTGAGACAGATTTTATCTTTACCCACATATGAGAATTGAGAAAAAAACTATGAAAGGCCAAGACTTTTCCAAAAGTAATGCACTTGGCAAATTTTGGAAGAATTCATACTTCAGAAAATAGATCATTAAAAACATTTATGTGCCTCTGGATAAAAATAAATTTTTCTGTAGATTACATTAATATAATGAATTACTCAGTATGAAATAAATGTATGACTTATAGACACAGATACATTTAAGGATAATTTTTTATTTTGGAAATGAAGCCAACTATTGAAAAAGAAAGTTTTAACATTTTTGTCATTTTATAAGTAATTAGGTTGAGTATCATAACTAAAGAGAAAAATTGTTGGTGACTTTTCAAATTCATGCTTCTTAATTGAATTATCTGCCAGAATTTGTCAGTTTATTACATACCTTTTAAACCAAAACAAAGTTTTAAGTAATAACTCAGAAAACCAGATGATTTTTCCTTCTTTTTACCTTCCTTTCTTCCTTTTTACTATCTGTTCATTGGGCAGGCTCTGAAAGTAGTGGGAACAGACATGGACAAATAAATGAAAACATAAAATAATCTTAAATTGTCTAAGTAATAAGCCTTTAAGATTCTTAATTTTATAACTTAGGCTATTGCGATGTAAAGGAAACACCTTTACAGTTTTTTTTCCTGTTTGTGCTCTTATTATCTAGCTTGCAATATTTTTATTTTGTTTTTTATCCTCACTCTAGTATATACTCATTGATTTTAGAGAAGGGGGAAGGGAGGGGGAGAGAGAACATTGATTTGTTGCTTCATGTATGTGGTCCAACCAGGGACCCAACCTACAACCTAGGTATGTGCCCTGATGGAGGATAAAACCTGTGACCTTTTGGTGTTCAGGATGATAGTCCAACCAACTGAGCCACACTGGCCAGAGCATCTAGCTTGCATTATTTTTATAAATAAAAATCACTACAATGTTTCTGTCATTTCAAAATTGGCATATTTTATTTTTAAAATAAATAATTCAGGTTTCACTTTTCAACATTTTTATTTTTAAAACTGTTTCATACTTACAGAAAAGTTGTTAAAATAGTACAGAAGGTTCCAATACTCTTAATTCATACCCTTCATCACTACCATATTCTCTATACCCTTCACCATTTTGTAATGTTAACACTATAAAACCATAGTACAGTTAGTAATCAAAACTAAGATATTAACATTGGTTTGTACAATACTATTAACTAAGCTCCACATTTTATTCAGATTTTAGTGATATTCCAAGTAATGTTCAGGTGTTAATTTTAAAAAAATATTTTGTTTATTTTCTTTTACAGAGAGGGGAAGGGAGAGAGAAAGAGAGAGAGAGAGAGGAACATCAGTGTGTGAGAGAAACATCCATTAGTTGCCTCTTACACATGCCCCAGCCAGGGACTGGCCTGTAGCCCAGGCATGAACCCTAACTGGGAATCAAATTGAGAATCAAATCGGTGGCCTTTTGCTTAGCAACTGAGCCAGCCATGCTGGTCTGGGCAGGTTTTACATTTAATGAGTTTTTGAATACATGGCTGAATGAGGGAGTGAGGTAGTATAAGAAAACAACATTGATGAGGGAGGAGAAATACATGAATGAATATGAAAAGTGAGTAATTGGGAAGACTCTTAATATTATTATTTTATGCTTTGTCCTTTCACTATAACTGTATACCTTAAGTTTTCAGTATAATTTTTCTTTTCTCTTTTAAAAATTTTATTTTTTTTGAGAGAGAAAAACACAGATTTGTTCTACTTTTTTATGCATTCATTGGTTGCTTCTTCTATGTGCCCTGATTGGAGATTGAACCCTCAACCTTGGTGTCAGTCAACACTCTAACCAACTGAGCTGTCTGGCCAGGGAAAATTTTCCTTTTCTTATGCCTTTGTTGATGAAAAGTATACCTATTTTAGTTTTACAAGTCAAGACAATCATTACAAATTGTTCTTACAAAAGAGTTTCATTAATTTGTTATTTTTTAAAAAAATTATTTTTGGAAAGAGGGGAGGGAGAAAGAGAAGGAGAGAAACATCAATCAATATGTGAGAGTTACATCATTTGAACTTCACTTGCAACCCAGGTATGTGCCAGGACCAGGAACTAAACTGGTGACCTTTTGGTTTGTGGGCTGGCACTCAATCCACTGAGCCACACCAGCCAGGGCTCATGAATTTATTAAAAGAGGCAAATACATTTAAAGTGGTTTCCAAGTGACCATGACAAAAATTTAAAAAATCATTCTAGTATTAATATCTAGAATTAAAATTTAGTAAAATAAAAATATTTTTTAATATCTGAAAGTCTCCTTATCAATTTAAATCCACTTCAGCCAATAAATTAGAAAGGGATTCTAGGGCATACTGCTTAACAAGTTTAGTTAATTATCCATTTTTTCTGAAATGTAATTTTACTCACTTAGTGATGAATTCCTATAGCTATTGACATAAAGAGACAGTGCCACTCTCCCAGATTTGAGGTGAAGGGACACATTGTTTTTTTGTTGTCATTGAAGAAGGGCTCCATTGCAGATCCAGGTGTGGATGGGGAGTTGAATGCATTATACCTTCTCTGATTCGGTCTGATTGTATCTGGGAATAATTAATCACTTCGCAGCCACAATAGGGTTTTCTGTGGAGATGGCTGGATGGTAATTTATTTTCACTCTCCTTTTCCTTTGGCATGCTGACAGTTCTTCTATGACAGGAATATGATTATAAGTGATTTCCAAAGTATAAGCATAGTTACCTCTGAACTATACTAGAAAAAGAATAATACATCTTCTGTAGTCATTGTTACTAAACATCCTTGAATGAAATATAACTTCTAGAATTTTACTAAATACATGGTTTTAGCAAGCCTTGAAAAAAAACTTTTTAGCTTTATTTTTATGCATTTCTACTTTTGTTTTATTTAATTATCAGCATTGTAATGGTATTAAAATAAACGTTTTATGAAGATATAATTTATATACCATATAATTTGTGCATTTAAAGTGTAAAATTCAGTATTTTTTAGTATATTTACAGAGTTGTGCAACCATCACCAGTATCAATTTTGGAACAATTTCATCATCCCCCAAAAAGAACACCATACTATTAGCAGCATTTCCTATTTCTACTTCCAAGCCCCTGGTTCTACTTTCTGTCTCTATGTATTACCTTTTCTGGACATTTCATGGAAATAGTATCATATAATATGTGGCTTTTGTTGACAGCCTTCTCTCATATCTTAATGTTTTGAAAGTTTTTCCATGTTATAGCATGTATTAGTACTTCATTTCTTTTTACTGCCTAGAATATCCCATCTGGGATATGTCCATTATGAATATGGCTATTTCACAATTTACCCATTTTCCAGTTGATGGACAGTTGGGTTAGTTTCATTCTAGGCTCTCATAAATAATGCTGCTATGAAAATTTGTGTATGGTATTCATCTTTTTGATTGACTTATTTCACTTAGCATAATATCCTCATTTGGAGCATAAGTCCAATTGATAAGATTTTACCTTTTTTATGGCCAAGTAATATTTCATTGTATATATATACCACAACTTTTTTATCCACTCATCTATTGATGGGCATTTGGGTTGCTTTCATATCTTGCCTATTGTAAATAATGCTGCAATGAACATAGGAGTTCACACGAGGTATGACCAGAAGGTACCCAGCCATGTAGTATGAAATAGAGACAGTTAATGGAAATAGAAAATTCAAGAAACATTGCACATAGGGAAATGGCACCTCAGTCCCCCTCAAAGTAGGCATCTTGGGTTCTCACACAGTTCTCCCAGTCACTGTAGCTGCCCCATCTATTTTCTTGAATCTCATCAATGGTCTGAAATGTTTTCCGTTTGAAAGGTGATTTTAGTTTTGGGAAAAGACAGAAGTTACAGGGTACCAAATCTTGGCTGTAGCGGGGCTGAGTCACCTGGTGATTTGATGTTTCACCAAAAAACTGTGCATGAGATGTGATCCATGAGTGGGCACTTTGTTGTGATGAAGCTGCCAATCACCAGTTACCCATAGCTGTGGCCTTCTGAATTGACTGAATAGTTTCCGTGGAGGAATGTTCAAGCTTAATGCAAAATCTGGGGCAGATTTGTTGCTCTACTCAATTATTTTGAATGTAATGGCCACCCAGTACACATGCTTACTCAACAGTGTCTACTGCTCCCACTGACTACTACTAGAGTGAAGTTGTTATTGTTCACGCATACGCATTCCAGTCCACTCTCCTTGGCTGCTAGGTTACTTCATTGTAGTGAAAACTGTTCTCATTATATTAACAATGGCTGGACTTTTTCTGGACAGACCTTTGTATATTCTTTTAGATTAGTGTTTTGGTATCTTCTGATAAATACCCAGAAATGGAATTGCTGAGTATTAGGCAGTGCCATGATAATTTTTTGAAGACCCTCCATACTGTTTTCCATAGTATCTGCCCCAATATGTATTCCCAACAAAGTGATGAGGGTTCCCTGTCCTCTAAACCTATGCCAACAATTGTTATTTGTGGATTTGTTGATGATAGCCATTCTGACTAGTATGAGGTAATATCTCATTATACTTTTAATTTGCATTTCTCAGATGATTAGTGACATCATTTCATATGTCTATTGAGCATATGTATGTTCTCTTTTGAGAAGTGTCTATTCAGGTCCTATGCTCATTTTTTAATTGTAAGTGTTTTTTAGTGTTGAGTTGTCTGAGTTCTTTATACATTTTTGATATTTACCTCTTATCATATGTATTATAGGCAAATATATTCTCCCATTATGTTGATTGTCTTTTTGCTTTGTTGATGGATCCTTTGCTGTGCAAAAAGTTTTTAGTTTGATGTAGTCTGACTTGTTTATTTTTAATTGTTTTCCTTGCCTGAATAGTTATATATGAAAAATATTGATAAGAGAATTGTCAGGTATATAAATGCGTATGTTTTTTATATGAGTTTTATGGTTTTGAATATTACATTTAAGTCTTTCATCCATTTTGAGTTTATTCTGTATATGGTGTAAGAGTGGTCTAGTTTCCTTTTTTTTTTTTTTTTTGCATGTGTCTCTTCCATTTTCCCAGCACCATTTATTCAACAGACTTTTTCTCCCCCATTGTATGTTCTTGCCCACTTTGAAAATATTAAATGACCACATAGGCATGGCTCATTTCTGGGCTTCCTATTCTGTTTCATATATATCTATAAGTCTGTTTTTAAAGCCAGTTCCAGGCCATTTTAACTGCAGCAGAGTTTGACTTGGGTAGGATGATACTTTCAACTTTGTTCTTCTTTCTCAAAATTTCTGAAGCTATCTGGGGTCTTTTATGGTTTCATATAAATTTTTGGATTATTTGTTGTAGTTCTGTGAAATATGCCATTGGTATTTTGATAGGAATTGCACTGAATTTATAGACTGCTTTGGGTAGTATGGACCTTTTAATGGTGCTAATTCTTATCAATATACATGGTATATACTTCCATTTACTTATATTTTCTTCATTTACTTTCTTCAGTATCATGTAATTTTCTGACTACAGGTCTTTTACATTCCTGATTAAATTCGTTATTAGGTCCTTTATTTTTTATTTTTATTATTATTATTTTCTTTCTCCCTCCCTTCCCCTTTCTAAAAAATAAATTTTAAAAAATATAAAAAAATAAAGTCAAGTCACTAAGCAATACTACATTATTAAATTGGAATGGTAGGAACTAGAGCATCTATTTTATTATTTTCTGTAAGTTTGGAATATTTCATAATTTACATTTTAAATTTTAAACAAGCAAAATGGGCAGGATAGACTTCATAAAAACAGCTAATGTTGATAATTGTTAAAGTTGGGTGATGGGTATGTAGGTGCTTATTATACTATTCTTTTTTATCAAATTTTTAAAAATTATAATTATTGTTCAAGTACAGTGTTCTGCCTTTTACCCCAATCCCAGCCCATCCCCCAGTCCTCCCTAACTCCCTCTCATTTCCAGCCCCCCTTGTTATTGTCCATGTGTCCTTTATACTTGTTTCTGCAAACCCTTTCCCTTTTCCCCTGAAATTCCCTCCCCTCTTCCCTCTGGTCACTGTCAGCCTGTTCTCAGTTTCAGTGTCTTTGGTTATATTTTGCTTGTTTGTTTGTTTTGTTGACTAGGTTCCTGTTAAAGGTGAACCTGTGCAGCCCAATGTTCATAGCAGCACAATTTGCAATAGCCAAGTACTGGAGGCAGCCTAGGTGCCCATCAGCAAATGAGTGGATCAAAAAACTATGATACATTTACACAATGGATTTCTATGCAGCAGAAAAAAAGGAGGAGCTGTTACCCTTTGTGACAGCATGGATGGAACTGGCAAGCATTATGCTAAGTAAACCAGGCGGTGAAGGACAAATACCATATGATCTCACTATAACAGGAATCTAATAAACAAAACAAACAAACAAGCAAAAATTATTATACTTCTCTATTCTCTTTTCTTGTAAGTTTGTCATTTTTGTATAAGTATGAAATTTTCTTTTTAAAAATATTTTATTGATTACGGTATTACAGTTGTCCCATTTTCCCTTCTTTATTGCCCTCCGTCCTGCACACCCCCACCCACCCACATTCCCCCCCACCTTTAGTTCATGTCCATGGGTTGTACATATAAGTTCTTTGGCTTCTACATTTCCTATACTATTGTTAACCTCCCCCTGTCTATTTTCTACCTACCATTTATGCTGCTTATTTTCTGTAACTTTTCCTCCTCTCTCCCCCTCCCATTCCCCTGCTGATAACCCTCCATGTGATCTCCATTTCTGTGATTCTGTTCCTGTTCTAGTTGTTTGCTTAGTTTTTGTTTTTGTTTTAGGTGTGGTTGTTAATAACTGTGAGTTTGCTGTCATTTTTTTAGATAAATCTTTTTTTTAGATAAATCTTTTTCTTAGATAAGTCCCTTTAACATTTCATATAATAAGGGCTTGGTGATGATGAACTCCTTTAACTTGACCTTATCTGAGAAACACTTTAGTTGCCCTTCCATTCTAAATGATAGCTTTGCTGGATAGAGAAATCTTGGGTGTAGGTCCTTGCCTTTCATGACTTCAAATACTTCTTTCCAGCCCCATCTTGCCTGCAAGGTTTCATTTGAGAAATCAGCTGACAGTCTTATGAGAACCCCTTTGTAGGTAATTGTCTCCTTTTCTCTTGCTGCTTCTAAGGTTCTCTCCTTATCTTTCATCTTGGGTAAAGTAAGTATGATGTGCCTTGGTGTGTTCCTCCTTGGGTCCAACTTCTTTGAGACTCTCTGAGTTTCCTGGACTTCTTGGAAGTCTATTTCCTTTGCCAGATTGGGGAAGTTCTCCTTCATTATTTGTTCAAATAAGTTTTCAATTTCTTGCTGTTCTTCTCCTTCTGATACCTTTAGGATGCAGATGTTGGAATGTTTAAAGATATCCTGGAGGTTCCTAAGCCTCTCCTCATTTTACTGAATTCTTGTTTCTTCATTCTGTTCTGGTTGAATGTTTCTCTTTTCCTTCTGCTCCAAATTGTTGAATTGAGTCCCAGTTTCCTTTCTGTCACTGTTGGTTCCCTTTACATTTTCCTTTATTTCACTTAGTGTAGCCTTCATTTTTTCCTCTATTTTATGACCATACTCAACCAATTCTGTTGCATTCTGATTACCAGTATTTTGAACTGTGCATCTGATAGGTTGGCTATCTCCTTGTCACTTAGTTGTATTTTTTCTGGAGCTTTTCTGTTCTTTCATGTGGGCCATTTTTTTTTTGTCTTGGCCCACCTGTTATGTAGTAAGGGGTGGAGCCTTAGGTGTTCACCAGGGTGGGGCAACCCATGTCGCTGTTGTGATGTTGTTTGTAGTGGAGGGGTCCGAGAGGGCACAATGGTGCTTATTCCGCTCTCTGCCAGTTTTCAGTCACTTCCTGCACTACTCACAAGCAAATTAGGCCCTTCTGGTGCTGACTCCCATGTGGGTAGGTTTGTGTATGTTCTAGGACCCTGTGGGTCTCTCCAACAAACTCTTTGGTAAGGCTGGGAGTTTTTCCTGCTGCAGCCTCAACCTCCACCATTGTTTTCAGTCAGTGCTTGAGACTTCATTTCTCCATGATGGAGACCTGGGGTTGCAGTCTGTCTCACTCCCTAATTGTTCCTCCTGGTTTATCTGCACATGAATGTGGGACTACCTGTTCCATCAACTGCTGCCTTGCTGGGTTTGCCAGCTCTTGCCTTGCTGGCCAGCTGCTGCTTTGCCTGTCCCACTCCACAATCCGCCCCTTTGAGGGGTCCTCCAGCAGCCTCCTTTCCATGAGTCCTCTCCAGCCGGCTGCCCATCTCTGCCCCTCCTACTGGTCTGGATGAATGTTTCTTCTTTAACTCCTTGGTTGTCAGACTGTCATTGTCATTTATATCAAGGTATTTTTTGATTTCTTTCTTGATCTCATTGTTTACCCATTCACTGTTTAATCACAATTTATTTAACTTCTATGTATATCTTCATGTATTTTTCAGTTTTCACTTGTTGACTTTTCGTTTCATAGCATATAGCATTATGGTCAGAGGAGATGCTTGATATGATTTCAGTCTTCCTTAATTTATTGAGACTTGTGTCCCAACATATGGGCAGTCTTAGAAAGCATTACATGTGCATTTGAAACAAAGTACATTCTGTTGCTTTGAAGTTTATGGTCTGAATATATCAATGAAATCCATTTGATCTTGTGTGTCATTGAAGGCCATTGTCTCTTTGTTGATTTTCTGTCTATAAGATCTATCCATTGAAATCAGTAGGGTGTTAAAAACCCCTACCATGACTGTAGTTCTGTTGATGTCTCCCTTTATGTCCATGAGTATTTGCTTTACATGTTTAGGTGCTCCTATATTGTGTACATAAATGTTTAGTATGGTTATATCCTCTTGTTGGATTGTTCCTTGTATCATTACGTAGTGTCCTTCTTTTTTTTTCTTACTGTAGCCTTGGTTTTAATATATTTTGTCAGATATAAATATTGATACCCCAGTTTTTTTCCCTTTCCATTTGCATGAAATATCTTTTTCCACTCCTTCACTTGTAGAGTGTGTGTTTCTTTTGATATGGTTTAGGTCTCTTAGAGAGAGCATATATATCGGTCTTGTTTTCTTATCCGTTCAGCTATATAATGTCTTTTGGTTGGAGCATTTAAAACTATTTACATTTAAGGTGATTATTAACAGCTATGTATTTATTGTCATTTTAGTTTTAAGCTATTTTCCTTTCTTCTTCTTCTCCTTCTACCTTCTCCCTCTCTCTTCTCCATTCCCTTTCTCCTCCTCTCCCCTCTCCTCCCCTCCTCCTTCTCCTCCTTCTTTTTTCTTCTCCTTCTCCTCCCTCCCCTTCTCCTCTTTCTTCTCTTTAAAGAAAGCCCTTTAATGTTTGTTGCAGTAACTGTTTGGTGTTAACAAGCTCCTTTAGCTTCTTTTTTGGGAACCTCTTTATTTCTCCTTAATTTTTAATGGTAGCTTTGCTAGGTAATGTAGCCTTGCTTGTATAATGTTGCTTTCCATCACCATTATTATTTCATGTCAATCCCTTTTAGCCCGAAATGTTTCTGTTGAGAAATCATGTTACAGTGTAATTGGACCTCCCTTCTAGGTAACCAACTTCTTTTCTTTTGTGGCTTTTAGAATTTTCTCCTTGTCTTTAAACTTTGGTATTTTAATTATGATGTCTCTTGGTGTAGGCCTTAGTTGTTCCATCTTGTTTGGGACTCTCTGCATTTCCTAGACTTGTGTGTCTTTTTCTTTCAACAGATTAAGTTTTTGGTCATTATTTCTTCCAATAGGTTCTTGATCCCTTGCTCACTCTCTTCCCTTCTTGTATTCCTGTGATGGAGAAGTTGTTATGCTTCATGCTATCCCAAATGTTTCTTAAGCTTCTCTCATTTTTTAAAATTGTTTTCTTTCTCTGCTCTGCTTGGGACTTTTTTCTACCTTGTCCTCCAAATCACTGATTTCATCCTCAGCTTCATCTAACCTAGTGTTTATCTTTCCAGTAGATTATTTATTTTTAGATATTGCATTCTTTATGTCTGAATGGCCCTTTTTTATGGTTTTATGTTTCTTTTCATAATGTTGAGTATCCTTATAATCATTATTCTAAACTGTATCTTATAAATTGCTTTTCTTCATTTCATTTAGTTCTTCTGGAGAATTCTCTTCTTTCATTTTGGGTCTGTTTTTTTTTTTTGTGTTCCCATTTTGGCTGCTGCTTTGTATTTGTGAGTGTTAGGTAGATATGCAAAGACTCTGATTGAGGCCTATCTCAGGTGTTGCCTATGAGTGGCTCTGGGCAACCTGTTTGTAGCTATCAGCGATCCACTGTTGTGGCTGTCTCTTCTGGGCCTGGGTGTGTACAGAAAAATCCAGGCTGCACATCAAGGCTGGCTTTTGGCAGTACCAGGCTTGGGAGAGAGTCAGCTATTCTTAGAGCTCCCAGAGATTCACCTTAGTTGTTAGGTTTGATCATTGATATAATCTCCAGGTATACTCAGCAGTCTGGCTTAAGTTCCACAGGTTAGGGTGAGAGGGATTCCTGTGGGTAAGGCTATTGCTTCCCCTCAGGCTGATGCCACTTGGAGGGTAGTGCTCTGCCTGAGAAAGATGGCTTGTTCTCTACAGGGAATGACTCAACACTGGGATCCCAGCACTTCATCCTTCAGTTGTCAACCCAGAGCCACCTACCCCAGAGTCTCTTTTTCTCTATTCCACTTTGCCATACCTCTTCTGTAGTCCAGTGTGGCCTCCTTCTGCTGGAGCCCAAAAGTAAGTGGCTGCAAATGAAATTTTTTGTGTTATCACTTCATGAGGCTCTGTT
This sequence comes from Phyllostomus hastatus, assembly GCF_019186645.2. NCBI lineage: Eukaryota > Metazoa > Chordata > Mammalia > Chiroptera > Phyllostomidae > Phyllostomus > Phyllostomus hastatus. The sequence goes on from NW_025334041.1 coordinate 53,524,958, forward strand.
TCTCTAGCTGTCTCTCTCTGGAAGACAGAAACCCCACTGCTTTGCACAGCCAGATATTATTTGGGTTGCTTTTCTGGTGATGGTGCTGTGTGCTGGGGAGCCCAGGTTGGGCTTTAGACCCCGCACTTCTCAGGGGGAATCTCCTTGCTGCTGAAATATTCCTCTGGAACTTCAGATGCCACCTGTGGGTGCCCAGCTAGCCCTCTGGCACCTCCACGTTCCCTTCCAGTTTTGTTGTGGTGAAGTGGTTTCTTCTGTCAGTCCTTGGTTATAAGGTTTCCCATGCAGCTAATGATTGGGTGGTTATTACGGATGATTTTTCTTTAATTTAGTGGTAAGCCAAGTTTCATCCTGCGAGGAGTTGAGTGTAGCTTCTACTTCTTGCCATCTCAGGTTTCTCCTTAATTTAATTTTTTTTGTTGTATTTTTTCCATTACCTCTTATTCCCTTATATCCTCTTCCATCTTCACCCACTCCCATTTCCCCACCGATGCAGTCACCAACTGTTGTCCGTGTCCATGAATTCTTTATCTTTTTTTGTTTGATACCACCTTGCCCCCCAGTATCTCCCCTGCCAGAGCTATCAGCTTGCTCTCAAGCTATGTGTTTGTTTCTGTTTTGCATGTTAGTTCAGATTGTTAAGTAGATTGCAAATATGATTGACATCATATGATTGTTGTCTTTCTCTGACTGGCTTATTTTATTTAACATTATGTTCCACAGGTACATTTATGTTGTTGTAAAGGGTAAAATTTTACTTTATTTTTTACAGCTAAGTAGTATTTCACTGTTTAAATATACCATAGCCTTTTAATCCATTCATCTACTGATGGACACTTGAACTGCTTCCAAATCTAGGCTATTGTAGATAATGCTCAGTGAACATATAGGTGCATATTTCCTTTAGAATTTATGTTTAGGGTTTCTCCAGATACATTTTCAGAGGTTTAGTCACTGGGATATTTTTAATTGCAATTACATTTTTAGTTTTTTTGAGGTAACTCCATTCTGTATTCCATGGAGGCTGCACAAATATGCATTCCCACCAACAATGCATGAGAGATGCCCTCTATCCACATCCTTACCAATACTTGTCCTTTTGTTGATTTATTGATAATAGCCATTCTGACAGGTGTGAGGTGATATCTCTGTTTGGCTTTAATTTACATTGAGTATCTTTTTATATGTCTACTGGCCATCTGTATGTTCTCTTTGGAGAACATTCTTTTCAGGTCATTTGCCTCTTTTTTAATTGGATTGTTTTGGTGTTAAAAGTTCTTTACAAATTTTGGATATTAACCCCTTATCAGATGTATCAGTGAATATATTCTCCCATTCAGTTGGTTGTCTTTTCATTTTGTTGATTTTTTTCTTGTATAGCAGGGATGTCCAACCTTTTGGCATCTCTAGGCCACAGTGGAAGAAGAAGAGTTGTCTTGGGCTATACATTAAATACACAAACACTAATCAAAACTGATGAGCAAAATAAAGGTCTGTGCATAATTTTTATGATGTTCGCTACCACAAATAAGCAAAAAATTCCTCACGTGTGCCCCATAGGCTGCAGATTGGACACTTCTGCTGTACAGAAATTTTTAGTTTGATATAGTACCATTTTTTTGTTTGTTTCCTTTGCCTGGGAAGATATATCAGAAAAAAATATTTATGCTGGAAATGCTCAAGAGTTTACTGACTATCTTTTCTTTTAGAATTTTTATGGTTTAGAGTGTAACATTTAAGTCTTTAATCCATTTTGAGTTCATTCTTGTGTATGGTTTAAGGTGAACTAGTTTCATTTTTTTTTGCACGTATATGTCAAGTTTTTCTAATGCCATTTACTGAATAAATTATCTTTAGTCCATTGTATGTTGTTGCCCCTTTTGTCAAATATTAATTGAGTATAGAGGTGTAGGTTTATTTTTGTACTCTCTGTTCTATTTCATTGATCAATATGTCTGTTTTTATGCCAGTGCCATGATGTTTTGATTGTATGGAATTGTAGTATAATTTGATATTAGACAGTGTGATTCCTCTAACTTTGTCCTCCTTTCTCAAGATCACTATTGCTATTCAGGATCTATTGTTGTTCCTTATAAATTTTTGGAATATTTGTTCTAGTTCTGTGAAATATGCAGTTGGTATCTTGATAGGAATTGTACTGAATCTGTAGATTCTTTTGGGTTATGTATATATTAATGCTGTTAATTCTTTCTATCCATGATCATGGTATGTGCTTCATTTATTTGTATCTCCTCAATTAAATTTTCAAGTACATGCTTTTTACATTTTTGGTTAAATTTATTTTAGGTATTTTATTTTGGAACCAATTCTGAATGGGTTTATTTTCTTAATTTCTCTTTCTGATAGTTCATTAAAAGTGTATAAAATGCAACTGATTTCTGGATATTATTTTTATCCTGATACTTTACTGAATTCATTTATTAGTTTTAGTAGTTTTTTTTTGTTGTTGTTAACTCTTTAGTGTTCTGTATATACAGTATCATGCCATCTGCAAATAATGACCGTTTTACTTCTTCCTTTTCTTTGGATGCCTTTTGTTTCTTCTTTTTGTCTGATTTCTGTGACTAGGACTTCCACTACTATGTTGAATAACAGTGGTGAAAGCAGACATCCCCTTCTTGTCCCCAATATTAAATGGAATGCTTGCAGATTTTTCCCATTGTGCATGATGTTGGCTGTAGGTTTTTCATATATGGCCTTTATTATGTTTAGGCATGTTCCCTGTATTCCCACCTTACTGAGTATTTTTATGATAAATAGGTGCTGGATTTTATCAAATGCTATTTCTGAATCCATTCATATTATCATGTGGTTTTGTACTTCATTTTGTTTATGTGGTATATCATTTTATTGATTTGAAGATATTGTTACAAATGTATACTCCCAGCATAAATCCCAGTTGATCATGGTGCATGATATTTTTGAAGAGTTGCTGTATTTGGCTTGCTAATATTTTGTTGAGGATTTTAGCATCTATGTTCTCCAGGTATATTGGTCTATAGTTTTCTTTTTTTCTTGTTAGTGTCTTTATCTGGTTTTGGAATTAGGATAATACTGGCCTTGTAAAATGAGCTTAGGAGTCTTCTCTCCCCTTGAATTTTCTGGAATAGTTTGAGAATTAACATGTAGATTTTCTCTGAATGTTTGGTAGTTTATCTGTGAAGCCTTTCAGTCCAGGGCTTTTGTTTGTTGGATGTTTTTAAAAATAACTGCTTCAGTTTCACTGCTTCAGTTTAAAATAACTGCTTCAGAATCTGTCTATTCAGATTCTCTGATTCTTCCTGATTTAGTTTGGATTATAGTGTGTTTTATGGAATTTATTCTTTTTTTTGCTTTTGTTGAACTTTATTGCTATACACCATAATAGGTAATTTTACATACATTACACACTTAGCTCTTATAAATAATCCTGTTATATTATCTGTGACAACTTGGGTTAAAAGTATAAAACTTACACAAATCCATTAAGTTTTTCATATAAATCAATATTTTGATTATGTCAGGAGGACATTTTTCTTTTAAATATATTTTATTGATTATGCTATGATAGTTGTCCCACTTTTACCTCTTTAGGCCCTTCTGCCCTGTACACACACACCCACCTGCATTGCCTGCCTTTAGTTCATCTCCATGGGTTGTACATATAAGTTCTTTGGCTTCTATATTTCCTATACTATTCTTAACCTCCCCCTGCCTATTTTGTACCTACCATTTAATGCTACTTATTCCCTGTCCCTTTACACCCACTTCTCCCCTTTCCCTCCCACTGAAAATTCTCCATGTGACCTCTATTTATGTGACTCTGTTCCTGTTCTAGTTGTTTGCTTACTTTGTTTTTGTTTTTACTTTTTTTTAGGATGAGTCATTAATAGCTGTGAGTTTGTTGTCATTTTACTGTTCATTGTTTTGATCTTCCTTTTCTTAGGTAAGTCCCTTTAACATTTCATATAATAAGGGCTTGATAATGATGAACTCCTTTAACTTTACCTTGTCTGGTAAGCACTTTATCTGCCCTTCCATTCTAAATGATAGTTTTGCTGGATAGAGTAATCTTGGATGTAGGTCCTTGCCTTTCATGACCTTGACAGCCCCTTCTTGCCTGTAAGGTTTATTTTGAGAAATCAGCTGGTAGTCTTACGGGAACTCCTTTGTAGGTAACTCTCTCCTTTTCTCTTTCGGCTTTTAAGATTCTCTCCTTATCTTTAATCTTGGGCAATATAATTATGATGTACCTTTGTGTGTGCTTCCTTGAGTCCAACTTTTTTGAGAATCTCTCAGCTTCCTGGAGTACATAGAAGTCTGTTTCCTTTGCCAGATTTGGGAAATTCTCCTTCATTATTTGTTCAAATAAGTTTTCAATTTCTTGCTGTTGTTCTTCTCCTTCTGGCACTGCTATGATTCAGATGTTGGAACATATAAAGTTGTTCTGGAGGCTTCTAGGCCTCTCCTCATTTTTCTGAATTCTTGTTTCTTTATTCTGTTCTGGTTGAATGTTTATTTCTTCCTTCTGGTCCAAACCATTGATTTGAGTCCTGGTTTCTTTCCTGTCACTGTTGGTTCCCTATACATTTTCTTTTATTTAACTTTTCATAGCTTTTACTTTTTCCTCTATTTTGCAACCATACTCAACCATTTCTGTGAGCATCCTGATAACCAGTATTTTGAACTGTGCATCTGTTAGGTTGGCTATCTCTTTGTCACTTAATTGTATTTTTTTCTAGAGTTTTGATCTGTTCTTTCATTTGGACCATATTTCTTTGTCTTGGTGTGCCTGTTGTGTAGTAAGGGCTGGAACCTTAGTATTCACCAATTTGAAGCAACCCACGTTGCTGCATTGTGACACTGAATGTGGGGGAGCAGTCCAAGAAGGAACAATGTTACTTGCTTAGCTCTCTACATGCTTTCAGTCACTTCCTGTACTACCCCAAAGCAAATTGGGCCCCTCTGGTGCTGATTTATGGGTGGATGGGTTTGTGTATGCTCTAGGATACTGTGGGTCTCTCCAGTGAACTCTCCTGTGAGGCTGGGAGTTTCTCCTGCCACCTCAACCTCCACACGTTTTTTCAGTCAGAGGTTTTTAGGCTTTATTTCCCTGCACTGGAACCCTGAGTTTTGTGGTCTGTCTCACTCTTCAGTTGTTTCTCCCAGTTTATCCTCATGCAAATGTGTCACTGCCTTTCTGCTCGCCACCACCTTGCACAGTCCATGAGCCAGAGCCTTTCTCACCCCAGTCCTTCAGTCACTGCCTTGCTGTGACTGAAGGACTGGGCCTTTCTGCCAAGATGCTTGTCTGCCAGGCTTTCTGCTAATGACCTTTCTGCCAGGATGCTTGTGTGCATTCCACCCCACACTGGTCTGGATGAATGTTTCTTTAATTCCTTGGTTGTCAGGTTTTCTTACAGTTCAATTTTCTGGCAGTTCTGATTGTTTTTAAATTTGTTGTTGTTCTTCTTTTGATTGTGTGAGGTAGCACAGTGTATCTACCTATGCCTTTTGTTTATTTTGGTCCTTTCTCTTTTTTTCTGGGTTACCTGGTTAAAGGTTTGTGGATTTTTAACTTTTTGTTGTTTCTCGAGGTAGGCCTGTAATGCTATGAACTTCCCTTTAGGACTTCCTTTACTGTGTCCCAGATATTTTGGTTTGTTGTGTTCTCTCTTCTTTTAGTTCAAAGTATATTTTGATTCTTTTTTCTCATCGGTAACCCATTTATTGTTTAGTACCATGTTATTTAGTAGCCATGTCTTTGTGAGGTTGCAGCTTTTTTCTTGTGAATGATTTCTAGTTTCATAGCATTATGGTCAGAGGAGATGCGTAATAAGATTTCAGTCTTCTTAAATTTGTTGAGACTTGTTTTCTTTCCTAACGTGTCATCTATTCTAGAAAATGTTCCTTATACACTTGAAAAGAATGTGTATTTTGCTGCTTTTGGATGAAATGATCTGAAGATAGTAATTAAATCTGTTTGACCTAGTGTGTTATTTAAAGCTGTCTTCTTCTTGTTGATTTTCTTACTGGAAGATATATGTAATGATGGTATGGGGTGCTATAGTTCTCTACTATCCCCGTATTTTTGTTAGTCTGTCCCTTTATGTCCATCAAAATTTGTTATTTATTTAGGTGCTCCTAAGTGTGTATATAAATATTTAGTAGGGCTGTATCCTTTCATTGAATTGTTTCCTTTATTAGTATGTAGTGTCCTTTGCCTTTCCTATACTCTTGGTTTTAAAGTTCATTTTGTATAAGTATTGCTACTCCAAGTTTTTTCCCTTTTCATTTGCATGAAATATCTTTTTCCACTCATTTACTTTTAGTCTATGTGTATCTTTTGTTTTGAGTGGGTCTCTTGGAGATGGCATATATGTGTTTTGTTTTCTTATCTGTTCAGCTACATTTTGTCTTTTAATTACAGTATTTAAGCCACTTACATTTAAAATGATTATTGATGGAAATGTATTTATGTCCATTTTATTTTTTAACTACATTCCTCTCTTGTACTTGTTCTCCTTCTCATCATCCTCTTCCTCTCTCTTGCTCCTTCTCCTCTTCCTCTTCCCTCTCTTCTTCCTCTTTCTTGTCCTTCTTCTTCCTTCCAGCTCCTTCCTTCTTTCTTCCTCTGCCTCGCCCTCCTCCCTTCCTCTCTTTCCCTTCTTCTTCTTCCTCCCATTCTCCTCCTCCTCCTTCATTATTATTCTTCTCTTCCTTTTTCTTTCTTCTTCTTCCTCTTCTCCTTCTTCCCCTCCTTCTCGTTCTCCTCCTTTTTTTCCCTTCTTCTTCCCCTTCCTCATCCTCCAAGCCCATAAACATGTTTTCTAATACAGGTTTGCTGGTAACAGTCTCCTTCTGGATTTTCTGATCTGTAAAGCTATTTTTTTCTCTTTCAATTTTAAATGATAGCCTTGCTGGGTAGAGTAGACTTGGCTGTAGGCTATTGCTTTTTATCACCCACATATTTCATGCCAATCCCTTCTGGTTTGAAATGTTTTTATAGAATAATAAGATGGCATTTTTTATGGGAGGTCCCATCATGTAACTACTGCCTTTCTCTTTTGCATTTATGTTTCTCTTCTTTTCTTTAAACTTAGCCAATTTAATTTTGATGTGTCATTGCATGGTCCTCTTTGGGTTCATCTTGTTTGGGAGTATCTGTGTGTATCAACTGGACTTGTGTGTCTTTTTCCTTCACCAGGTTAGGGAAAAATAATGATGAAATAATTACCAACTAATGGTTCTTGATCCCTTGTTCTCTCTTTTCTTCTTATGGTATATCTATGATGCAGATGCTGTTACAATTCATATTGTTTTAAAAGTCCCTTAAACTATCCTCATGTTTTTATTCTTTATCCTTCTTACTCTGACTGGGTGTTCATTTCTTTTTTTTTTTTCCTTCCCTTTTCTTTTCTTATAAAATATTTTTTTGTTATTCTATTATATTTGTCTCAATTTTTACCCCTTTGCCTTCCTCAGCCCATCCCATTCCTCATTCCCATAGTCAATTCCCATGCTGTTGTATATGTCTGTGGGTTATCTTTGTCTAGTCCTCCCCTTTATTTCCATGATTGTCCCCTGCCCACCTCTACCTTGGTCACTTTGATTCTGCTCCACGCCTGTGATTCTATTTAGTACTTTGGTTTATTTTGTTTATTACATTCAACTTATAGGTGAAATCATTGTCTAGCTTATTTCACTTAGCATAATATTCTCTAGGTACATCCATGTGGTCACAAAAGATAGGAGGTCCTTTTTACTTTCTGCTGTATAATATTCCATTGTGTAAATATACCACAGATTTTTGATTCACTCATTTACTCATGGGCACTTAGGCCATTTCCATCACTTGACTATTGTGAGTAGTGCTGCTATGAACATTGGTTTGCATAGGTCCATTTGAATTGATGATTCAGGATTCTTAGGGTATATTCTCAGCAATGGAATCACTGGGTGAAGAGGCAGTTCCATTTTTATATTTTAAGGGGATTCCATACTGTGTTCCTCAGTGGCTGCACCAGTCTGCATTCCCACCAACGGTGCTCTAGGGTTCCCTTTTCTCTAAAACCTCACCAGCACTTGTTGTTTGTCGATTTATTAATGATAGCCATTCTGACACATGTGAGATGGTATCTCATTGTGGCTTTAATTTGCATCTCTCTGATAGCTCTTGATGTTGAGCATCTTTTCATATGTCTGTGGGCCATCTGTATGTCCTTCTTGGAGAAGTATTTATTCAGATCTTTGCCCATTTTTTAAATTGGATTTTTTGTCTTCTGGTGTTGAGTCATATGACTTCTTTATATTTTTTGGAGAGCCAACCCTTGTCCAATGTATCATTGGTAAATATGTTCTCCCATACAGTTGGCTCCCTGTTCATTTTGATGATGTTTTCTTTAGCAATGCAGAAGCTTTTAAGTTTGGTATAGTCCTATTTCTTTATTTTTTCTTTTATTTTCCTCCACCTAGGAGAAAATATTCCCTCAAATATTCTATGTGACACCTGAAATGTCCCTGGCTATGTTTTCCTCTAGGAATTTTCTGATGTCACACCTTATATTTAAGTTTTTTATCCATTTTGAATTTATTCCTGTGTATGGTATAAGGTGGTGGTCTAGTTTCATTTTTTTGCATGTAACAGTCCAGTTCTCTCAATATCATGTGTTGAAGAGGCTATCTTTACTCCATTGTATGCTCATGCCTCCTTTGTCAAATATTAATTGACTGTAGAGACTTGGGTTTATTTCTGTGTTCCCTATTTTGTTCCATTCTTCTATATGTCTGTTCTTATGCCAGGACCAGACTGTTTTGATTACAGTGGACTTGTAAAACCAACATTTTCATTATGTTAATTCTTCCAATCCATGGACACTGTATATATGCTTCCATTTATTTGTATCTTCCTTAATTTCTTTCATCAGTGTTCTATAGTTTTCTGAGTTCAAGTCTTTTACCTCCTTTGGTAACTTCATTGCTAGGTACTTTATTTTTCTTGTTGCTATAGTAAATGGGATACTTTTTCTAGTTTCCTGGGTAATAAAATACCTATTTGGTATTTTATTATTGATTTAATTGATTTATTATTGATACAATTGATTTAATTGATTTATTATTGATACAATTGATTTACTATTTGGTATAAAATACCAAATACCTATTTGGTATTTTATTATTGATATACAGAAATGCCAAAAATTTCTGAATATTGACTTTCTATCTCATTATTTCACCAAATTAACTTATTAGGTCAAGTATTTTTTTTTTTTTGGTGGCACCTACAGGGTTTTCTGTCATTGACATAGATACACTATAATGTCATCTGCAAATAATGACAATTTTACTTCTCCTTCCAATTTGGATGCCTTTTATTTATTTTTCTTGTCAGATGGCTGTTGCTAGAACTTCCAGTACTATGTTGAATAAGAGTGGTGAGAGTGGACCCCTTGTCTGGTTTCTGATTAAGGGGAAAGCTTTTGGTTTTTGTCCATTGACTGTAACATTGGCTGTAAGTTTACTGTATATGGCTTTTATTATGTTGAGGTGTGCTCCCTCTATTCCCACTTTGCTGAGTGTTTTTATCATAAATGGGTGCTGTATTTCATCAAATATTATCGTAGCATCTATCGACATGATCATGTGGTTTTTGTCCTTCATTGTTTTCATGTGGTGTATTATACTTACTGATTTTTGAATATTGTACCATCCTTGAATCCCTGGGATGAATCCCACTGGATCTTGGAATATGATCTTTTTAATGTATTTCTGAGTGTAGATTGCCAGTATTTTGTCAAGGACTTTAGCATCTATGTTCATCAGCGATATTGACCTGTAGTTTTCTTTTTTTGTTGTGTCTTTGCCTGGTTTTGGAATTTGGGTGATACTGGCCTTGTAAAAACAGTTTGGGAGTCTTCCCTCTTTGTGAATTTTTTAGAACAGTTTGAGAAGGATAGGAGTTAGATCTTCCTTAAATGTTTGGTAAAATTGACCTATGAAGCTATTTGGTCCAGGGCTTTTATGTGTCAGGAGTTTCTTGATTACTACTTCAATTTTACTTTTTCTTATAGGTCTATTATGGCTTTCTGCTTCTTCTTGATTCAGTTTTGGCAATTTCTTGGCATATAGTTGTTCATGGTAGTTTCTTACAAACCTTTTTATTTCTGTGTTATTGGTTGTAACTTCTCTTCTTTCATTTCTGATTTTATTTGTTTGGGTTCTCTTTCTTTGTTCCTTGATGTATCTGGATAAAGGCTTGCCAATTTTGGTTATCTTTTCAAAGAACCAGCTCCTGGGTTTATCGATCCTTTGAATTGTTCTTTTACTCTCTATATCATTTAATTGTGGCCTGATCTTGATTATTTCCTTCCTTCTACTTGCTCATGGCTTTGTATGTTGCTATTCCTCCTGTTTTTGTTTTTTTTTAATGTAGGTTTAGGTTCTTTATTTGAGATTTCTCTATCTTTTCTATGTAGATCTGTATTGCTATGAACTTCCCTCTCAGTACTGCCTTTGCTGTGTCAATTTGATTTGTTTCCAGATACTTTTTGATTTCTTCCTTGATCACATTGTTGACCCATTCATTATTTAATAACATGTTTGTCAATCTCCATTATATGAATGTTTTGAGTTTTTCCCTTAAGGTTGGTATCTAGTTTCAATCCATTTTGATCTGAGCACATCCTTGGTGTGATTTCAGTGTTTTTGAATTTGTTTAATTTTTCCCATTTTATCTTTTAAGTATATTTTATTGATTATGCTGTTGTAGTTGTCTCAAATTTTTTCCTTTGTCCCCCTCCATCCTGTACATCCCTTCCCATGGGTGTACAGGATGGGTAGCAGTGACCCATCTTTATTTAATGTCCATGGGTTGTGTGTGTAAGTTTTTTGGGTTCTCTCTTACCTATATTGTTCTTTACATCCCCCTTTCTATTTTGTTCTTACCAAATATGTGTCTTTATCCCTGCGCTTTTTCCTCTTTCTCTCCCTTACCCCTCCCTGCAGATAACCCTCCAAACAATCACATTCATATGATTCTGATTTTGTTCTGTTTTGTTTTTTTGCTTAGTTTGTTTTATTTTTATTTTTTATATTTAGTAGTTGATAGCTGTGAGTTGGTTGTTATTTTAACATTCATATATTTGATATTCTTTTTTTGTTAAATAACTCCCTTTAATAATGGCTTGTTGATGAATTCCTTTAGCTGTAGCTTGTCTGGGAAACACTTTATCTGCCCTTCTATTTTAAATGATAGCTTTACTGGATAAAGTAATCCAAGTTGTAGATCCTTGCTTTTCATTACTTTGAATACTTCTTGCCAGCCCCTTCCTGCCTGCAGTTTCTTTTAAGAAATTAACTGACAATTTATGGGAATGCTTTTGTAGATAACACTGCTTTTTTCTTGCTGTTTGTAAGATTCTGTCTTTATCTTTAACTCTTGGTGTTTTAATTATGATGTGTCTTGGTGTGATCTTCTTTGGGTCCAACTTGATTGAGATTCTCTGTGCTTCCTGGATGTGCATGTCTATTTCCTTTGTGAAATTAGGGAAGTTTTCTTTCATTATGTTTTTAAAATTGAGTTCCAGTGTCTTGCTCTTTCTCTTCTCCTTCTGTGACACCTCTATGACATGAATGTTGGACCTCTTGAAGTTATCCCAGAGGCTGCTTTTATTACTCTCATTTTTTAAAATTCTTTTCTTTTTGTTTTGACTGGTTGCTTTTTGTTTCGTTATGTTCCTGATCACTGATTTGATTCATTCTTGGCCTCTTCCACTCCACTGTTGTTTCCCTTAAATTGTTCTTTATTTTGCCCTGGCTGGTGTAGCTCAGTGGATTGAGCGTGGGCTGTGAACCAAAGCATCACAGGTTCAATTCCCAGTCAGGGCACATGCCTGGGTTGCAGGCCATGGCCCCCAGCAACCGCACCTTGATGTTTCTCTCTCTCTTTCTCTTTCTCCCTCCCTTCCCTCTCTAAAAATAAGTAAATAAAATATTTTTAAAAAATTGTTCTTTATTTCAATTAGTGAATCCTCCATTTCCAAATGGATCTTTTTTATGCTGCTGATGTGCTCACTAAGTTCCTCAAGCATCTTATAACCACTGTTTTGAACTCTACATCTGATAGGTTGCTTATCTCCATTTTATATAGCTTTTTGGAGTTTTAATCTGTTCTTCATTTGGGCTGTGTTTCTTTGTCTCCCCATTTTGGCACCCTCCCTTTTTTTGTTTCTATGTATGAGATAGAGGTGCTTTAAATCCATGTCTTCATAGTGTGGCTTAATGTAGTAGAAGTCCTGTAGGGTCCAGTGGCATAGCTTCCCTTATCACCCAAGCTTGTATTTGAAGAGCACCCTTCTATTGTCTGAGTACACCCTCTTCTTGTAGTTGAGCCTTTGTTCCTATTGACAGATCAATGGGAAGGATTTACCCACACCAGTCAACTGCAAGGATTGTCTGTGGCTACTTACCACCAACCTCTGTACTCTTTGGAGGATCAGCTATGCAGGAGCAGGGTGGTAGTGCTCTGGAGTTATCTGTAGGTGTCCATTGGGTGTCCTAGGGTACACCAGGGGGTGCAGGCCAAAGTCAGCCCTCACCTGTGTTTTCCCTGGGGCCATCCTTCCTGAGCCCTTAAGCAATCTGAGAAGGCTGCTGTCTATGCTGGGCTTGGAGATTCCCAGGTGAAGCCAACGTGTGAAACTAATCTGGCTGCTGCTATGGCCTGGCTTGGGGCTCACTGAGGCCAGCTGTTCTTTGTTTTATAGGATTTAGGAAGTTGTGAAACAGGAGCCAAGACTAGCCATTCAGATGTTAAAGCAGGTTGGATGGGTACATAAGTTGCATGGGGTGGAGTGTCTGGAGATCTCCAAGGTGGGTCAACAATGTTAGCCAGGTTGATGGAGGCTGAAATGTGGAGCTTTCTGGCTCCATGGCTCTGCAGGGAGAGGTCTCAGAAAAGGGACAATTTTTCCACTTGTCCTGATGCCAGACACTTCAGCCTCTATGCCTATGCCATTGGTGCCCTTCAAGCTACCACCCCAGTGCCGGAGCTCAGATGGAGTGAGTCTGAGTAGGTGAGACCATGCTTGGGCTCTTTTAGAGGACTGCTTGGGGCTCCAGAAGTTCCTTCCACCAACTCAATCCCCATTGGTTTTTGCAGCCAGAAGTTGTAGTACCTGTCTCTCTGGTACTGGAACCCTGGGCTGGGGGCCTGGTGTGGATCTGGGACTCCCTGCTCCTGACATATCTCTCCTGAATATTTATCCACTAGATGTTAGTGAGAGACCAGCTCATTCTGTGCCTGCACCCCTCCTAGCAGTCTTGATGCATGTGATTTCTTTAATACCATAGTTGTCAGACTTCCATTTAACTTGATTTCTAATGGTTCTGAGTGATGGTTGTCCTATATTTTATTTGTAATTTTAATGTGGTTGTGTGAAGAGGTGAGCTATGTCTGCCTATGCTACCATCTTGACTCAAGCTAATTTGTTGAGTCTGTATTGTGTCCTACCATGTGGTATATTTTTGAAAATGTTCTACATGCATTTCAAAAGAGTGTATATTTTGCTTTTTTGGGGTGAAAGATTCCATATATATATTGATTAATTCCATTTGATCCAGAGTGTTATTCAGTGCCAATATATTCTTGCTGAATCTTTGTTTGGATGATCTATCCATTGTTGATAGTAGGGAGTTAAAATCCCCTGCTATGACTTTGTTGTTGTCAATATCTGTCTTAAGGTCCTCCAAGATTTTCTTTATATATTTAGGTGCTCCTATGTTGTGGGTATATTTGTTTACAAGTGTTATATACTGCTTGTGGATTGTTCCCTTAAGTATTATGTAGTGACCTTCTTTGTCCCTTTTTATGGCTTTTGTGTTGTAGTCTATTGTATGTGGTATAAGTATCACTACCACATCTTTCTTTTAGTTTACATTTGCTTGGAGTATTTTTTTCCATCCCTTCTCTTTCAGCTTTTGTAGATCTTTTTTTTAAAGGGTTTTTTAATTTATTTTATTTTTAGGGAGAGGGGAAGGGAAGGAGAAAGAGATAGGGAGAAACATTAATGTTTGGTTGCCTCTCGCAAGCCCCCTACTGGGGGCTTGGCCTGCAACCCAGGCATGTGCCCTGACTGGGAGTCACACTGGTGACCCTTTGGTTTATAGGCTCATGCTCAGTCCACTGAGCCACACGAGCCAGAGCTAGATCTTTTGTTCTGATATGGCTCTCTTTTAAGCAGCATATACATGTGTTGTGTTTTCTTATCCATTCAGCTATCCTATGTCTTTTGATTGGAGCATTTACTCCATTTTCGTTTAAGCTTATTTTGATAGACACTTAATTTATTGCCATTTTTTCTATACCTGTGTTTTTCTCTCTTTCTCTCTCCATCTCTCTCTTTCTCACTCTTCTTCTTTATATAGCGGTCCCTTTTGCATCTCTTGCATTGCTGGCTTGGTGGATGTGAACTCTTTTAGCCTTCTTTTGTCTGGGAAGCTTTTTATTTCACTATCCATTTTAAAGGACAACCTCACTGGATAGAGCAGTGTTGGTTGTAAGTCCTTGCTTTTCATTGCCTGCAGTATTTTTTGCTAATCTATTGTGGCCTGCAGTGTTTCTGTTGAGAAATTAGCTCATAGCCTTCTGGGAGCTCTCTTGTATGTTACTCACTCTTTTTGCCTTGTTGGGATTAAGATTCTCTCTTTGTCTTTAAAATTTCCCATTTTAATTATGATGTATCTTGGAGTAGGCCATTTTGGGTTCATCTTGATTGGGACCACCTGTGCTTCCTAACCTTGTGTGCCTTTTTCCCTCTCTAAGTTAGGGAAGTTTTCTTTTATTATTCTTTTAAACAGGTTTTCTATCCCTTGCTCCTTTTCTTCTTCTGATATTCCTATGAAGCAAATGTTTTTACATTCATGTTGCCCTGAAGCTCCCTTAAACTATCCTCATTCTTTTCAAGTTTTTGTTTGTTTGTTTGTTTGTTTTGTTGCTTTGATGGGGTATTTCTTTATAGCTTGTCTTCTAGTTTTCTGTTGGTCCTCTGCTTCATCTAGGCAGCTTTTAATTCCTTGTAGTGTGCTTTTCATTTCTGATATTATATGTTTTGTTCCTTCTTAGTTGTTGTTCATATTTTCTATGTCCTTTTTCATACTCCTGTAGTTCCCACTAAGTTCCTTGTCATTGTCACTGACTTCCTTGAGAATCATTTAATACTTTTTAAAAAATATATCTCTGATAGATTGTTTATGTCAGTTTAATTTAACTCTTTTTCTGGGTTTTTCTCTATTCGTTTTGATTGGAGATTATTTTTTCATCTCCCCATTATAGGTGACTCTTTTTGTTTGTTTCTGTATACAAAGGTGTTCTGCTTTGAATGGCCAGTTTTGTGGGGTGGACTTCTGTGGTAGGAGTTCTGTGGGAGTCATTGGTGAAGTCTCTTAGATCTGCTGGTCTGGATGCTCTATGGTTGCCCTTTATTTAGTTTATGTGGGCTGTCTTGTTGTACTTGGTCTTTGCTTTGTGGTGGCTCATTAAGTGGCTGGTTCTCCCCTCCAGCTGGCTGCCTGGGAGTCACAGCTCCCACCATGTCGTGTATGCTGTTATACAGGTGCAACTAAATCCATGCCAGCATAAATAACCCCCAATCACATCAGAAATATCAACAGCAATTGAGCAAAGAGTAATACAGGCAGAGAGAGATTAAGAATATAATAAGATAGGGAAAAGGGAAAATGAGATGACTAAAGAGAGTAAAATGATTTTGAGTAGGAAAAGGGAGAAGAAATGATAAATGTAGGGAATAGAAAGAAAACAAAGAGAGGGAGAGAATAAAATTTGAAACATAAGTAGGACTTCTGGCTAAGATGGAGGCATAGGTAGACACACTGTGCCTCCTCACACAACCAAAATAAGGACAACAACAATTTAGAAATAAAATAACAACCAGAACTGATAGAAAAATCGAACTGTATGGAAGTCTGACAACCAAGGAGTTAAAATAGACACATTAATACAGACAGGTAGGAGGGGTAGAGTCAGCAGCTGGGTGGAGCAGGGTCATGGTAAAAAAAGCAGTGGTTTGCAGACCCCAGGCGCGTGCAAAGCAGCAGCTGGTGCCCCGGGTGCCAGGCGGTGGCTGGCAGACCATAGGTGTGGGGTGGTAACAGGCAGACCCAGCGAGGGGGCGGATTGTGGGGGGCGCAGTGTGCAAGGTGGCTAGATGACCAGGCAGTCCCACATTTGCGTGCAGATAAACCAGGCGAAATTGGGGGGCGAGACAGACTGTGCAAACCAGTGCTCCAGTGCAGGGAAATAAAGCCTCAAACCACTGATTGAAAACACCTGTGGGAGAGACTCCCAGCCTCACAGGAGAGTTCCTTGGGGAGACCCACAGGGTTCTAGGATGTACACAAGCCCACCCACATGGGAATTAGCACCAGAAGGGTCCAGTTTGCTTGGGGGAAGTGGCAGGAGGGACTGAAATCTGACAGAGAGTAGAGCAAGTGCCATTGTTCTCTCTCTGACCCCTCCTCCACAAACAGTGTTACAACCTAGTGACTGGGTTGCCCCGCCCTGGTGAACACATAAGGCCCAGCCCCTCATACACAACAGGTGAGTCAAGAAAAAAAATGGCAGAACAGATTAGACCTCCAGAGCAAATACAACTAAGTAATGAAGAGAGAGCCAACCTATC
Source organism: Phyllostomus hastatus (assembly GCF_019186645.2). NCBI lineage: Eukaryota > Metazoa > Chordata > Mammalia > Chiroptera > Phyllostomidae > Phyllostomus > Phyllostomus hastatus. Next base: position 53,541,655 of record NW_025334041.1, read on the forward strand.
AGATGCACAGTTCAAAGCACTGGTGATCAGGACGCTCACAGAATTTGCTGAATTTGGTCACAAATTAGATGAAAAAATGAAGGCTATGCTAAGTGAAATGAAAGAAAATGCAAAGGGAAACAATAGTGATGGGAAGAAAACTGGAACTCAGATCAGTAGAGTGGACCAGAAGGAAGAGAGAAACAGCCAAAGAGAAAAAAAAACTGAAGAAACGAGAATTAAAAAAAATGAGGAGAGGCTTAGGAAACTCCAGGACACCTTTCAATGTTCCAACATCCAAATCATAGGGGTGCCAGAAGGAGAAGAACAGGAAATTGAAAATTTATTTGAACAAATAATGAAGGAGAACTTCCCCATTCTGGCAAAGGAAATAGACTTCCAGGAACTCCAGGAAGCTCAGAGAGTCCCAAAGAAGTTGGACCCAAAGAAGAACACACCAAGGCACATCATAATTATATTAGCCAATATTAAAGATAAGGAGGAAATCTTTTTTAAAAATATATTTTATTGATTATGCTATTATAGTTGTCACAGCTTCCCCCCTTCGCTCCCCTCCACCCTGCACACCTTCTCCCACCCATATCCCCCCTTTTAGTCACGTCCATGTGTCATACTTATGAGTTCTTTAGCTTCTACATTCCCCATACTGTTCTTACCCTCCCCTATTTTCAATTGACAATCTATGCTACTTATTCTCTCTACATTTTCCTCCTCTTTCTCCTCCTACTCCCCTGTTGCTAACTCTCCATGTGATCTCCATTCCTGTGGTTCTGTTCCTGTTCTAGTTGTTTGCTTAGTTTCTTTTGGCTTTCCTTTAGGTGTGGTTGTTCATAATTGTGAGTTTGCTGTCATTTTACTATACATATTTTTGATCTTCTTTGTCTTAGATAAGTCCCTTTAACATTTCACACAATAAGGGCATGGTGATGATGAACTTCTTTAACTTGACCTTATCTGAGAAGCACTTTATCTGCCCTTCCATTCTAAGTGAAAGCTTTGGTGGATAGAGTAATCTGGGATATAGGTCCTTGTCTTTCATGACTTGGAATACTTCTTTCCAGCCCCTTCTTGCCTGTAAGGTCTCTTTTGAGAAATCAGCTGACAGTCTGATGGGAACTCCTTTGTAGGTGACTGTCTCCTTTTCTCTTGCTGCTTCTAGGATTCTCTCCTTCATTTTTACCTTGGCTAATGTAATTACGATGTGCCTTGGTGTGTTCCTCCTTGGGTCCAACTTCTTTGGGGCTCTCTGAGCTTCCTGGAGTTCCTGGAAGTCTATTTCCTTTGCCAGAATGGGAAAGTTCTCCTTTATTATGTGTTCAAATAAATGTTCAATCTGTTGCTTTTCCTCTTCCCCTTCTGGTACCCCTATAATTTGGATGTTGGAACATTTTAAGATGTCCTGGAGGTTCCTAAGCTTCTCCTCATTTTTTTGAATTCTTATTTCTCCGTTCTTTCCTTTTTGTTTTTTTTTTTTTTTCCTTCTGGTCCAGTCTATGGTTTTGAGTCCCAGTTTCCTTCGCATCACTGTTGGTTCTCTGTGCATCTTCTTTCATCTCTTTTATGGTAACCTGCATTTTTTCATGTAATTTGCCCCCAAAATCAACCAATTCTGTGAGCTTCTTGATCACCAGTGTTTTGAACTGTGCATCTGATAGATTGGCTATCTGTTGGTCGCTCAAAAGGATGAGTCCTGAGGCATTGATGTGTTTTTCTGTTTGAGACATGTCTCTCTCTCTCTCTTTTTTTTTTTTTTTTGGTCTGGTCACTCTAGTTACAGTGAGGGGTGGAGCCTTAGGTGTTCACAGGGGCTGGGCACCCCAGTTGCTAGATTGTGATGTTGTATGTGGGGGTGGGGGTGGGGGTGGGAGTGAACAATGGTGGTAGCTCCATTCTCCTGGGACTTCAGTCCCTTCCCTGGGATCCTGGGTTGTGTGCTTTGCCCTGGTCCACAGTTGCCACCTCACTGGGTCCACCAGCTGCCGCTTGCGTACTCAGGGTTCACCCGCTGTGATCTTGTGTGCCCCAGATGCCTTAAGCGCTCCCAGTTGCCTTATCTGCCCAATTCTCCCTGTTCTCCATGAGCTTCGACCCACGCCTGGCTGCTCCTCTCTGCCCCTCCTACTGGTCTGGATGATCGGGTCTACTTCAACTTCTTGGCTGTCCGACTTCCATTCAGATAAATTCTGTCATTTCTGGGTGTTATTCTGCCTCTAAATTGTTGTTGTTCTAATCTTGGTTGTGCATGGAGGTACGGTGCATCCACCTTTGCCTCCATCTTGCTAGAAGTCCCCAGGAGAAATCTTAAAAGCAACAAGAGAAATGGAGTCAGTTACCTACAAAGGAGTCCCCATTAGACTACCAGCTGATTTCTCAAATGAAGCCTTGCAGGCAAAAAGGGGATGGAAAGAAGTATTTCAAGTCATGAAAAGCAAGGACACACATCCAACATTACTGTATCTGGCAAAGCTATCTTGTAGAATGGAAGGGCAGATAAAGTGCTTCTCTGATAAGGTCAAGTTAAAAGAGTTCATCATCACCAATCCCTTATTATATGAAATGTTAAAGGGACTTATCTAAGAAAAAGAAGATCAAAACTATGAACAGTAAAATGACAACAAACTCACAAATATCAATAATTGAGCTTAAAAAATACAACAAAAACAAACAAAGCAGACAACTAGAACAGGAACAGAACTAGAGAAATGGAGATGACATGGAGGTTTTGCAATAGAGGAGTGGGAGGAGAGAGAGGGAAAAGCTACAGAGAATAAGTAGCATAGACGGTAGGTAGAAAATTGATAGGAGGAGGGTAAGAATAGTTTGGGAAATGTAGAAGCTAGAGAACTTGTGACACATGGACATGAACTAAAGGGGGAATATGGGTGAGAGAGGGTGTGTAGGGTGGAGGGGAATGAAGGGGGGAATGGGGCAACTATGATAGCGTAATCAATAAAATATAATGAAAAAGACAAAAAATAAAAATAAATAAATAAGACATCTAAAAAATAAGTAAAAGATAGAATGCCCATGGCAAAATGGAATAATAAAAGAAAAGAATATACTATCAGGTTTGAAATAAAATTAAAAAGTTAGTGAATCAAAGGGAACAAAATTGCAGGCAAACAACAGCAGGGTCAATATCATTGACAGCTGAGCAAAGATTAATAAGGGTGGATAGGGAATATTATGCAAAAGAACCAACAGCATCTTTACCAAACACTGTGATTATTTGAGGGAGAAGATGGTTTTGAACTAGGTAGGAGCTGAGCCCACTTGCTTGTGTACCCAATGGGACACTTACCTGATATTCCAAAAAACAAACAGCCAACAGAATCTTAGCTGATATGAAGCTTGGAAGCCAAAGTGTACAGAGAATACTTCAAAATAGGTGCAATGAAGACAAGGTGGGAGTTGTATCTGCCAGTAAGTTTGCCCAAGGGAAGAACCCTCCAAAAGGAAGCCACCAAAAAGTAAAATCCAAGTACAAGAGAGCTCACACAAATGGAAGAAAGGGAAACTGTAGAGTATCCAGATAAGGTGATCAGAGAGACTACACCACAGAGTCCCACAGAACTCCTACCACAGAAGTCTAATCCACGAATACAGGCTGGAAAATCAGAGCATCCTAAGATGCAGAAACAAACAAAAAGTGTTACTTAAATTGGGGAGACAAAGAAAGAACCCCCAATCAAAAGGAATAGAAGAATCCCGAGTGAAAGAGCTAAGTGAAATTGAAACATGCAACCTGTCAGACAGAATTAAAAAAATGGTTATAAGGATGCTCAATTAACTCATTAACAATGACAAGGAACTAAGTGGAAACTACAATAGCATGAAAAAGGAAATAGAAATTGTAAAGAAGAACCAGGAAGTAATGAAGAATACAAGATCTGAAATAAAAAATACAGTAGAAGGAATTACAAGCAGCCTAGGTGAAGGAGAGGTTCCAATCAATGATCTGGAAAACAAGGTAGAAAGAAATATGCAGGTAGAGCAACAACATGAAAAAACACTCCAGAAGTATGAGGATAGTGTAAGGGAACTTCAGGACAAGATGAAATATAACAACATTTACCTCATAGGACTACCACATGGAGAAGAAAATGAGAAGGAATACAAAACCTGTTTGAAAAAATAATGACAGAAAACTTCCCTAAATTGGAGAGGGGATAGCCATGCAAGTTTAGGAGGCACGTAGAGTCCCAGTTAAGATGAACCCAAAGAGGACTACTCTAAGACACATCGTAATGAAAATGCCAAATTTTAAAGACAAAGAGAGAATCTTAAAAGCAGCAAGAGAAAAACAGATAGTAACATACAAGGGAGCTCCTATAAGGCATGTTTCCCATGAGTTGTTTTCTTAATGGAAAGACTATAAGTCAGTAAGGAATGACAAGATATATTCCAAGTAATGAAAAGCAAAGGCCTACAACGAAGACAACTCTATCCAGCAAGAGTGTCATTTAAAATAGAAGGTGAAATATGGGGTTTCCAAGACAAAACAAGGTTAAAAGAATACACCTCCACCTAACAACATGACAACACATGCTAAAGGGACTGCTTTAAGAAGATGAAGTTATAGAATGATAGAGAGCAACAGAGTTATGAAAGGAAAAAGTGGCAATGACTAAGTACATACAGTAGTAACCCTAATTGTAAATGAATTAAACACTCCATTAAAAAAACATAGGGCAGCTGAATGGAAAAGAACACTTGACCTGCATATATGCTGTCTACAAGAAATGCACTTCAGAACAAAAGAAGTACACAGAGAGAACATGAAGTGTTGGAGAAAAATATTCCAAGCAAATGGACAGGAAAAGAAAGCTAAGGTAGCAATACATATATTTGACAAAATAGACTTCAAAACAAAGGACATAAAAAGAGACAAAGAAAGTCATTTCATATTTCTAAAGTGAAGAATCTATCAGGAAGCTATAAACATTGTAAGTATATATGCACACAACATAGGAGCACCCAAATATATAAGGAAAATCTTGGAAGACTTCAAGAAAGATATAGACCGCAACACACTTATACTAGGGGATTTTAACACCCCACTGTGAACAATGGACAGATCTTCCAAAGAATCAACAAAGACATTGTGGCACTGAATGACACACTAGATCAAAGGGAGTAACTGATATATACAGAACCTTTCACCCCAAAGGAGCAAACTCTATGTTCTTTTCAAATGCACATGTAACATTATGAAAGGTAGATCACCTTTCCATAGGTGATCTACCTATGGACACAAAACAAGGCTTAAGAAATTCAGGAAAATGGAAATCATATCAAGCATATTCTCAGATCAGATCAGATCCAGTTGCAACTGGAAAGCAACCTCAAGGAAAAACTCAAAATCATTCATGTAATGGAGAATGAATAACATGTTATTAAACAATGAATGGGTAAACAAAGAGATCAAGGAAGAAATCAAAAGTTTCTGGAAACAAATAAAAATGTACTCACAACAATCCAAAACTTATGGGACACAGCAAAGTCAGTCCTAAAGGTAGGTTCATAGCAATACAGGCCTACATAAAAAGAGAGAGATATTTCAAGTAAATGACCTAACCCTACATATACAGAAAGTAGAGGAGCAACAATAAACAATGCTCAGAGTGAATAGAAGGAAAGAAATAACAAGATCATAGCACAATTAAATGGCATAGAGAATAAAAGAACAATTCAAAGTATCAATAAATTCAGCAGTTGGTTCTTGGAAAAGATAAAATTGAAAAAGCTTTAACCAGACTCATCAAAAAAAAAAAAAGAGAGAGAGAGATGACACAAATAAAATTAGAAATGAAGGAGTCAGAATTATAATCAGTATTACAGAAAGGATTATAAGAAATTACTATGAACAAGTATATGGCAAGAAGTTTGAAAACCTGGGTGTAATGGACAAATTTCTAAAACATATAATCCTGCAAAACTCAGTCAGGAAGAAGCAGAAAGCCTCAATGAGAAAAGCCTGAATGGGAAAGCCTGAAGGGAACCAATAGCAGCTAGTGAAATTGAAGCAGTAATCAAGAAACTCCCAGCACACAAAAACCCTTGGCTGGATAGACTCACAGGAGAATTTTACCAAACATTTAGAGAAGAATTTACCCCAATTTTTCTGAAACTATTCCAAAAAATCCAAGAAAATCCAAGGGAAGACTACCAAACTTGTTTTATGAGGCCAGTATTATCCTAATTCCAAAGCCAGATAAAGACATAACAAAGAAAGAAAACTTTAGGTGAATATCTCTGATGAACATAGATGTGAATATCTTTAACAAAATATTGGCAACTCAGATCCAGTAATACATTAAAAAGATTATATATGATGATCAAATGGGATTCATCCCAGGATGCAAGGAGGATACAATATGTGCAAATCAACAGTAGTAATACATCACATAAATGATATGAAAGACAAAACCACATGATCATATCTATTGATGCTGAAAAAGAATTGATAAGTACAGAATCCATTTATGACAAAAACACTCAGCAAAGTGAGAATAGGGGGAGCATTCCTCAACAAAATAAAGGCCATATGTGGGAAATGTACAGCTAACATCACCTCAAACTGGAAAAACTAAAAGCTTTCTCCCTAAGATCAGGAACAGGATAAGGGTAGGGTGTCCACTTTTTACCACTTTTATTCAATATAGTATTAGAAGCTTAAGTCACAGCAATCAGACAAAAAAGAAAAGAAAAGAAAAAAGAAAGAAAGAGAAAGAAAGAAAGAAAAGAAAAGAGAAAGAAAGAAAAGGCATTCAAGTATGAAAGGAAGAAGTAAGGCAGGTTGTCACTGCTGTCAGAGGACATGATAGTATACACAGAAAACCCTTTAGACTCCACCAAAAAACTACTTGACCTAATAAATGAATTTGGCAAAATGTTGGGGATATGAAGCAAACATTCAGCAATCTCAGGCATTTCTGGATAGCAACAATGAAATATCAGAAACAGAAATTAGAAGAAAAATCCCATTTACTATAGCAACATGAAATATAAAATACTGGGAATAAACTGAGCCAAGGAAGTAAAAGACCTGTACTAAGAAAACTTCACAACACAGAAGAAACATATTAAGGAAGATACTAATAAATAAGAGAATATACCTTGGTCATGTATTGGAATAATTAACATCATTAAAATGTTAATATTACCCAAAGTAATCTATAGATTCAATGCAATCCCTATCAAAATACCAATGGCATATTTCACATATTTCAAAAATTTATATGGAATCATAATGACCCCAAGTAGCCTCAGCAATATTGAGAGTAGAACAAAGTAGGAGGGATCACAATATGTGATATCAAAATATATTACAAAGGCTTATATAATCAAAACAGTCTGGTACTGGCATGGGAACAGACATATAGACTAAGGAAAAAGAATAGAGTGCCCAGAAATAAACTTACATCAGTATGGTCAGTTAATATTTGACAAAGCAGGCCAGGACATAAAATGGAGCAAAATTAGCCTCTTCAATAAACGGGTTTGGGACACATGGACAAGTAATTCCAAAAAAAAAAAAAAAAAATGAAACTAGACCACTAACTTACTCCATACACAAAAATAAACTCAAGATGGATAAAAGACTTAAATATAAGTCATGATACCATAAAAGCGGAGAACATAGGGAGGAAAATCTCAGATATTCCACGCATCAGTATTTTCACCAATATGTCTCCTAGAGCAAGGATATAAAGGAAAGTATAAATAAATGGGACTTCATCAAAATAAAAAGCTTAATAAAGGAAAATGTACAGGGAACCAACAATGGTGGGAGGGAAACCAGGAGTCAAATCAATGATTTGGAGCAGAAGGTAGAAATAAACATTCAACCAGAACAGAATGAAGAAGTAAGAGTTCAAAAAATGAGGAGTGGCCTAGGAACCTCTGGGACAACCTTAAATATTCCAACATTCAAATCATAGGGGTGCCGGAAGGAGAAAAAAAAGAGCAAGAAATGGAAAACTTACTTGAAAAGATAATGAAGGAGAACTTCCCCAATCTGGCAAAGGAAATAGACTTCCAAGAAGTTCAGGAAACTCAGAGAATCCCAAAGAAGTTGGACCCAAGGAGGAACACACCAAGGCACACCATACTTACTTTACCCAAAATTAAAGATAAGAAGAGAACCTTAGAAGCAGCAAGAGAAAAGGAGACAATTACCTACAAAAGAGTTCCCATAAGACTGTCAGCTGATTTCTCAAATGAAACCTTGCAGGCAAGATGGGGCTGGAAAGAAGTATTTGAAGTCATGAAAGGCAAGGACCTAAACCCAAGATTTCTCTATCCAGCAAAGCTATCATTTAGAATGGAAGGGCAACTAAAGTGCTTCTCAGATAAGGTCAAGTTAAAGGAGTTCATCATCACCAAGCCCTTATGTGAAATGTTCAAAGGACTTACCTAAGAAATTGAAGAAGATCAAAACTGTGAACAGTAAAATGACAACAAACTCACAGATATCAACAGCTGAGCCTAAAAATCACAATAAAAAGAAACTAAGCAAACAACTAGAACAGGAACAGAATTACAGAAATTCAGATCACCTGGAGGGTTATCAGTGGTTGGCAAGAGTGGAGAATCGGTGAAAGGTACAGGGAATAAGGAGCATAAATGGTAGATACAAAATAGACAGGGGGAGGTTAAGAATAGTATAGGAAATGTAGAAGCCAAAGAACTTGTATGCATGACCCATGGACGTGAACTAAGGTGTCGGGGGATTGCTGGAGGTAGGTGGGGTCCAGGGCAGAGGGGGATAAAAGGTAGAAAAAAAATGGGAGAATTATAATAGCATAATCAATAAAATATATAAAAACCAGAAAGGGAAACATAGAAAAGACAAATATAAATTGTGACATCATAAAAGTACTAGAGATAGGAGGTCTTTTCAGATATAAGGAAAATTTCAGATATAAGGAAAATTTCAGATATTTTTGTAGCAGTATTTTTAACAATACACCTCCTAGGGCAAGGGATATAAAAGAAAGAATAAATAAATGGGACTATATCAAACTAAAAGTCTTCTTCATAGCTAAAGAAAACCTCCGCTAAATGGAAAGGAAACCAACCGTATGGGAAACTAAATTTTCCATTGATACTTTGGACAAGTGTTTGATCTCCAAAATATATAAAGAACTCACATGATCCCACAGCAGGAAGACAAACAACCCAATTAAAAAATGGGCAAAGGTGTTGAACAGAGACTTTTCCAAGGAGGACACGCAGAAGTCCCATATAAACATGAAAAAATGTTCAACATTGCTAACCATTAGAGAGATGGAAATTAAAACCACAGTGAGTTACTACTTCACACCACTCAGAATGGCCATCATTAATAAATCAACATATACAGGTGCTGATGTGGTTGTGGAGAAAAGGGAACCCTAGTACACTGTAGGTGGGAATGCAGACTTTTGTAGACACTACGGAAAACAGTATGGAATTTCCTCAAAAAAACTAAAGATGGACTGCCTTTCGATTCAGCGACCCCACCTATTGGACTACATCCTCATAATCTTGAAACACCAATTCAAAAGACAATATGAACCTTAATGTTCATAGCAGCGTTATTCACAATAGCCAAGTACTGGAAACAGCCTAAGTGCCCATAAGTAAATAAGTGGATCAAAAAACTGTGGTACATTTATACAGTGGAATAGTACACCTTGGAAAAAAAGAAGGAACTCCTACCCTTTGCAACAGCATGTATAAGACTGGGGAGCATCATGCTAAGTGAAGTAAGTCAGGTGGTGAAAGAGAAATACCATATGATCTTACCTGTAAGTGGAACCAAATCAAGAAAACAAACAAATGAGGAAAATAGAACCAGATACTTGGAAATAAAGAACAAACTGACAATGAACAGAGGAGTGGAGGTTAAGAGGTAATGGGGAAAGAAGGAGAAGGGCAAGCAAAAGAACACACATATAGGACACATCAGCATGGATATGGGGGAAATGATTGTTGGAGTACTGAGGGATGGGGTAGGAAAGAGCCATCGGAAAAAAGGCCAGACAACTGTGACTGAACAACAACAAAAAAATGATGAAATAGAACAAAAAATTATACAAAAGAACAAGTTATGTGAGATGTCTAGTGTAAGGCAAAATGATTTTGAGAGAGTAGGGGGAGGATAAATAGTAAGAATTTAGGCTACGAAACCGGAAAGTAAAATAAAATTCCTAACTCAAATAAGCCAAGGCAGGGGGAAGGCAAAATGGAGTAAGACAGCAGGAGAAGAACCTATGAGATTTGAAGTATGAAAAACAGTGAACAAAAAGGAATACCATTCAAGAAGTACATCAATAACTGTAACATCCACGTGCACGAAGCCACAATTTATATAGGTGGAAAGGAAGAATATTATAAAGGTTGGAAAAATAATGTGAGCTGATTAAGGGAAGGAAGAATGCTTTTGAGATGACAGAGGGAAGAGAAATAGTAAGAATATGGAATAGGAACAAGGTGTAGTGTGGGAGAAAATAAAATTTACCACAAAAATAAGAAAGCAGAAACAAGGCAAAATGGAGTTAAGTCAAGGGCAATTTGTGCAATGTGAGATTTGAAATAATGATAAAGTAAAAAATAATATAAAATCTGAATAAAAAATAAAAAGTAAAAGAGAAAGTAGTAAATTAGTTGGAATGTAACTGAAGCAAGAGAAGGAATATTAAAAGACTAGGTGAAAGGAAGGAAAACAATGTAAATTCTGAAGAACAAGGTGAAATTTATCTCAGCCATTTGGTGTTTGCCTTCTGACTTCCTCTGCATTTGCCACTGATATTTTCTCAGCTCAAGGTCCAGGGTGGGTTGTCCAACTTCTTTGAACACCACCTGTATCACCTTCATCTGCCTGCACAGGGAGCTTTTGTTGAGATTGGGAGAGTTGGACCTAAGGTCTCCCCTGGGAGGCATTGTTCAGGCTTCTGAGAAAATTGTGGTTATGTTCCCTGTGTCCTTGCACCACCTTTCTTGGCATGTTCCAGTTTACTATCAATAATGTATAGTTTCTATTAATTAACTCTTTGTTTCATGGGGTTCTGGGGCAATCTGTGGAAGAGGGTCCACTCTCTCTTGCTTGGTGTTGAGGTCAGCTCTGCGTTTCAGCTGAGGCTGGGTGGGGGCCTGATTCCCCCTTCTGTACCACTTTCTGATCTCCCTAAGAGAAGTACAAAATGGTCCCTTTAGGCATCCCTTTCTGCAGTCTTTCTCTTGCAGAAATGCACCCTGCCGGATATTGAGCCTGCCCTGCCTGTTTTGCAGATCTTTCCTGTTCCTGCAGATGGTGGGAACTGGGTGTGACCTTCCTGGAGTTTCTGCTAGGGAAGGGGGCTCTGTCTGGCTTTAAATAAACTCAGATGCACAGTTTCCTGCCCATTGCTGTCTCCGCAGACAGAGCCCTTCACTCTCCACTCTGCGCAGAGTGTGCCCTGCCAGCTGCACTGGGCTGGGGCTGATAATTCCCCTTGCTTTGCACCTTTCTGATGAATCTGCCCAGCTGCACTGAGTGGGAGCAAACCACTCCCTCAATCCTTTCCCCTTGCTGGCAGGACAGCTGCATGTGGGGTCCCTGCCCAGATCGCCTCAACTCCCCTTTTTAAAAGTCTCTTTGGGCACTGCCACTGCAGCATTAAGTCACTGTCTGGCTTTGTGTACATGCCACCTCTCCCAGAAAGTCAAGAGTCTCTCACAGTCAATGCTGGCCAAGGCTAGCCTCTTCCTCCCGATCCAGGGTCAGATAGAATCCCTCTCCCTCTCTCTGGCACTCTCCCAGTTGGTGTTCATCACTGCAGTGATGGGTGTGCTGCTGTGTGTGTGTAGCCTGGATCTCCCTGGCTTTGTATATCCAAGTCACTTCTATCCTGGGTCTGGTGTTTCCCGCCTTGGGAGAGGATGGAGCTGCAAAGCTGTGATCTTTGACCAGGCTCTCTGTGGCTCCAGGAGTCAAGCACAGGGTATTTCCCCTTTCACCTACAAAAGCTCCTTACTGCCCAATGTGAAGCATATTCTGTACTCCTTGGTCTCCAAACTTAATATTAGCTAAGATTCCATTGAATGTTCAGTTTATTTTTTGGAAGATCAGCCAAGTGTTCAAGTTGAGTACAAGAGCAAGTAGACTCAGCTTCTACTACTTGGCTGCCATCCTGGTTGTTAATTTCTTTTCTTTTTTAAAAAATTTATTTTATTGATTATGCTATTACAGTTGTCCTATTCCCCACCTCTTTATTCCCCTCCACCCTGCACACCCCTTCCCACCAACATTCCCCTGCTTTTGTTCATGCCATGGGTTATGCACGAAAGTTCTTTGGCTTCTCCATTTCCTATATTATTCTTAACCTCCCACTATTTTCTATCTACCATTTATGCTACTTATTTTCTGTAGCTTTCCCTCTCCCACTCCCCCGCTGATAACCCTCCATGTGATCTCCATTTCTGTGATTCTGTTCCTGTTCTAGTTGTTTGCTTAGTTTGTTTTTGTTGTATTTTTTAGGTTTGCTTGTTGATATCTGTGAGTTTGTTATCATTTTACTGTTCATAGTTTTGATCTTCTTTTTTATAGATAAGTCCCTTTAACATTTCATATAATAAGGAATTGGTGATGATGAAGTCTTTTAACTTGACCTTTTCTGAGAAGCATTTTATCTGCCCTTCCATTCTACAAGATAACTTTGCCAGATACAGTAATCTTGGATGTGTGTCCTTGCTTTTCATGACTTGGAATACTTTCCATCCCCTTTTTGCCTGCAAGGTTTCATTTGAGAAATCAGCTAATAGTCTAATGGGGACTCCTTTGTAGGTAACTGTCTCCATTTCTCTTGTTGCTTTTAAGATGTTCTCCTTATCTTTAATATTGGCTAATGTAATTATGATGTGCTTTGGTGTGTTCCTCCTTGAGTCCAACTTCTTTGGGACTCTCTGAGCCTCCTGACTTTTTGAAAGTCTGTTTCCTTTGCCAGATTGGGGAAGTTCTCCTTCATTATTTGTTCAAATAAATTTTCAGTTTCCTGTTCTTCTCCTTCTGGCACCCCTATGATTTGGATGTTGAAACATTGAAAGATGTCCTGGAGTTTCCTAAGCCTCTCCTCATTTTTTTGAACTCTTGTTTCTTCAGTGTGTTCTGGTTGAATGTTTCTTTCTTCCTTCTGGTCCAAAGCATTGATTTGAGTCCCAGTTTCCTTTCCCTCACTGTTGGTTCCCTGTACATTTTCCTTTATTTCACTTTTCATAGCCTTCATTTTTTCCTCTAATTCAACCATTTCTGTGAGCATCCTGATTACCATTGATTTGAGCTTTGCATCTGATAGGTTGGCTCTCTCTTCATTGCTTAGTAGTATTTATTTTTCTGGGCCTTTGATCTGTTCTTTCATTTGGGCCATTTGTGTATGTGTGTGTGTGTTGGTGTGCCTGTTACATAGTAAGGGGCAGAGCCTTAAGTTTCACCAGGGTGGGGCAACCCTGTTGTTGTGTTGTGACACTGTGTGTGGGGGAGGGCTCTGAGAGGGAGCAGCACCACTTGCTCTGCTCTTTACCCACTACCCTTACTAACTACTAGGTTTCAGTCACTTTCCCCACTACCCTTGATCAAATTGGGCCTTTCTGGTGCTCATTCCCAGGTGGGTGGGTTTGTATGTGTTCCAGGACCCTGTGGGTCTCTCCAGTGAACTGTCCTTAGAGGTGGGAGTTGCTCTTGTTGCTGCCTCATCCCCCACAGGTGTTTTCAGTCCGGGGCTTTCAGGCTTTATTTCCCTGTACTGGAATCCTGTGGAACCCTGGGTTACTCTGTCTATCTTGCTCCCCAGTTATTCCTTCAGGTTTATCTGCACATGAATGTGGGACTTCCCTGCCCTCAAGCTGCTGCTTCACCCAGTCTGGCAGCCACTGTCTTGCCCATCCTGGTCCTTCAGCCACTGCCTTGCCATGATTCCTTTCCACCCGGCTGCCCGTCTCTGTCCCTTCTACTAGTCCGGATGAATGTTTCTTTCTTAACTCCTTGGTTGTCTGACTTCCATACAGTTTAATTTCCTGTCAATTCTGGTTGTTTTTGTGTGTGTGTTTAAATTTGTTGTTGTCCTTTTGGTTGTGTGAGGAGGCAATGTATGTCTATTTATGCCTCTATCATGGCCGGAATTCCTGGTTGTTCATTTCTATGTTGTTTTCCAAATTCCTGGTTTGATCCACTGCTTCATCTCACCTACTCTTTATTCTTTCCAGTGTATTATTCATTTCAGATATTGCATTCTTTATTGCAATAGTCCCTTTTATGGTTTGTATGTTTTTTAATGCCATTTGAGCATTCTTTTAATTATTACTTTAACTCTATATTTGACAAATTGCTTGCCTTCATTTCATTTAGCTCATGTTCTGGAGAATCCCTTGTTTTCTCATTTGGGGTCTGTTTCTTTGTCTCCCCATTTTGGCTTCCTCTTTTTTTATATACTACATTGACCTACAAAGACCGGTGCACACCTCTTTTGGATGTTGCCTGTGACTAGCCCTGGTTAACCTGTTTGGAGCTATGAGTGATCCACAGCTTATGGTTCCTTCCCTGCACCTAGATTCATTGGAAAGGACCATGCTGTGCAACAAGACAGGCTTTTATGAGCACTGATCCTGGAGGTGGGTCATCAAAAGTCTCAAAGTACTGCTATATGCTTTTACCTGCTGGCTGTCTATTAGGCTTAGTCACTGAAGAGCTTCTAGCTGTACTCCCCAAGAGGACTCTTCCTCCACAGGGTGTGGCAAGATGGATTCCTTCAGGTGGGGCTGTCACTTCACCCCCTGTCAATGACTGATGGAGGGGAGTGCTGTGCCCAAGAAAGATGGCTTCTGCAGTACGAGGAGGATGACTGTATACTGGGATCCTGGAGGCTGGCCCTTCAGCTCTCTCCTCAGAGTCACCAAACCCAGGTTCTCCTCATGTGGCTTTAGTCTACTTTTACCTTTCTCTTCTGGAGCTCAGATAAGTGGCTACAAACAAAATTTAGTGTTTTGGCCTTTGAAGAATGTGGCTGCATCTCTAGCCATTTTTCTCTGGTAGACAGAAGTACCATTGCTTTACACAGCCAGATATTATATGGGAGCCTTTCCCTTTTATGGTTCTCTAGTGTGGGTGACCTGGCTTGGTTTTCAGACCCCACACTTCTCAGGGAAAACTCCCCCATAGCTGAGATATGCCTCTGGCACTTCGGTTGCTGCCCATGGG
This sequence comes from Phyllostomus hastatus, assembly GCF_019186645.2. Taxonomy (NCBI): domain Eukaryota; kingdom Metazoa; phylum Chordata; class Mammalia; order Chiroptera; family Phyllostomidae; genus Phyllostomus; species Phyllostomus hastatus. Next base: position 53,556,872 of record NW_025334041.1, read on the forward strand.
GGCTCAGCCAGCCCTTTCATACTTCTGTACTTTCTACCAGTCTTGATGTGGCTTGGAATAGAAGTCCTTCATCATAAGGCTGCTTTCCAGCTTGTTCATTTGTTTATTGAGGATGATATTTCTATAATTTAGTTGTATTCTAGCTTGGTTCTGGGAGGAGGGTAGTATAGGTTCCACCTAATCTATTGCCATCTTGAGTTCAGGTGGTTTTATTAAATCAAATACTATTAGTTTATTTGCCAGTTATTGCCATGTTTATAAGGAAATTAGATCAGGTTTTTTCCCCTTGGGAGAGCCCCCTATACACCATAGACAAATAAATATAAGGGGGGACCCCACAAAAACCAGAATTATCTTCTGGAAGGCAGGCCCCTTGTAGTATAGGCTTCCCCAACTAGGTGAGTGTTCTAGGAACCCATCTGTATACTAATATAGATGTACCAGCTGGTATTGTTGTTTGAGGCTGCGTTTGGCTTCAATGAATTTGTTTTGAAGACTCAACACATGTGCCTATTTCATGATGAATGATTTATGAGCACAGCTGCTCACACTGTGCTGAGTATTTAGCAGTTTTTGACCAAAAATGGTATGACCCTTGTCCCCCACCTTCCCTATTCACCCAATCTCACCCTGAGCAACTTTTTTTTTGGTTTCCCTGGATGAAAAAAGTCCTCAAAGGGAAAATTTTGCCAGTGTTTAAGAGGTGAAACAAAAAGTGGCAGAATCACTAAAAGGCATTAAAATCAATGAGTTTCAAAACTGTTTTGAGCAGTGGGAAAAGTGTCTCAATAGGTGTCTAGTATCAAATGGGGAGTACTTTGAAGGTGACTGAAGTTTAAACATGTAAGAATACAGAGTTTTTTATAAATACCATTTTTGGAGGGTCTGCTCTCCCAAAAATACTACTTTAGCTCTTTCCTTTGCAACAGATTGACTCAGATTCAATTATTTTCTCTTTTAGAGTAAATAAGGTAAAATGTATTAAAAAGGATTCCAGACATGTTTAAAAATATTTTATTTCATTTGGTTTTGTTTCGTTTATTTGGTAGGGTGTAGGGTGAGAAATTCATTGGTTACATAGTAAATGTAACTGTATTCTCACTACCAACAGAGTCCTACAAAGTAGTTTTTGTGGAATTTCTTTAGTTTATTTTTATATATGTTATATACAATTCTTTCTTCTATTTGACCCTTGTTATTGGAGAAATCATATGATGGTTTCAATTCTAAATTTTCTTTTTCTAACCTAACTCTTAAATCAGGATGGAGATCCAGTTCGTCCAGGAGTGGCCATGACTGATCTTGCCACTGGCCTGTATGCATATGGAGCAATTATGGCTGGATTAATACAAAGATACAGAACTGGAAAAGGACTGTTCATTGACTGTAACCTACTGTCATCTCAGGTACCAATTCAAATAACACTTTAGATAGTGGAGTCAAAACATTTACCTGGGTTATACTCTTTCATGTTACATTCAGTTGTCATGTTTGAAAAAGTAAAAAACAAAACAGACAAAAAGAAAAAAACTGTTTTGTTTTGGTGTATTTAATATTTTTATATTAAAAAATATACTGCAAAGATTTTGCTCTATGTAGCCATTATTGTTGAACTAGATTTTGGCTTTGTGGGATGACGACACCAGACCCACTGAGCCATACTAGTCATGGCTTGAACTAGATTTTAAAGACAGTATTTATTAGAATAGATCTATTACAAGGGTACAGGTGTTTCTGTTTTATCTTCACATGAGCTCCTTAACTTCTTTTGACCAATGTTTTTGCCACCTTTTTTGTGCTATCTACCCTTTGAGTATTCTGGTGATGTCTGTTGACCTTTCCTGAGAATTATGTTTTTAAATGCATAAAATGATATATTTAAGATTACAAGAGAAGCTAATAATACTGAAACATAGCTATTTCAGTGTAACAATTTTGTGTTATATCATATACAGTTTTTCTAACACATCAAATCACATGATCTATCATTGGGGTCCAATAACTATTCTAATTTTGAGGTGTTGAGCATAAATAGTGTTTAAGATATATGCAATAAGTATATGATATGAAAATATATATAATCTTCATTGGTGATTGAGATTGTTGCCTACATTCACATTTGAAGAAAATGCTAAATTTTATTTAGAGCTTGATGACAATAAAGATGTATATATAAAATATGTATTTTATATTCATATTCATATATAATATTTTCTATTTTAGCTAACTAATTATCAGAAGTCTTTAATGGATTCCAGATTAAGCACCTCTGGTTTAGATAGTTATCAGTTATGTTATATTAAATACTAAACTAATAGAATAAAACATTTAACTCCTTCTGAAATTGACATTTTGCCTCTTTTTTTTTTTTTTTAAACTGGAGCAGACCTAGTTGCTGTACCATAGAGGGTGGAGGTTGATTCTGATTAGATAATTTTTTAGGGATAGGAAAAACTGTCTAATTTGTGCAAGTAGACATTTTACTGTGGGATAAATTACTTTATAGATAGAGACCTCAGTTTGGAATTTCAGATTTCAATGGCATACTTGGGAAAATGGCAAACTTGGAACAGTGTTTGGAGATTTTTTTTCTCTTAGACACAATTAAGGAGGTGTACATACATAAAAACATCATTATGGTTGAAGGTGAAATGCTCTGTATGGATTTTCAAAACTGGTTTTACATCACAGTCAGAATTTTAGTGGTTATATTAAAGGGTAAAACAACTTTCTTAAAGTAAATGACATATCTCCTTAACAGAGAAACACGAATATTAGTGGAAGAAACTGAAAATCTTCTTTCCCTTAATTTTGTACCTCTAAAGAACCTGAGGTAAGTTAAGTGGCTGGCTAAAAGTTGAACTTCTAATAAGTGTAGAAACCATGAAGATTTCATAGGTATGTGACCTATGCAGTCACAAAGGGTAATAGGCTTAGTTTAAATGTTCGGTTGTTGCCTTGAAATTCTCAATAATTTTGAACAAGAGGCTGTACATTTTTTGTTGCAGTACTTACAAATTATGTAGCCAGGTCTAGATTTGGGACTGCTACTTATGTCTCTTATCTCTACCTAGATTGCTTTACTTATATGTCAATTATTAATTAATTAGTTTTGGGAAAAATATCTTGTAGGTGTTATAGAGTTTAATTCTCTTCTAACATCTAACACAGGGATTCACAATGTTGAAGTCTGTGGTTCTCTGGTTCTCTGGAGGTATGGGGTGGTGGTAAGTGGAATCACTGGTAGTACTGTTTCAAAGTGAGGGTACAGTAAGTGCAAACTAATGCATATATTCCTGCTATTTTGGGTATATGTCTGTATTTATTGTTCATGTTGCTCTTTGAGACTGTGAGTTTCATGAATCCAAGGATAATGTTTGTTCTTGGTTACAGTGGTATCCTCAAAGCCCACTCTAGTATTTCTTAAATAGCAGACTCAAGCTTTTGAGATCAGTTAGAGAAACTGTTACTAATGGGTATGTTTCATGGCTCCTAGATTTGCTAGGGAAGATTAGAAAAAGGTAGAAAACAGAGAGAGAGGCAAGATGGCAGAGGAGTGAATGGCAGCCACACTAACCTCCTCCCAGAACCAATCTGGAATTACAACTAAATTGTGGAGAAATCACCCAGAATAAACAACTGAACAATAGCAAGAGAAAAGCCTTATAACCTCAGGCAGACAGAGGAGTTATCTTTAGCACTAACTGACTGGTAAGGAATGTGGTGGAGACTGGAGAAGGCTGGCTGGGTGCACACAGGTGGCAGCGCTGGAGGGATAATTAAACAATTGATTGAATCCCCCTGAGAAGTGTAGGGTCTAAACCCTATGCTTAGACTCAACATAGAGCACCAGAGCCCAAAGGTACATAGACAATAACTAGCAGCAAAAAGCAGCAGGGTTGCTTTCTGTCAGAGACGGACAGCTGGAGATGCAAAGAGCCATTTATAGAACCAACACACAAATTTTCACTTGCAGCCACTTACCCTGGTCTCTGGCAAAGGAGGGGCACAGTGGGTTGGAGATGCCTGAAGAGAGATGGAGGACAGAGGCTTTGGGGAAAAAAGCTTCTTACTGTGGGATAAATTACTTTAAGGTAGATGCCGGGGTCCCAGTGCCAAGTCATCATACAGTAGCAGCCATCCTGTTCATGCAGACCACTGCCCTCAGAGCAGCAGCAGCCTGAGAAGAAATAATAGCCCCAACACCAGGAGGGATTCTGCCCAGCCCTATGGTGCTTAAGCCTGACTGCTGAGTGCAGGGTGACTAGATTGGAGATAGCCACAGACAGTAGATCCCTGGAAGTCTCAAACAGGTTGCCTAAGGTCAGACAGGGTCAACATCTGATATCACCAGAGGCATATCCAGAAAGAAAAAACAGTGGTAAATACTAGAGGCTACAGAGATGAAATCTTCTTTGGTCTTTTCCATGATTAGTGATACTTTCTTTCCTACATAATTTTTTAAGATTCATTTCTTATCCAATCAAGTTTGTGCATATTAAGGCACTAGATTGTATACTATAGGTTGTTTCTCTTCTTTCTCATAATAGTACTAATCTCTTTACATCCTTATTAATACTGGTTTGTTTGCTGTTGATAGTGGGATTGCGAGGGGAAGTTATTTTTGTGGATTTGGGTTTGTTCCCTCGGATCTGTGGTTTTGTTCTGGCAGCACCTGCACAACAGCATACAAGACATGGTGAGCAGAGTGACCCTCAGTCAACTAGCTGGAAGGAAGGACTCACCAAAGAATGATCCAACAATAATCAAAACCCAGTTAAATCAAGAGAGCCAACATAGATAGCAAAAAGGACATCCAAATAGCATCAGGTTCAGATCAATGAAATTACACCACTGAATCTCACAGGTCTCCGACCATAGAAGTTCACATCACAAACTCAGGGAGTCAAAACAGATTAACTTAAGAAGAAGAAGCAAACAAGAGGAGTAGAACAAATAATGGGAAGACAAAGAAGCAACCCCCAAATGAAAGGAAAGAAGGAAGCCTCAGAAAGAACGCTAAATGAAATAGAGGCAAGTCAACTACCAGTTATTGAGTTCAAAACAATGGTTATGAGGAAGCTCAATGAGCTCAGTGAGAATTACCAAAAACTTCAGGGAAGCTACAAGGAATTTACTGTGAATTACACCAGCATGAAGAAAGACACGGAAACAATCAAGAGTCAAGAGGAAATGAAAAAAAAAAACCCAACAATTTCTGAATTGAAGAACACAGTACAAGGAATTAAAAGGAGGCTACATGAAGTGTGGGATCAAATCAGTGAGCTGGGGGACAAGGTAGAAAAATATTCCTAGAAAAAGCAAGAAAAGGAAAAAGACACTCAAAAAGAACAAAGAAGGATTAAGGGGAATGTGGGAAAACATGAAATGCAACAATGTTCAAATCATAGGAATACCAGAAGGAGAAGAAAAGGAACAAGAGATAGAAGACCTATTTGAAAAAATAGTGGTAGACAACTTTCTGAACTTGGAGAGGGGAAAAACCATGCAAGGTCAGGAAGCACAGAGGGACCCAATCAAGATGAACCCTACAAAAAGGCCTACTCCAAGACTCATCATAATTAAAATGCCAAGTTTTAAAGATAAGAGAGAATCTTAAAAGCAGAAAGGGAGAAACAAGAAGTACAATACAAAGGAGCTCTGATAAGGCTAGCAGCTGATTTCTTAACAGAAACACTTCAAGCCAGGAGAGGATGGCAAGAATAATCCCAAGTAATGAAAAGCAAAGGTCCGCAAACAAGATTATTCTACCCAACAAGGCTCTCCATGAAAATGGAAGGCAAAATAAGGAGTTTCCCAGGCAAACAGAGCCTAAAAAAATACACCTGCCCCAAAGCAACACTGCAAGATATGCTAAAGCGACTGCTGTAAGAGGAGGAAGGAAAAGAGTGAGAAGGAGAGGGACACAGGTACAAAGGGGGAAAATGAATCAGTAGCTATCAATAATAACCTTAAATTTTAAAGGATTAAATGCTCCAAACAAAAGATATAGGGTAGCTGAATGAGTAAGAAAATGAACTGATTGATATATGTTGTCTACAAGAGGTCCATGTAAGAATAAAATACCTACACAGACTAAAAGTTAAGGGTTGGAAAAAAATATTCAAAGCCAAGGGACAGGGTAGATCCCTGTCCTTGTATTACTGTATTACTGAGGTGGCAATACTTATATCATACAACATAGACTTCAAAACAAAATCCACAAAAAGGGACCCAGAAGGACATTTCATAATACTCAAGGGAACAATCCATCAAGAAGTAATAAACATTCTAAGTATATATGCACACAACATAGGAGCACCCAAATATATAAGGAAAATCTTGGAAGACTTCAAGAAAGATACAGACAGCAACACACTTATAGTAGGGGATTTTAACACCCCACTGTGAACAATGGACAGATCTTCCAAAGAATCAACAAGGACATTGTGGCACTGAATGACACACTAGATCAAAGGGAGTAACTGCTATATACAGAACCTTTCACCCCAAAGAAGAAAAATAATGTTCCTTTCAAATGTACATGTAACATTTTGAAAGATAGACCACATGATAGGATACAAAACAAGCCTAAAAAAATTCAAGAACATTGAAATCACATCAAGCATTTTTTCTGACCAAAAGGTACTGAAACTAGAAACTACCTCAAGGAGAAAACTCAAAAACACTCAAACTCATGGAGATTGAATAGCATGCTATTAAATAATGAATGGTCAAGAATGAGATTAAGGAAGAAATAAAAGAATTCTCTGGAAACAAATAAAAATGTACTCACAACAATCCAAAACTTATGGGACACAGTGAAGGCAGTCCTGAGAGGGAAGTTCATAGAGATACAGGCCTACCTAAAAAACCTAGAAACATTTCAAATAAAAAAGCTAACCCTACACCTACAAGAACTCAAGGAATGACAACAAAGACAGCCCAGAGCAAGTAAAGGAAGAAAATAACCAAGATCAGAGCAGAATTAAATGACATAGAGACTAAAAGCACAATCCTAAGGATCAATGAATCCAGGAGCTGGTTCTTCGAAAAGATAAACAAAATCGATGACTCTTTAAGGAGACTCATCAATAAAAAAAGAGAAATGACCTAAATAAACACAGTCAGAAATGAAAGAGGAGACATTACAACTGATGCCACAGAAATACAAAGGATTGTAAGAAATTACTACAAAGAACTATATGCCAAGAAATTTGAAAACCTAGGTGAAATGGATAAATTTGTACAAAAACATAATTTCTTCAAACTGAATGAAGAAGAAGCAGAAAGCCTGAACAGACCAATAACAGCTGACAAAATTGATGTAGTAATAAAAAGACTCCCAAAACACAGAGCTCTGGACTAGATGGTTTCACAGGAGAATTTTATAAAACATTCAAGGAAGAGCTAACCCCTATCCTCCTATGACTATTCTAAAAAGTCCAAGAACAGGGAAGACTCCCAAAGTCTTTTTGTGAGGCTAGCATCATCCCAATCCCAAAACCTGATACAAAGACAACAAAGTAAGAAAAATACAGAGCAATATGTCTGGTGAACATAGACACTAAAGTCCTCAATAAAATATTGACAAACTGCATCCAGCAATTCATTAAAAAAAACATATACCATGATTAATGGGGGTTTATTCCAGGGATGCAAGGATGGTACAACATTCACAAATCAGTAAATGTAATACATCACATAAAGAAAAGGAAAGACAAAAATGTTATATCAATAGATGCCAAAAAAGTATTTGACAAGGTACAGCACCCATTTATGATTAAAACACTCAGCAAAGTAGGAATAGAGGGAGCATTCCTCAACATAATAAAGCCATATACGAGAGACCTCCAGCCAACATAATACTGAATGGGCAAACAGTAAAAGCTTTCTCGCTAAGATCAGGAACAGGAGAAGGATGTCCGCTTTCACCATTTCTGTTCAACATAGCATTGGAAGTCCTATCCACAATATTCAGACAACAAAAAGAAATAAAAGGCATCCATATTGGAAAGGTGGAAGCAAAACTGTTGCTTTTTGCAGATGACGTGATAGTGTACATGGAACATTCCACAGATTTACCAAAAACTACTTGACCTAATAAATGAATTTGGCAAAACAGAGGGATACAAATTCAATATTCAGAAATTGAAGGCAGTTTTGTACACCAGCAATGAAATATCAGAAACAGAAATTGGGGAAAAAATCTCATTTGATATAGCAACAAGAAAATAAAGTACCTATGTTAACCTGACCAAAGAGATGAGAGACCTATACTCCAAAAACTACACAACACTGATGAAAGAGTTTAAGGAAGACCCCAAAAAATGGAAGCATATACCATGCTCATGGATTGGAAGAATTGACATCATCAAAATGTCCATACTATCCAAAGCAAATAGCTGCAGCAATTTTGAGAAAGAAGGACAAAGTAGGAGGGATCACAATACCTGATATCAAACTGTATCACAAGGCCACTGTAATCAAAACGGCCTGGTACTGGAATAAGAACAGACATATAAATCAATGGAACAGAATAGAGAGCCTAGAAAGAAACCCAAATTTCATGGTTAATTAATATTCAACAATAGGGACAGAAGCATACATGGATTAAAAATAGCCTCTTTAGCAAATAGTGTTGGGAGATCTGAACAGCTACATGCAAAACAATTATGCTTGAATATCCACTTACACCACATACAAAAATAAAGTTAAAGTAGTTAAAAGACTGAAATATAAGTCCTAACACCATAAGAATCATAGAGGAGATCACAGGGAGGAAATTACCAGATATTCCATGCAGTACTAATTTCACCAATATAGCTACTAGAGCAAAGGACATAAAGTAAAGAATAAAGAAATGAGATTTTGTCAAAATTAAAGGGCTTCTGCATGGCTAAAGAAAATATCAGTAAAATGAAAAGGGAATCAACTGTATAGGAAAATGTATTTGCAAATGATATCTCAGATAAAGATTTGGTCTCCAAAATACATAAAGAACTCACATGACTCCACTCCAGGAAGACAAATAACCCAATTAAAATATGGGCAAAAAACCTGAACAGATACTTCTCCAAGGAGGACATACAGAGGGTCCAGAGACATATGAAAGGATGCTCAGAATCACTAGTCATCAGCAAGATGGAAATTAAAACCACAATGAGATACCACATCATACCAGTGAGAATGGCCACTGTATACAAATCAACAAACATCAAGTGCTGGTGAAGTTGTGATGAAAAGGAAACCTTAGTGCAGTGTTTTTGGGAGTGCAGATTGGTGCAGCCACTGTGGAAAATAGTATAGTATTTCCTCAAAAAACTAAAAATGAAACTGACTTTTAACCCGGCAATTCAACTGCCAGGGTTGTATCCTAAGAATCCTGAAATATCAATCAAAAGAACCTATACACGCCAATCTTCATAGCAACACAATTTCCAATAGCCAAGTAGTGAAAGAACACTAAGTGCTTATCAGTAAATGAGTAGATAAAAAAATTGTGGTACATTTACACAATGGAATACTATGCAGTAGAATTAAAGAAGGATCTCCTACCCTTTGCAACAGCATGGATGGGTCTGGAGAGCATTAAGCTAGGTGAAATAAGCCAGGAGTTGAAAGACAAATGCCATATGATCTTCCCTATAAGTGGAACCTAGTCAACAAAACAAACAAGCAAGCAAGATATAACCAGAGACATTGAAATAAAGACCAAACTGATAGTAACCAGAGGTGAGGCAGGGTGGATATTGATGGAAAAGGGGAAGGGTCATGAAGGAACATGTATAAAAGACACATGGATAAAGCTGAAGGGGTTGGAGAAGTGGCCGGCTCTGGTGGGAGGGTCATGATGGGGAAAATGGAGACAACTGTACTTGGACAACAATAAAAAATTGAAAAAAGAGAAAACTATTGACTTAGGATTCTTGATGAACTACTAAGATATGTTGATTTGCTTTTGGAATATATGGTAGCACTGATGTAGCCTATTGTGCTGTATCTAACACAGTGAGAGGTTGCTAACATTATTAGTATATTGAAGACTCATTAATCCTCTATTTAAATGTTGAGATATAATTGACAAATAACATTAGTTATTAGTTTCAGGTCTACAATATAATGATTTGATATTTGTATATACTGTGGAATAATCACTACAATATCAACGTTTGTCAGCATATGTAGTTACATTTTTTTTTCTTTTGATGAGAACTTTTAAGATCCACTCTCTTGGTAACTTTCAAATATACAATTCAGTAACATTAACTACAATCACTATATTGTACTTTCATTCCCATTACTTATTTATAACTTGGACTTTTTATGTTTTGACCTACCCTCTTTTGCCCACCCTCAACCCCTGACTCTCACAACCACCAGCCTGTTCTCTATATTTATGAGCTTGGTATTTTATTTAAAAATGAAAAAAAATATTTTTGGATTACACATGCTAGTAGATCTTAATGGTATTTGTCTTTCTCTCTCTGAGTTATTTCACTTAGTATAATGCCCTCAAACTTCATCTGTGTTGAAATGCAAATATTTCCTCTTCTTGGCATAATAATATCCCATTGTATACAGTTAACTGTTAAATAAGATGGGATTGAACTGCATGGGTCTAGTCATATGTGGATTTTTTCAATAAGTTTACAGCTGCCTTTCAATATCCTTCGGTTTCACATTGGCAGATTCAACTAATCAGTGATTGAAAGCAGTACTTTCTTTTCCTTTTTTACTATAAATATTTATTTGTTTGTTTATTTATTTCTGTGAGGGGCAGGGAGAAAGAAAGAAAGGGAGGGAAACATGGATGTGAGGGAAAGACATCGATTTGCTATCTTCCACATACGGCCCTAATGGGGACCAAATCCACAACCTAGTCATGTGCCCTTACTGGGAATCAAACCTGTGATCTTTTAGTTTGCCCAACCAACAAAGCCACACTGGCCAGGGCTAAATAATTTAAAAGATATTTTTTTAAAAATATTTTTTAAATTTATTTTTAAAAAATATTTTATTTATTTATTTTTAGAGAGGGAAGGGAGGGCGAAAGAGAGAGAGAGAGAGAGAAACATCAATGTGCGGTTGCTGGGGGCCGTGGCCTACAACCCTGGTATGTGACCTGACTGGGAATCGAACCTGTGATGCTTTGGTTCACGGCCCGCGCTCCATCCACTGAGCTATGCCAGCCAGGGCTAAACTGGATGTGTTTTTTCTAAAAGATTTTATTTATTTACTTTTAGAGAGGGAAGGGAGAGAGAAAGAGAGAGAGAGAGAGAAACATCAATGTGAGGTTGCTGGGGGCCATGGCCTGCAACCCAGGTATGTGGCCTGACTGGGAATCGAACCTGCGACACTTTGGTTCACAGCCCGAGCTCAATCCACTGAGCTATGCCAGCCAGGAAAAGATTTTTAAATTAAAGTTGATGTACAATATAATATTAGTTTTAGTTGTACAACCCAGTGATTAGACATTTATGTCACTTATGAATTGATCACCCTGATAAATCTAGTACCCATCTGAAACCATACATAGTCATTATAATAATACTGACTGTATTCCATTTGCTGTACTTTTCATCCCCATGACTACCAATCTGTACTTCTTAATTACTCCACCTGTTTCACCCACTCTGCAATGCCTCTGCCATCTGCCATCCATCAAAATGTTTTTTTTTTGTATCTGTGAGTCTCTGTTTTGCTTGTTCATCTATTTTATATTTTATATTCCACATATAAGTGAAATCACATGACATTTGTTTTCCTCTTTTTGACTTACTTCACTCAGCACAATACTCAGACTCTAGGTCTGTCCATGCAGTTGCAGATGGTGACATTTCATTCTGTTTTTATGTCTGAATCATATTCAGTTGTATATATGCACCACTTTTTTGTCTGTTCATTTATTGATGTACAGTTAATTTGTTTCCATATCTTGGATATTGTAAATAATGCTTCAGTGAACATATAAATGTATAAGTCTTTTCAAATTAGTGTTTTGGGTTTCTTTGAATAAATATTCAGATGTGGAATTACTGGGTCCTTCTTTGTCTCTTGTTATATAGTCTTTGAGTTAAAGTCTGTTTTCTCTGGTATAACTATTGCTACCCAGCTTTTGTTTGTTTCCATTTTTATGAAATAGTTTGTTGTCCCTTTATTTTCAGTTTGTGTGTGTGTCTTTGGATCTGAAGGGAATTTCTCCTAGACAGCATATGTAAGGATCTTTCTTTTTTATTCATTCAGGCTCCATATATTCTTTGATTGGAGCTTTTACTCCATTTTCACTTAAAGTAATTGTTTATAAATATGTATTTAATGCCACTTTACTATTCACATATATTTTTAAAATTTTCATTTTATTGAGTTTAGAGAGAGAGGAAGGGGAAAGACAGAGAAAGGGAGAGAAAAATAAAGAGAGCAAGCCCTGACTGGTGTGGCTCAGTGGATTGAGCACTGGCCTCTGAACCAAAGGGTCACTGGTTCAATTCCCAGTTGAGTCACATGCCTGTGTTGTGGGCTGGGTTCCATTGGGGGCACATGAGAGGCAACCACACATTGATGTTTCTCTCTCTCTTTCTTTCTCCCTTCCACTCAGTCTAAAATAAATATCTGAGAGAGAGAGAGGGAGAGAGAGGGAGAGAGAGAGAATGATTTTGAGGGATTTTTTGTTGCCTTCACTTTTGTTTCTTTTATATGCCCTGACTGGAGATCAAACCAGCAACTTTGGCTTATCAGGACATCACTCTAACCAAATTTGTTACCTAGCCAGGACCTACTATTCATATTTTTAATTTTTTTACTTCTTTTTAAAATATTTTATTGATTATGCTATTACAGTTGTTCCATTTCCCCTCTTTCTTCCCCTCTGCCCTGCACACGCCTTCGCACTCTCAGTCCCCCCCTCCACTTAGTTCACATTCATGGGCCATACAATTAAGTTCTTTGGCATCTCCATATCCTGTACTATTCTTAACCTCCTCCTGTCTCTTTTCTACCTAACATTTACGCAACTTATTCCCTGCACCATTTCCCCCGTTCCCCCTTCTGCTTCCCCATGATAAGCCTCCATGTAATCTCAATTTCTGTGATTCTGTTACTGTTCTAGTTGCTTGCTTACTTCATATTTGTTTTTAGGTTCAGTTGTTGACAGTTGTGAGTTTGTCATCATTTTACTGTTCATAGTTTTGATCTTCTTTTTCTTAGATAAGTCCCTTTAACATTGCATATAATAAGGGCTTGGTGATGATGACCTCCTTTAACTTGACCTTATCTGGCAAAGCCCTTTATCTGCCCTTCCATTCTAGTGACAGATTTGCTGGGTAGACTAATCTTGGATGTGGTTTCTTGCCTTTCATGATTTTGAATACTTCTTTCCAGTCCCTTCTTGCCTGTAAGTTTCTTTTGAGAAATCAGCTGATAGTCTTATGGGTACTCCTTTGTAGGTAACCCCTTTCTTCTTGCTGCTTTTAAGATTCTCTCCTTATCTTTAATCTTGGGTAAGGTAATTATGATGTGCCTTGGTGTGTGTTTCCTTGGGTCCAACTTCTTTGGGACTCTCTGAGCCTCCCAGACTTCCTGAAAGTCTATTTTGTTTGCCAGATTGGGGAAGTTCTCCTTCATTATTTTTTCAAATAAGTTTTCCATTTCTTGCTCTTCTTTTTCTCCTGGCATCCTATGATTTGGATGTTGGAATGTTTAAGGTTATCCCAGAGGTTCCTATGCCTCTCCTTATTTTTTGAGTTCTTATTTCTTAATTCTTTTCTGGTTGAATGTTTGTTCCTTCTTTCTGGTCCAAACTGTTGATTTGAGTTTGGTTTCCTTCCTGTCACTGTTGATTCCCTGTAAATTTTCCTTTATTTCACTTTTCTTTTTTCTTCTTTTTTTTGGTCAGCATTTTATTTTATTTTATTTTTTAAATATATTTTATTGATTATGCTATTATAGTTGTCCAAGTTTCCCCCCTTCACTCTCCTCCACCCTGTACACCCTCTCCCACCCATATCCCCCCTTTAGTCATGTCCATGTGTCATACTTACAAGTTTTTTAGCTTCTACATTTCCCATACTATTCATACCCTTCCCCTATCTATTTTCAACCGACAATCTATGCTACTTATTCTCTGTACCTTTTCCCCCTCTCTCCTCCTCCCACTCCCCTGTTGCTAACCCTCCATGTGATCTCCATTCCTGTGATTCTGTTCCTGTTCTAGTTGTTTGCTTAGTTTCTTTTGGTTTTGCTTTAGGTGTGGTTGTTCATAATTGTGAGTTTGCTGTCCTTTTACTATACATGTTTTCTTTTTTAATCTTCTTTTCTTAGATAAGTGCCTTGAACATTTCATATAATAAGGGCTTGGTAATGATGAACTCCTTTAACTTGACCTTATCTGAGAAGCACTTTATCTGCCCTTCCATTCTAAGTGAAAGCTTTGCTGGATAGAGTAATCTGGGATATAGGTCCTTGTCTTTCATGACTTGGAATACTTCTTTCCAGCCCCTTCATGCCTGTAAGGTCTCTTTTGAGAAATCAGCTGACAGTCTGATGGGAACTCCTTTGTAGGTTACTATCCTCTTATCTCTTGCTGCTTCTAGGATTTTCTCCTTCATTTTTAACTTGGCTAATGTAATTATGATGTGCCTTGATGTGTTTCTTCTTGGGCCCAACTTCTTTGGGGCTCTCTGAGCTTCCTGGATTTCCTGGAAGTCTATTTACTTTGCCAGAATGGGGAAGTTCTCTTTTATTATTTGTTCAAATACATGTTCAATCTGTTACTTTTCCCCTTCTGGTACCCCTATAATTCAGATGTTGGAACATTTAAAGATGTCCTGGATATTCCTAAGTTTCTTCTCCTTGTTCCTTCTCCTCATTTTTTTGAATTCTTATTTCTCCGTTCTTTCCTTTTTGGTTGTTTTTTTTTTTCCTTCTGGTCCAGTCTATGGTTTTGAGTCCCAGTTTCCTTCACATCACTGTTGGTTCTCTGTGCATCTTCTTTCATCTCTTTTATGGTAACCTGCATTTTTTCATGTAATTTGCCCCCAAAATCAACCAGTTCTGTGAGCTTCCTGATCACCAGTGTTTTGAACTGTGCATCTGATAGATTGGCTATCTCTTGGTCGCTCAAAAGGATGAGTCCTGAGGCATTGATGTGTTTTTCTGTTTGAGACATGTCTCTCTCTCTCTCTCATTTTGTTTTTTTTTGTTGTTGTTGTTTTTTTTTGGTCTGGTCACTCCAGTTACAGTGAGGGGTGGAGCCTTAGGTGTTCACAGGGGCTGGACACCCCAGTTGCTAGATTGTGACATTGTATGTGGGGGTGGGGTGGGGGTGGGGGCGGGGGTGGGAGGGAACAATGGCATAGCTCCATTCTCCTGGGACTTCAGTCCCTTCTCTGGGATCCTGGGTTGCACGCTCTGCCCTGGTCCACAGTCATCACCTCACTGGGTCCACCAGCTGCCGCTTGCTTACTCAGGGTCCACCTGCTGCGATCTTGCATGCCCTGGATGCCTTATGCGCTCCCGGTTGCCTTATTTGCCCAGTTCTCCCTGTTCTCTGCGCGCCACGCCCCGTGCCCAGCTGCTCCTCTCTGCCCCTCCTACTGGTCTGGATGAATGGGTTTACTTCAACTTCTTGGCTGTCCAACTTCCATTGAGATAAATTCTCTATCAGTTCTGGGTGTTATTCTGCCTCTAAATTGTTGTTGTTCTAATCTTGGTTGTGTGTGGAGGTACGGTGCATCCACCTATGCCTCCATCTTGCTGGAAGTCTATTTCACTTTTCATAGCATTCACTTTTTTCTCTATTTTGCAACCATACTCAGCCAATTCTGTGAGCATTCTGATTACCAGTATTTTGAACTGTGCATCTGATAGGTTGGCTATCTCTTCGTCACTTAGTTGTATTTTTTTGGAGCTATGATCTGTTCTTTCATTTGGACCGTATATTTTTTGTCTTGGAGTGCCTGTTATGTTCTAAGGGGCAGACCCTTAGGTATTCACCAGGGCAGGCCTACCCATGTAGCTGCATTTAGGTGCTATCTGTGGGAGAGTGTTCCAGATGGAGCAGCACTGTTTATTGAGCTCCCTGTGGGTTTCAGTCACTTCTGCCACTGTCCACAAGCAAATTGGGCCCTTATGGTGCTGATTAGCAGGTGGGTGGTTTTTTGTATGTTCTAGGACCCAGTGGGTCTCTCCAATGAACTCTCCTGTGAGATGTGGAATTTCTCCTGCCACCTTAACCCCCACTGGTTTTTTCAGTCAGGTTTGGGTGCTTTGTTTTCCTGCCCTGGTACCCTGGGTTTCATGGTCTCTTTCACTCACCAGTTGCTCCTCCTGATTTATCCACATTCAAATATGGGACCACCCTCTCCATCAACCTCAGCCTTGTCTGCCCTGGTCCTCCAGCCACCCCCTTGCCAGGAGTCCTCTCTGCTCCGACTGCTTGTTTCTGCTCCTCCTGCTGATCTGGATGAATATTTCTTCTTTAATTCCTTGGTTGTCAGACTTCTGTATAGTTGGATTTTCTGGCAGTTCTGGTTGTTTTTTGTTTTTAAATTTGTTGTTTTTCTTTAGGTTGTGTGAGAAGGCACAGTGTATTTACCCACGCTTCCATCTTGGCCAGCAGTCTTGACTCATTTTACTTCTTAAAGAAGACCCTTTAACATTTTTTATAATACTGATTCGGTGGTGATGAACTCGTTTAGCTTTTTCTGGTCTAGGAGCCTCATTGTATATCCTTTGCTTATAAATAATTGCTTTACTGGTTAGAGCAGTCTTGGTTGTAGGTCATTGACTTTCATCACTTTGAATATTTCTTTTTTTTAAAGATTTTATTTGTTTATTTTTAGAGAGGGAAGGGAGAAAGAGAGATAGAGAGAAACATCAATGTGTGGTTGCTGGGGGCCGTGTCCTGCAACCCAGGCAAGTGCCCTGACTGGGAATCGAACCTGCAGTGCTTTGGTTCGCAGCCCGCACTCCATCCACTGAACTACGCCAGCCTGGGGGACTTTGAATATTTCTTGACAGTCCCTTTGGCCCTGAAAAGTTTCTGTTGAGAAATTAGTTGACAGACTACTGCAGCTCCCTTTAGGTAACAACTGCTTTCTTTTGCTGCCTGAAGATTCTTTGTTTTTAATGTTTGGCAATTATGATATATCTTGGTATGAATATCTTAGGGTTCATGTTGTTTGTGATCTCTGCACTTTTTTGACATGTATATCCATTACTTTCACCAAGTTAGTAAAGTTTTTCCTCATTTTTTCACATAGGTTTCAATTTTTTGCTCTCTCTCCTCCTTCTGGCACCCCCATAATGTGAATGTTGGTATGCTTGCAGTTGTCCCAAAGGCTCTATTATACTCTCCTTATTTTTTGAAAAAATTTTTTTGCTCTTCTTTTTGGGTGTTTTCTGCTATCTTATCTTCCAAGTTTTTGATTTGACCTTCTTCTGAATCTACTCCATGATGATTCCCTGTAATGTAGTCCTCATTTCAGTTAATATAGTCTTCAGGAATAGCTGGTTGCTTATGTTTTCTCTCTCCATTTTTATGTTTCTTATCTCTTTGTTGAAGTTTTCACTAGGTTCATTTACTCTTCCCCCAAGTTCATTGAACATCCTTATAACTAGTGTTTTGAACTCTGCCTTTGGTCAATTGTTTGTTTTTATTTGGTATAGTTATTTTTCTGGAATGTTTTCTTCTTTCATTTGTGACTTTTTTTGTACCATTATTTTGGCTGCGTCTGTGTGTGTGTGTGTTTGTTTAATGTATTAGAGCTGCTATATCTCCCAGTGTTGTTAGAATGGCCTTAGGTAGGGTCCAGTGGCATACCCTCCAGTGGCACACCAGTGTCCAGGTGACACTCAGGTGTGTCCTCTGTATGGGCTGTGTATACCCTTCTGTTGTAGTTGAGCCTTTATTGCTGTTGGCATCTGAGTGTGAGGGATTTACCCCAGGTTGATTGGCTTGGGGGCCCTGGCTGTGACCACTGTGGAAGATCAGTTTTCTAGGGTGTGGCCCCATGGAGTAGGAGCAGGAGCAGGAGTTATATCAGCAGAGCTCTGGTGCCTGCTTAGGCCCCACCTTGGGTGTGTCACTTGGAGTTTTGGGTGTAGTTTTGATACAGTCTGAAGCTTCCC